>NC_087344.1:135447785-136072785 GCF_030014295.1 Loxodonta africana
AAGAGCAGGATTGCTGGATTGGATGGCATGTCTATTTCTAGCTTTTTATGGAAGTGCCATATCATTTTCCAAAATGGTTGTACCATTTTATATTCCCACCAGGAGTGCATAAAAGTTTCAAGCTTCCTACAGCCTATCCAACATTTATTATTTTCTGTTTTTTTTTTTTGATTCCTACCAGTTATGTTGGGGTGAGATGGTATCTCATTGTAATTTTGATTTGGATTTTTTTTTTTTAATGGCTAGTGATTGTAAGCATTCCTCATGTGTCTCTTAGCCGCCTGAATATATTCTTTGGTGAAGTGTCTGTTCATTTCCTGTGCCCAGTTTTAATTGGATTATTTGTCTTTTTATTATAGAGGTGTTGGATTTTCGTATAAATTTTAGAGGTTAGACCTTTGTTGAACTGTCATAGACAATTTTTTTTTCCTCAGTCTGTAGGCTCTCTTTTTACTCTTCTCGTGAAGTCTTTTGAAGAACATAAGTGTTTATAGAATATCCCAGTTATCTAGCTTATCTTCTGGTGTTTGTGTAAAACTGGAACTAATAGAAAGATTCAGCAGAGTAGCAGAATACAAGATAAACATGCAAAAATCAGTTGGATTCCTCTACACCAATAAAAAGAACTAGGAAAAGGAAATCGGGAAAGCAATACCATTTATTATAGCCCTTAAAAAAATAAAATACTTAGGAACAAAGCTAATCAGGGACATAAAAGATCTATATGAAGAAAACTACAAATCACTACTGAAAGAAACCAAACAAGACCTACATAAATGGAAGAATATACCATACTCATGGATAGGCATACTCAACACTGTAAAAATGTCAATTCTACCCAAAGCAATCTACAAATACAATGCAATCTGGATCCAAATACCAACAGCATTCTGTAACAAGATGGAAAAAATAATCATTAATTTTATATGGAGAGGCAAGGGGCCCCAGATAAGTAAAGCATTATTGAGGAAAAAGAATTAAGTAGGAGGATTCAAGCTACCTGACCTCGGAACCTACTATGCAGCTATGGTAGTCAAACAGCCAAAACATGAGGTTACCATGAGTCTGAATCAGTTCAAAGGCAACAGGTACTGGTGGTCTATACCAGGAAAAATTTAAGTGCACTATAAATAGTATGACAATTTAATCCTCTTGATGACCTGGGTGGGCAACCTCATGTGTTACAGAGTAGAACCACTCCACAGAGTTTTCTTAGCTGTAATCTTCACAGAAGCAGATCTCCTAATGACCTGGTTGGAAACCCTGGGGGCGTAGTGGTTAAGAGCTACGGCTGCTAAGCAAAAGGTCAGCAGTTCTAATTCAGCAGGTGCTCCTTAGAAACCATATGAGGCAGTTCTACTCTGTCCTATTGGGTTGCTATGAGTTGGAATTGACTTGATGGTAATGTGTTTTATTGGTTAATGACCTGGGTGGTGCAAATGTTAAGGGTGGATGTTCAAGTCCATTCAGAGGTAGCTTGGAAGAAGGGTCTGGTGATCTACTTCCAAAAAATCAGCCACTGAAAACCCTGTGGAACACAGTTCTACTCTGATACACATGGGGTTGCCATAAACTGGAGTCAACTTGATGGTAACTGGTGATGGTGGTCGTGGAATAACCCTATGATGTAGTAACTATTTGTATTCCCATTTCAATGTTCTCATTTTACAGAGGAAGAAACTGGGCACAGACAGATTAAGTATCTTTGCAGTGGTCACACAGCTAGTAAAGAATGTTTCTAGTATTTGAACAAAGGCAGTCAGTTTCCAAACAAAATAAACCTTGTTGCCTTTCTTTAGCTCATGCTTGTCTTTCCAAGATCTTCAGTCAATCTCAATCTCTCTCTCTTTTTCTCCTTCTCACTCACTCACTCTCACTCAAATACATTGCTGTTCAATTCTTTCTTCTGCCCATAGCTGTGAAACCTCTAACCAATCATTCAGCTTAGGTACCCTGTCTTACTTCACCTAGTAAGAAGGGATAAGATTTTTTAACTTTTACAGTCCTTTAAGAGTCAATAAGACATCTGTAGCAGGGCTTTTCATGCAAAAGGTTTCATTAACTAGAATATTATCTTCAGAGAAATGAATCATTGGAGACAAGTTAACCCTAAGTGTCAGCATCAATATCACCAGAGATTATGGGCATGATGGAGGAAGAGATCTATGATTTGCCAGTGCAAGGCTACATACTTTTCCCTTAGAAATGTATAAAGAGTAGAAAGCTGATATACATGCCCCATAAGCAGACATCTGATGTGCACGTGCCTTGAATAACTGTTAGACATGACATTGGGTCTTGTATTCTACTGACTGGCTCTTCTGGGTTGCGGGTTGCCATGGATTCTGGACCCGCCATGGTGGCCCCCATTTGTTTGATAGACTACAAGAATGAGCAGCTGATGGTAAACCCGAAAGCATTAAAGATCCTTGACAAGATATCTCAGCCTGTACTGGTCCTGGCCATTGTTGAGGTGTACCACCATACAGGAAAATCTTACCTGGTGAACCACCTGGCTGGACAGAACCATGGTGAGTGTTGTTTAGGGGCAGGGGCCATTACCTTGAAAGGAGTGATAAAGCAAGTTGATCATGCCTCTTTGAGGGTCACCCTGGGGAAGAACCCAACTCCTCCCAATAAAGAAAACTAATGTTTACCACCAGGTTTACAACCTCAACCCCATTTGTCCACAAAATCTCATTCTTTTTTTCTGGTAATAAAGAAGGGTTCTCCCAACCTTATCAAAAGATTCACCCACTACTCATCTGAATGCTATCCACTCTCACTTGCTCAGGAGGTCAGCTCCCGAGGTTATTCTCTTTCTTTCTACTGCATCACTTTTGCTCAAACCATAGGATCATTCCAGCATACAAATGTAGTTTAATATGCCCTGTTTTCAAAAATGCAAGAAGGGAAGACAGGATTCCCCTTTATCCTATATCGCAGTAGAGCTACCACCTGATTTTTCTGCTTGTCGTCATAGAAAATTTTTGATAAATTATAATCTCGTTTCACTTTTTTTTTAGGCTTTTCAAATATGACGGCTGTAATACCCACAGAAGAGTACATTAAACACAATGTACAATAAAGTTAATAAATACCAAGTGAACATCTATGTAATTACTGACTGGGTAAAGAAATAAAATTTGCCTACACCCAAGACCCAAATCACACCCTCTCACCCCTCGTTAGTGCTCATCAATATTTTGATTTTCACAACATTCCTCTTTTTTTTTTTAATGGTTTTAGAATTTATTTATGCATTTCTAAAAAGCAGTTTAATCTACCTTTAAATTTTATATAAGTGGAACAACATTGTATGTATTCTTTGGTGTCTTGCTTCTTTTGCTCAAGAAGACATTTATAAGATTCAGTCTGTAGGGTATAGCTATAGTGTCTTTTTTTCACTGCTTTATAGTAAGCCATTGTATGAAGATGACACAATTTATGTATCTATTCATTATTGATAAACGTTTGTATTGTTTACAATTTTGTCTTTTATTCACAGGGCTGCCATGAATATTTGTGTACTTTTATCCTGGTACACATGTACACAAACTTCCTTTTATAATATATCCAGAAGCTTAATTATTAGGTTACAGGTTCTGTGGATATTCAGGATTTAAAGATAATTTCAAACAACTTTAAAATTTTTTGTGCCATATACATGGTTATTTGAATATTAGTAGTAATTGAGAATTCAGTCATGTCAAACTTTATAACTTTTGCTGATGTGGTGACTATTTAGTTGTATATAGTATGCCTCTTAATAAACGAGGTTGAGCACCTTATCACATATTTATTTGCCATTTGAATTTCTCACTTCGTGAAGTTACTGTTCAAGTCCTTCTTTCAATTGGGCTGTCACTTTTTTCCATGGTCCCATTCATCCTTTCCATCTACGTAGAACAGACAGCCATGATTTTTCTAATGTCTGACCTCTTCTCTGGCTCAGCACCACTAGAGATTGAACCACAGTCCACTAAATTCTCAGGATTCCCACACACCCATGTTACTTTCCCATCTTCCCTTGCAGGTTTCTGTCTGGACTCCACCGTGAGGTCTGAAATCAAGAGCATCTGAATGTGTTGTATACCTCACCCCTCCTAGTCCAAGCACACACTGGTCCTTCTGGACACTGAGGGCCTAGGCAATGTCGAAAACATAAAGCAGAGAGTCACGGTGAAATTTTCTTTGCCCTTGATTTTCTATTCTTAATTTTCTGCATTAATTCAACTTATGTAACCTATTCCTACAAACTGCAAATCCAATTATGGATGATTAAGCCAAAATTGGTTTCCTTGAACTGGTATGCTCAAATATTTTGGTATAGTTGGGAAAGTGTTCCTTATTTTAACACTTGGGTGAATGATACAATTTGACAAATACTTAATGAGCAGTTAAACCCCCGTACTCTGCACTGAGTAATAGAGATACAACAGTAAGCAGTGTAAAGTCCTAGAGCCCAACTGGAGAGACAACAGGCATGCAGTGTGGTCAGCATAAGGTGTCATGGATGCACAGATGTGAGCACCTAACCCAGTCATCTGGGTTAGAGAAGCTTCCTGGAGGAAACGACTTCTAAACTGTAAACCATGGTATCAACAGGAGCTACCAGTTTAAGTACGAGGGAATGATGTGGTTGAAAATTGGAGCCATGAAAAAAGGATTTTGGGAAGTAATTACTTAAAGAGTCTTCAGAAGAGCTCAGCTACACCAGGCATATTCAAAAAGATTTTGCCAAGTCTCTGGGCTTTGAAGATTACCTCTTTTCTTAGTTCAATAAAAGCATGACCCTGACCCAACAAAAACATTGTGAATGGGATATTTCGAAGTATTTTGTCTTTACAGTGTTAGATGCAATCAGTCGGTTCTCCTTCTTTTACACTACTCTGGGTCTAAATGAAAGTAGCAACAGTAGGTCTTTGGCTTCCATTACTGACAAAAAAAAAAAAAAAAAGGATTTGGAAATTCTGTGCTCAGTTTTAATGTTCTCAATAACTACATCAATATTAAATAAAGATAAATTCTTGATTTTGAAATAGATTGTTGTTTGGCCTAAATGTTGCTTCTTTTTGTCTAAATCAGGAACTTTTAGAGATAATATAATAAAGGTTTGGGAAAACATGTTTCCTCCCTAACAATACAAAAAGGTTTTCCAATCTTCCAGTTCCGGTCTAGAAAGCATGAAATCCATATGCTGCATTTGTACATGGACTAAATCATACCTACTGGCAGAACTCCTCACTGACTCTAGAATTGTGGCTTGACTTGTGTGGTGTCTAATTCTATTTGTCTGACCTTCATGGCTTTACTTGTTTCTTGTTTTTTCTTGCCCTGAATCTTGTTTCCAGCCTCATCTTCCACTCCCACACTCCTATCCACCATTTCAGTCACGTGCAGTAACTGTAATACATTTTTAAGACCGCATTTTCTAATATTTCTTAATTGGCTTGTGTTGGTCTTTCCACCTACACGATCCCTTCAAATCTCAGGTCCACATTCTTTTTTTTTTTTAATTGTGCTTTAAGTGAAAGTTTACAAATCAAGTCAGTCTCTCACACAAAAACTTATATATACCTTGTTACATACTCCCAGCCCTCCCCCTAATGAGACTGCCCGCTCCCTCCCTCCACTCTCTTTTCATGTCCATTCTGCCAGCTTCTAATCCCCTCTACCCTCTCATCTCCCGTCCAGACAGGAGATGCCAACATAGTCTCAAGTGTCCACCTGATCCAAGAAGATCACTCCTCACCATTGTCCCTCTCTGTCCCATCGTCCAGTCTAACCCCTGACTGAAGAGTTGGCTTTGGGAAAAATTCCTGTCCTGGGTCAACAGAAGGTCTGGGAGCCATGACCACAGGGGTCCTTCTAATCTCAGTCAGACCATTAAGTCTGGTCTTTTTACGAGAGTTTGGGGTCTACATCCCACTGCTCTCCTGCTCTCTCAGGGGTTCCCTGTCAGGGCAGTCATCAGTTGTAGCCGGTCACCCTCTAGTTCTTCTGGTCTCAGGCTGATGTAGTCTCTGGTTTATGTGGCTCTTTCTGTCTCTTGGGGTCATAATTAATTACCTCATGTCCTTGGTGTCCTTCATTCTCCTTTGCTCCAGGTGGATTGAGATCAATTGACGCATCTTAGATGGCCGCTTGCTAGCGTTTAAGACGCCAGATGCCACCACTCTCTCAAGTGGGATGCAGAATGTTTTCTTAATAGATTTTATTATGCCTATTGATTTATTGACTTAGATGTCCCCTGAAACCATGGTCCCCAAACCCCTGCCCCTGTTACGCTGGGCTTCGAAGCATTCAGTTTATTCAGGAAACTGCTTTCGGTTTAGTCCAGTTGTACTGATCTCACCTGTATTGTGTGTTCTCTTTCCTTTCACCTAAAGTAGCTCTTATCTACTATCTAATTAGTGAATACTCCTCTCCCACCCTCCCACTCTCCCGCCCCTCTCATAACCATCAAAGAATATTTTCTTCTCTGTTTAAACTATTTTTCAAGTTCTTATAATAGTGGTCTTATGCAATATTCCTCCTTTTGCAACTGATTAATTTCACTCAGCATAATGCCTTCCGGATTTCTCCATCTTATGAAATGTTTCACAGATTCATCACTGTTCTCTATCAATGTGTAGTATTCCATTGTGTGAATATACCATAATTTATTTATCCATTCATCTGTTGATGGGCACTTTGGATGCTTCCATCTTTTTGCTATTGTAAACCGTGCTGCAATGAACACGGGTGTGCACAGATATATGCTCTTATTTCTCTAGGATGTATTTCAAGGAGTGGGATTGCTGGATTGTATGGTATTTCTATTTCTAGCTTTTAAAAGAAGCGCCAAATCCATTTCCATTTGTATTCCCAACAGCAGTGTATAAGGGTTCCAGTCTCTCCACAACCTCTCCAACGTTTATTATTTTGTTTTTTAGATTAATGCCAGGCTTGTTGGAGTGAGATGGAATCTCATTGTAGTTTTGATTTGCATTTCTCTAATGGCTAATGATCCTGAGCTTTGCCTCATGTATCTGTTAGCCACCTGAATGTCTTCCTTAGTGATGTGTCTGTGTATATCTTTTGCCCATTTTCTAATTGGGTTATTTGTCTTTTTGTAGTTGAGCTTTTGCAGTATCATGCAGATTTTAGAGATCAGGTGCTGATCTGAAATGTCATACCTAAAAACTTTTTCCCTGTCTGTAGGTAATCTTTTTACTCTTTTGGTGAAGTCTTTGGATGAGCATAGGTGTCTGATTTTTAGGAGCTCGCAGTTATCTAGTTTTTCTTCAGCATTGTTAGTAATGTTCTGTATACTGTTTATGCCATGTATTAGGTCTCCTAATGATGTCCCTATTTTTTCTTCTTTGATCTTTATCCTTTTAGATTTCATATTTAGGTATTTGATCCATTTTGAGTTCCTTTTTGTGCATGGGGTGAGGTTTGTATCTTGTTTCTTTTTTTTTGCAGATGGATATCTAGTTATGCCAGCACCATTTCTTAAAAAGACTATCTTTTCCCCAATTAACTGAGATTGGGCAATTGTCAAATATCAGCTTCTCGTATGTGGATGGATTTATGTCTGGATTCTCAGTTCTGTTCCACTGGCCTATGTGTCTGTTGTTGTACCAGAACCAGGCTGTTTTGACCGCTGTGGCGGTATAATAGGTTGTAAAATCAGGTAGAGTGAGGCCTCCCACTTTGTTCTTCTTTTTCAGTAATGCCTTTCTTCTTCGGGGCCTCTTTCCCTTCCATATGAAGTTGGTGATTTGTTTCTCCATCTCATTAAAGAATGTCATTGAAATTTTGGATTGGGATTGCATTAAATCTTTGGATCACATTTGGTAGAATAGACATTTTTATAATGTTATGTCTTTCTATCCATGAGCAAGGCATGTTTTTGCACTTATCTAGGTCTCTTTTTGTGTCTTGCAGTAGTGCCTTGTGGTTTACTTTGTATAGATCTTTTACATCTCTGGTTAGCTTTATTCCTAAGTATTTTATCTTCTTGGGGGCTACTGTAAATGGTATTGATTTGGTGATTTCCTCTTCGATGTTCTTTTTATTGGTGTAGAGGAATCCAACTGATTTTTGTATGTTTATCTTGTATCCTGATACTCTCCCGAACTACTATTAGTTTCGGTAGTTTTCTTGAGGATTCCTTACGGTTTTCTGTGTATAAGGTCATGTCATCTGCAAATAGAGATACTTTTACTTCTTCTTTGCCAATCTGGATGCTCTTTATTTCTTTATCTTTCCTAATTGCTCTGGCTAGGGCCTCCAGCACAATGTTGAATAAGAGCGGTGATAAAGGGCATCCTTGTCTGGTTTCCGATCTCAAGGGGAGTGCTTTCAGAATCTCTCCATTTAGGAAGATGTTGGTTATTGGCTTTGTATAAAGGCCCTTTATTAGGTTGAGGAATTTTCCTTCTATTCCTATTTTGCTGAGGGTTTTTTTCATGAATGGGTGTTGAACTTTGTCAAACGCCTTTTCTGCATCAATTGATAAAATCATGTGATTCTCGTCTTTTATATATGATGGATTACATTAATTGTTTTTTAATGTTGAACCATCCCTGTTGTTTTTCTAATGTTGAACCACCCCTGGATAGCTGTTATGAATCCCACTTGGTCATGGTGAATTTTTTTTTTTTGATATGTTGTTGAATTCTATTGGCTAGAATTTTGTTGAGGATTTTTGCGTCTGTGTTCAAGAGGGATACAGGTCTGTAATTTTCTTTTTTGTGTGGTGTCTTTACCTGGTTTTGGTATCAGGGATATCGTGGCTTCAAAGGATGAGTTTGGTGTTAACTCTTCTCTGAAAGTTTGGTAGAACTCTGCGGTGAAGCCATCTGGGCCTGGGCTTTTTTTTTTTTTTTTGGCAGTGTTTTGATTACGTTTTCAATCTCTTCTTTTCTTATGGGTCTATCTAATTGTTCTACCTCTGTTTGTGTTAGTTTAGGTAGGTGGAGTGTTTCCAGGAGTTCATCCATTTCTTCTAGGTTTTCAAATTTGTTAGAGTACAATTTTTCATAGTAATCCAATATGATTCTTTTTTAATTTCAGTTGGGTCTGTTGTAATATTGCCCATCTCATTTCTTATTTGGGTTATTTGCTTCCTCTCCTGTTTTTCTTTTGTCAATTTGGCCAATGGTTTTTCAATTTTGTTGATTTTTTCAAAGAACCAGCTTTTAGTCTTCTCAATTCTTTCAATTGTTTTTCCATTTTCTATTTCATTTAATTCTGCTCTAATTTTTATTATTTGTTTTCTTCAGGTGCCAGAGGGTTTCTTTTCTTGATCTCTATTTGTTCAAGTTGTAGTGATAATTCTTTGATTTGGGCCCTTTTTTCTTTTCGTATGTGTGTGTTTATGGATATAAATTGACCTCTGAGAACTGCTTTTGCTGTGTCCCAAAGATTCTTATCAGAAGTGTTTTCATTCTCATTGGATTCTATGAATTTCTTTCTTCCCTCCTTAATGTCTTCTGTAACTCAGTCTTTTTTGAGCAGGGTAAAAAAAAAAAATTTTTTTTTTTTTTTTTATTGTTCAGCTTTCAAGTGTTTGATTTCTTTTCCCTGCTTTTTCTGTTATTGATTTCTACTTTTACGGCCTTATGGTCAGGGAAGATGCTTGTAATATTTCAGTGTTTTGGGTTCTGCTAAGGCTTGCTTTATGACCTAATATGCGGTCTATTCTAGAGAATGTTCCATGTGCACTAGAAAAGAAAGTATACTTGGTTGGTGTTGGGTGGAGTGTTCTTTATATGTCTATGTGGTCAAGTTGGTTGCTTGTGGCATTTAGATCTTCTGTGTCTTTATTGAGCTTCTTTCTGGATGTCTTGTCCTCCGAAAGTGGTGTGTTGAAGTCTCTTACTATTATTGTGGAGCTGTATCTCACTTTTCAATGTTGATGGAGCTTGTTTTATGTATTTTGCAGCCCTGTTATTGGGTGCATAAATATTTAATATGGTTATATCTTCTTGGTATATTGTCCCTTTTTATATAGCGTCCTTCCTTATCCTTTCTGATGGATTTAACTTTAAAGCCTATCTTGTCAGAAATTAGTATTGCCACTCTTGCTCTTTTTTGATTGTTGTTTGCTTGATATGTTTTTTTCCATACTTTGAGTTTTAGTTTGTGTCTCTAAGTCTAAGGTGTGTCCCTTGTAGGCGGCATATAGATGGGTGGTATTTTTCAATCCATTCTGCCACTCTCTGTCTCTTTATTGGTGCATTTAGTCCACTTACATTCGGAGTAATTATGGATAGGTATGAATTTATGCTATCATTTTGATGTCTTTTTTTGTATATTGTTGACAGTTTCTTTTTCCCACTTAATTTTATGTACTGAGTAGATTATCTTTATATTTTGTCTTTTCCTCATATTCATTGTTGATTTTGTTTCTGCTGAGTTTCTATTTTTTTCTTGTATTTTACTTCGATGAGTAGGATAGTTTGTCTCTTTTGTGGTTGCTTTATTATAACTTACCCCGATTTTTCTAAATTTAAACCTGACTTTTTTTTCTTTTTAGTGCCTTATCTTTGTCTCCAAATGGAAGATCTATGACTACATTTCTTTCTTAGTCCGTCTTTATTGTTTTAATGTTGGCTTCTTTTACATAATGACATTGCTGTTACACTGTTTTGAGCGTTTTTTTAATCTTGATTTATTTTTGTGATTTCCCTGTCTGGGTTGACTCCTGATTGCTCTGCCCAGTGTTCTAGCTTGGGTTGATACCTGATATTATTGATTTTCTAACCAAAGAACTCCCTTTAGTATTTCTTGTGGTTTTGGTTTGTTTTTTTTATAAATTTCCTAAATTCTGTTTGTCTGGAAATGTCCTAATTTCGCCTTCATATTTAAGAGACAGTTTTGCTGGATATATGATTCTTGGCTGGCAGTTTTTTTCCTTCAATTTTTTATATAAGTCATCCCATTGTCTTCTTGCCTGCATGGTTTCTGCTGAGTAGTCCAAGCTTATTCTTACTGACTCTCCTCTGTAGGTGACTTTTTTTTTTATCCCTAGCTGCTCTTAAAATTCTTTGTCTTTGGTTTTGGCAAGTTTGATTATAATATGTCTTGGTGACTTTCTTTTAAGATGTACCTTATGTGTAGTTTGATGAGAATCTTGGATAGGTATCTTCTCATCTTTGATGATATCAGGGAAGTTTTCTACCAACAAATCTTCAACAATTCTCTGTGTATTTTCTGTGATCCCTCCCTGTTCTCATACTCCAATCACTTATAGGTTATTTCTGTTGATAGAGTCCCCTATAATTCTTCACTTTTTAAAATTCTTTTATCTGATTTTTATTCAAATATATTAGTGCCAAGTGCTTTATCTTCAAGTTCAGAAATTCTGCCTTCCACTTACTCAAATCTGCTTCTCTGACTTTAAACAGTTGTCTACTTCAGTAATTTTATTGTTATTCTGAATTTCTGATTTCTGCGTGTCTGTGGATTTTTCCAGCTTATTAAATTTTTCATTATGATTCTGATTAATCTTTTTAATTTCTTCAATTGCTTTATCTATGTGCTCCTTGGCTTGTTCTGTGTATTTCCTCTTTTCCTTCCTGATATCTTGAAGGGTTCTGTGTATTAATGTTTTGTATTCTGCCTCTGGTAATTCCAGTAATGAGCTTTTATCTAGAAGATCCCTGGGTTCTTTGTTTTGAGAGCTTGCTGAGGTGATCATGATCTGTTTATTTATGTGACTTGGTATTGACTGTTGTCTCTGAGCCATCTACAAGTTATTGTATTAGTTTATTTTATGTTTGATTACTGTGTCATAGCTTCTTGCTTTGTTTTGTTTTGATATGCCCAAATGGGTTGCTTGAGTGAGCTAGCTTGATTATTTTTGCCTTTGGAGCTCTAAAGTCCTGTCCTCAGATGGCTAGAGCTGTTATCAGATATATCAGTCTAGGAATCCATTCAGTTTTCTTGTATGAATTCAGCTCAGGTGTCCAGGTGGCTGATCAACAAGTGTATGGTATGGGCTGTGTCCTATGTCTTAGAGGGGTAGGGATGATTGGTGTAGGTACCAGTATCTGGTTGCAGCAGGGTGTTATGCTCTGAACAAGGCAGGGGGCTGAGAATTGTCCCCCAAGTGTCTGTGAGGAAAGTATGTCCCTGTTCCCTAGAGCATACAGGTGGGTGGTTTCTGCAGACGGACCATGGGCACCCAATGTTTTTGGTTTTAAGGACTGGGAGGTACCAGTTATCCTTGGACCCCTGTCGCAGGGGGCTGGTTGTCCTGAGTGGAGCCACCAGTCCATAGGCCCCTGATGTTCGTAGGTGAGGATGCTGTTTAATTGGCAAAGCAATGTCAAGTATCAAACAGCCACTTCTCCACCACACAGCTGAAATGGTTGGAGTCTGTCAACAAGGGCCTATTCTCCTGAAATAGGCCCATGCAGAGGGGAAAGTACTCAAAGTCCATGGACCATTTATGCCTGGACAGGAGCTGCTTCTGTCCTGAGCTCCCCCAGTTGGTGGAGCTGGCAAATTATCTTTTCCCCCAGTTGCAAATTTATTCCTTCTCCAAGGCCTGGAGAATGGCTCTAGATGCTCAACAAGGTCTATCTCAGGGCCAGGGAAGTCAGCCGCTGTAGCTGACTTGGGGGTGGGGGGGCGTGGTAAAATATATGCAAGTACTTAGCTTTGGCCAGGAGCACCATTCTTCTCTGGTTCTGGAGGTGTAAGTAGGCTGTGTGGCTGACTGCTTCTCCCTGAGGAAGCTGCGGCAGAACGCTAGTACCAGCCCATCACCACCACTCTGGGAATGGTGCCTGAGGGCTCCCAGTGATTCAGGAGCTGTAACTCCTCTCCGCTTCTGAACTGCCTCTTCCTCTCCCTGCCCCTCAGTTCGTTTTCTAACCTTGCCTTTGATGTTCAGGGATCTTAGCTTATCATAAATATACTCGTTTCACTTGTTTTTTTCTGGTCTTTGTTTTAAGAGGGCTCACGGAAGCATCTGTCTATTCCCGCATTTTGGCCCTGCTTCCTTTCAGGTCCTCATTCTGTCAATTCTTAAAAGTCCAGACATTTTCAACCTACTTCCATCATTTTCCAGTCAGATTTAGTGTCTTCTCTTCTGAAATGACCCATTTTCCTTCATATTATGACATTTGGTTCCATCCTTGGTGGAGGTTATTATCTTGGTTGCATTTGCATGTTTACATGTGTATTTGCCCCTCAGGAAAGTCATATTCATGAGGGCAGGGACAGTCATGTGGGACTTTGCATCTAGACAACCAAATGAAGTGTCTTGCATTTCATAAATGCCTAATGAAAACTTGTTAAATTTAAATGAATATCATTCGAGTCCCTCAAATAGCTTATGATTGAGAAAATTTGGCTAAAGGAATAATTGCTCACTTGTTACTGCACACCTACTACGTGTTAGGCACAGTGCTAAACATTTTACACATATTGATGGTGTCATTAGCTTCTTCTAATTGCTGAAAGAAATCAAGGCCCTGATGCCCTGAGGGAGCTCAACGTTAATACCAAAAGTGAGGTTTGAACTTAGGAGTATCCTCAAAACTTATATGTTGTGCTCTACCATTCAACTATATCATTTATATTTATATTATAAAAAAATAATATATTATAGCAATGAATAAATGAAAAGCAGCCTACTAAGTCCCTTTCTCTTATGGGCATCTAGGCTGACTCTAAGAATGACTCATGGATCTTTGCACCCGCCTTGCTTCTGAGTAGTGCCTTTGTCTATAATAGCATGTGCGCCATCACGCACTAGGCCCTGGAGCAGCTCCAGTAGCCTTCCAGGAATTGAACCAACCTGCTTTATTGATCTTATGGGAATGGCAACTAAGACTATTTCTTTTTTTCTTGTGAGTCAATTTTTACGAGTTAGGAGGCGGGAACACAGGGCAAAAGGGAGTGTTTATACAGCTTGTTTCTAAGTGGGGACTGTAAGTTGTGGTGTAGAGCACTTCTTTAACTAAGCTCCCATGTGACTGAACTGACAGAGCTAATCAAGAAAATCTGCCTCAGAACCTGATGACATAGAAAACTCCACCCAGTTTGTAGGTTTCTTTCCAGACTTTATTTGAACAGTACAGGATTTTATCTTGGAGCTGAAGATAGATGGATGTCCCATTATTGAAGATAAGTACTTGGGAGATGCCTTGAAACTGATTCCAAATATCAGAGCATGGGCTCAGTAGTAGAAAATTCGTTAGGGAGTGGGATCAACTGAACCTGCCACTTAGCCCTGGATGTCAATTTTTGCAATTGGATTGAGGCCCATGTTAATGATGAAAAGTAATTAGTGAATTTTTTTTTTTTTGGTGTGTGTATGGTAGACTATATATAACAAAACATTAATAATTTTTTAAAATTAATTTTTATTAAGCTTCAAGTGAGCATTTACCATTCCAATCAGTCTGTCACATGTAGGTTTACATACATCTTACTCCCTTCTCCCACTTGCTCTCCCCCTATTGAGTCAGCCCTTTCAGTCTCTCGTTTCCTGCCAATTTTGCCATCCTCCCTCTCTCTCTATCTTCCCATCCCCCCTCCAGTCAAGAGTTGCCAACACACTCTCCAGGGTCCACCTGATTTAATTAGCTCACTCTTCATCAGCATCTCTCTCCCCCCCACTGACCAGTCCTTTTCATGCCTGATGAGTTGTCTTCGGGGATGGTTCCTGTCCTGTGCCATCAGAAGTTCTGGTGAGCACTGTCTCTGGGATTCCTCGAGTCGCAGTCATACCATTAGGTATGGTCTTTTCATGAGAATTTGGGGTCTGTATCCCATCGGTCTCCTGCTCCCTCAGGAGTTGTCTGTTGTGCTCCCTGACAGGGCAGACATCGATTGTGGCCGGGCACCAACTAGTTCTTCTGGTCTCAGGATAATGTAGGTCTCTGGTTCATGTGGCCCTTTCTGTCTCTTGGGTTCTTAGTTGTCGTGTGACCTTGGTGTTCTTCCTTTGCCTTTGCTCCAGGTGGGTTGAGACCAATTGATGTATCTTAGATGGCCGCTTGTTGGCATTTAGGACCCCAGGCACCACAATTCAAAGTGGGATGCAGAATGATTTCATAATAGAATTATTTTGCCCATTGACTTAGAAGTCCCCTCAAACCAAGTTCCCCAGACCCCAGCCCCTGCTCCGCTGACCTTTGAAGCTTTCATTTTATCCCGGAAACCTCTTTGCTTTTAGTCCAGTCCAATTAGGCTGACCTTCCTTGTATTGAGTGTTGTCTTTCCCTTCACCCAAAGCAGTTCTTATCTACTGATTGATCAATAAAAAGCCCTCTCCCTCCCTCCCTCCCTCCCCCCCTCGTAACCACAAAAGTATGTGTTCTTCTCCGTTTTTTCTATTTCTCAAGATCTTATAATAGTGGTCTTATACAATATTTGTCCTTTTGCAACTGACTCATTTCGCTCAGCATAATGCCTTCCAGATTCCTCCATGTTATGAAATGTTTCAGAGATTCGTCACTGTTCTTTATCGATGCGTAGTATTCCATTGTGTGAATATACCACAATTTATTTACCCATTCATCCGTTGACGGGCATCTTGGCTGCTTCCAGCTTTTTGCTATTGTAAACAGAGCTGCAATAAACATGGGTATGCATATATCTGTTTGTGTGAAGGCTCTTGTATCTCTAGGGTATATTCCGAGGAGTGGGATTTCTGGGTTGTATGGTAGTTCTATTTCTAACTGTTTAAGATAACACCAGATGGATTTCCAAAGTGGTTGTACCATTTTACAATCCCACCAGCAGTGTATGAGAGTTCCAATCTCTCCGCAGCCTCTCCAACATTTATTATTTTGTGTTTTTTGGATTAATGCCAGTCTAGTTGGTGTGAGATGGAATCTCATCGTAGTTTTAATTTGCATTTCTCTAATGGCTAATGATCGGGAGCATTTTCTCATGTATCTGTTGGCTGCCTGAATATCTTCTTTAGTGAAATGTGTGTTCATATCCTTTGCCCACTTCTTGATTGGGTTGCTTGTCTTTTTGTGGTTGAGTTTTGACAGAATCATGTAGGTTTTAGAGATCAGGCGCTGGTCGGAGATGTCATAGCTGAATATTCTTTCCCAATCTGTAGGTGGTCTTTTTACTCTTTTGATGAAGTCTTTAGATGAGCATAGGTGTTTGATTTTTAGGAGCTCCCAGTTATCTGGTTTCTCTTCATCATTTTTGGTAATGTTTTGTATTCTGTTTATGCCCTGTATTAGGGCTCCTAGGGTTGATCCTATTTTTTCTTCCATGATCTTTATCGTTTTAGTCTTTATGTTTAGGTCTTTGATCCACTTGGAGTTTGTTTTTGTGCATGGTGTGAGGTATGGGTCTTGTTTCATTCTTTTGCAGATGGATATCCAGTTATGCCAGCACCATTTGTTAAAAAGACTATCATTTCCCCAATTGACTGGCACTGGTCCTTTGTCAAATATCAGCTGCTCATACGTGGATGGATTTATATCTAGGTTCTCAATTCTGTTCCATTGGTCTATGTACCTGTTGCTGTACCAGAACCAGGCTGTTTTGACTACTGTAGCTGTATAATAGGTTCTGAAATCAGGTAGAGTGAGGCCTCCCACTTTCTTCTTCTTTTTCAGTAATGCTTTGCTTATCTGGGGGTTCTTTCCCTTCCATATGAAATTAGTGATTTGTTTCTCTATCCCCTTAAAATATGACATTGGTATTTGGATTGGAAGTGCGTTGTATGTATAGATGGCTTTTTGTAGAATAGATATTTTTACTATGTTAAGTCTTCCTATCCATGAGCAGGGTATGTTTTTCCACTTAAGTATGTCCTTTTGAATTTCTTGTAGCAGAGTTTTATAGTTTTCTTTGTATAGGTCTTTTACATCCTTGGTAAGATTTATTCCTAAGTATTTTATCTTCTTGGGGGCTACTGTGAATGGTATTGATTTGGTTATTTCCTCTTCGGTGTTCTTTTTGTTGATGTAGAGGAATCCAAGTGATTTTTGTATGTTTATTTTATAACCTGAGACTCTTCCAAACTCTTCTATTAGTTTCAGTAGTTTTCTGGAGGATTCCTTAGGGTTTTCCATGTATACGATCATGTCATCTGCAAATAGTGATAGCTTTACTTCCTCCTTGCCAATCTGGATACCCTTTATTTCTTTGTCTAGCCTAATTGCCCTGGCTAGGACTTCAAGTACGATGTTGAATAAGAGTGGTGATAAAGGGTATCCTTGTCTGGTTCCCCTTCTCAAGGGAAATACTTTCAGGTTCTCTCCATTTAGAGTGATACTGGCTGTTGGCTTTGCATAGATGCCCTTTATTATGTTGAGGAATTTTCCTTCAATTCCTATTTTGGTAAGAGTTTTTATTATAAATGGGTGTTGAACTTTGTCAAAGGCCTTTTCTGCATCTATTGATAAGATCATGTGGTTTTTATCTTTTGTTTTATTTATGTGATGGATTACTTTAATGGTTTTTCTGATATTAAACCAGCCTTGCATACCTGGTATAAATTCCACTTGATCAGGGTGAATTATTTTTTTGATGTGTTGTTGGATTCTATTGGCTAGAATTTTGTTGAGGATTTTTGCATCAATGTTCATGAGGGATATAGGTCTAAAATTTTCTTTTTTTGTAATGTCTTTACCTGGTTTTGATATCAGGGAGATGGTAGCTTCATAGAATGAGTTGGGTAGTATTCCGTCTTTTTCTATGCTTTGAAATACCTTCAGTAGTAATGGTGTTAAGTCTTCTCTGAAGGTTTGGTAGAACTCTGCAGTGAAGCCATCTGGGCCAGGACTTTTTTTTGTTGGAAGTTTTTTGATTACCGTTTCAATCTCTTTTTTTTTTGTTATGGGTCTATTTAGTTGTTTTACTTCTGAATGTGTTAGTGTAGGTAGCTAGTATTTTTCCAAGAATTTATCCATTTCTTCTAGGTTTTCAAATTTGTTAGAGTACAGTTTTATGTAGCAATCTGAAATGATTCTTTTAATTTCATTTGGCTCTGTTGTCATGTGGTCCTTCTCGTTTCTTATTCGGGTTATTTGTTTCCTTTCCTGTATTTCTTTAGTCAGTCTAGCCAATGGTTTATCAATTTTGTTAATTTTTTCAAAGAACCAGCTTTTGGCTTTGTTAATTCTTTCAATTGTTTTTCTGTTCTCTAATTCATTTAGTTCAGCTCTAATTTTTATTATTTGTTTTCTTCTGGTGCCAGATGGGTTCTTTTGTTGCTCACTTTCTATTTGTTCAAGTTGTTGGGACAGTTCTCTGATTTGGGCTCTTTCTTCTTTTTGTATGTGTGCATTTATCGATATAAATTGGCCTCTGAGCACTGCTTTTGCTGTGTCCCAGAGGTTTTGATAGGAAGTATTTTCATTCTCGTTGCTTTCTAAGAATTTCCTTATTCCCTCCTTGATGTCTTCTACAACCCAGTCTTTTTTCAGGAGGGTATTGTTCATTTTCCAAGTATTTGATTTCTTTTCCCTAGTTTTTCTGTTATTGATTTCTAGCTTCATTGCCTTGTGGTCTGAGAAGATGCTTTGTAATATTTCGATGTTTTGGATTCTGCAAAGATTTGTTTTATGACCTAATATGTGGTCTATTCTAGAGAGTGTTCCATGTGCACTAGAAAAAAAAGTATATTTTGCAGCAGTTGGGTGGAGAGTTCTGTATAAGTCAATGAGGTGAAGTTGGTTGATTGTTGTAAGTAGGTCTTCCGTGTCTCTATTGAGCTTCTTACTGGATGTCCTGTCCTTCTCCGAAAGTGGTGTGTTGAAGTCTCCTACTATAAATGTGGAGGTGTCTGTCTCACTTTTCAATTCTGTTAAAATTTGCTTTATGTATCTTGCAGCCCTGTCATTGGGTGCATAAATATTTAATATGGTTATGTCTTCCTGATCAATTGTCCCTTTTATCGTTATATAGTGTCCTTCTTTATCCTTTGTGGCAGATTTAAGTCTAAAGTCTATTGTGTCAGAAATTAATATTGCTACTCCTCTTCTTTTTTGCTTATTATTTGCTTGATATATTTTTTTCCATCCTTTGAGTTTTAGTTTGTTTGTGTCTCTAAGTCTAAGGTGTGTCTCTTGTAGGCAGCATATAGATGGATCGTGTTTCTTTATCCAGTCCGTGACTCTATGTCTCTTTATTGGTGCATTTAGTCCATTTACATTCAGCGTAATTATAGATATATAAGTTTTTAGTGCTGTCATTTTAATGCCTTTTCATGTGTGTTGTTGGCCATTTCATTTTTCCACATGCTTTTTTGTGCTGAGACGTTTTTCTTAGTAGCTTGTGAGATCCTCATTTTCATAATGGTTAACTTTGTGTTTGTTGAGTCGTTACGTTTTTCTTGGCTTTTTTCTTGAGTTATGGAATTGATATTCCTTTTTGTGGTTACCTTATTATTTACCCCTGTTTTTCTAAGTAAAAACCTAACTTGCATCCTTCTATATCGCCTTGTATCACTCTCCATCTGGCAGTTCAATGCCTCCTATATTTAGTCCCTCTTTTTGATTATTCTGAGCATTTATCTATTGATTTCCATGATTTCCTGTTATGTGTATTATTTTGTTTATTTATGTATTTTTTAGAATTAATCTTAATTTGTTTGTTTTTGTGCTTTCCCTATTTGAGTTGCGTTGATATCAGGGTGTTCTGTTTTGTGATCTCTTATTGTGCTGGTACCTGATATTATTGGTCATCCGGCCAAACAATCTCCCTTAGCATTTCTTGCAGTCTTGGTTTAGTTTTTGCAAATTCTCTAAACTTGTGTTTATCTGTAAATATCTTAATTTCTCCTTCATATTTCAGAGAGAGTTTTGCTGGATATATGATCCTTGGTTGGCAGTTTTTCTCGTTCAGTGCTCTGTATACGTCGTCCCATTCCCTTCTTGCCTGCATGGTTTCTGCTGAGTAGTCTGAACTTATTCTTATTGATTCTCCCTTGAAGGAAACCTTTCTTTTCTCCCTGGCTGCTTTTAAAATTTTCTGTTTGTCTTTGGTTTTGGCAAGTTTGATGATAATATGTCTTGGTGTTTTTCTTTTTGGATCAATCTTAAATGGGGTTCAATGAGCATCTTGGATAGATATCCTTTCGTCTTTCATGATGTCAGGGAAGTTTTGTATCAGGAGTTCTTCAACTATTTTCTCTGTGTTTTCTGTCCCCCCTCCCTGTTCTGGGACTCCAATCACTCGCAAGTTATCCTTCTTGATAGAGTCCCACATGATTCTTAGGGTTTCTTCATTTTTTTTTAATTCTTTTATCTGATTTTTTTCCAGCTATGTTGGTGTTGATTCCCTGGTCCTCCAGAAGTCCCAGTCTACATTCTAATTGCTCGAGTCTGCTCCTCTGACTTTCTATTGCGTTGTCTAATTCTGTAATTTTATTGTTAATCTTTTGGATTTCTACATGGTGTCTCTCTATGGATTCTTGCAACTTATTAATTTCTCCACTATGTTCTTGAATAATCTTTTTGAGTTCTTCAACAGTTTTATCAGTGTGTTCCTTGGCTTTTTCTGCATTTATCCTAATTTCATTTGTGATATCTGTAAGCATTCTGTAAATTAGTTTTTTATATTCTGTATCTGATAATTCTAGGATTGTATCTTCATTTGGGAAAGATTTTGATTCTTTTGTTTGGGTGGTTGGTGAAGCTGTCATGGTCTGTTTCTTTATGTGGTTTGATATGGACTGCTGTCTCCAAGCCATCACTGGGAAACTAGATTTTCCAGGTAATCAGCTAAAAAAAAATGCAGTCAGATCCCTATCTGAATTCTCCCTCTGGCTCAGGGTATTCGGATGTTAATGGAGCCGCCTGGGGAGGGTGGGGGAGGGATCAGAGAGCTAGGAGTGTAGCACCACAGAATATAGAGCTGATCCCCGTGTTCACGCTCCGCCCCCGTCTGCCAAAATCCGGGCGGGACAGCTCCCTGGTTGGGACGCTACACTCCCCGCTCCGAGACCAGTCACTTCCTCCCGGGGACTTCTCCCTCCGGTGCGCAGCACCGCCCGCGCGAACTGGGTGGGCATCACCCTCACGACCAGGTGGGCCCGCCCCCTGGGTCAATTCAGGGGAATATAATTGGACCCCACGCTCACGCCCCTCCCGCTTTCGCCAAAAGCCCAGTGGGACGGCTCCCCGGCTGGGACGCTGCTCTCCCTGCTCCAAGACCAGTCACTTCCTCCCGGGGACTTCTCCCTCTGGTGCGCCGCGCCACACGCGGGATCTGGGTAGGTGTCCCCCCGTACGAACGTGTGGGCCCCGCCCCGGGGTCGCTTTAGGGAAATATAGCTGACCCCCCCTAGCGCCCCGCCCGCTTCCTGCCAACCTCCCGGCGGGACGGCTCCCCGGCTGGGACGCTGCTCTCCCCGCTCCAAGATCAGTCACTGCCTCCCGGGTGCTTCTCCCTCCGGCTGCACCACTACGCTGCCCGCACCAACCAGCTAGACTCCCTCCCTGGATGGGTTCGGGGGGGTAGGGCTGGGCCCCTTGTCTGTGCCTTCTGCCCCCCTGGGCTCTGCCCCAGATCGGGCTCCGAAAGTCACCTGCCTGGTACGCTGGCTCCTAGTTCTGAAAATGGTCGCTGTCTGCCCATATTTGTTCGTTTTCCGTCTCTAAGTCTGTGCTTGTTATTCAGAGTTCGTAGATTGTTATGTATGTGATCGATTCACTTGTTTTTCCGAGTCTTTGTTGCAAGAGGGATCCACGGTAGCGTCCACCTAGCCCGCCATCTTGGCCCCGCCCAACATTAATACTTTTTAAACAATTTTTTAATTGTTTAGTTCACTGACATTAATTACATTCACCATGTTGTGCAGTCATCCTCCCTGTCATTTCCAAAGGTTTTTCATAGTAATTGGCTATTATTACTTGAAACACTTCAGTGGCTGGAGTTTAAGCTCACGGAGGAAATTTAGGAGCCCTGGTGGCATAATGGTCAAGAGCTTGGCTGCAACCCAAAACGTTGGCAGTCTGAAACCACCAAATGCTCCTTGGAAACTATATGGGGCAGTTCAACCCTATGCCTGCTATGAGGCAGGCCAAATTTTGGACCAAATGATTTAGGACAATTAGTACTGTGAGAGAGAGAGAAAAAAGTCCATATTATAACCAGTGCTACAACTTCCTAAGGCCCACATATTTGTGTTCTTAATTAAGTTCTCCACCTATTCTATTTCCAGAAAAAGAGCTCATCAGATTGGAAGCTGGCAGACACAGCATCAAAATGGAATCAAATGACTTAATCTTTAACATATATTTAAAGCAGTAGATTTTACTCAACTCGATAGTTACATATTTCATACAAAAGATATTTATATACTAAATGGTCCAGATAAAACATTAACATATCCTTCCAGGAAGACTATCAAATGCTTGTTTTGCCTTTCTCATAACATCACCCTCTTTATTCCACAGCCTTAAACAATATGTTACCTTTTTTATGTTTGTTTATGTATTTTATTTAGTAGAGTGGATGATTAAAATGGAACCTAGAAGGAATATCTGTATTTATTTATTCATTGATTTATTAATTCTTTTAATGACATTTATTGAACACCTGATTTATGCTACACAATTACTCTGTAAGGCACTGTCAAGTCTGATACGGTCTGATATAGGGATGTGGTAAGGTCTTCAAATTGCATTTACAGTAATCTTACTCTTTGGATATTTCTGCTAAAGGAATTCCTAAATATATTAATGTCGTGTGTATTTTTTTTTTTTTTTGCCCAGATATGTAAAAGTGTTTCTTTACTAACCTGGGTATCATCTGTCCTCTTCCAGATATATTTCCCTAGCAACATCTTATCCTTATATCTGGCATCACTCTATTTTTGAACCCACATTTTCTTTCTGATATGAGGACAGTAAGATCAGAAAAGCAATTTGTTTTTATGAATCAATCATTCAGTAAAACCCAAAAAACCAAACCCATTGAGGTCAAGTCAATTCCAATTTATAGCAACTGACTCATAGGACATTATAGAACTACCATGTAGGGTTTCCAAGGAGTGGCTGGTGGATTTGAGCTGCTGACCTTTTGGTTACCAACTGAGCTCTTAACCACTACACCACCAGGGCTTCAATCATTAAATAAACATGTTTAAATACTTACTTCATTGAACCCCATGCATATACTGAGGAAACCAAACGTATGTTTCTTTACTTGGGATGGATGCTTCCATTTCCTCTCCAAAAGTACTTCCTTGTCTCTCTGTGCAGATTTTCTGTCTCTTTCATAGGCAGGCACACTACTGATTTGCCAAGAGGTAACACATGATTGGGTAAAAGGAGGTTTATAGGCACAGGAACTGCAATAATGCAAAGATCCCTAGAAATAAAAATTGACAGACTCTTGCCTGAGGATGTCTCTTCAATGATTGCTCTTTTTTCACTTCTGTAGGCAGGAATCCCAAAATTTGAAATTCCAACCTGTCTGGAGAATGTATTAGGCATTTCTTCCCAAAATGGAAGTTCTTTGTCTTTGACCAGCCTACAACTGACAAAAATCTCTTAGATCATATTGAAGAAATGCCAGAAGATAGGTTGGATTGTAATTTCCAGGTACAAGCAAAGAACTTCTGTAATTATTTCTTTACCCATGCAAAGAGAGGGAACCTTGTCACTAGAAACCGTGAGTCACCTTTGTTCCAAAATATGTCTCTCTGTGAGAAAGCGTGGGTAGTAAAGCTGTGATTATTCTCAGGGTTTGTCAGTAATTTTGCATTTGTACATGAATATGGAGAAGCAGATGTTTATGCCAAACACAGAAGTGCAGGTTTCTTAATTATTTTCTCCTTACATGAGAGTTTATCGAGGCTGAGTATATCTCAAGAAAATAATCCATGAGCCATATAAACCCAAACTGTGGCTATGAGAGAATATCTGTGTTATGAGGAAAAGTCCTGTGGGGCAAGACCTTCTCTGTGAGGTTAGGAAAGATATATTGTAAATTTACACCAGTCAAAAATAAATAGCAGGCCATGAATCTCTGTAAAGTCATTGAGAGTTTCAGAAACAAAATTAAACATAATCTTATGTACAGGGTGGGCTTCATGAGCACTTGACCTATGCAGTTTTGAAGTGCCCAGTGCTGAGATGGGCCCCAGCTTTGTTTGATGCTCTTTGTTGCAGTCTTGAAATCCCTTGACGAAATCCTTGAAAATTATTTTACAAGATCCCCATATTTTCATTTGGAACTGGGCCTCACAAATTATGTAGTTGATCTCATTTTTGTAACTGAATTTGCTTGTCTAGTCTATTTGTTTTTCTTTTTTATAATATACACTATTTTTTAGAGCAGTATGAGGTTTACAGAAAAATTGTGCAGAATGTATAGCTACCTTATTCCCCTTCTCCCTACCTGTGTGCTGCTTCTCCTATTATTAACATCTTGCATTGGTATGGTACCTTAGTTATAATTAATGAAAAAATATTTATATATTATTATTAACTAAAATTCATAGTTCACCTTAGGGTTTACTGTTTGTGTTGTACAGTCCTATGGGTTTGAAAAAATGAATAACATCATATGTCCATGATTACAGCATCATACACAATAGTTTCAATGCCCTAGAAATATCCTGTGCTCCACCTATTCATCCCGCTCTCGCTCCTCCTGAACACCTGGCAACCGCTAAACTTATTTGCTCTACAGTTTTTCTTTTCCAAGAATTTCAAGTACTTGTAATTTTTTCAGACTGCCTTTTTCAAACTAGCTTCTTTCACTTAGCAATACGCATTTAAGGTTTCTTGTGTCTTTTCGTAGCTTGATAGCTCATTTCATCACTGACAGATATTCTACTGTATGAATGTGTTATAGTTTGTGTATTCATTCCCCTACTGAAAGACATCTTAGTTGCTTCCAATTTTTGGCAATTATGAATAAAGCTGCTATAAACATTTGTGTGTGGATTTTTATGTGGGTACATATCTTCAATGCATTTGGGTTAATACCTAGAGGCCTATGTAGCTTTGTAAGAAACTGATAGATTGTCTCCAAAGTGGCTGAACAATTTTGCATTTCAAACTCAGTAAATGAGAGTTCCTGTTACTCTACATCCTCACCAACATTTGGTGTTGTTTATGTTTTATATTTTAGTCATTCTAACAGGTGTGTGGTTCAGCGGTTAACAGATAGGTTGCTAACCAAAAAGTAAGAGCTGGAAGCCACCAGATCCTCCTTGGAAACCCTATGGGACAATTCTACTCTGTTCTATAGGGTCACTATGAGTTTGAATTGGCTCGACGGCAATGGGTTTGGAACAGATACATGGTAGTATTTCATCGTTGTTTTAATTTGCTGTTCCCTAATGACATATGGGAGCCCTGGTGGTGTAGTGGCTAAGAGCTCTGCTGCTAACCAAAAGGTTAGCAGTTCAAATCCACCAGCTGCTCCTTGGAAACTCCATGGGGTGGTTCTACTCTGCCCTATAGGGTTGCTATGAGTCAGAACCTACACGATGGCATCTGACAACAATGACATATGAGGAGCCCTGATGGTGCAGTGGTTAAAGCACTTGGCTGCTAACCAAAAGGCTGGAAGTTTGAACCCACCAGCTGCTTTGTGGGAGAAAGATGTGGCAGTCTGCTTCCATGAAGATTTCGAGCCTTGGGAACCATATGGGAAAGTTCTTTTCTGTTCCATCAGGTCACTATGAGTTGGAATTAACTTGACGGGGGTGGGTTTGGTTTTGTTTTAATAACGTATGATGTTCAGCCTCATCTCATATGTTTATTTGCAATCTGTATATTGTCTTTGGTGAGGTTTCTGTCCAGCTTTTTTCCCATTTTGTAAATAGGTTGTTTTTCTTATCATCGACTTTTAAGAGTTCTTTTGGATACAACTCCTTTATTAGATATATTTTTTGCAAATAGTTTCTCCCAGTCTGTGACTTGTCTTTTTATTCTCCTAACAGTCTTTAAGGAGCTCTAGAGGCACAGACTGCTGGGTCCTTCTTCCTAGTCTGTCTTAATCTGGAAGCTCAGCTGAAGCCTGTCTTCCATGGATGACCCTGCTGGTATCTGAATACTGGTGGCATAGTTTCCAGCATCACAGCAACACACAATCCCCCACAGTAGAACAAAATGACAGACATGTGGGGACCTGTGAATAGCAGCAGAACATTGTCTAGTACAATGCTGGAAGATGAGCCCACCAGGTTGGAAGGCACTCAAAAGACGACTGTGGAAGAGCTGCCTTCTCAAAGTAGAGTTGACCTTAATAATGTGGGTGGAGTAAACCTTTCAGGACCTTCATTTGCTGATGTGGCATGACTCAAAATGAGAAGAAACAGCTGCCAATATGAATTAATAATTAGAACATGGAATGTATGAAGTATAAATCCAGGAAAATTGGAAATCATCAAAAGTGAACTAAAATGCATAAACATCCATACCCTTGGTGTCAGTGAGCTGAAATAGGCTGGTATTGGCCATTTTGAATAGGACAGCCATAGTCTACTATGCTGGGAATGACAACTTGAGGAATGGTGTTGCATTCATCGTCAAAAAAAACATTTCATGATCTATCCTGAGGTACAATGCTGTCAGTGACAGGATAATATCCATACACCTACAAGAAAGACAAGTTAAGAAGACTATTATTCAGATTTACACACCAACCAGTAAGGCCAAAGATGAAGAAATTGAAGATTTTTATCAGCTTCTGCAGTCTGAAGTTGATCGAACATGCAATCAGAATGCAGTGATAATTACTGGAAATTGGAATGTGAAAGTTGGAAGCAAAGAAGGATTAGTAGTTGGAAAATATGGCCTTGGTGATAGAAACAATGCTGGAGATCGAATGACAGAATTTTGTAAGACCAACGACTTCTTCATTGCAAATACTTTTTTCATCAGCATAAATGGTGACTATACACATGGAATACACAGGAAGCAGATCAACTGTGTGATCTGATCTAACATCTGTGGAAAAAGACGGTGGAAATCTCAATATTATCAGTCAGAACAAGGCCAGGGGATAACTGTGGAACAGACCATCAATTGTTCATATGCAAGTTCAAGTTGAAACTGAAAAAAATCAGAGCAAGTCCACGAGAGCCAAAATATGACCTTGAGTATATTCCACCTGAATTTAGAGACCATCTCAAGAATAGATTTGACTCGTTGAACATTAATGACTGAAGACCAGATGTGTTGTGGAATGACATACAAGGGCATCATCCACTAAGAAAGCAAAAGGTCATTGAAAAGATAGGAAAGAAATAAAAGACGAAGATGGATGTCAGAGGAGACTCTGAAACTTGTTCTTGAACATTGAGCAGCTAAAGCAAAAGGAAGAAATGGTGAAGTGAAAGAACTGAACAGGTGATTTCAAAGGACGGATTGAGAAGACAAAGTATTATAAAGACATGTGCAAAGAGCTGGAGATAGGCAACCAAAAGGGAAGAACATTCTTGTCATTTTTCAAGCTGGATGAATGGAAGAAAAAATTCAAGCCTCAAGTTGTAATACTGAAGGATTCTATGGGGAAAATATTAAGTGACTCCGGAAGCATCAAAAGAAGATGGAAGGAATACACAGAGTCATTACGCCAAAAAGAATTAGTTGATATACAAACATTTTAAGCAGTAGCATATGATCAGGAACTGATGGTACTGAAGGAAGAAGTCCAAGCTGCTCTGAAGGCATTGGCGAAAACAAGGCTCCAGGAATTGATGGAATATCAATTGAGATGTTTCAACGAACGGATGCAGTGCTGGAAGTGCTCACTCGTCTATGCCAAGAAATATGGAAGATAGCTACCAGGCCAACTGACTGAAAGAGATCCATATTTATGCCTATTGCCAAGAAAGGTGATCCAACCAAATGCAGAAATTATCGAACAATATCATTAATATCTCATGCAAGCAGAATATTGCTGAAGATCATTCACAAGTGGCCGAGGCAGTGTATCAACAGGGAACTGCCAGAAATTCAGGCCAGATTCAGAAGAGGATGTGGAACCAAGGATATCATTGCTGATGTCAGATGGATTCTGGCTGAAAGCAGAGAATACCAGAAGGATGTTTACCTATGTTTTATTGACTAAGCAAAGGCATTCTACTGCGTGGATCATAACAAATTGTGGATAACGTTGCAAAGAATGGGAATTTGAGAACACTTAATTGTGCTCATGAGGAGTCTGTACCTAGATTAAGAAGCAATTGTTCTGACAACTGAGTGGTTTAAAGTTAGAAAAGGTGTGTGTCAGGGCTGTACTTTTCAGCATACCTATTCAACCTGTATGCTGAGCAAATGATCTGAGAAGCTGGACTCTATGAAGAAGAACAGGGCTTCAGGATTGGAGGAAGTCTCATTAACAACCTGCATTAGGCAAATGGTACAACCTTGCTTGCTGAAAGTGAAGAGGGTTTGAAGCAGTTACCAATGAAGATCAAAGACCACAGCCTTCAGTATGGACTGCACCTCAACATAAAGAAAACAAAAATCCTCACAAATGGACCAATAAGCCACAGCATGATAAACGGAGAAAAGATTGAAGTTGTCAAAAATTTCATTTTACTTGTATCCACAATCAACAGCCATGGAAGCAGCAGTCAAGAAATCAAAAGATTCATTGCATTGGGCAAATCTGCTGCAAAGGACCTCTTTAAAGTGTTGAAAAGCAAAGATGTCACCTTGAAAACTGAGTTGTCCCTGACCCAAGCCATGGTATTTTCAATTGCATCATATGCATGTGAAAGCTGGACAATGAATAAGGAAGACCGAAAAAGAATTCACGCCTTTGAATTGTGTCGTTGGCAAAGAACATTGAATATACCATGGACTGCCGAAAGAATGAACAAATCTGTCTTGGAAGAAATACAACCAGAATGCTCCTTAGAAGAAAGGAGGGCGAGACTGCGCCTTGTATACTTTGGATATGTTGTCAGGAGGGATCAGTCCCTGGAGAAGGACATGATGCTTGGTAAAGTAGAGAGTCAGTGGAAAAGAGGAAGACCCTCAAAAAGATGGACTGACACAGTGGCTGAAACAATGGGATCAAGCATAACAAGGATTGTTAGGATGGTGCAGGACCAGGCAATGTTTCCTTCTGTGGTACACAGAGTCACTATGAGTCGGAACCAATTTGACGACACCTAACAACTACAACAACAGTGGAACAGGGGCTTAGTGCTTGGTCACTAACCGAAAGTTCTGCAGTTGGAACCCACCAGCCACTCCATGGGAGGAAGTTATGGCAGTCTACTTCCATAAAGATTTATAACCTTGGAAGCCCTATGGGGCAGTTCTACTCTGTCCTATAGTATCACTGTGAGTCAGAATTCACTCAGCGGCAATGGGTTTTTTGAAGGTTTTTTGTGTGTGTGTGCGTGTGTGCTTTAAGTGAAAGTTTATAGTTCACATTATTTTCTCATACAAAAATTTATACACACATGGTTATATGACCCTCCTTGCTCTTCCTGTAATGTGACAGCACACTCTTCCTTTCCACCCCGGATTTCCCGTGTCCATTCAACCAGCTCCTGTCCCTTTTTGCCTTCTCATTTCTCCACCAGACAGGAGCTGCCCATTTAGTCTCAAGTATCTACTGGTGCTAAGAAGCACTCTCTTCAGGAGTATCATTTTATGTCGTAGCCCACTCTAATCTTTGTCTGAAGTGCTGGCTTCGGGAATGGTTTCAGTTCTGGGCTAACAGGGTCTGGGGGCCATATTTTCCAGGGTCCCTCCAGTCTCAGTCAGACCATTAAGTCTGGTCTTTTTACTAGAATTTGTGTTCTGCACTCCACTTTTCTCCTGCTACATCAGGGACTCTGTTGTGTTCTCTGTCAGGGCAGCCATTGATGATAGCCAGGCACCATCTAGTTTTTCCAGTCTCAGGCTGATGGAGTCTCTGGCTTATGTGGCCTTTTCTGTCTCTTGGGCTAATATTTTCCTTGTGTCTTTGGTGTTTGTTATTCTCCTTTGCTCCAGGTGGGTTGGGACAAATTGATGCATCTTAGATGACCACTTGGTAGCTTTTAAGATCCCAGATGCCACTCACAAAAATGGGATGCAGAACATTTTCTTAATAAACTTTGTTATGTCAATTGACCTAGATGTCTCCTGAAACCATGGTCCCCAGACCCCTGCCCCTGCTGCTTTATCCCTCGAAGTGTTTTGTTGAATTCAGAAAACTTCTTAGCTTTTGGTTTAGTCCAGTTGTGCTGACTTCCCCTGTATTGTGTGTTGTCACTCCCTTCACCTAAAATAATTCTTATCTGCTACCTAATTAGTGAATACTCCTCCCCCTTCCTCCCTCCCCTCCCCGTAACCAACAAAAAATGTTTTCTTCTGTTTAAGCCTTTTCTTCAGTTCTTATAATAGTGGTCTCATACAAGATTTGTCTTTTTGCGACTAATTTCACTCAGCGTTAATGCCTTCCAGATTTCTCCATGTTAATGAGATATTTCACAGTTTCATCTTCTTTATCATTGCATAGTACTCCATTGTGTGAATACACCAGAGTTTGTCCATTTGTCTGTTGCTGGGCTCCTAGGTTGTTTCCATCTTTTTGTAATTGTGAACAGTGCTGCAATGAACATGGGAGTGCATCTATCTATTCGTGTGAGGGCTCTTATTTTTCTAAGACATATTCCAAGGATTGGGATTGCTGGATTGTATGGTACTTCTATTTTTAGCTTTTTAAAAAAGCAACAAATCAATTTCCAAAGTGGTTGTACCATTTTACATTGCCACCAGCAGTGTATAAGTCTTCTAGTCTCTCCACAACCTTTCCAACATTTATTATTTTGTGTTTTTTGGTTAATGCCAGCCTTGTTGGAGTGAGATGGTATCTCATTGTAGTTTAGATTTGCATTTCTCTAATGGCTAATGATCATGAGCATTTCCTCATGTATCCGTTAGCCGCCTGAATACCTTCTCTGGTGAAGTGCCTGTTCATTTCCTTTGCCCATTTTTTAATTGGGTTATTTGTGTTTTTGTTGTTGAGGTTTTGCAGTATCTTGTAGATTTTAGAGATGAGAGCCTGATCGGATTTGTCATAGCCAAATTTTTTTTTCCCAGTCTATAGGTAGTCTTTTTTACACTTTTGGTGAAGTCTTTGGGTGAGCGTTGCCCTTATCTCTTCTTCCATGATCTTTATTGTTTTAAAATTTATATTTAGGTCTTTGACCCACTTTGAGTTAGTTTTTGTGCATGGTGTGAGGTATGGGTCTTTTTTCATTTTTTTACAGATGAATATCTAGTTATGCCAGCACCATTTGTTAAAGAGGCTGTCTTTTGCCCAATTAACAGACTTTGAACCTTTGTCAAATATCAGCTGCTCATAGATGGATGAATTTACTTTTACATTCTCAATTCTGTTCCATTGGTCTACGTATCTGTTGTACCAGTACCATGCTGTTTTGACTACCCTGGCAGTACAATAGGTTCTAAATTCAGCGTGAGGACTCCCACTTTGTTCTTCTTCAGTAATTCTTATCCAGGCCCTCTTTCCCTTCTGCATGAAGTTGGTGATTTCTCTCTCCATCTCCCTAAAAAATGCCATTGGAATTTGGATTGGGATTGCATCGTATTTGTAAATTGCTTTGGGTAGAATTGGTATTTTCACAATATTGAGTCTTCCAATCCATGAGCAAGGTATGTTTTTCCATTTATGTAGGTCTCTTTTGATTTCTTGCAGTAGTGTCTTGTATTTTTATTTGTACAGATCTTTTATGTCTCTGGTTAGATTTATTCTTCAGTATTTTATCTTCTTGGGAGCTATTGTAAATGGTATTGATTTGGTGATTTCCTCTCGGAAGTTCTCTTTGTTGGTGTAGAGGAATCCAACTGAATTTTGTCCGTTTATTTTGTATCCCGAATCTTTGCTGAAATCTTCTATTAATTCCAGTATCTTTCTTGTGGATCTTTGGGGTTTTCTGTGTAGAAGATCATATCGTCTGCAAATAGAGATACTTTTACTTCTTTCTTACCAATTTGGAAGCCCTTTATTTCTTTTGCTAGCCTAATTGCTCTGGCTAGGACCTCTAGCACAATGTTAAATAAGAATGGTGATAAACGGCATCCTTGTCTGGGTCCTGTTCTCAAGGGGAGTGTTTCCAGACTCTCTCCATTTAGGATGATGTTGGCTGTTGGCTTTGTATAAATGCCCTTTATTATGTTGAGGAATTTTCCTTCTATTCCTATTTTTTGAGAGTTTCTAAAATCATGAATGGCTTTTGGACTTTGTCAAATGCCTTTTCTGTATCAGTTGATAAGATCACATGCTTCTTATTTTTTGCTTCATTTAAGTGATGGATTACATTGATTGTTTTTCTAATGTTGAGCCATCCCTGCCTACCTGGTATGAGTCCCATTTGGTCATGGTGAGTTATTTTCTTAATATGTTGATTTCTACTGGCTAGAATTGTGGAGGATTTTGCATCTACGTTCATGAGAGATATAGGTCTGTAATTTTCTTTTTTTGTAGTGTCTTTATCTGGTTTTGGTATCAAGGTTATGCTGGCTTCATAGAATGAGTCTGGGGGTATTCCATCCATTTCTATGCTCTGTAATACCTATAGTAGTGTTGGTGTTAACTCTTCTCTGACAGTTTGGCAGAATTCTTCAGGGAGACTATCAGGACCAGGGCTTTGTTGTTGTGGGAGTTTTTTTAAATTACCTTTTCAATCTCTTCTTTTATTACAGGTTTATTTCATTGTTCTACCTCTGTTTGTGTTAGGTTAGGTAAGTAGTGTGTTTCTAGAAATTGGTCCATTTCTTCTAGGTTTTCAATTTTGTTAGAGTATGATTTTTCTTTGTATTCTTTATGATTCTTTTAATTTCACTTGGTTCTATTGTGATATCGCCCATATCATTTCTTATTCAGGTCATTTGCTTCCTCTCCTGTTTTTCTTTTGTCAGTTTGGCCAATGGTTTATTGATTTTGTTGATCTTTTCAAAGGACCAGATTTTGGCCTTGTTAACTCTTTCAATTGTTTTTCTGTTCTCTATTTCATTTAATGCTGCTCTAATTTTTATTATTTGCTATCTTCTGGTGCCTAAAGGCTTCTTTTGCTGCTCTCTTTCTATTTGTTCGAGTAGTAGGGTTAATTTTTTTTTTTTGGCCCTTTCTTCTTTTTGAATGTGTGCATTTATTGATATAAATTGACCTCTGAACACTGCTTTTGCTGTGTCCCAAAGGTTCTGGTGGGATGTGTTTTCATTCACATTTGATTCTGTGAATTTATTTATTCTGTCCTTAGTTTCTTCTATTACCCAGTCATTTTTGAGCAAGGTGTTGTTCAGTTTCCATGTGTTTGATTTTTTTTCCTTGCTTTTTCTGTAATTGATCTCTACTTTTATGGCTTTATGGTCAGAGAAGATGCTTTGTAATGGTTCAGTGATTTGAATTCTGTTAAGCCTGGCTTTATGGCCTAATATGTGGTCTATTCTGGAGAATGTTCCATGTGCTTTGGAAAAGAAAGTATACTTGGCTGCTGTTGGGTTGAGTGTTCTGTATATGTCTTTGAGGTCAAGTTGGTTGATTGTGGCATTTAGATCTTCCGTGCCTTTATTGAGCTTCTTTTGGACTTTCTGTCCTTCACCGACATGGTGTCTATTATTGTAGAGATGTCTATCTCTCTTTTCAGTGTTGTTAAAGTTTGTTTCATGCATTTGGAAGCCCTGTCATTGGGTGCATAAATATTTATTATGGTTATGGCTTCCTGGTGTATTGACCTTTCAATCATTATATAGTGTCTTTCCTTATCCTTTGTGGTGGATTTTACTGTAAAGTCTATTTTATCAGAAATTAATATTACCACTCCTGTCCTTTTTTGATTGTTGTTTGCTTGATACATTTTTTTCCATCCTTTGAGTTTTAGTTTCTTTGTGGCTGTTTCAGGAGAATAGGCCCTTGCTGGTAGACTGCTATTGTTTAAGCTGTGCAGTGCAGAGGTAGGTGTTTGATATCTGACATGGCTTTGCATATTAAACAGCACCTCACCTACAAACATCAGGGGCCTAAGGACTGGTGGCTCCACTCAGGTCACCCAGCCACCCACGACAGGGGTCCAAGGATAACTGGTACCTTCCAGTCCTTACAACCAAAAGCATTGGGTGCCCATGGTCCAACTGCAGAACCCACACACCTGTACACTCCAGGGAAGAGGGCTGTGCTTTCCTCAGAGACACTCAGGGAACAGTTCTCAACCCCCTGCCTTTTTCAGAATGTGACCCCCTGCTGCAACCAGGTACTGGTACCTATATCAAACATCCCAACCCCTCTAAGACTGTAGGACAGAGTCTGTACCACACTACCTGGACAGCTGAGCTGCATCCACACAGGAAAAGAGAATGGACTCATAAGCTCATATACCTGATAACAGCTCTAGTCTTCTGGTGACAGGACATCAGAGTCCAAAAGGTGAAAATAATCAAGCTAGCTCACTCAAGCAACCCATCTGGGCATATCAAAACAAAACAAAGCAAGAAACTAGGATACAGTAAGCAAACAGAAAATAAACTAATACAATAACTTATAGATGTCTCGGAGACAATAGTCAATATCAAACCACATAAAGAAATAGATTATGATCGCTTCAACAAGCTCTCAAAACAGAGAATCAAAGGATCTTCTGGATGAAGGTGCCTTCCTGGAACTATCAGGTGCAGAATTCAAAAGATTAATATACAGAATTCTTCAAGACACAAGGAAGGAGATCAGGCAATACGTAGAACAAGCCAAGGAACACACAGATAAAACAATTGAAGAAATTAAAAAGGTTCTACAAGAACATAATAAAAAATTTAATAAGCTGCAAGAATACCTAGAGAGACAGCAATCAGAAATTCAGAAGATTAGTAATAAAATTACAGAAGTAGACAACTCAATAGAAAGTAAGAGGAGCAGAATTGAGCAAGTGGAAGGCAGAATTGGTGAGACTGAGGATAAAGCACATGGCACTAATATATTTGAAGAAAAATCAGCTAAAAGAATTTAAAAAAATGAAGAAACCCTAAGAACCATGTGGGACTCTATCAAGAGAAACAACCTACAAGTGATTGAACAGGGAGGGGTAACAGAACACACAGAGAGAATTGTTGAAGACTTGTTGGCAGAAAAATTCTCTGATATCATGAAAGATGAGAAGATATCAATCCAAGATGCTCATCGAACTCCACGTAAGGTAGATCTTAAAAGAAAATCACCGAGACATATTATAATCAAACTTTCCAAAACCAAAGATAAACAGAGAATTTTAAGAGCTGCTAGGGATAAAAGAAAAGTCACCTACAAAGGAGAGTGAATAAGAACAAGCTCGGACTACTTTGCAGAAACCATGCAGGCAAGAAGACAATGGGATGATTTATATAAAGCAATGAAGAAAAAAATTGCCAACCGAGAATCATATAGCCAGCAAAACTGTCTCTCAAATTTGAAGGTGAAATTAGGACATTTCAAGACAAACAGAGTTTAGGAAATTTGTAAAAATCAAACTAAAACTACAAGAAATACTAAAGGGAGTTCTTTGGTTAGAAAATTAATACCAGATATCAACCCAAGACTAGACTCCTGGACAGAACAATCAGATGTCAACCCGGTTAGCAAAATCACAACAATAAATCAAGATAAAAATGCTCAAAACAGGGAAACAGCAATGTCATTACGTAAAAGAAGACAACATTAAAACAATAAAGAGGGATTCAGAAATGTAGTCACAGATCTTTCATATGGAGAGGAAGATAAGGCAATACAAAGAAATAAAAGGTTTAAATTTAGAAAAATAGGGTAAATATTAAGGTAACCACAAAGGAGACTAACAATTCTACTCATCAAAATAAAATACAAGAAAGAAATAGAGACTCAGCAGAAACAAAATCAATGACAACGTATAAGAGGAAAAGACAACATATGAAGATAAACTACTCAGTGCAAAAAATTAAGTGGAATAAAGAAACTACCAATAACACACAAAAAAGACATCCAAATGACAGCACTATCTATCCATAATTACGCTGAATGTAAATGGACTAAATGCACCAATAAAGAGGCAGAAAGTGGCAGAATGGATAAGAAAACATGATCCATCTATATGCTGCATAAAAGAGACACATCTTAGACTTAGAGACACAAACAAACTAAAACTCAAAGGATGGAAAAAAATATACCAAGCAAACAACAATCAAAAAAGAGCAGGAGTGGCAATATTAATTTCTGACAAAATAGATTTTAAAGCTAAATCCACCACAAAGGATAAGGAAGGACACTATATAATGATTAAAGGGACAATATATCAGGAGGCTATCACTGTATTAAATATTTATGCACCCAGTGACAGGGCTGCAAGATACATAAAACAAACTCTAACAGCATTGAAAAGTGAGACAGACAGCTCCACAATTACAGTAGGAGACTTCACACCACTTTCGGTGAAGGAAAGAACATCCAAAAAGAAGCTCAATAAGGACACGGAAGATCTAAACGCCACAATCAACCAACTTGACCTCATATATATATACAGAATACGCCCCCCAACAGCAGCCAAGTATACTTCCTTTTCCAGTGCACATGAAACATTCTCTAGAATAGACCACATATTAGGTCATAAAGCAAGCATTAGCAGAATCCAAAACATCGAAATATTACAAAACATCTTCGCTGACGATAAGTCCACAAAGGTAGATAGCAATAGCAGAAAAAGCAGGGAAAAGAAACCAACACTTGGAAATGGAACAATACCCTGTTCAAAAACAACTGGGTTACAGAAAACATGAAGGATGGACTAAAGAAATCCATAGAATCCGATGAGAATGAAAACACTACCTATCAGAACCTTTGGGACACAGCGAATGCAGTGCTCAGAGGTCAATTTATATTAATAAACGCACACATTCAAAAAGAAGAAAGGGCCAAATCAAAAAATTATCCCTACAACTTGAACAAATAGAGCAACTAAAGAAACCCTCAGACACCAGAAGAAAGCAAATAATAAAAATTAGAGCAGAATTAAATGAAATAGAAAACAGAAAAACAACTCAAAGAATTAAGAAGACTAAAACCTGGTTCTTTGAAAAAATCAAAAAAATTGATAAACCATTGGCCAAACTGACAAAATAAAAACAGGAAAGGAAGGAAATAACCCAAATAAGAAATCAGATGGGTGATATTACAACAGACCCAACTGAAATTAAAAGAATCATTTCAGATTACTACAAAAAATTGTACTCTAACAAATTTGAAAACCTAGAAGAAATGGCTGAATTCCTAGAAACACACTACCTACCTAAACTAACACAAACAGAGGTAGAACAACTAAACAAACCCATAAGAAAAGAAGACATTGAAAAGGTAACCAAAAAACTCTCAACAAAAAAAAGCCCTGGCCTGGATGGCTTCACTGCAGAGTTGTACCAGACTTTCACAGGCGAGTTAATGCCACTACTACTAAAGGTATTTCAGAGCATAGAAAAGGACGGAATACTCTCAAACTCATTCTATGAATCCAGCATATCCCTGAAACCAAAACCAGATAAAGACACCACAAAAAAAGAAAATTATAGACATATATCCCCCATGAACTTAGATGCAAAAATCCTCAACAAAATTCTAGCCAATAGAATTCAAGAACATAACAAAATGAAAAAAAAAAAACTCACCATGATCTAGTGGAATTCATACCAGGTATGCAGGGATGGTTCAACATCAGGAAAACAATTAATACATAATCCATCATATAAATAAAACAAAAGAGAAGAACCAGATGAGTTGTGGAATGACATCAAGGACATCATCCATGAAGAAAGCAAGAGGTCACTGAAAAGACAGAAAAGAAAAAAAGACCAAGATGGATGTCAGAGGAGACTCTGAAACTTGCTCTTGAGTGTCGAGCAGCTAAAGCAAAAGGAAGAATTGATGAAGTAAAAGAACTGAACAGAAGATTTCAAAGGGCCTCTCGAGAAGACAAAGTAAAGTATTATAATGACATGTGCAAAGAGCTGGAGATGGAAAACCAAAAGGGAAGAACACACCTGGCATTTCTCAAGCTGAGAGAACTGAAGAAAAAATTCAAGCCTCGAGTTGCAATAGTGAAGGATTCCATGGGGAAAATATTAAATGATGCAGAGAGCATCAAAAGAAGATGGAAGGAATACACAGAGTCATTATACCAAAAAGAATTAGTCGATGTTCAACCATTTCGAGAGGCGGCATATGATCACGAACCGATGGTACTGAAGGAAGAAATCCAAGTTGCTCTGAAGGCACTGGCAAAAAACAAGGCTCCAGGAATTGATGGAATCTCAACTGAGATGTTTCAACAAACAGATCCACCGCTGGAGGTGCTCACTTGTCTATGCCAAGAAATATGGGAGACAGCTTCCTGGCCAACTGACTGGAAGAGATCCATATTTATGCCTATTCCCAAGAAAGGTGATGCAACTGAATGTGGAAATTATAGAACAATATCATTAATATCATATGCAACCAAAATTTTGCTGAAGATCATTCAAAAACAGCTACAGCAGTATAACGACAGGGAACTGCCAGAAATTCAGGCTGGATTCAGAAGAGGGCGTGGAACCAGGGATATCATTGCTGACGTCAGATGGATCCTGGCTGAAAGCAGAGAATACCAGAAGGATGTTTACCTGTGTTTTATTGACTATGCAAAGGCATTCGACTGTGTGGATCATAACAAACTATGGATAACACTGCGAAGAATGGGAATTCCCGAACACTTAATTGTGCTGATGAGGAACCTTTACATAGATCAAGAGGCAGTTGCTTGGACAGAACAAGGGGATGCTGATTGGTTTAGAGTCGGAAAAGGTGTGTGCCAGGGTTGTATTCTTTCACCATACCTATTCAATCTATATGCTGAGCAAATAATCCGAGAAGCTGGACTATATGAAGAAGAACAGGGCATCAGGATTGGAGGAAGACTCATTAACAACCTGCGTTATGCAGGAGATGCAACCTTGTTTGCTGAAAGTGAAGAGGACCTGAAGCACTTACTAATGAAGATCAAAGACCACAGCCTTCAGTATGGACTGCACCTCAACATAAACAAAAATCCTCACAACTGGACCAATGAGCAACATCGTGATAAACGGAGAAAAGATTGAAGTTGTCAAGGAGTTCATTTTACTTGGATCCACAATCAACAGCCATGGAATCAGCAGTCAAGAAATCAAAAGACTCATTGCATTGGGCAAATCTGCTGCAAAGGACCTCTTTAAAGTGTTGAAGAGCAAAGATGTCACCCTGAAGACTAAGGTGCGTCTGACCCAAGCCATGGTATTTTCGATCACATCATATGCATGTGAAAGCTGGACAATGAATAAGGAAGACCAAAGAAGAGTTGACGCCTTTGAATTGTGGTGTTAGCAAAGAATATTGAATATACCATGGACTGCCAAAAGAAAGAACAAATCTGTCTTGGAAGAAGTGTGGCCAGAATGCTCCTTAGAGGCAAAGATGGCGAGATAGCGTCTTACATACTTTGGACATGTTGTCAGGAGGGATGAGTCCCTGGAGAAGGACATCCTGCTTGGCAGAGTACAGGGTCAGTGGAAAAGAGGAAGACCCTCAACGAGGTGGATTGACACAGTGGCTGCAACAATGAGCTCAAGCATCACAATGATTGTAAGGATGACACAGGACTGGGCAGTGTTAAGTTCTATTGTGCATAGGGTCGCTATGAGTCGGAACTGACTCGATGGCACCTAACAACGAGAACAACAGCATTGTCCCTAATTTTTGTTCCGTGATCTTTATCGTTTTAGACTTTATATTTAGGTCTTTGACCCATTTTGAGTTAGTTTTAGTGCAAGGTGTGAGGTATGGGTCTTGTTTCATTTTTTTGCAGATGGATATCTAGTTATGCCAGCACCATTTCTTAAAAAGACTTTTTCCCCATTTAACTGAGATTGGGCCTTTGTAAAATACCAGCTTCCTGTATGTGGATGGATTCATGTCTGGATTCTCAATTCCGTTCCATTGTTCTATGTATCTGTTGTTGTACCAGTACCAGGTTGTTCTGACTACTGTGGCTGTATAATAGCTTCTAAAATCAGGTAGAGTGAGGCCTCCCACTTTGTTCTTCTTTTTGAGTAATGCTTTTCTTCTCCGGGGCCTCTTTCCCTTCCATATGAAGTTGGTGATTTTTTTCTCCAATTGATTAAAAAATGTAGTTGGAATTTGAATTGGAATTGCATTGTGTGTATATATGGCTTTTGGTAGAATAGACATTTTTATAACGTTATGTCTTCCTATCCATGAGCAAGGCATGTTTTTCCACTTATCTAGGTCTCTTTTGGTGTCTTACAGTAGTGCCTTGTGGTTTACTTTGTATAGGTCTTTTACATCTCTGGTTAGATTTATTCCTAAGTATTTTATCTTCTTGGGGGCTCCTGTAAATGGTATTGATTTGGTGATTTCCTCTTCAATGTTCTTTTTGTTGGTATAGAGGAATCCAACTGATTTTTGTATGTTTATCTTATATCAATACTCTGCTGAATATTCATTTCAGTAGTTTTCTTGAGGATTCTTTAGGGTTTTCTGTGTATAAGATCATGTCATCTGCAAATAGAGATACTTTTACTTCTTCCTTACCTGTCTGGATGCCCTATATTTCTTTATCTCGCCTAATTGCTCTGGCTAGGACTTCCAGCACAATGTTGAATAAGAGTGGTGATAAGGGGCATCCTTGTCTGGGTCCCATTCTCAAGAGGAATGCTTTCAGAATGTCCCCATTTAGGATGATATTGGCTGTTGGTTTGTATAAATGCCCTGTATTATGTTCAGGAATTTTCCTTCTATTCCTATTTTGCGGAGAATTTTTACCATGAATGGGTGTTGTACTTTGTCAAATGCCTTTTCAGCATCAATTGATAATATCATGTGGCTCTTGTCTTTTGTTTTATTTATATGGTGGATTACATTAATTGTTTTTCTAATGTTGAACCATCCCTGCATTCCTGGTATAAATCCCACTTGGTCTTGGTGAATTGTTTTTTTGATATGTTGTTGAATTCTATTGGCTAGAATTTTGTTGAGGATTTTTGCAACTAAGTTCATGAGGACATAGGTCTGTAATTTTCTTTTTTTTTTGTGGTGTCTTTACCTGTTTTTGGTATCAGGGATATGCTGCCTCCATAGAATGAGTTTGGGAGTATTCCATCTTTTTCTATGCTTTGAAATACCTTTTAGTAGTGGTGTTTAACTCTTCTCTGAAAGTTTGGTAGAACTCTGCAGTGAAGCCATCAGGGCCTGGGCTTTTTTTTTTTGCTGGAAGTTTTTTGATTACCTTTTCAATCTCTATTTTTGTTATGTGCCTATTTAGTTTTTCTACTTCTATTTGTATTAGTTTAGGTAGGTAGTGTGTTTCTAGGAATTCATCCATTTCTTCCAGGTTTTGAAATCTGTTAGAGTACAGTTTTTCGCAGTAATCTGAAATGATTCTTTTAATTTCTTTTGGGTCTGTTGTGATATGGGCCATCTCATTTCTTATTTGGGTTGTTTCCTGTATTTCTTTAGTCAGTCTGGCAAATGGTTTATCAATTTTGTTATTTTTTTCAAAGTACCAGCTTTTGGCCTTGTTAATTCTTTCAATTGTTTTTCTGTTCTCTAATTCATTTAGTTCAGCTCTAATTTTTTTTTTTTCTTCTGGTGCCTGACAGTTTCTTTTGTTGCTCTTTGTTTGTTCAAGTTGAAAGGACAGTTCTTTGATTTTGGCCCTTTCTTCTTTTAGAATGTGTGCATTTTTTTAATGTAAATTGACCTCTGAGCACTGCTTTCGCTGTGTCCCAAAGGTTCTGATAGGAAGTGTTTTCATTCTCACTGGATTCTCTGAATTTCTTTATTCCCTCCTTAATGTCTTCTATAACCCAGTCTTTTTTGAGGAGGGTATTGTTCAGTTTCCAAGTATTTGATTTCTTTTCCACGGTTTTTCTGTTATTGATTTGCACTTTTATGGCCTTATGGCCTGAGAAGATACCTTGTAATAGTTCGATGTTCTGGATTCTGCAAAGGCTTGCTTTATGACCTAATATGTGGTCTATTCTAGTGAATGTTCCATGTGCACTAGAAAAGAAAGCATACTTTGCAGCTGTTGGGTGGAGTGTTCTGTATATGTCTACGAGGTCAAGTTTGTTGATTGTGACAATTAGATCTTCCATGACTTTATTGAGCTTCTTACTGCATGTCCTGTCCTTCACCGAGAGTGGTGTGTTGAAGTCTCCTACTGTAATTGTGAAGGTGTCTATCTGACTTTTCAATGCTGTTAGACTTTGTTTTTTGTATCTTGCAGCCCTGTCATTGAGTGCATAAATATTTAATATGGTTATATCTTCCTGGTAAATTGTCTCTTTAATAATTATATACTGTCCTTCCTTATCCTTTGTGGTGGAATTAACTTTAAAGTCTATTTTGTTGGAAATTAACATTGCCACTCCTGCTCTTTTTTGATTGTTTTTTGTTTGATATATTTTTTTCATCCTTTGAATTTTAATTTGTTTGTATCTCTAATTCTATGGTGTGTTTCCTGTAGGCAGCATATAGCTGTATTATGTTTTTTTATCCAATCTGCCATTCTGTGTCTCTTTATTGGTGCCTTTGGTCCATTTATAGTCAGTGTAATTATAGATAGGTATGAGTTTAGTGCCATCATTTTGATGTCTTTTTTTGTGTGTTGTTGACAATTTCATTTTCCAATTACTTTTTTGTGCTGAGGTTTTTTTTTTTTTGTAAATTGTGTGTTCCGCTTTTTCATTGTAGTTGAATTTATTTTTGTTGAGTCCTTGTGTTTATCTTGGTTTTTATTTTGAAGTATGGAGTTGCTTTTCCTCATTGTGATTACCTTAGTATTTACCCCTAATTTTCTAATTAAAATCTTCACTTGTATCTCCCTATATTGCCTTGATTTCCTCTCCATATGGAAGATCTATGCCTCCTTTATTTAGTCCCTCTTTATTGATTATTGTCATCTTTTACATAATGATGTCAATGATTCCTTGTCCTGAGCTCTTTTTTTTTTTTTTTATTTCGTTTTTGTGATTTCCCTATTTGAGTTGATATCAGGATGTTCTGTTCTGTGTCCTTGTGCTGTGTTGATATCTGATATTGTTGATTCTCTGACCAAAGAATTTCCTTTAGTAATTCTTGTAGCTTTGGTTTGGTTTTTGCAAATTCTCTAAGCTTGCGTTTATCTGTAAATGACTTAATTTCACCTTCATATTTGAGAGTTTTGCTGGATATATGAGTCTTGGCTGGCAATTTTTCTTCTTCAGTGCTATATATGTCATCCCACTGCCTTCTTGCCTGCATGGTTTCTTCCAAGTAGTCCTAATTATTCTTATTGATTCTCCTTTGTAGGTGACATTTTGTTTATCCCTGGCTGCTTTTAAATTTTTCTCCTTATCTTTGGCTTTGGCAGGTTTGACGATAATATGTCTTGGTGATTTTCTTTTTGGATCTGCCTTGTATGGGGTTCAATGAGCATCTTGGATAGATATCCTTTCATCTTTCACGCTGTCAGGGAAGTTTTCTGCCCACAGATGTTCAACAATTCTCTGTGTATTTTCTGCTATCCCTCCCTGTTCTGGAATTCCAATCACATGCAAGTTCTTCTTCTTGATATAGTCCCACGTGATTCTTAGGTTTTCTTCATTTTTTTTAATTCTTTTATTTGATTTTTCTTCAAATATATTGGTGCGAATTGCCTTATCCTCCATCTCCCCAATCCTGCATTCCAATTCCTCAATTCTGCTCCCCCGACTTCCTATTGAGTTGTCTAATTCTGCAATTTTATTGTTAAATCTTTTGAATTTCTGAATGCTGCCTTTCTATGCATTCTTGCAGCTTATTAAATTTTTCACTATGTTCTTGAATAATCTTTTTGGTTTCTTCAACTGTTTTATCTGTGTGTTCCTTGGCTTTTTCTGTATATTTCCTTATTTCATTTCTGATGTCATCCCTGATGTCTTGAAGCATTCTGTATCTTAGTCTTTTATATTCTACATCTGGCAATTCCAGGAATATATCTTCATCTTGGGAAAAGTCTTCATTCTCTGATTTGGGGATTTGTAGAAGTAATCATGGTCTGCTTCTTTATGTGATTTGATATCGACTGCTGTCCCCGAGCCATCTATAAGTTATTATAATGATTTATTTTATATTTGCTCAATATGCCTTATCTTCTTGTTTTGTTTTGTTTCAGTACACCAAGATGGGCTACTAGAATGCTCTAACTTGTTGGAGCCCTTGAATCACTTATGTCCTGTTATCAGATGTTTAGAGGTGTTAGCAGGTATATGAACCTATGAGTCCACTCAGTATTCTTGAATAGAATCAGCTCAGGTGTCCTGATAGTGGGTCACCTAGAGTGTGGTGTAGGCTTTCACCTACTATCTTAGAGGAGTAGTGGTGATGTTTGTATGCACCAGTTTCTAGTAGCCTCAAGGGGTCACACTCTGAGGAGGGCAGAGTGCTGACAGCCTTCCCCCAAGTGCCAGTGAGGAAGTAGCATCTCTGTTCTCTAGAGCACTCTGGTCGGTGGGCTCTGCAGCTGAACCTTAGGCACCTAATGCTTGTATCTCTGAAGACTGGTAGACACCACTATCCTCGGACCCCTTTAGGAGGTGGCTGGGTGGTGTGGATGGAGCCTCAGCCCTCAGTTCCTGCTGTGGGTCAGTGGGGGCTCTATTTAATAGGCAGAGAAGTATCAGACCTCCAAAACCTGCCTCTCCAATGCTCTGCTGAAACAAATACAGTCAGACCTCTAACAGAATTGCCTTTGCATTATAATAGCCACCTGGTTCCATGTAGAGGTGAAAGCCAAAGACTGTGGATCTCTCATGCCTGGATGGAGCTGCTTCTGTTCTGATCTTTCAGTTTAGGGAAGTCAGGAAAGGATTTTTCCTCTGATTGTTAATTGCTGCTTTTCCCAGGCCAGGAGAATGGGTTAGGAAAAAACCCCTCTGTCTGGCCCAAGGAATTTGGATGTTAATGAAGCCGACTGGGGCAGGGAGGGGAGGGATCAGATAGGAGAGAGGAGAGAGTAGCATGGTAGAATAGACAAAATCACTTATCTTGTATGGTGAAGGCTGTTTTATCTGAGATTCCAGAGGGGTGTGTAGCCTGTGTGTGCTGGTTGGGGTCTCGTGAGATTGCTCCAGGAGTTAGGGCTGTGTCCTGTGCTTGCCTTTCAGGAATCCACCATCAGCCCCAACGCACTTGCTCCAAAGCCCAGCACCAAGGGATTAGGGCTGGGGCACTCTTTTTGTGTGGCCTCTCATCCCCCTGTCACTCAGATTGGTTTGTAGCTTCTGTGCCCTAGCTGGGTCCCCATGGCGATTTCCCCTGGGGGTTAGAGCTGCGTCCCGTGCTTACTTTGTCGCAGGAAGCCACCATCAGCCCTGCCGCACTCGCTCCAAAGCCCAGCACCAAGGGATCTGAGCTGGGGTGCTGCATACGCCAGGCTCCAGAACTAGTCGCCACTTCTGCGTGGTCTCTCGTTCCCCTGTGAGTCAGGTTGGTGTGTAGCCTGTGTGTGCTGTCTGGGTCCCTGCTGAGGTTGTCCCAGGCAGTTAGGGCTGCATCCCATGCTTGCCTTGTCTCAGGAAGCCACCATTGGCCCTGTTGCACTATCACCAATGTGCCACACCAAGGGCTCAGGACTGGGGCGCAGTGCGCCAGGCTCCGGAACTAGTCACTGCTTCAGCATGGTCTCTCAATCCGCTGTCACTCAGGTTGATTCCTTAGTTCTGTGTTTGATGGTCAGGGTTTGTAGATTGTCATGTATGTAATCGATTCACTTGTTTTTTCAAGTCTTTATTGCAAGAGCGTTCAGCGTAAGCTTCTGCCTAGTCAGCCATCTTGGTCCTGCCACCTATTACTGCTTTTTGTTATCAGTATCTTTATAAATCATGTCTTTGTCTTTGGGGGCTGGAACCATTACATATAAACTTATGGATATATTTTAATACATACATACATGAAAATACACAAATAAAAATTTACTCCGATGATGAAGAAGAACTGGACGGCATTGGCATTTTGTCAGTTGTGGTAATAAGTCCTCTTGTAGAAGGTTCTGGATCATCTGGATTATGCCTGGGAATGGCGACAGTGTTTCTATTCAGAAAATTAGTTAGAGTTGTCTATATGGTCCTTTTCTTTTTTTCTTCATATGTTTCATGGTAACATTTCACTGCTTCCTGAATCTGCCTGTCAGTGTTAGCTAAGGGATCAGCATTTGGGTCCATGTTTTCAAGGAGCTGAAGTCCCTGATTTAAAAAAAAAAGAGAGAAAGAAGTCCCTGATTTAGTTTAGAAAAAACTCCAGCTAATCATTTCACTATAAATTTTTTTTAAATAATTTTTATTTTGCTTTAAGTGAAAGTTTACAAATCAAGTCAGTCTCTGACATATAAACTTATATACACCTTACTACATACTCTCGTTTACTCTCTCCATAGTGAGTCAGCCCACTCCCTCCTTCCAGTCTCTCCTTTTGTGACCATTTTGCCAGTTTCTAACCCTCTCTACCCTCCCATCTCCCCTACAGACAGGAGATGCCAACACAGTCTCAAGTGTCCACCTGATATAAGTAGCTCACTCTTCATCAGTATCTCTCTCCAACCCATTGTCCAGTCCCTTCCATGTCTGATGAGTTGTCTTAGGGAATGGGTCCTGTCCTGGGCCAACAGAAGGTTTGGGGACCATGACCGCCGGGATTCTTCTAGTCTCAGTCAGACCATTAAGTCTGATCTTTTTATGAGAGTTTGGGGTCTGCATCCCACTGTTCTCCTGCTCCCTCAGGGGTTCTCTGTTGTGCTCCCTGTCAGGGCAGTCATCGGTTGTGGCTGGGCACCATCTAGTTCTTCTGGTCTCAGGATGGTGTAAGTCTCTAGTTCATGTGGCCCTTTCTGTCTCTTGGGCTCATAGTTATCATGTGACCTTGGTGTTCTTCATTCTCCTTTGATCCAGGTGAGTTGAGACCAATTGATGCATCTTAGATGGCCCCTGTTGGCATTTAAGACCCCAGACGCCACACTTCAAAGTGGGATGCAGAATGTTTTCTTAATAGAATTTATTTTGCCAATTGACCTAGAAGTCCCCTTAAGCCATAGTCCCCAAACCCCCACCCTTGCTCTGCTGACCTTCGGAGCATTCAGTTTATCCCAGAAACTTCTTTGCTTTTGGTCCAGTCCAGTTGAGCTGACCTTCCCTGTATTGAGTATTGTCCTTCCCTTTACCTAAAGTAGTTCTTATCTACTAACTAATCAGTAAATAACCCTCTCCCACCCTCCCTCCCTCCCCCCCATAACCACAAAAGAACGTGTTCTTCTTGGTTTATACTACTATAAAATAAGACTCTTGGTAAGCCTGAGGCCTATGCCAGTTGTGCAGGTTCCAGACTGCGAACGATTGCCCTGCTTAACTTCACTGCCCAGAGGATTTCACATATGGCCTGAATTCAAGGCCAGGCACAGAACCTCAGCACCTTCACCTTGGAGTGTATGTTGCTTCAGAGAAGAGACCGCCATAGGTTACAAACAAGTTGTATGACTATTTTGTACCTGCTTGTTGTTAAATGTCTGTAAGAATTGAATCCACAGCTTTTTTTTTCATGTAACTAAAAACCTGTTATCAAGTTTTTTGAGATTGGGGACTCTCTCCTCAGCATTTCTCACATTTAGAAGCTGGTCCAGCTCCTAGTTACTATGCCACTTGGAAGCCAGAGTCTCACTTCCCTCAGGGGCCCTCCTGCCAGCCAGGCTCATCAGAGGAGAGCCATCCCCAGGTCAGCCCCGACATCTGCTATTGGCTTATCTGCTGTTGCACCCCAGCAGTCAGGTTTGGTGGCCCAGATGGCAACCCCTACTGCCCGTGTCATCATGGGCTCTTCTGTCACTGGGCCATGCCATCACTGGAGGCTTCAGTGGAGTAAATAATGCTGAGCCCTCAAGGCCTGACATCACTTGCCAGGAGCCTCAGAGAGCCTAACCAGCATACCAGCAACAGCAGTTTGGCCCTTGCCGCTATGAGATGAAACAGTTTTTGGAGAGTGCCCAGAACCAGAGTGACCTCAAGCTTTGTGAGGGTTTCAGTGAGGTGTTGAAGCAGTGCAGATTTGCAAATGGATTAGTGTAATCAAGTTCAAATAGAAGAAATGGAAAATCTGCTTTCATGACCAGGTTAATGTGGCATAAAACTGTAGTTTTTAGAAAATAGGAACGAGAATCTAGTTGCCTAGCAGCATTGCGTTGGTGAGGCAACCTGCACGTGTATTTGGGGGAGAGGCAGGAAGTTTTCCTAGTCAGGTTTTACCACAATAATGCTACATAACAGAATCCCCCAAAATGTGAACGGTTTATGAAAATAAATATTAATATCTTCCTCACGTAACTCAAATTGGCCACTGAAGTTACTTCCAGCCTACTAGTTACCTTCAAGTCTATTTCACGTGTCCTTTTCATTTGTGATTGACCTTGAGAAGCAAGTCCTGCCTGGGGCCTGCTGTCCTCATGTGGAGTGCAGGTGGGGCACAACGGAGCTACCAGGAACCTGTAATGTCTTCTTAAAACTCTGCTTAGAAACGACACACTAAATAAAGTGGGGAAATATAACGTTTCCACAAGAGCAAGGCAGGAATAGTGAATATATGTTGAATAATAAAATCTTCCATAGGGGGGACTAGACCTAGCCAGCATATCAAACAGTTAATGCCATTCTAATACAGTTAATGATAACCTATTACATATTGTAGCTGATTACGTATCCTATTAGCTGATGAGCCTGGGTGTAACCTTGATTATATCATAAGCGTAGTATTATCTCTAGACTAAAGTATATTGCTCTTCTTTTGTTAGCATCATTTAAGATAAACACAAAAATGTTAGAAGGCTAGAGCAAAGGGATGGAGGTAAACCTATGCTGGCTTAAGAGTATGGATACCTACTAGCTATGATTGAGTTGAGGGGATAACAGAATCATGGAACATGTGCAGTTTAGGAATGGATATGCCAATAACAGTGTTTCTAATGACATTTAACATTGGGTTATTACACTAATGCTCTCCATAGGGCACACTGAGAACTGACCCAAGAGCAGGTCTCTGCCTTTTTAAAAATCACAGCCTCATTCCTTGAAGAAGAACAAACAGTGGCTACTCTAAAAGTCAGAACCTGGCACAGAGGCAAAACCCTTCCCTACTGACTGGGAAAGTTGCCCTCATCACTAAGACATATACATTGAGGAGTTAATTTTTGTTCCTATTGAGAACTGAAGCTTTACAGGAAGCTCTACTGCCAACATGTAGTAGGCAGCATTTTAGAACCATGGCCAGGATAGCTTTAGCTAAAATATCAGAGTCTAAGAAAAACAAGATATTTATGCAAATCCAGATTTTAAATATTAAAAAAAAATTAGTACACACAAATTCCCAGTCTCCTGAGGCAGAATGATGAGAACTTGTACCAAACAGCATTGAACAGGAATTCCATTTTACAGAAAGAGAAATTGCAACTACTTTTCCATTATTTAAATGAGCTTAGTTCTTGAACCCCTGTTTCCTCCGGGGGTAGAAAACTTCTTTCCAATACAAGTCCTTTTTTTTTTTTTTGGTGTAAACTCATTCTGTATTTGGTATGTGATCAAGGAAGAAGAATCACACTCCAGGCTCTTCCCCGAGAATTGAGAAGAAGCATACCTTGGGAGAGAGGTGTCTGTGTCATGCCATGGTCCTATCAGCCAGCGCAGAAAAGGAGTTACCCAAATAGCTAAGAGCTGTATCACCAGGTTCACACATTTTGCTTCGAGATTGGCTGCCCTAGCAAGTTGAACTTTCCCTTAAACTCATCTCACTGTTACTGAAGAGCATAGGCTGAGGGAACAGAACAGGGAGAAAAAATCAGCTGATTATATTGAGGAGCTGGTAGCGTGGGGGGGGGGGGGAAAAAAGAGTTAAAAACAGGCTAAAAGGTCCAGAACCCGCAGATTGATCTTTTTCTGTCTAAACAGAATAGGTACATGTCAGGCTATGGCTGCAGTTTCCATTTCCCTCACACTCTACTAAATATAGGAACAAAGACAAACGAGGATGGGGTTTAGTTGGCAGGCATCTGAGTCACTTCCCATTGCAGGGCTAAGTGTTCTACTCTATTCCTACATTTGTAATGTGGTTTTCAGACTGCAGTGTCCTAAAAGGGTAGTAGAGGTGAGTGAGAAGGTAACCACTGGTGAGGTAGTTATCTAGATACAAGAGGCTTCAAGGAACCCACGGCACAGAAGGAAACTTATACTATTTTTTTTTTTTTTTTTTTTTACTGTGTCAGCCCTTTACAAGGATCAGTACACAGGCACGTGGATGCTCATATTGTGTGTTAGATCCTGCTTTCTCTTCTGGTGTAGTGTTTATGGACAAACTCCCAACCCTGGCCCCAACTCTTAAAGTCTTTTGACTTTGGATTTTGTGAATGTTCTGACAGCCAAGAAACATCAAGCCAGTAACTGCTTTTTTTCCTTTTAAACGGGAACAGAAGAGGGTTCAGAGTGAGCACTGTCTGATTAACAAAGAGATCTGACACCCAAGTCACAAATTTTAAAATTTCTCAACTTCAAATGGCCCATCCCTGAGAACTATTGAAAATTTGTAAAGGGGATACTTTTTGTCTCTCATCACACCAGACCAGATGCTATGGCTATGACGAGGGTCAAAGCACCTGACTCTTATGGTAATTTCCAGATCAGCTCTCCTGAAGAAGGGTGAGATGATTTTTTCCACTGGGCTCATTTGTAACCTATTCGTCAGGGACGTCAGAGCAGCCTGAGTCAATGAAGGGCCTTCCTGAAGGAAGAATGGCTAGGAGTCAGGGCTGTAGCCCAGAGAGTGCCTATCAGTAATACGGCACAAGGCTAAGTCTTACCTCATTTAAGGGTGGATGAGTGGAGGTAGGCACCATGGGCTGAACTTTTGTGAAGAGGGACACAGAGGACCAAACAGGGTCTCTCAGAGAATGGCATGAGAGACACTTTTGTAACCTCATAAATATGTAATACTAGCATTCCAGTGTCCAGGTCTTACTGGAGGTGCTTTTTTCTTTTAAATAGCTATCCTACAAATTAAAAGCCCCTGTAATTTCAGTTTTCCCCGTATGCCCCATGTTCCAAATAAACTATCACTGAATTGAGGCTGAAATTTTCCTATAGTGATGTAACCTTCTCTCCAGCTTGAGGGTTCTTGTTGCTGTCAAGTCAGCTCTGACTCATGGCAACCAGATGTAGGTAATGTGATTATTATACTAACACACCAAGCAAGGTTTTTTTTTACATTATAGGAGTCCCAGGGCGGCCGAAATAGTTAAGTGCTCTACTACTAGCCTAAGAGTTGGTGGCTGGAACCTACCCACGTCTGGCAATCTGGTTCTGAATCAACTCAATGGCAGCTAACAACAACAGCAACATTGCCTTCTGTTTTGTGTAGTCTTGAATCCTTATTCTTAAACCTGTATTTTCTATATCCAGTAATACCCAAGGTGTTTTTAATTTTGCTGTTATTTTTACTGTTTTCTCATGGTGGCAACTCTTTCTCATTCTAGAATTTCCCTAAAGAACCATTATCCCTTCGTACCCACATTTTTCTTAGCTGAAAAATTTCACTCAATGGATTTATGAACTGAAAATAAGTTTGTGCTTCCCTGGAAGGACTGTTATATCCTTAGCCTTGTGGTCTCTCACCATAGCTTGTGAAACAGGATGTTAAAATGACACTTTTCCTGCTTGAGACTTTACAAAGCTGAGAACACTAGGTGCCAAATAAGCACACTTTCTAAAACAAGATGCTAGACCCTCTTTTCTAGGGTTGACATAATAAAAAAAAAAATGAAAAGAAAAAAAAAGAGAAACTTCATGTCAGGTAATGAGAATAAGCCTCATTAACTTATCAGTTTATGAAATCGTTTTAACAATTCTTCTTTTACCACTATTGTTTGCTTGTGACTTAGACTTATAGAACCTAGTTTTAAAAGATACTTTTCCTTGAATCAATTATAAGAAGAAAGCTGATGCTGGAAGAAAGACTCGAAATCGTTTTCTTCCATTTCTAAGTGATATTAAAAATATTGCTTTAGAGCCCAAAAGAAATAACTAGTCTTAGATTCTTCATCACTAGACTCTCTCACACCTTTACAGCTTCATCAACAAAAGCAAACACAAAAACAAATGAGAGAGAGAAACTTCTTGGATCTAGTAAGCTAATAATGATATTGTTTATTCAGGCCTGGGTGGTGTGCCCACCATTCCTCCAACATCAATCTCTGTGGCTCAGGAAGTACAGGACCGCTATACTTAACCCAGCTTGGGTTTAACTCTTGAAATTGCCAAGTTTAATTCTAGGACATGGAAAAATCTGGCATATACTTTTTGATTTACAATAGAACTTTCAGCTTTAAATGTTTTAGAGGTGACCTATTGGCAACCCAGTTGGAGATCATATTTTTAGCTAGGTGTGGCCGTGTGATTAAGTTTGCACATGGAATATGAACAGAAGGGTATATATCCCACTTGTGGGTCTTGGCCAGATAAATTTGAGCCTGCACTCCACTGGTCCCTTTTTTCCTTCCCATTGTTTGGATCCTAGATGTGACAGCAGCTTTGACCTTGCAGATGAGTACAATGCATTAGTGGGTACAGAACATCAACTGGAAAAGAGCCCGAATATCTTAATGGCCCGGGGCAGGAATGCTTCCACACAAGCCTAGAGTGGTAGGAATGTAACATGTCTTCTAAGCCGTAGTAACAGCCTCTTACATGATCTTTGTCTCCAGTATCCTCAGTTTATTCTCCTTCTCCTGCTGCCATAGGATGGATGGAACCCAAGCACAGCTCTGAGCGTGCCTAATGATCTTTAAAGTCTCTACATGATTGTGGAGTAGAGTCCATGACCCAGATCCCAACTGATCTTTCAATCTCCTCTTCAGTGAGCTTGCTACACTGGCAGATTCTTGGTATTCACGTTCCACTATTCCTCCATTATATCTGTGGACTATAATATTGGGCATTTTATATTTTACACTAGGTCCCTGGGTGATACAAATGGTTTGTACTCGACTACTCACCTAAAGGTTGGCAGTTCAAACTCACCCAGCTGTTCAGTGGAAGAAAGGCCTGGAGATTTTCTGCAAAGATTATATATAGCACAGTTCTTTTCTGTAACACATGAGCTCGCCTTGTGTTGGAATCAATTTCACAGCAATGGTAGTTGTTTTTTTTTTTTTTTTTAATATCACACACACGTATTTTTATGGTTAATGAAAAATATACTTTGGAAAGAGAAGAGAAAAATGAGGACATAAAAAGTTAAAAAAAAAAAAAAAACCCTCTTCCCTGACAAATTACTCCTAAGATACAGGTTTTTGAAATATTCTCATCCTCCTGTTACTTTGTTAACATTCACACCTGGTGCCCTGTATTTACTGTGGGGACCAAGGACACCTAAGCCAACTGCGAAAGAGGAAGGAGCCTGGGTTTCTGAAGCTGGGTGTAGAGAAACGCGGACTTTACACCGGCCACACCCGGTGTCTAGCCTCTTGACTCGATAAAAACTGTTAGCTGCACAAAAGGGCATGTGTTTTCGGTTTCCATCCTGAGTCTTAAAGTGATAGCTGTAATATCCAGCTTGCTTTTCAGCTTCTAAAAGGAGCAATCCCCTTTCCGAAGGAGTCACTTGCAGGAGGAGAGCGCAAGAGGTGAGCAAGGGCAGCTGAAATACCGTTCTCTGGCTCACAGCTACCGCGCCAGGTAAGTTCTTTCCAAAAACAGAGTCTTCCATGTACATTTCTGTTACCTACTAAAAACAGCAATAGCAACACACATTCCGAAATGCCCTGGCAGCGGGAGGAGGCGCGGTGGCTGGATGATGTCTGGCCCAAAGGAGCTTTGCTACCGGCAACTCAGCTTCTCAGTTTGGACCAGAGGCCGCTGTTTGGCGACAGCTCGGGCACCATGTCCCCAGGATGCGCTGCTCCCCCTCCGACATCCTGCCAGGGCTCCTAGATGGCAGATGGAGGAGTGCATCCTACCCTCATCTTTGGAAAGGGGGACTGACGTCCTTTCTCAGATGAGGGAGGAAATTCCATCCCCCTCGCAGAGACTCTGCGGTGGGATGGCTTCCTCCTGTCTCTCACCTCCCTCCCTCGGACTTTGGCTGAGTACCCTCTCTCCTGCATTGGAGAAACAAAGAAAAAACAGGGTCCTTATCTTACTTTTTTTTTTTTTATCTGACAGACACTTTAAATCTCAAAAGATTGTTTCTTGCTTATTTTGGTATTGAGCACACTTAATGTTCCATTGATTCTGCAAAGCTGTATTTTTATGGGATAATTCATCCTCACTCTCTCTCGCCGACTATTAAAAAGAGCTATGAGGTCTAAGCCTGTTAATCAGGCACTGTTTCTAAAAGCTTCTAGTCCGTTCATTCACGGCATCAGATAACCTGTGATCCTTACTGAAAATACGGCTCTTGGGCATTTTTAACTATTACTGCATATGATTCTTATGAACAGTAACTTGGAAACCATTAATGGTCTACCCAGTCTCATTGAACTATCTCATTCTATTTGTTTAATTTGGAATTAAAAGCTTCTTGGCTTAGATATCTGTGTTTTGCATAAAAATAAAAAAGTACTTTGTAAGCTCATGTAATCTTCCCCCAGAATTTTAAAATATTAAATCTAAGGAATAAACTATACATTTCTCCTGCTTATAACACAACCCTGGTGGCACGGTGGTTACAGCTGTTAACCAAAAGGTCAGCAGTTTGAATCTACCAGGCGCTCCCTGGAAACCCTATGGGGCAGTTCTACTCTGTCCTATGGGGTCACTGTGAGTCCAAATCGACTGGACAGCAACGACTAGTAGTAGTAGTAGTATAACACAACAGTAAAAGGCTCAAATTTTACTTGACCAACTCTGTTCCCCACCATTTATAGAAAAAAGAAAAGACATCATATGGTGGAAGTCTGTTCAGAATGAAATTGTTGATGTTTCTGATGAAAATGATCCAGTTACCTTAGTATTTCTTGGTAATTTGCAAATTACATAACATATTGATACATTTTACTGCAAGGCTTAACTTCCTCATTGTATAAACGGTACTTTAATCCTGAAAAGTGAAAAATAGGGGGGGGGGGCCAAGATGGCGGACTAGGTGGACGCTCCCGCGGATCCCTCTTGCAACAAAGACTCGGAAAAACAAGGGAATCGATCACATACATAACAATCTATGAACTCTGAACAACAAGCACAGACTTAGAGACGGAGGACGAACAAATACGGGCAGACAGCGACTGTTTTCAGAACTAGGAGCCAACGCACCAGCTGACTACTTGGAAAATCTAGTTTCCCAGTGATGGCTCGGAGACAGCAGTCCATATCAAACCACATAAAGAAACAGACCATGACAGCTTCTCCAACCCCCCAAACAAAAGAATCAAAATCTTTCCCAAATGAAGATACAATCCTGGAATTATCAGATACAGAATATAAAAAACTAATTTACAAAATGCTTAAAGATATCACGAATGAAATTAGGATAAATGCAGAAAAAGCCAAGGAACACACTGATAAAACTGTTGAAGAACTCAAAAAGATTATTCAAGAACATAGTGGAAAAATTAACAAGTTGCAAGAATCCATAGAGAGACAGCATGTAGAAATCCAAAAGATTAACAATAAAATTACAGAATTTGACAACGCAATAGAAAGTCAGAGGAGCAGACTCGAGCAATTAGAATGTAGACTGGGACTTCTGGAGGACCAGGGAAACAACACCAACATAGCTGGAAAAAAATCAGATAAAAGAATTAAAAAAAATGAAGAAACCCTAAGAATCATGTGGGACTCTATCAAGAAGGATAACTTGCGAGTGATTGGAGTCCCAGAACAGGGAGGGGGGACAGAAAACACAGAGAAAATAGTTGAAGAACTCCTGACACAAAACTTCCCTGACATCATGAAAGAAGAAAGGATATCTATCCAAGATGCTCATCGAACCCCATTTAAGATTGATCCAAAAAGAAAAACACCAAGACATATCATCATCAAACTTGCCAAAACCAAAGACAAACAGAAAATTTTAAAAGCAGCCAGGGAGAAAAGAAAGGTTTCCTTCAAGGGAGAATCAATAAGAATAAGTTCAGACTACTCAGCAGAAACTATGCAGGCAAGAAGGGAATGGGACGACATATACAGAGCACTAAACGAGAAAAACTGCCAACCAAGGATCATATATCCAGCAAAACTCTCTCTGAAATATGAAGGAGAAATTAAGATATTTACAGATAAACACAAGTTTAGAGAATTTGCAAAAACTAAACCAAGACTGCAAGAAATGCTAAAGGAGATTGTTTGGCCTGATGACCAATAATATCAGGTACCAGCACAATACAAGGTCACAAAACAGAACGTCCTGATATCAACGCAACTCAAACAGGGAAAGCACAAAAACAAACAAATTAAGACTAATTCTAAAAAATAAATAAATAAACAAAATAATACACACAACAGGAAATCATGGAAATCAATAGCTAAACGATCAAAATAATCAAAAAGAGGGACTAAATATAGGAGGCATTGAACTGCCAGATGGAGAGTGATACAAGGCGAAATAGAAGGATACAAGTTAGGGTTTTACTTAGAAAAATAGGGGTAAATAAAAAGGTAACCACAAAAAGGAATATCAATTCCATAACTCAAGAAAAAAGCCAAGAAAAACGTAACGACTCAATAAACACAAAGTTAAACATTATGAAAATGAGGATCTCACAAGCTACTAAGAAAAACGTCTCAGCACAAAAAAGCATGTGGAAAAATGAAATGGCCAACAACACACATAAAAAGGCATCAAAATGACAGCACTAAAAACTTACTTATCGATAATTACGCTGAATGTAAATGGACTAAATGCACCAATAAAGAGACAGAGAGTCACGGACTGGATAAAAAAACACGATCCATCTATATGCTGCCTACAAGAGACACACCTTAGACTTAGAGACACAAACAAACTAAAACTCAAAGGATGGAAAAAAGTATATCAAGCAAACAATAAGCAAAAAAGAAGAGGAGTAGCAATATTAATTTCTGACAAAATAGACTTTAGACTTAAATCCGCCACAAAGGATAAAGAAGGACACTATATAATGATAAAAGGGACAATTGATCAGGAAGACATAACCATATTAAATATTTACGCACCTAATGACAGGGCTGCAAGATACATAAATCAAATTTTAACAGAATTGAAAAGTGAGATAGACACCTCCACATATATAGTAGGAGACTTCAACACACCACTTTCGGAGAAGGACAGGACATCCAGTAAGAAGCTCAATAGAGACACGGAAGACCTACTTACAACAATCAACCAACTTGACCTCATTGACTTATACAGAACTCTCCACCCAACTGCTGCAAAATATACTTTTTTTTCTAGCGCACATGGAACATTCTCTAGAATAGACCACATATTAGGGCATAAAACAAATCTTTGCAGAATCCAAAACATCGAAATATTACAAAGCATCTTCTCAGACCACAAGGCAATGAAGCTAGAAATCAATAACAGAAAAACTAGGGAAAAGAAATCAAATACTTGGAAAATGAACAATACCCTCCTGAAAAAAGACTGGGTTATAGAAGACATCAAGGAGGGAATAAGGAAATTCTTAGAAAGCAACGAGAATGAAAATACTTCCTATCAAAACCTCTGGGACACAGCAAAAGCAGTGCTCAGAGGCCAATTTATATCGATAAATGCACACATACAAAAAGAAGAAAGAGACAAAATCAGAGAACTGTCCCGACAACTTGAGCAAATAGAAAGTGAGCAACAAAAGAATCCATCAGGCACCCGAAGAAAACAAATAATAAAAATTAGAGCTGAACTAAATGAATTAGAGAACAGAAAAACAATTGAAAGAATTAACAAAGCCAAAAGCTGGTTCTTTGAAAAAATTAACAAAATTGATAAACCATTGGCTAGACTGACTAAAGAAAAACAGGAAAGGAAACAAATAACCCGAATAAGAAACGAGAAGGACCACATCACAACAGAACCAAATGAAATCAAAAGAATCATATCAGATTACTACATAAAATTGTACTCTAACAAATTTGAAAACCTAGAAGAAATGGATAAATTCTTGGAACAACACTACTTACCTAAACTAACACATACAGAAGTAGAACAACTAAATAGACCCATAACAAAAAAAGAGATTGAAATGGTAATCAAAAAACTCCCAACAAAAAAAAGTCCTGGCCCAGATGGCTTCACTGCAGAGTTCTACCAAACCTTCAGAGAAGACTTAACACCATTACTATTGAAGGTATTTCAAAGTATAGAAAAAGATGGAATACTACCCAACTCATTCTATGAAGCCACCATCTCCCTGATACCAAAACCAGGTAAAGACATTACAAAAAAAGAAAATTTTAGACCTATATCCCTCATGAACATAGATGCAAAAATCCTTAATAAAATTCTAGCCAATAGAATCCAACAACACATCAAAAAAATAATTCACCCTGATCAAGTGGGATTTATACCAGGTATGCAAGGCTGGTTTAATATCAGAAAAACCATTAATGTAATCCATCACATAAATAAAACAAAAGACAAAAACCACATGATCTTATCAATTGATGCAGAAAAGGCATTTGACAAAGTCCAACACCCATTTATGATAAAAACTCTCACCAAAATAGGAATTGAAGGAAAATTCCTCAACATAATAAAGGGCATATATGCAAAGCCAACGGCCAATATCACTCTAAATGGAGAGAACCTGAAAGCATTTCCCTTGAGAACGGGAACCAGACAAGGATGCCCTTTATCACCGCTCTTATTCAACATCGTACTTGAAGTCCTAGCCAGGGCAATTAGGCTAGACAAAGAAATAAAGGGTATTCAGATTGGTAAGGAGGAAGTAAAGCTATCACTATTTGCAGATGACATGATCGTATACATGGAAAACCCTAAGAAATCCTCCAGAAAACTACTGAAACTAATAGAAGAGTTTGGAAGAGTCTCAGGATATAAAATAAACATACAAAAATCACTTGGATTCCTCTACATCAACAAAAAGAACACCGAAGAGGAAATAACCAAATCAATACCATTCACAGTAGCCCCCAAGAAGATAAAATACTTAGGAATAAATCTTACCAAGGAAGTAAAAGACCTATACAAAGAAAACTATAAAACTCTGCTACAAGAAATTCAAAAGGACACGCTCAAATGGAAAAACATACCCTGCTCATGGATAGGAAGACTCAACATAGTAAAAATGTCTGTTCTACCAAAAGCCATTTATACATACAACGCACTTCCAATCCAAATACCAATGTCATACTTTAAGGGAATAGAGAAACAAATCACTAACTTCATATGGAAAGGAAAGAATCCCCGGATAAGCAAAACATTACTGAAAAAGAAGAAGAAAGTGGGAGGCCTCACCCTACCTGATTTCAGAACCTATTATATAGCTACAGTAGTCAAAACAGCCTGGTACTGGTACAACAACAGGCACATAGACCAATGGAACAGAATTGAGAATCCAGATATAAATCCATCCACGTATGAGCAGCTGATATTTGACAAAGGACCAGTGTCAGTCAATTGGGGAAATAATAGTCTTTTTAACAAATGGTGCTGGCATACCTGGATATCCATTTGCAAAAGAATGAAACAGGACCCATACCTCACACCATGCACAAAAACTAACTCCAAGTGGATCAAAGACCTAAACATAAAGACTAAAACGATAAAAATCTTGGAAGAAAAAATAGGATCTACCCTAGGAGCCCTAATACAGGGCATAAACAGAATACAAAACATTACCAAAAATGATGAAGAGAAACCCGATAACTGGGAGCTCCTAAAAATCAAACACCTATGCTCATCTAAAGACTTCACCAAAAGAGTAAAAAGACCACCTACAGACTGGGAAAGAATATTCAGCTATGACATCTCAGACCAGCGCCTGATCTCTAAAATCTACATGATTCTGTCAAAACTCAACCACAAAAAGACAAACAACCCAATCAAGAAGTGGGCAAAGGATATGAACACACATTTCACTAAAGAAGATATTCAGGCAGCCAACAGATACATGAGAAAATGCTCTCGATCATTAGTCATTAGAGAAATGCAAATTAAAACTACGATGAGATTCCATCTGACACCAACTAGACTGGCATTAATTCAAAAATCACAAAATAATAAATGTTGGAGAGGCTGCGGAGAGACTGGAACTCTCATACACTGCTGGTGGGATTGTAAAATGGTACAACCACTGTGGAAATCCATCTGGCGTTATCTTAAACAGTTAGAAATAGAACTACCATACAAACCAGAAATCCCACTCCTCGGAATATACCCTAAAAATACAAGACCCTTCACACAAACAGATATATGCACACCCATGTTTATTGCAGCTCTGTTTACAATAGCAAAAAGCTGGAAGCAACCAAGATGTCCATCAACGGACGAATGGGTAAATAAATTGTGGTATATTCACACAATGGAATACTACGCATCGATAAAGAACAGTGACGAATCTCTGAAACATTTCATAACATGGAGGAATCTGGAAGGCATTATGCTGAGCGAAATGAGTCAGTTGCAAAAGGACAAATATTGTATAAGACCACTATTATAAGATCTTGAGGAATAGAAAAAACGGAAAAGAACACATACTTTTGTGGTTACAAAGGGGGGAGGGAGGGAGGGAGGGAGGGAGAGGGCTTTTTATTGATCAATCTGTAGATGGGAACTGCTTTGGGTGAAGGGAAAGACAACACTCAAAACAAGGAAGGTCAGCCTAATTGGACAGGATTAAAAGTAAAGAGGTTTCCGAGATAAAATGAAAGCTTCAAAGGATAGCGAAGCAGGGGCTGGGGTCTGGGGAACTTGGTTTGAGAGGACTTCTAAATCAATGGGCAAAACAATTCTATTATGAAAACACTCTGCATCCCACTTTGAATTGTGCCACCTGGGGTCCTAAATGCCAACAAGCAGCCATCTAAAATACATTAATTGGTCTCAACCCACCGGGAGCAAAGGCAAAGGAAGAACACCAAGGTCACACGACAACTAAGAACCCAAGAGACAGAAAGGGCCACTTGAACCAGAGACCTGCAATATCCTGAGACCAGAAGAACAAGTTGGTGCCCGGCCACAATCGATGTCTGCCCTGTCAGGGAGCACAAGAGACAACTCCTGAGGGAGCAGGAGACCAATGGGATACAGACCCCAAATTCTCATTAAAAGACCACACCTAATGGTATGATTCCGACTAGAGGAATCCCAGAGACAATGCTCCCCAGAACTTCTGATGGCACAGGACAGGAACCAACCCCGAAGACAAATCATCAGGCATGAAAAGGACTGGTCAGTGGGGGGGAGAGAGATACTGATGAAGAGCGAGCTAATTAAATCAGGTGGACACGGGAGAGTGTGTTGGCAACTCTTGACTGGAGGGGGGATGGGAAGATAGAGAGAGATGGAAGAAGGTAAAATTGGCACGAAATGAGAGACTGTAAGGGCTGACTCAATAGGGGGAGAGCAAGTGGGAGAAGGGAGTAAGATGTATGTAAACCTACATGTGACAGACTGATTGGAATGGTAAATGTTCACTTGAAGCTTAATAAAAATTTAAAAAAAAAAAAAGTGAAAAATAGTTTGAGAGCCTATATGCTGTTAGCTTGGACAGCAATGAATCAGGCAGGAATTATTGTTTTATCCATAATGCTGATAAGCGAGTCTTACCAAAAAACCCAAACCAAACTCATTGCCATCCAGTTGATTCCGACTCAATAGAGACCTATAGGGCAAAGTAGAACTGCCCCATAGGGTTTCCAAGGAGCGTCTGGTGAATTCAAACTGCTGACCTTTTGGTTCGTAGCTGAACTCAACTACTATGCCACCAGGGATTTTGGAGATGTAAATTCCTCTCTAAGGTCTCACAGGCAATAATTAGGGTAGGATTTGAACCCAGGCAGCCTGACTCCAGAATCTCTGCTCTAGCCCTTAGGACTTCTTTGGGTTCTTCTTGCCTGACTCTTCCTCCAAGGTGCTCTCCCTGTCAGCCCTCCCACTGTGTCCACTCTGGCCTGCTTATTCTCTTCAGGGGACACATCCTCTGCTGGCTTGCATGGGAAAGAACTGCTACTGCTTCTGTCCATACCCAATCCTCACCTTCATAGACACTTAAATCTTATCTTCTTAGACACTCAAAATGTTTAAGCAATTTTTATATAGGACTTACTATGTACCAGGCAAGATTTTAAGTGCATTATAAATAATATGAGGTATTTGGAATCTGCTCTAGGAGATAGTTAATATTAGTCTCTCCATTTTATAAGAGGAGAAACTAAGACACAGAAAATTAAGTATCTTTCTATGGTCACACAGTTACTAAAGTGTAGGAACATGGGAATGTTAGCTATTGATGTCTTAGATAACAGAATAAAGGGACAGCAAAACTCCTTGGTCTCAGTCTCTTGGAGTCAGAAACTCTCCACTGCTTTTGAGGAAAACAAAGAGAGGTCTCACCCAGATGTGAGAAGCCTGTCAGATCTGGGCAGATTCTCAAATACCCTGGCTACTGGCCCTCTTCTCTGTCAGCCTATAAACAAGAAATATCCTTTTCTTTCTGTTACATAAACTAATTCCTGGACCAGTATCTTTGTCTACACACTGTAAAGAGCTTTCCTTTTCATTTTGAGAAACAGCGACATTCTTTTTCTCTCCTTCCTTCTCTCAAGGTCATTCCTCCCTCCAATCTGCCTCTTGCTTCCCTCAGTTCACTAAACCTAGCCTCATCAAGGTCAGTGATCATCTCCATTTGTCTCTTTCTCAGGGAGGCCTTGCCTGATCACCCCACATATAAATACAACCCCAACACTCCCTATCCCCTGCTTGTATTTCTCCAAAGCATTTACATGCATATATATTTTTGTGCAATTTTTTAAATTTATTATCTGTCTTCTCCACTAGAATAGAGCTCACATGAGGCAGGAATTTGTATCCACCTTGTTCACAGTTGAATCCTGAGCATATAGAACAGTGCCCTGCACAGGGTCGGTAGTCAATATATAGGGAGCTCCTAGAACCTTTTCTGACCACTCCTTCTCCTCTCCATTAAGTCCCACTCTGCCTCTACTTACCCACCAATTATTAATGTTCTCAGGGACTCATCTGTCCTTTTCTTTCCTTTTCTATTCATTTTATGCATCACACAGGAAAGGTTCTTTGAGAGCTCTTGCAGGGATCAATAAGGTAATGTGTATAAGGCATCTATATAAGACTTTGAAATGGAAGGTGTCTTGGTTGTCTAGTGCTGCTATAACAGAAATATCACAAGTGGATGGCTTTAACGAAGAGAAATTTATTCTGTCACAAGCTAGTAGGCTACAAGTCCAAATTCAGAGCATCAGCTCCAGGGGAAGGCTTTCTATCTCTGTCAGCTCTGGAGGACGGTCCTTGTCTTCTATCTTCCCCTAGACTAGGAGCTTCTCAGTGCAGGGACCCCAGGTCCAAAGGACACACTCTTCTCCTGGGATAACTTTCTTTTTGACATGAGGTCCCCAAGTCTCTCTGCTTGCTTCTTTCTTTTATATCTCAAAAGAGATTGACTTAAATCATAATCTAATCTTGTAGATTGAATCCTACCTCGTTAACATAATTGTTGTTAATCCCACTTCATCAACTTCATAGAGACAGGATTTACAACATGCAGGAAAATCATATCAGATTACGAAATTGTGGAAAATCATGGCATAGCCAAGTTGACACACATTTTTGAGGGACACAGTTCAATCCATAACAGAAGGCTACATACTTTGCTTACAAAACATAGGAAGCTGATATATACATTCCACAAACAGAAAGTTGATATACACGTACCTTGAATAACCATTAGATATGACATTAGGTCCTTGCATTCTACTGAGTGTCTCTTCTGGATTGCAGGTTACCATGGCTTCCACATCCATCATGACGGCCCCCATTTGTTTGGTGGAAAATCAGAAAGAGCAGCTGACGGTGAATCCAAAAGCATTAAAGATTCTTAACGAAATTTCTCAGCCTGTGGTGGTAGTGGCCATTGTAGGGCTGTATCGTACAGGAAAATCCTACCTGATGAACCGCCTGGCAGGACAGAACCATGGTGAGTGTTGTCCTGGGCGAAGGGCCGTTAGTTTGGAACCAGTGATAACACAGTCTCCTCTAGGTCATATTAAGGAAGAGCTGGCTTCTTCCCACTAGAAAAAAACAAAACAGAACGAAAAAAAATTCTGATGCTCATCACCAAATTTATAACTTCAAACTTATGTATCCACAAAATCTGTAGCAAAGAAGAGCTCTTTTCTCCATTAACAAAGAAGAGCTCTTTCAACCCTATGCAAAGATCCACCCCACATGTTCTCTGGATCCCTCCACCTCTGGCAATGATTCTCTTTCTTTCTCCTACATCATTTGTGCATGTGATACAGGATAAAGAGAAGCAGAATCTCTGTATATCTAATATCTCAACAGAGATACCATCTAATTTTTTTTCTCCAGTTCATAGCAACTTTGAGAAATTGTACCCTCTTTCTCTATTTAGTCTTTTCTAAAATGTAAAATATAACACATACATAAAAGTGCAGCATGCATAAATGCACAATAAAACTAATAGACATGAATGAACACCTGTGTAACCAATGCTCAGTTCAAGAAATAAAATATTCCCAATATGCAAAAGCCCAAATCTTATACCCTTGTCACACCCTCACACGTAATCACCGATATTTTAGTTTTCCTGGCATTTCTCTTGATTTTTAAAGATGGTTTTACAACCTATGCATACATTTCCAAAAAAGCAATTTAGTTTGACTTGTTTGTAAACTTTATTTAAATGGATTTATATGGTATGCATTCTTTTGTGTCTTGCGTTTTGGCTCATCAAGAAATTATAAGACTTACTTAGTTTATTATATGTATCTGTAATTTATCTATTTGTACTAAATTATAGTATGCTGTTGTATGAAGATACCAGAATTTCTTTATCCATTCATTGTGGATCAACATTTGTATTATATTCAGCTTTTATCTTTTATGAACAAGGTTGTCATGGATTTTTTTTCTACTTATAACTGTTGCTCATGTACACAAACCACTTGTGTACAGATTCCTGGAACTGGATTTGCTGGATCACAGGATATCTGTGTCTTCAGTTGTTACAGATAATATCAAACACATTCTCAAAGTTTAGGGCAATTTAAATGCTTATTAGCAGTAATCGAGAATTTTCCACAACATTACAAAAATTTGCTGATCTGGTTACTATATAAAACCAAAAACTAAAGCAGTTGCCCTCCGGGAAGTACCAACTCACGGCAATGAGTTGTGTGCCAGAGTACAATTGTGCTCGACTGGGTTTTCAATGGCTGACCTTGTGGAAGTAAGTTGCCAATTTGTTCTTTCAGGGTGCCTCTGGGTGGAGTCAAACCACCAATGTTCTGGTTAGCAGCCTAGCACTTAACTGTTTGCGCCAGTTTGCCTCACTATAAGGGAGGTTGAACACCCTTTCAAATACGTATTTCCCACTATTTCCTTTTTGTGAAATCTTTTTTTCCTACTGGATTGTTTTCTTTGGTTGTTATTGGTTTTCAGGGAATTGCCCACAGTCTGTCAGTGAAGACCTTGTAGCCATTTTTTTTCCCCTCGCTTCCTCTTAGCACCGCTAAGGATTAAAATTTAGTCCACTAAACTCTCAGGGCCACCGTGCTTATCTCACTGTCTCTGTCTTTGTCTCTGTTTCTGTCTTCGTCCCTCACTCCCTCCCTTTTTCCTTATCACTCTTTTTTCTTCTCATTTACTCTGTCTGCTTTCCTTTCTCCATTTCCCCTTCTTGTTTCCCAATTTCCCCCTTGGCTTCTAAGCAAGCATTTTGTCTTTATTTTTATTTTAGGGGAGTTCTTGATCATCAAGAAGGAAGGGGGGACACTTTTCCTTGCCTGGTCCAAATAAATTCATAAGGATATTTTTTGATGGATTGTGGTTCAGAACCTCAGGAGACAGATTTCAACAATGTCCTTTATTTTCCACTCAAGATAAGATCAAGTAATAACCAGGCGATTTCCCAGCACTCTGCTGAGGAAGTCCCTGACCTCAAGATGTTTTAAAATTTCTGACTTGTGTCTCTACCACCCCACCTGTATCACAGGAAGAACAGAAAGAAAAAGATTCACTTCCAGTCATGGTCCATGAGCAAGACCAGGTCGCTATTTCTGTTGCTTTGTTTTTTTTATACCTCTGATGACTAAGATTTATGACCTTCAATTACACCTTGCCCTTCCACATTGGGGCCCTGAAGTTAGGCTTGCTCTATATTATTTAGCAAACATCAAAAATTATCATGATGTAGAAGAGTACAAAGGAGCCCTGGTGGTGCAGTGGTTAAAAACTCTGCTGCTAAGTGAAAAGTGGGTGCTTTGTACCCACCAGCCATTCCATAGGAGAAAGATGTGGCAATCAGCTTCTGTAAAGATTTATGGGGCAGTTCTACTCTTTCTTATAGGGTTGTTTTGGGTAGGAATTCACTCAAGAATGGGCAATGGGTTTAGAAGAGTGCAGACCAACCCATGCTTTTATATTCACTCCTTGGAGAAAACATAGGCTAGGGGGGTAAAATGAATGGCCTGAGCCATGCTGAACCACGTTCCCCTAGAAGTTTCCTTACCACCTCTAGTCTCAGTTGAGGAAAGCACTGCACATGGCAGATGCTCAAAATCTTGGACTCTTTAACAGGATATATTATCCACAGATTCCTGGACATAGCCATCAGATCTTATCTCACTGTGGGTTTAAGCCATTGGAAAGAAAATCCAGCAAGCTTCAAGGGTCTTTACTGCTTTCTCCTCTATTGTATCCCCTTCTTGAAGCAATGAACATTTTTCTGGAAGAGGAGAGAGGAAAAAAAAAAAACAAAACAGGAACAATGGGGAGAAGCAAATCCAACTGATAACCCACTCGAGGGGTAATGAAAGTATTTAATGGAGAGACCATTTACAAGGATAAAGACAGGGCAATGTGAACCAACGAGGGATGGTGAAGCACCTAGACAGTGGTAATAACAGTAGCAGTGTAGCCATTATCATCTCTAGGCCTGAAGAGGCAAGCAAAGAGTGAATAGCAGAATGTGGCAGGATTAGAGTTATTGGGTGAGGCTGAGTGAAAGGAGTTGTGAGCTGATATAGAGGAACAGAGGCACTGAATATTGTGGCCTAGCAGGGTGGAGGTGAGGGAGCGTGTGTCTTCTTTCTGCTCTCCTGGGTACCTCCCACTGGTTGAATTCTACCAGAAGCCAGAGGCCAAGGGAGCCTTCGTGATAGAGGACATAAAGGTCTATGTCCTTGGGCACAGGTCAGGGTGTAGAGCAGGAAGGGTTAATCTGATGGGAAAAGGAGGTGGACAAAGACAACTAGTATATCAGAATTTTATCTGCCAAGCTGAAAATTATGAAGACTTCCTTACCAAGTTATGAAACCTTGGCATGCTTTGACTCCCCCCACTTCACTTCCTGTCCCATCCTTTTCTTCTCTAGATTTATCAAATCCTTTTAATCATTTTTCTACTACTTTCACCCTAGTTGGCCACATCATTATATCAGACTGTTGATATAATGTAGCCCACGGGGAAACAGGCTGGGAGTCAGGGGGCCTGTGTTAAGTTTAGGCTATATGTCTAAGTAGCTGTGCCAACCAGTGACAGTTTCTGGGTTTCAGTCTCTTCATTCAGAAAATGAGCGAGTTGGACAAAATGATCACTTCACTTTTTCCCAGCTCTAAAATTCTTGAAACCTCCTAATGGTTCCAGGATCTAAATTCCTACTTACTTAGGCATTTTAATACCACACTGATTTTCCTAAATTCTTCTTGATTTTTTGTCATCCATCTCAAACAATTAATTAATTTCCATTGTCTAACCAGTCATATCTCCTTAATTGTGCATTCAGACCCCCGAATCACCTATTTCTCAACTACATTTCAGGCTCAATTCTCACTACTCTGTACTGGAAGCCTGTTTCAGCAGAACTGGACTCTAGAAACTGTTCACTCCTTTCTCTTCCCATGTCAAGGTCTCCTCCAGTTAGGTGGTTTTCTCTTAACATGAGACCAAATAAGGAAAAGGAAGCTCTGCATAATGGTAATCCAGAAACAGAGCTGTCTTCTCAGCTCTCTCTCTAATCCCACTATACATTTCATGCTTTTTCTTTCCTCTTGCGCATCAGATAAAAATAGAAACAAATCAAACCCTTTGCTGCAAGTTGATTCTGACTCATAGCAACCCTACAGGACAGAGGAGAACTACTCCATAGGGGTTACAAGGCTGTAATCTTTAGGAAAGCCAACTGCCACATCTTTCTCCTGTGGAGTAGCTGGTGGGTTCAAACCTTCAACCTAGCAGTCAACAGCTAGTGCTTAACAACTGCGCTACCAGAGCTCCTCAGAGTTTGCTAAAAAACCAAACCCAACCCACTGCTGTCGAGTCGATGCTGACTCATAGTGACCCTACAGGACAGAGTAGAACTGCCCGATAGAGTTTCCAAGGAGTGCCTCGTGGATTCGAACTGCCAGCCTCTTGGTTAGCAGCCATAGCACTTAACCACTACACCAGCAGAGTTTCTACAGTTTAATAAAGTTTCCATTAATTCTGTAACATGATATAGTTTGACTCTTTAAAGGAATAAGGTGAGCAGGGGATACAAAGTGTTTCTTGAGAAGGGACTTAATATATATAACAGTTTGATTGGCTTTTCTTGCTTAAATGGAAGAAACTCCTCTCCATGCTAGGCACTTGCCATACTACAATTTTAATTAACCTTTGCAGCTCCTGAGCAGCCTGGACTATCTGCTATCACTGATGTTGCTTTACTTTCTTCCCTATAGGCTTCCGTCTGGGCTCCACGGTGAGGTCTGAAACCAAGGGCATCTGGATGTGGTGTGTACCTCACCCCTCCAAACGCAGGCACACCCTGGTCCTTCTGGACACCGAGGGCCTGGGCGATGTGGAAAAGGTAAGACAGAGAGTCATGGAGAAGTCATCTTTGCTCTTGACTCTCATTTACCTTTTAATTTGCCACGTTAATCCAACTTTTGTGACATGTTGTTATGATAAAATTAGGGATAATTAGGTTAAATTTTATTTCCTTGAATTTATTTCCTTTGTATGCTCAAATATTATTGGTATATTAGGGATAGATCTTCTTTTGTTTAACACTAGGATGAATAAAAATATTAATAAATGCTTTCTGAGCAGTTGAATTTCAGGGCTCTGTGCTAAGTGTTGTAGGTAAAGAGTGAATAAGGCAAAGGCCCAGAGCCTAGTTGAAGACTCAACATGTACAAAGTGTGATCAGCATCAGTCGTCATGAATGCAAGAAAGTGAACACCTAACCCAGACCTATGGGTTAGAGGGAACTATGATTCATGGGATCAATGGGAGCTACCAGTTAAAGAATGTGGAGCCGATGGGGTTGGAGGTAGAAACCATGAGATTAGGGTTTCAGTGAAGTAATCTATCTAAATAACCTTCAGAAAAGCTTCATCTACGTGAGGAATATTCATAAAGATTTTTGTTCAAGACTCTGGGCTTTGGAGATTAACTCTCCACTAGCTTCTCTATAAAACCATGAGCTTGACCCACGAAAAACATTGTAAATGGGACAATTTTAGGTATTTTGTCTTTATAATATTAAATGCAATGAATCATTTCTCCTTATTTAATTTCTCCTTTTTCCTTATTGAGTCTAAGTTCAAAGTAGCAGCAGTAGATATTTGGTGTTCATTACTGCCAAAAAAAAAATAACAACAAAAAATTTGGGGAGATTTTACCCTGAATCTCTTTTCCAGGCTCAGTTTCTGCTCCTTCACACCTACCCCATGCTTCACTTAAATGGAATAACTCTAGAATACTTCTAAATGACTCATACTCTCTAACATTTCTGACGTGATTTGTGTTGATTTAGACACCTGTATGATCCCTTTTCCTATACAAGTTCATATTCTATGAATTCCTAAAAGACTAGCTATTTTCAGTCTCCTGACATCCTATACCAGTCAGATGTACATCTTCTCCTCACTTATTGACTAACTCATTTTCAGACATTTCGTATTTACTACAATAGTAAAAAATCGACTATGTGACTGTTTTGTGCATTAATGATGTACATCTGGCAGTAACGAATGCCGAGGTGCAAGGTGAGAGTGACGCTGACTGTGATGGTTAAGGTTATGTGTCGACTTGGCTGGGCCATGATTCTCAGTGTTTTGGCACTTATGTTATGACATAGTCATCGTCCATTTTGTGATCTGATGTGGCCATCTTCCATTACTGCATAATGCCAATTTTGCCTAAAGACCTGCTCTTTGGAACCTAACCACGTCAGTAAGTGAGGAGAGGGTGTGGTCATTTCTTGCTCTGAATCCGCAGCGTACTTATTGCTATTTATTGGCCTTACCTCTTTTTCTTTTACATTGTAACTATTGGGCCACTCCTGGCAGAGATTATAGTCTTGGTTGCAATTATATGTTCACATGTTTATCTACCTTTCTGGAAAGTCATCTTCTTGAGGTTAGGAACAACCATATAGAACTTTGTACTCATACAACCAAAGTGTCCAGAGTTTATGGATGCCCAATGAACAGTTGTTTAATTTAATGAAATAATATTTCATCCTTAATATAGTCCTCAGTCAAGAAAAAAAAATTGCTGAAGTTATTGTCCACCTTTTACTGAGTACCTACTGTGATCTAAACTATGTATTAAACATTTTACACACATTGACAGTGTCATTCACTTAGTTAAAAAAAAGAAAGAACCTGAAGCCCTGAGAGTGATCAATGTAAGTAAAAATATGAGGTTTGAATTTAACATTGTTTTCAAAAGGTATGCTATCTTCCCTATTCAGCTATAGAACAGCTGAAGTAGTAAATGCACAAATCAAATCAATGAACAAACAAATGAAGAGCAGACTCCCATGTCTCTTGCTCTAATGTGCTTTCTAGGGTGACCCTAAGAATGACTCGTGGATCTTTGCACTGGCTGTGCTCCTGAGCAGTACCTTTGTCTACAACAGCTTGTCCACCATCAACCACCAGGCTCTGGAGCAGCTACAGTATCCTTCCAGGAACCCAACCACCATGTTTGTGGAGCTTATGGGAATGGAAACTGAGACTATTTCTTTTTTCTTGTGATTCAGTTTTCATGAATGAGGAAAAGGGAACATGGGGCAAATTAGAATGTTTATAAAATTTATTTCCAAGTGAGATCTGGGAATTGTGGTGTTGAATACTACTCCTTCCTTAGCTAACCTCCCAGCTATGTGACTGAACTAACAGAGCTAATCAGGGCAAAATCCTCCTCCAGATCTGATGAGGTAGAGGATTCCACTGAGTTTGTGAGTTTCTTTCCAGACTTTGTTTGGGCTGTTCGTGATTTCAGCCTGGAGCTGAAGTTAGGTGAATGCTCTATCACCGAAGATGAGTACCTGGAGAATGCCTTGAAGTTGATTCCAGGTATCAGTGCATGTTCTGGGGCGTGGAAGGTTCAGTAGAGGGTGATATATATCAAGTGAGCCTTGTCGTTCAGCATTTGAAGTCAACATGTATTTGAGACTGGATAGAGGCCCAGGAAAATGGTGATTGAGGGGAAGGCATGATTTTAGTGGGTTATTATTACCTGAAAATATCCAGTGGCTGGAGTTTAAGCTCACTGAGGAAATTTAAGGCCCAGTGTTGAACCAAATGATTTCAGAGCCATTGGTACCATGAAAAAAAAAATTTCAAATTACAATCACTTCTATAACTTCTTAAGGTCCACATACCTGTGTTCCTTATTAAGTGCGCCTCCTGGTTTGAGAAAAAGAGTTCAAGAAATTGGAAGTTGTTAAACACAGAATCACAGTGAAATCAAATGGCATAGTTTTCAAAATATATTTCAGGAGGCATATTTTAGTAAATGATCCCTGGTGGCTCAGGGGGCAGTTCTACTCTGTCACGTGGGATCAGTATGAGCCTAAATCAACTCAATGGCACACAACAACATATTTTACTAGCTTTGAGAGTTACATCTGTGAGAGTGAAACCTGTGAGAGCCGGAACATGGCAGGACTGCCTTGTTTTTGCAAGTCTTATGAGTTTTCTGCCTTTGACAGGGTGCAGTCTTACTACTTCGCTATCACTCATTTTAGTGGAAAATATTCGAGTTTTACTTTTCTCACAGGTTTGCACCTTATAAAGGTTCTGGCTTTTGCAGGCTTTGCTGCATACTAAAGTCAGAAAAAAAATTGAGATATCCTTTCAGAAAGACTGTCAAATCCTGTTTTGTTCTGTTAACGTCACATACATCATTCTACATCCTTAAGTGATAAGTTATCATTTTAATATTATGAACTTATTACATGGATTACATTTAGGAGGGTGTCTAACTGATAGCATTAGAAAGAATATCCATTTTCATTTATTCATTTCTTCAACAAACACTTATTAAACAGCTGATATCTGCCACAGTATCTCTCTGCAAGACATGGTCAAGTCCTGTATAATGTGAGGTAGGGAAGTTGTGAGGTCTCCAAATTACATTCGGGCTAACCCTACTCATTGAAGGCTTTTGCTGAAAGAATCTCTAAAAGTATTTATGATGTGTGTATTTTGGGGCTCCGATTTTAAATTTTTCTTTATTGACCTGAGTATCACCTCTCCTCATAATATTTTTCCAGCAACATCTTATCCTTATATCAAGCATTACTTTGTTTTTGAAACCACATTTTATTTCTGACACAAGGGCGGTAAGATCAGAAAAGTACTTCTGATCAGTTCTTTTTATGTGTCAGTCATTCAATAAACATTTATTAAACGATTACTGAACTCCATACACAGATTAAGGAAACCAAATGTAAGTTTGTTTACTTGGGATAGATGCTACCATTTCCTCTCCAGAACTGCCTCCTTGACTCTTTATTCTGTCCACAAATGGATTTTTTAATTTTTTTTTGCTTTGGGTAAATTGGCTCAAGGCTGATTTGCCCAATTGGATAAAAGGAGATTTAAAGACAAGAGAGTACACTGATGCACAGGTCCCTGGAAATAAAAGTCAACAGATTCCTTTCCTGAAGGCTTCCCCTTCAATGATTGCTCTTTTTCTAATTTGGCAGGTAGGAATTCCAAAATCCAAAATTCCAACCTGGCTAGAGAGTGTATCAGGCATTTCTTCCCAAAACGGAAGTGCTTTGTCTTTGACCGGCCAACAAATAAAAAAACTCTCTTAGCCCATATTGAAGAGCTGCCAGAAGAGCAGCTGAATTGTCATTTCCAGAGGCAAGCAAAAAACTTCTGTTCCTATATCTTCACCCACTCAAAGACCAAGACTCTGAGAAAAGGCATCATTGTCACCGGGGACCGTGAGTCACCTTTGCCCCAAGCATGTCTCTCTGTGGATCAGTGTGTGGTGAAGCTGTGATTGTTCTGTGGGTTTCTCTGTAATTCTGTTTGCATTTGTATATGAATGTCCAGAAGCAGACATTCATGCCGCACATAGTAATGCATTTTTCTTAAGTATTTTCTCTCTACCTGAGAGTTTATTGAGACCAAATGTATCTTAAGAAAATAATCCACTAATCATACAGACACAAATTGCTGTTAAGGAGAGAAGATCTGTGTTGTGTAGAGAAGTCCTATGGGATACAAGTGCCTCTCAGGGTAGAATAGATAGTTCATAAAATTACACAAATCAGAAAATACACAGTAGGCCATGAGTCCCTGCAAGCCCATTGAGATTTTGAAAAAGGAAGTTAAACATAATCTACATACAGGGCCATATTCATGAGCATATGACCTGTGCAGTTGTATGGTGTCCGTGCTGAAATGGGTCCATACTTGGTTTAATGTTCTATGTTGTCATCTTGAAATTGTTTTTCTTTCTTTTTCCACAAAGAACCTATATTTCTTTTGGAACTGACTCTATAAGTTATGTAATTACTTTGACTATCTAGTAAACATTTTTTATTTTATTTAAATAGAAATGTATTTTTCCAGGAATCACTGGAAAAGATATTGGTTGTGATCAATAATTCAATTTTATATAGTAATGAAATGGAGGATCACAAAAGAAAGAATAAATAGGGGAAAAAGTGATGTTACTTTAAGGAAATGGATTCATCAAAAAAGAAAAGAAGGGAAAGAAGTTCATGTTAAATTTAGAATGCTGATCACTAAAAGTTTTTAAAACAGTAAGCGAGAACTTGATATTTATCCCTAAATTTGTTCATTTGCTGGCTCATTCAGGGCTGGGGACTCTGGTGAAGACATATGTGGGTGCCATCAACAGTGGAGCAGTACCTTGTTTAGAGAACGCGGTAACAACTCTGGCCCAACGTGAGAACTCGGCAGCTGTGCAGAAGGCAGCTGACCACTACAGCGAGCAAATGGCCCAGCGTGTGAGGCTCCCGACAGCCACGCTCCAGGAGCTGCTGGACGTGCACTCGGCCTGTGAGAGGGAAGCTATTGCACTCTTCATGGAGCACTCCTTCAAGGACGACAAGAGGGAGTTCCACAAACAGCTCGTGGTACTTGTCTTAGCACTTATCATTCCTGATTCCTGTCCATCTTTTTGACTCCATGCTTCATGTCTTTCATGTAGTAGAAGGAGCTTGGATTGTAGGGAGTGACAGGGATCTACAGGGCTGCCATTCACTTTTTTTCTAAAAGATGTGTACTTCATTTTTTATTTCTGTACAACAGATTATTATGAACTTAGCATTCACACACTTATCAGCTCATGGTTTTTTATTTCAGAAGTTCAGCACAGCATGTATGGGTTCTCTGCTCAGGGTATCACAAATTAAAATTGAGGTGTCTTCTGGGCTTTATTCTCAACTGGAGGCTCTGGGGAACACCACTTTATCTTCATGCCAACAATGGATTCATCAAATCCTTCTCTTTAATCTCTCTGACTTCCTCTTCTGCCAACAGCTGGGAATCACTACTTTTAAAAATCAAGAACCATTGCCATCGAATCGATTATGACACATAAGGACCCTGTAGGACAGAGTAGAACTGGTGGAAAGGGTTTCTAAGGAGCAGCGAGTGGATTTGAACTGCTGACTTTTTGGTTAGCAGCCAAACTCTTACTCACACTCAAATCCTATTTGAGAGAATTCATGAAGGGTTCCAAAGTCTTCTCAGAGTGCATTTAAGTCATTACTGTGTTGGTTGCTTTTTCATGTTTACATTTTCATCCATAGCAACCCAGGTTCTCTGAGGAAACTCTCCTTCCAGCCAAATTCACTTTTCTATTACTCGTTGCGATTGTTGGATCACTGTTAATTATGCTGTACAGCTAGGGAAACCATAGAGTTCATGTCGTCCACCCCTACCACTTATATATTATATATATCATTGTACTTGACCAGTGTTTAACACAAGTCTTCTGACTCCAATCCGAGGCTATCAGCCGGCTTCTTCCAAGAGGACCATCCTTTCTAAAAGCTTCTCTCTATTGTATTTCTCGACATTTCCCTGCAGTGCACCATAGAGAAAAAGAAGGAAGACTTTATGCTGCAGAATGAAGAGGAATCTGTGAAATACTGCCAGACTGAGCTTAACCAACTTTCAAAGCCCCTGATGGAAAGTATTTTAAGAGGAACTTTCTCTGTTCCTGGAGGACACAGTCTCTACTTAGAAGCAAAGAAAAAAGTTGAACAGGGCTATGAGCAAGTGCCCAGGAAAGGAGTTAAGGTGAGGAATAAGGGAAGAGGAGGGAAGGTCAGCAGAGTAGAGGCAGGGAGCCTTTGTCCTACTGAAAATCTAAGACGACAGCACCAGTAGTGGGGAAAAAGTATAGCATGCTGAGTTCTCAACATTTTTAGTTTTATATCCACGGTTAGTTAGAAACTCTTGAAGAAATCACAAATATTTATTTCAAAGCAAGGAATTAGAATCAGAAATCCATATGACAAAAAACATTTCTTTCATTTTTCAAACAATGTGATCATTTTGTGCTAATGCCAAAAGCCAAACTAGCTGCCATCAAGTCAACTCCAACTCATAGTGATCCCATGTGTGTCAGAGGAGAACTGCTCCATAGGATTTTCAATGGCTGTGATCTTTCAGAATTAGATCACCAGGCCTTTCTCCTGAGGCACCTCTGGGTGGGTTCAAACCACCAACCTTTTGGTTAGTAGTTGAGCACTTAATGTTTGCACCATGCAGGGACTCCATGCTAAGTACAGGAAATACAATATTAAAGAAATAATCTTTGTTCTTAGGAAGGTCATGATCATTTTGAGACAGAGAAATAGTCAGTTGGATATGGTGTGATAAGGGTCATCATAATGTTATGCACACATAGTAATGAGGATGATGACTATGATAATTATAGTGGCTAGCACATATTGAGCACTTATTTCTTATACCAGGCATGGTCTTAAGACTTTTGTTGGATTATAACTTAATCCTCAGAATAATATTATTCTCATTTTATATATATAAAGATTTGGTGATCTGCTTCCGTAAAGATTACAGCCTATAAAACATTATGGTGGGGCAGTTCTACTCTGTCACATGGGCTCACTATGAGTCAGAATCAATTCAATGACACCTAACAACAACAACAACAATGCTATTATAGCATTACTACTGTTATCCACATTATACAGTTGAGAAATATGATACACAGAGAGGTTTACAAGTTGCTCAGTGTCACACAGAAAACGAGTGGTAGAGCTAGTAGGGCAGCTCAGAGTACTTAGCATCTATTCCAAACCAGGAATGCATTCAAGGAAAGCTTCCTGCAAGAGATGATAGGCAATAAAAGTTGAAGTATTGATCGATGTTATCCTAGTTAAGAAAGTATAGAACAACATCCAGGTAGAAAAAAAAAAGAATGTGCAAATATGTGAAACAACATATGCGTTTGTAGAACTGCACACAAGGCTGGTTGGCTGTTACCAAAGGAAACAGCTGTGATGGAAGGTTTTCATGTCCCCCAAAGGGGCTTGGAATTTATGCTGTAGTCACAGAAGAAAGGAAGCTCTGGGGGAATCCCAAGCAGGTTTTAAATTATTCAGGGTCAGATTTGGGGTTTTATGAAACAGTAATTCTCCAGTAAGAGACTAGATCTCTGCTGCCTGCCATGTCTTTGATCCTTCTTGTTTCCTCAGGCAACTGAGGTCCTCAAGAGCTTCCTGCAATTACAGATGGCAATAGAGAAATCCATCCTGCAGTCAGACAGAGCACTCACAGATGGAGAGAAGGCCATAGCAGGTACAGGGGCAGGGCTCAGCCCACAGTGGGGTAGAGAGGCTCCTGCAAAGCCCTCTGAGGACCTAAGATGAAGATCTTCTGAAATAATGAGCTTCCTGTCTTCTATGGAACACACACTCTGTTGAGTCTGAAAAGAACCAGAGGGAGTTGTGGTTGTATGTCCAACTAGATAATTAGGGCCTATCCCATCACATTCTGAAGAGTATCTTTGAAGGTGTCGATACAAGGATAATTCAGAGAGTTGCACTCTCCCTTTTTTAAAGTCATTTTAATCTCCGAGCACAAGAGGATACAGCTCAGGCTTGACCTGTTGTTTTCTTCCCTCTCTACAACCTTTGTGGGACAGCGGAGCGGGCCAAGATGGAGGCAGCTGAGAAGGAAAAGGAGCTGCTGAAACAGAAACAGGAGGAGCAGCAACAAAAGATGGAGGCTCAAGAGAGGAGCTTCAAGAAAAACATGGAGCAATTAAAAGAGAAGATGGACAGAGAAAGAGAAAACCTTCTGAGAGAGCAGGAAATGATGTTTGAGCATAAACTGAAGGTAAGTGTGCCCTGGGAGTCCTCAGTGTCTGAGGGAGAATGCCATGGTACCTAAAGAAGGGAAGGGTCAAAATTTGAAACAAAAACATGGTCTTGGCAGGAAACACATGAAACATTTGGTTTACTAAAATCTGAAATCCATCTGAACCCTGCTGAAGTCCTAAAATCTCCAAGACTCCAGTACCTTCTTTAGTGCTAGGCTCTGGACAGGACAAATAAATTCCCCCAGAGCATGGGCTGCCATTTGTTGTGATTATACAGTAGTATCATTATGCCCTTGTTGAATATGGCCTTAGACCTATAGTCTTAGGCTTCCTGGTACAACATTGAAGAGACCTGAAATAGATCCATCGGGCCTTGAAAGATTAGACTTGGCCTGGTATGAAATAAAGGGTGCAAAATCTCTGATACTCGCTGCATTTGTTTCCAAATCTGCTGGAGTCAACCTACGCATCCTGGAGTGAAATGCATTCATTGTCCTGACCTGGATCTTGATAAGCAGTTTCCTATACAGGGTCAGCAGTTCCCATTACTTGTTAGATGTGTGTGGCCATGCTCCCTCAGTTGGAACTGAGAATTAATTTGCACCAAATGTACATTCCCTCCAAAGGGCATCCTTTCAGCTGGAAAGCATTGTGACCTAGCCACAGTGCTGCTCCCCACTCTCAGTGAGTTGGTGGTGATGGAATTTTAGGAATGTTGCAACCATGGAAACATGTGAAGACACTGGAAAAACTCATCCAAGAGCTCTGTAAGGTGGTGGAGAAATATACATGCTCACAGCTGGAGAAATTGTTAAATGCAAAACCGTGATTCTTGATAATTGTCTTTTTTAAAAGATACCCTCTTTTGCCTTTATAGGTCCAAGAAGAACTGCTTAGAGAAGGATTTGAAAAGAAATCTGAGAAATTAAAAGAAGAGATAAATTGGCTAAAGGAAGAGATAAATCGGCTAAAAGAAGAGATTGAAAAGACTAAAAAGAAACGCTCAGGATTTTCACAGTTCCTTTATGACGCTGGCAATATGGTATCGGTAGAACTACCTGATGTTAGCAAACTACTTGGGGCAGGGGTGAAGCTTCTCAGCTCACATATTAAATAGGTTGGAATTCATGTTAGACAAATTATAAAATGAGGTTTCTTTTGTTTTAATAGCTTAATACCAGTGGCTCATTTTTAAAAAATATGTCATCCTAGTTTTATTCAAGAAAAGTTTAAAAGTAAAGATTACTGTCATGGATTGAATTGTGTCCCCCCAAAATGTGTGTATTAACTTGGTTAGGCCACGATTCCCACTATTCTGTGGTTGTCCTCCATTTTGTGATTATAATTTTATGTTAAAGAAGATTAGGGTGGGATTGTAACACCCTTAGCAGGTCACATCCCTGATCCAATGTAAAGGGAGTTTCCCTGGAGTGTGGCCTGTAGCACCTTTTATCTCTCCAGAGATAAAAGGAAAGAGAAGCAAGTAGAGAGTTGGGGACCTCATACCACCAATAAAGCTGTGCCAGGAGCGGAGCACACCCTTTGGACCTGAGGTTCCTGCCGCGGGCGAGATGCTCCCAGACCAAGGAAAGACTGATGCATCACAATGACTTTCTTCCAGAGAGGACAAAGAGAGAAAGCCTTCCCCTGGAGCTGATGTCCTGAATTTGGATTTGTTGCCATCTCAACTGTGAGAGAATAAACTTTTCCTTGTTAAAACCATCCACTTGGGGTATTTCTGTTATAGCAGCACTAGATGACTAAGACAATTACCAAAGGTTGTGTTCCTCAAACTAAATTTTGATTTAATTAATTAAGAAATGGGAAACAAGTTGAAGATAATGAAATTGTTCATAGAAAAGATACAGGCAAAGCAAAACCACAAGTGGAAAGATGAAGAAAATGTAGTTTATATCACATACATGGAGATAATTTCTTTAGACTGTTAGGAGCTGCCAAAAATCAGTGATAATAAGAACAGCAGAAAAACCAAAAAACCAAACCCATTGCTGTCAAGTTGGTTCCGATGCATAGTGACCCTATAGGACAGAGTAGAAGTGCCCCATGGAGCTTCCAAGGAGCAGCTGGTGAGTTTAAACTGCCAACCATTTGGTTAGCAGCTGTAGCTCTTAGCCACTGTGCCACCAGGGCTCCAAAAGGAACAACAATTGCATTTTAAAAACAGGCAAACATATTGAAACAAAATGAAAATGTTTAATTTTGTGCATAATAACGACGTGCAAAGTGAAACTATGAGGTACCTCTAGGAATGGCAAGGAAGACCACTTTTGATGGGATGTGGAGTTGGCAAGTATTTCAGGAAATGAGCAATCTCTCATATTTGCCTGTGAGAGTGTAAGGCAGTGCAATTACATATCAAAATGTTAAATGCACACATGCCTTTGATTCAGCAAGTCTGTATCTAGGAATTTATGTTATAAATGTATTTACCCAGTAGAAAATGGCCTGTGTTCTAGGACATCTGTTGCAGCATTGTTGTAGTGCCAGAAGACTGAATCAACTCTAAAGTCCCTCTGTAGGTACTAGTAATATAAATCACGGGACATACTTACGAAGGAAGACTCTACAGACGCCAAAGTGAAAAGGGGAAGCTCTATTTGAACTAACATAGAAAAATAGCTGAGATTTATCATAACATGAAAAATATAAAGATGCAGAAAGTGTGTATAGTTGCTTCCACTGAATTCAGAAAATAATGAAGGTGTGCATATGTTATCACCTATCTCAGGAAAAATACGCAATGAACTAGTGAAATGGGAAAATACTACTTGAACATTCAGATGGTAGAATGGTTTATGGGAACTGATGAAACCCCTGTGAGCTATAGCACGCCTTGAGATTCTTTTCTCTCTGATTGTTCCCTCATAACGTTGTAAAGGTTTAAGATTAATCTGTTTTCCCTCTAAAGATGAAAAACAAGTGATAGGATCTGGGAACTGAGGAGTCAGGAGATGGCGATATCTGGAGACCAAATTTCAATGATGCCAGAAGGGACCCTAAGAATACCTTGAAAAGCTCATCATGACTGGCAGGCAGTTTGCAAGACCACCTCAAAGGAAAATTAAAAATTCTCCAGATTCCTCAGCCTTAGCCTTTCTTTCCCTATAAAACCCTCCGGCTGGCCTTTTTGGGGCAGACAGAATTTGGGAGGAACCTATCCCCTCTGTCTCTTGCATACCAGTATTCAATAAAGCCCTCTTGCTGCTTACCTCCCTCCTGTCTCAGTATTGGCTTTGCGGCAGGCGGCTAGAACCTGCAATTTGGGGTAACACTAGTAGCTGGGATTACCACTGGGGATGGACCTGGGTAGTTGATCTGAGTGGGAGGATAACTAATTTTACATTGTGCATTTTACATTTTATACAGTGTTAATTTATTACTCTAAAAATAAACAGCTGCTAAAATTAAAACTGAAATAATAATACATGGAATGGGAACGTTTCTGTGACAGAATGAAGGTGTTTAATGCCACCACAAATAGCGTAAGTCAGCTCAACTAGAAGACTCTGCTCATGACAACAAGGATCTGGAAAGCAGGACGCGTGTGTCCTAACTTTGTCTTCATTATGGCCTTTCAGTAAGGCCTTGACACCCTAGTGCCTAATTACTTTTCAGATATAAAGTCTGAGATTTTTCTGGAATAGCCTCTAAATTCAATCCCCCAAATTACAACATTGGTAAATTAAAAGCAGAATTTTTCTTTAGGGTCTACTTAACTTTTTAGGAATTTCTATAGAGTGCTTTAGACCCTGCTGTGGCTAAAAGGAACTCCTTGTAATTCCACAAGCTGGACATGTTACTGTTACCGCAAATCGTGGATTTGAGCCACCTGCCGCAAAGCCAATACCGAGACAGGAGGGAGGTAAGCAGCAAGGTTTTATTGAACACTGGTATGCAAGAGACAGAGGGGATAGGTTCCTCCTAAACTCTGACCCAAAAGGGCTGGCTGGAGGGTTTTAAAGGGAAAGAAAGGCTAAGTCCGAGGAATCTGGAGAATTTTTAATTCCCCTTTGAGGTGGTCTTGCAAACTGCCTGCCAGTCATGATGAGCTTTTCTAGGTATTCTTAGGGTCCCTTCTGGCATCACTGAAGTTTGGTCTTCTGACATCACCTTCTCCTGACTCTTCGGTTCCCAGATTCTATCCCTGTTTTTCATCTTTAGAGAGAAAACATAGATTAATCTTAAACCTTTACAACATCATGAGAGAACAATCAGACAGAAAAGAATTGCAAGGCATGCTATAGCTCACAGGGGTTTCATCAGTTCCCATAAACATTATCTATTCTACCATCTGAATGTTCAAGCAGTATTTTCCCATTTCAGTACCTCCTGACTCTGGGTCTTTTCACACAGTATACAGGTATCTTAAAACAACCTTGCTTCTTCACTCTGTATCCTTTGCTAATTTCCATTCCTCCTTGCCCAAAACCAAACCTGTTGCCCACGAGTTGATTCATATCAACCCTATAGGACAGAATAGAACTGCACCATAGAGTTTCCAAGGAGCACCTGGTGGATTCAAACTGCTGACCTTTTGGTTAACAGCTGTAGCACTTAACCACTGCACCACTAGCGTTCCTCTCTGTTCCTTCATTAAAAAAAAAAAAAAAGCCCATTGCCATCCAGTGGATTCTGATTCATAGCAACCCTATAGGACAGAGTAGAGCTGCCCCATAGAGTTTCCAAGGAGCACCTAGTGGTTCAAACTGCTGACTTTTGGTTAGCAACCATAGCGCTTAACCATTATGCCACCAGGGTTTCCTCCATAAGGGGTCCTATTTCCTGACTTCCTAAGACTGGATGCGGTGTCCCTCTGTGCTGCCATTATGCTATGATGTCACTTCTACCATAGCAATTTTTATGTAATTACAAATATTGATATTACCTATTTAAAAAAAAAAAAAAAAAAACCAGTGCTGTTGAGTCGATTCTGACTGGAATCCGATGGTGGAAGTAAAGATAGCTCCTTGTTCTTCTTCTTCCTCGTATCTTTAGCTGTTAGCACAGAACCTATTACATAAAAATCAGGTGTTAAAAAAATTGGTTGAATAAACACATGAGATACCATCCAGTAGCACCCCAATTTAAAATTTGCTCATTACATTAGCTACTCTCTAGGTTTTGAAACATAAAGGACACAGTTTGGGGAATTATGCAGAAGGGACTCAGTGAAGCGGAAAGCACAGGCACACTCCTCTGAACCTGACACCCTATTCCTTCTGGGGTAGCAGACACAGCGTGTGCTCTGTGCACCTCACCCTTCTCATCCACAAAAACCACCAGGAGTGAAGTCACTGCCTTTGCTCACAGGCAATTATGAAGGTTAAAATAATAAAGGATGCGAAATAATCATGTGCCTTTCATTTTCAGCACAGTTCTATCAGCTTGGGGTGCTTCTGCCGAAATGAAGGCTTGCTTTGCTGTGAGGATCAATTTCTTACTGAAAATGATATCCTCAGATTTGCAGAGTTGTGGAATCTGCACAATGGCCAAAGAGTCATCAGACAGCATCGGTGTGGTCAGTCTTCATTTCTCCCATCTTTCTCAATCTTAGAGGCACAACTCTGCGTTTTTGAGGGTTGTGAGACAATGCTTAATCATCTCCCAGTTTCCTTCCCCTGCCAAAAAAAAAAAAAAAGGAATGAGAAGTCCTGCAGCTGAGCCAGGATCACCCAGAGGAATGTGCCTCATATTGTACATCCGGATGGTATGGTGAAGGAGATGATGGACTCAAATAAGGTCTACTTCCCATTCAAATCTCCCTACACACATCACCAGCAATAAGAATATGAAACAATCAAGAAGGGAATGTTGAGGTGAAATTATAGCTGTTTAGAGATCAAGAAAGGAGCCGTGGTGGTGCAACAGTTGAGCGCTCAGCTGCTAACTGAAAGATTGGTGGTTCAAATCCACCCAGTGGCTTACAGGAGAAAGATCTGGCCTTCTGCTTCCTTAAAGATTACAGTCAAGTAAAAAGCCTTGCACACAACTGAAAATTAACAAATTATGAATTTGTTGAAAGAATAGAAGATCTATTTCAAGCACTTTTTCAACAGTTTTGGAGGAAGGCAGCTTAACATCCATTCTTTCACAGGGTTTTTTGATGTAGCAAGAAGTTATCGGCTTTAGCCCTCTCTACATTCTTTTATTTCTCAGACTTAGTCTATAGCCTACTTTGGTGGTGCTGCCTTCTTACCTGTTAGGGTGAACTTGACTAGCCCTGGCAGAATTTATTTCCTAAGAAAACGCTTCAGTTTTGGGAGGTGGGGTAAGGAAGAAAATCTGTTAAAAATTCAAAGAATGTAGATATACACTTGTTTAGGAATATCAAAAACAGCTTAAGGAGGTAGGAGGGCTGACCAGACAGTATCAGGTGGTCTCCTCAGTGTCTGGATGGGCAGGAGCTGTGTAGAAATATAACCAGCACAGGAATGTCTCACTACAACTGGCTGATCCAGATTCCAGCACAAGCCACCTCTGACATCCTGAAAGGACCCTAAAAGCCTCAGGGCTCAACTAGTTCTTCTAATTATAGGGTGTTGATTGGAAAAGTTGAGCACACGGATTCTGTAAAATACTAATAGTTTCAGAAAGCTTTGTTTGTTAGTTCAAACTGAATACAGAATCTCTCCCCTTTTCCCCAAAGCTATAGGTCCATGGGCCAGGACCAGGGTATCAAGATCTCTCCACACATGACTTAACCCTGTCAAAACCAACACTTGAGGACAATCCTGATTGTGACATGGGCTCCACTTTTCCATTTAGCATTTGGCTTTAGCCTTGATCCTGTAGAGTTTCTGTTCAGGGATCTTGCCCAATACCCTTGTAGAACTATGGGTGTGACTTCTCCAACTGCTCTCTCAAAGACAGGGAAGCTTAACTAAAACTCCACTGAGGTTAAGCCCTGATTGCATTGGCTGGGCTTCCTGAAGCTGTTGACCTGCTTTAGATTCTGTTTCACACTGTTCCTGACACCCACAGGAGCTCTCTACAGTCTTAACCCTTGGATCTTTTTCCTAAAGTTCATCGATTCAAACCCACCAGTGGCTCCACGGAAGAAAGATGCGTGTCTTGTTCTGTAAAGATTTACAGCCTTGGAAATCCTATGGGGGCAGCTTTATTCTGTCCTATAGGGTTGCTATTAGTAAGAATCGACTAAACAGCAGTGTTCCCCCCCCCACCCCCAGGGGTTGGGGAGAGGAATTTTATGAACCCAAATGTCATTTGGCAGATGTCGAGTTCATTTGGTAACATTGGTAGTCCCTGGTGGTTTGAAACCAGGTTTGAGTTACAATGAAAACACCCTCATATGAAATTCTGCCATTTATAAATATATTGAATATAACAAGTAGATAAGGACATATAAATAACATGTCTGAAGCCTCAGGAGGTCCCTCTCTATGAAGCAAAGTCTCACTCCGAGGTGGATGTGATTAGATTGTGTGGCAGGAGCTCTGGTTTTGAAGTTAGATCAGGTGGCAGGACTCTATCTGGAGTGGAGAGAAGCAGGACAGCAGGTTCTAATCCTGGATCACTGCACAGGTGGATGAGTTAATAGGCTTGTCATATTTTACGTCCTGTTCATACATGGGCATAGGTCTTGTTCATTTCTTCTAACAATCATGTAATTCAACATCAACTCCTTATTTCTACCAGCCCTTAGGCCAATTAACAAACTGCTGTTAATTGGAGCCCCAGTGGCACAGTGGTTAAGAACTTGGTTGCTAATCAAAAGGTCAGCAGTTGGAATCCACCAGCTGCTCCTTAGAAACCCTATAGGGTAGTTCTACTGTGTCCTAAGAATCTGCCACTATGAGTCAGAATCTACTGCAAGGCAAAGGGTTGAGGTGGTTGTTAATTAAGGAAAAAAATGCTACATGTGTTAAATCACCAACTCTTAAGGGGATCTTTCCAGATTAGGGAAACCCTAGTGACACAGTGGTTAAGAGTTTGGCTATAAACCAAAATGTCAGCAGCAGTTCAAATCTACCAGGTGCTCCCTGAAACCCTATGAGGCAGTTCTACTCTGTCTTATAGGGTCACTGTGAGTGGGAATCCATGGCAACTGGTTTGTTTTTTCTTTTTCTTTTCCAGACTAGGGCAATTCATATGCTAATTAACTCCCTCAGGGGTGTAAATTGGTGTTAGCTTTTAAATATACACATCACAATTCTCATTTGGAAATGTTTTAAAGTAAATTACCACTTGTGTAAAATAGTAAACTGCCCCAGTTCCACCTGCCATTGTCAAAAAACATTGCCTCCTTCATTTCCTCACCAAGATAAAACACTACTTTTTGGTCCCTGTAACTATGTCCAAAAGGAGCCCTGTTGGTAGAGTATTAAGTACTTGGTTGCTGACTGAAAGTTCATCAGTTCAAATTCACCAGCAGCTCTACAAGAGAAAGATGTGGCAGTTTCCATAAAAATTTATGGATTTAGAAACATTATGGGGCAGTTGTATTATGTCCTGTACAGTCACTATAAGTCAAAATCGACTCGACAGCAACGGAGTTTGGGTTTTCGAACTATATCAAATGCCCCTAGTTTGTGTCCCAACCCAGGGGATCACTACACACTCTCATTCCAAGCAGTCTTTCCTATCTAACCTGTGTTAGTATAAATAAATCAACTGTGCACAAACACAAACATATGGCAGACTTCATATGCAGTCTTAGCTTATTAAATACGTGTCTAACTCGACGGCAGTGGGGTTTAGCAAATAAATAATCAATGAATTGCAATAGCTGATACCTGGTAGAAAATAATTCTCGAAATAAGTGATTTTCTTTTTCAAAAAGGAAATTATTGTTGTGTGTTTTTCTAGGATTGTAAAATAATTCCTAGTAATTGAAAAAATTCAAAAATACAGAAAAATATAAAAATAAAAAGTAATCTGTAGACACATCAATGAGTTAGAGATATTAATTTTGGGGTATATATCCTTTTAGACTTTTATCTATTCATTATTGATTTTTATGTTTTTTTTTTTATAAATAGAATCAGTTGGTACATACCATGAAATGAACTATTATCATTTTTTTATATCCTTCTGGACTTTTATCTAATCATTATTGATTTTTATGTTTTTTTTTCATAAATAGATTCAGTTGGTACATACCATGAAATGAATTATTCTCAACCAACATGTCCAAATTTATCTACAGACAATAACTTTAATTCATCTGGAAAGAGCTTGGGAGGGTGTGGTAGCAAATTAAATTCTTTCATAAGGCCAGTGAATTAAAGTCCAACTAACAAAGAAAATCTTCTCCACTACAATATGGGAAAAAAAGAACACTGTTTTATCATTGCATAAGTAGGACCAAGAACATGCATATACATTCAAGCAGATACCATCCTTTTATACTACATTATTTTTAGACAGCATGTAACATATTTCCTCAGGATCAATGGTATTCTGTTTTCCCATAAAAGAACTTTGTACATTCCCCCATATAGTTCATTCTATGCTTGAGAATTGAGAAAGCCATTTGTTTAGTTAATTGCCTTCATCTGAAAGAACAGTGAAACTTTTCCCATCTCCCCGGCAAGCAAATGGTTACACCCTGGCTAGATCTCTAGGTTAAGCTGCTAGGGTGTCAGGGAGACTGAAGCTCTATTTTCCTGGGTGTCGATATTTCAAAAGGGATGGAGCCTAGATCATTGGAGACATCTCTGGATTGTAAAGCTAGCAGTGGTTTTATTTAGCCCCAGAGAGAGGTTTTTCTTTTCTTTTCTTTTCTTTTTTTAAAACATTCAGAAGTTTAAAGAAAGCAGGGCCAAGATAGCGGAATAGTCAGATGCTTCCGTCGTCCCTCTTACAACAAAAACCTGGAAAAACAAGTAAATCAATTACATATGAGAGTCTAGGAACCCTAATCATCAAAGACAAAGCCGAAGAATCAGACAGAGAGGCTGGTGGAAAGAGAGACAATTCAAAAGCAGTGGAGAAGTACAGGTCATGAGATTACCAGAGCCCCGCTATCTGAGACTACAGCAGCACACATGGGCTGAGGCAAATGGAACATCCAAAGATGAGCCCCATCATATCAGGTGCAGCCAAGAAGCAGTGAATCTGCATTCACATCCAGAAGCAAGTAGGAGGGACACCAGGCCTGTGAAAGTTAAGTGCAAGCTTCTAACCTACCAGGCAGGGAAAAACTAACCCCTCTCCCTCAGAGTTGCACAGTGTAGAAATACTTGCTTCCCCTCACCCACTCCCCAGCCTGCTCTGCTGGGACACCTTCCACAGTATTCCATAATGCCAAACCCCCTAAGCCTGGGACCTCAGGCTGTTACCCCCACACCAGTCATGCAGCATTAAAAAATGCCATGCCCCCTAAGCTGAGAATTCAGGGCTGGTCAGGAGGCTTTTCCCTTTGCCCACTCACTAGTGTAAGGGGTTCATGGACTTGTAGCACCCTTCACCCCTGCCCAGACCTGCATGGGTCAATTCTACATAGCATAATCTCATTAGCATAGAACAGCAGGGCATGCACTTGAAGCTCATTTTCAACTGCAGCAGCCAAGGGGGAGCTACAGATTCAATACATTTCACACTGCCCTGGCCCATAAGCAGAGGCCTCACCCACCCACACTAGGGGCTCACAGGTTGGTGGTACCACCCACTCCATCTAACCACCCATGGACAGGGGTCTGAGAATTATTGGTGTCTCCCAGTCCTTCTAGCCAACAGTGCTGGGTGCCCTAGCATGGGCTACAACACCCCCTGCTATGCACCCTAGGGGTTAGGGACACACCTACCACCTAGGCACCTGGGGGCAGCTGTCAGCCCCTTACCTTGCTCCACACATAGCCTTCCACTGCAGCCAGAAAACTGTGCCTGCTCCAAACACCCCTACTCAGCCCTGCCCACCTAGGACTGTAGGTGAGAATTTGCACCATGCACTCAGTGACCTATGACCTGGTCACCTGTGCTGAACCCCCACAAGAAAAGTGAACAGACTCCTGGGCTCACACACCTAGTAGCTGCTCTGACCGCCTGGAGACAGAATGTGAGAGCTTCAAAATGACAACAACTGAAGTAGCTCACATACCCAGCCTACATGGCCATATCAAAACAAAACAAAAAGTCAGGACACAGTAAAAAAATGTACGATAAATAAATAATTATAATAACTTATTGATGCCTTAGAGATAATAGTCAATATCGAATCACATAAAGAAGCAGGTCAAGATGGCTCCAGTAAGCTACCAAAATAAAGAACCGGAAAAATTTCCAGAGGAAGATAAGGCAATAGAACTACTGAGAAAGAATTCAAAAGACTAAAGACCTCTCCAAAAGATCAGGAAGGACAGCAGACAAAACTCAGACAAAGCAATAGGAGAACAATACAAGAACAAAATGACAGAATAAACAGGCTTCTTGAAACCATACAGAGGCAGCAACTAGAAATTAAAAGGATTAACAATAAGAGTTCAGAATTAGACAACTCAATAGAAAGTCATGGGAGCAGAATTGAGACAATGGAAGTCAGAATTAGCGAGACTGAAGATAAAGCCCTTGACACCAATTTATGTGAGGAAAAATTAGAAAAATGAATAAAAAAAAAAAAAAAAGCCTAAGAATTATGTGAGATACTGTCAAGAGGAATAACCTATGTGTCATCGGAGTACCAGGATGGGGGGATAACAGACAACACAGAGAGAACTGCTGAAAATTGCTGGCAGAAAACTTCTCTGATAGCATGAAAGATGAGAAGATATCTATCCATGAAGCTTAATGAACCCCATACAGGGTAGACCCCAAAAGAAAGTCACCAAGACATATCATAATCAAACTTGCCAAAACCAAAGACAAAGATAGAACCTCTAGAACAGCTAGGGATAAACGAAAAGTCACCTAGGAAGGAGAACTAATAAGACTAAACTCTGATTACTCAGCAGAAACCATGCAGGCAAGAAGACAATGGAATGACATATATGAAGACTTGAAGGAAAAAAAAAAATTGCCAGCTAAGACCAACTGAAATAAAAAGGGTCATAACAGAATACCATGAAAAACTGTACTCCAACAGATTTGAAAACTGAAAGGAAATGGACACACTTCTAGAAACCCACTACCTACCTAAACTAATGCAAACCAAGGTAGAGAAATTAAATAAACCCATAACAAAAGAAGAGATTGAAGAGGTAACAAAACAAAACTAAAAAAAGCTACCACCACCACCGACAACAAAAAGCCCTGGCCCGGACAGCTTCACTAGAGAATTCTATCAAACTTTCAGAGAAGAGTTAACACCAGCACTATTAAAGACATTTCAGAGTGTAGAAAAGGAGTACTCCCAAACTCGTTCTGTGAAGCCAGCATAACCCCGATACCAAAGCCAGGCAAAGAGATCACAAGCACAAAAAAAATTACAGCTCACTATCCCTCATGAACACAGACGTAAAAATCCTCAACAAAATTCTAGCCAATAGAGTTCAACAGCATATCAAAAAAATAATACATCATGACCAAGTGAGATTCATACCAGGTATGCAGAGATGGTTCAACATTAGAAAATCAACCAACTTAATTCATCACATAAATGAAACAAAAGAAAAGAACAACATAATCTTATCAATCAATGCAGAAAATGCATTTGACAAAGCACAACACCCATTCCTGGTTTAAAAAAAAACTCTCAGTAAAATAGGAATAGAAGGGAAATTCCTTGACATAATAAAAGGCACTTATATACAGCCAACAGTCAACATCATTCTAAAAGAAGAGAAACTGAAAACATTCCCCTTGAGGACAGGAACCAGACCATTCATCACCACTCTTATTCAGCATTGTGCTGGAGGTCCTAGCCAGAGCAATAAGGCATGAAAAAGAAATAAAGGGCATACAAATTTGGTAAGGAAGGAGTAAAAGTATCCATATGTGCAGACAATGTGATCTTACACACAAAAAACCCCAAAGAATTCACAGGAAAGCTACTGAAACTAACAGAAGATTTCAGCAAAGTATCAGGATACAAAAATCAGTAGGATTCCTCTACACCAAAAAGAGAGCTTTGAAAAGGAAATCATCAAATCAATATCATTCACAATAGGCCCCAAGAAGATAAGGTCCTTTGGAATAAATCTAACCAGGGATGTAAAAGACCTATACAAAGAAAACTACAAAGCGCTACTGCAAGACACCAAAAAAGACTTGCGTAAGTGGAAAAACATACCATGCTCATGGATAGGAAGGCTCAACATTGTGGAAATGTCAATTTTACCCAAATCAATCTACAGATACAATGCAATCCTGATCCAAATTCCAAAAGCATTTTTTAACGAGATGGAGAAGCAAATCATCAACTTTACATGGGAAGGGAAGAGGCTCTGGATAAGTAAAGAATTATTGAAGAAGAACAAAGTAGCAGGCCTCACACTACCTGATTTTAGAAACTATTATACCACCACAGTAGTTAAAACAGCTTGGTACAGGTAAAACAACAGACACATACACCAATGGAACAGAATTGAGAACATAGACGTATATCCATCCACCTTCAAGGAGCTTATATTTGACAAAGGCCCAAAATGGGGAAAAGATAGTGGCTTTAACAAATGGTGCTGGAGTAACCGAATATCCATCTGCAAAAAAAAATGAAACAGGGCCCCTACCTCACACCATATACAAAAACTAACTCAAAATGTATCAAAGACCTAAATATAAAATCAATAAAGATCATGGAAAAAAAAAATTGGGACAACTCTAGGGGCTCTAATATATAGCATAAATAGTATACAAGCCATAACAAAAAATGCACAAATACCCGAAGTGAAACTAGATAACTGGGAGCTCCTAAAAATCAAACACTTATGCTCATCAAAAGACTTCACCGAACGAGTAAAAAGAGAACTTACAGACTGGGAAGAAAATTTTGACTGCAACATATCTGATAAGGGTCCAATCTCTAAAATCTACAAGATACAGCAACACCTCAACAACAAAAAGACAAAAAATCCAGTTAAAAAATGGGCAAAGGATATGAACTGACTCTTCACCAAAGAAGACATTCCAGCCACTAACAGACACATGAGGAAATGCTAGTGTTCATTAGCCATTAGGGAAATGCAAATCAAAACTGCAATGAGATATCCTCTCAAGGCTGGCACTAATCCAAAAAACACGAAATAACGAATGTTGGAGAGGTTGTGGGGAGATTGGAACTCTTATGCACTGCTGGGGAATGTAAATTGGTGCAACCACTTTGGAAAACGACATGGCGTGTCCTTAAAAAACTAGAAATAGAAATACCATAGGATCCAGCAATCCTGCTTCTAAGAATATACCCAAGAGAAATAAGAGCTATCACAGAAAGACATATGTACACTCATGTTCATTGCAGCATTAATCTCAATAGCAAAAAGATGGAAACAACCTAAGTACCCAGCAACAGATGAATGGATAAATATACTGTGGTACATACACACAATGGAATACTACACAATGGTAAAGAACAATGATGAACCTTCAAAACATCTCACGGCATGGATGAATCTGGAGGGCATTATGCTAAGTGAAATAAATCAGTTGCAAAAGGACAAATATTGTACGAGACCACTATTATAAGAACTCAGGAAAGGGTTTAGACATAGAAAAAAGCAGTACTTGATGGTTACAAGGGTGGGGAGGGAGGGGTAGGGTAAATCACTAACTAGATGGTAGACAAGGGTCAACTTTGGTGAAGGGAAGGACAACATACAAGGGAAGTAAGCACAACTGGACCAAAGCAAAATCAAAGAAGTTTCCTAGACATATCCAAACACTTTAAGGGAAAGAGTAGCTAGGGCTGGGGCCTCAGGACCATAGTCTCAGGGGACATCTAGGTCAATTTGCATAACACAGTTTATGAAGAAAATGTTCTACGACCCCCTTTGCTGAGTAGCGTCTGGGGTCTTAAAAGCTCACAAGCAGCCAGCTAAGATACATCTATTGGTCCCATTCCACTCAGAGCAAAGGAGAATTAAGAAAACCGAAGACACAAGGAAAATACTAGCCCAAAGGACAAATGGCCAAATGAACCAGTGACTCCATTAACCTGAGACCAGAGGAACTAGATGGTGCCTGGCTACCACCAATGACCACCCTGACAGGGAACACAACAGAGAGTCCCAGACAGAGCAGGTGAAAAATGCAGAACAGAACTCAAATTCACATAAAAAGACCATACTTAATGGTCTGACAGAGACTGGAGGAACACCCAAAACTATGGCCCTTGAATACTCTGTTAACCCAGAACTGAAACCATTCCCAAAGCCCACTCTTCAAAGATTAGACATGTTTGTCTAAAAAACAAACAGAAAACATGTGAGGAGCATGCTTCTTAGTTCAATCAGATATACGAGACCAAATGGGCAGCTTCTGCCCAAAAGCAAGATGAAAGGGCAGGAAGGGACAGGAGCTGGTAGAATGGATGCAGGGAATCTGAGGCAAAAAGGGGGAGTGTGCTGTCACATTGTGGGGATTGCAACCAATGTCACAAAACAATATGTGTATAAATTTTTGAATGAGAAATTAACTTGAGCTGTAAACTTTCACCCAAATCACACACACACACACACACACACACACAGAAAATTGTTTCCAAAAATTAAACAAGAAAGAAACAGGAAATGTCTCCTCTTCCCCCACAGCTCTACAAGGGAAGAGTCCTCCATGCTGTAGAACTGATTCAAGGAATCTTATCAGAATCAGGTGTGGAATTAAGAACATTCAAAAAAGTTTATCCAGAATTGAAAACTGTTCTATTTTCCATTACCAAAATCTGTTGTTGAGAATGAGATTTCCATACATGCAGCACCATCGATGAATAGCAAAAACATTATGCTCAGTGAAAGAACCTGGATACAAAAGGGCGACCTGTATAATTTTATTCATGTGAAGCTCTAGGAAAGCCAAATCTAATCTATAGTGACAGCAAGTGGATCCACGTTTGCCTGGGGTCTCAGGGTATGGGTAGGGGATTGACTAGGAAAGGGCAGAGGGAACTTTCTGGAATGATGGAAACATTCTATATCTTGGTAGTATATACATTGCCAAGCCTCATCAAACTGTACACTTAGAATGAGTGCGTTGTATTTTATGTAGATTACATGTCAATAAAGCTGATTTTAAGTAATTAAAAAAAAAATTTTAGAGAACGGACTCTGTCCTACTAGTCTCCAAGGAAACACTCTAAAAAGGAAATGGGAAAATGAACACTTTCCAGCTTATAAAAACAAAACCAATTGTCACTGAGTCCACTCCAAATCATGGTGACCCCATGTGTGTCAAACAGTATATATTCTATTGTGTCCAGCTCCATTTGCTCAACAATACATTTGGAAGAGTCATTCATGTGGTTGGGTATAGCTGTAGTTTGGTCATTTTCATTGTTATAAAGCATCCCATTAAACAAATGCCCCACAATTTACTTACCTGCTCTGTTGTGGTTGGACATTTGGGTCATTTTCGGGGTGGAGGTATGAGAAATATTGTTGATAGGATCATTCCACACAAGGCCCTGGTGCATGTGTGCATATGCCTCTGTCAGAAATATCCTGAGGAGTGAAATGGCCAAGGCGTAGGGTACTTATTTCAAATGGATTTTAAAGTTTAAACCCCATGCAATGCCTTGCTAACTTGGTGCAGCTCAACGGCATTGGACATATTACCAAACTTCTCTCTGACTCCTTTCTCTTTCAACAACGGGCATAATAAATACCCCAGTGGTGTAGGATTATCTCGAGGTTTAAGTGAGATATGTAAAAAGTCTAGCCTTAGAGAGCAATAAATAAATAGGAAACATTTTATTGTTTACTCAGCAAAAACAGGAATTTTAGTGAAGTGGTTGATAGCGTAGGTTCTGAAGCAAGACTGCTTGGTTTCAAATCTTACCTGGTAGCTCTGTGATCTTATCTCTCTGTAACATTGCGTTGAAAGTATTTGTGATGAGAATTAGATGAGATAATCTACACAGAGGAATTATCACTAGCTTGAGTTAAGTGTGCCATAAATACGAGCTATCCTTGTTATTTTATTTGTTAAGCGCTCAGTGCCAAGACCTGGGCTAGGGCTGGGGATTCATAAATGTATAAGACACGGCCATTCCCTTGGGACACTTACAGCCCTCATTATACATGGTTAAGTAGGTCCATTGTGAATTGGTCTAATCTTCCAGGAAACTGGATCTAGAAGAATATTATATGAGGCTTTCTCATCCAGTTTTCTCCAACTGGCCCCCAAACCTGAAAAAACGTCATTATGTTTAAAACAATCCAATGGACTTTTGTTTTTAATTGCAAACAGCTTCTAAGCTCTCTTCCAGTATTAAAATTTGAAGGTGCTATTTGAGACATGGAGTCCCTGGGTAGCGAAAACAATTAAACAATCAACTACTAGACAGAAGGTTGGCAGTTGGAACCCACCCAGAGGCAGCTTGGAAGACGGGCCTGATGAACTGCTTCTGAAAGGTCACGGCCTTGAAAACCCTATGGATCAGTTTGAGAACAGACTCGAAGGCAACTAACAGCAATAACCATAACAGCTGAGAAATAGTGTCAAAACCATGTACTGACCCACGCCCTGGGTTCCCACAATTCCTTTTATGGTTGTTGAGTCACCGCCTTTCACTGTGTACTTTCAGTTTCCTGTTAACTGATTTCTTTGCTGAGCTGGCTCTTTTGTGTCTATTTTTAGTCATCTGAGCTCAGAAGAAAATCTGGAAAGCCCTGGGACATTGGAAGAGTAAGATAAAAGCCCAAATTTCCAGTGAAAGAGAAAAGTGACAGAAAACCACTGCAGCTAAACTCAGAAGAAAGGGAAAGAAGGAAAGCACACTTAGGACTTTCTCATTAAGGCAGCTTGGTTTCCAGCTCTAAAGAATCTCTTATCCAGGTAAGGCTGGGCAGGGTGGGGAGAAATTTGTAAAGGTCAGTTAGATTTCTCTAAAACGATGGCCCCCAAAATGTGCTGCAGCTGAGCTGGATGTGGAACACCAGGCAGGTGGCATGTCTGTTAAGTGTCCACTGCCGTGCTTTCTGTTGTATTAGCCACGGGCAGAGATATGGCCTACACTGAGATTCGTGAATGTTTCAAGACTGTCATTTCTTTCTAGACACCTTTGTAAATTGCCTCTGTTTCTGACAGAACCTACTCAGTAAAGCTCAGGTTCCATCTCTCCCTTTATTACCAAATTTTATAGCTCTAGGTAAACAGAAGTTAGGCCACTTGGGATCTGCAAAAAAGAGGCAACATTATATAATAATTTGAAAAGTTATTGTGATTTGAGAGCTTATAAAACCTTTAAGCAGTTGCTTTTTTTGAGTCAGTAATTGATTGATTCCCATTTAATGGTGGTTTGCCTCATGCTATAAAATCAAATAGGCCATTACATTTCCAGCAGTCCCTGTGGGCCATTGTTGAAATAGGAAATGGGTCTTGATAACTCTAAAAAAAAAAAAAAAAAAGCCTCTTGCCATCTTCCAGTGAATAGATAAGAAGCCCAGTTGGGGCAGCACTGGCATTCTTTTGCATATAAGCCCTCAAGTGAAAGCATGTCAGGTAGTTATTGAGTTTTTACTGACAGTAAAAATCAACTTTCTATTGGAAGCAACTTGCTCTTTTTCCATAGGATAAACACTGGGGTGCTTGTAGTCTGTATTTGTTTGTATCTCAAAGAGCTAACGAATGTTATATCATGATCGCTTCAGGTTAAAATGGGTTGAGACACAAGATAAAAACACAAAGACAATGCGTAACTAACAGAAGTCTTTTCACTCCTTTCTAAATCAATAAAACGATCAAAAATTTCAAATTATCTTTACAGGAGAAGGTCTTTTCTCCCTCAGAGCCACTGGTAGGTTTCAACCACCAACCGTTTAGTTACCAGCCAGTGGAGTCCGCGAAGAGGAGGGAGGATGATGGGGTGGCGGTGGCGGCCGAGAGGTGGGGGCAAGAAAGAAAGAAAGAAACAGAAAGAAGGAATGGGGCCGGGCGGGGGTGGGGGGGTGGTGTTGGGAGGAAAAAATCCACCGCCTCCCGGTCGCCGTGCCCGGTCGACCCCGGTTCCGCGGCCGTAGGGCCTTCGGCTCCGAGCCCGGCGGGATGTGTGGGCCCAAGGATCTTTTCCATTAATTTAGGTCTTTAATTCTTTTCTGTAATGCTTTCGGGTGTAGGTTTTTCATAAATGCTTTTAACATGTTGAGAAATTCTTCTTCTATTCTTAGTTTTCTGAGTGCTGTTATCATGAAAGGGTATTGGATTTTGTCAAATGCATTTTCTGCATCAATTTTCATGATCCGCTCTTCTCTTTGTTCTAGTAATGTGGTGTATTAGGATGATTTGGGTGTGTTCAAACACCATTGCTTTCCTACAATAAATCCAATTTGGCCATGGCGTACACTTCTTTTATATGACTTTGGATTTGGTTTGCTAGTATTTTGTTGAGAATTTTTCATCTATATTTTTAAGGGATATTGGTCTGTAATTTTCTTCTCTTGTGGTGTCTTTATCTGGCTTTTGGTTTCAGGGTTCTCCCAGCCTGGTGGAATGCATTAGAAAGTGTTTCCTACTCTGGAAGGGTTTCGGAAGGATTGGTTTGAATTTTTTTTAAATGTTTAGTAGATTTCACCAGCGAAGTCATCTGGTCCTGGCCTTTTCTTTGTTGGGACGTGTTTGATTACTGATTCAATCTCTTTACTTATTGTAGGTCTGTTGAGATTTTCTATTTCTTCTTGAGCCATTTTGGATAATTTGTGTGTTTCTAGGGATTTGTCCATTTCATGAGGATTATCTCATTTGTTGGTGTACAGCGGTCCTAGAATTCTCTAACAATCATATTTATTTCTTAAGTTGGTAATAATGTCCCCACTTTCATTTCTAATTTTAGTTATTTGCATCTTCTCTCTTCTTTGTTAGTCTAGCTAAAGATTTGTCAATTTTATTTATCTTTTCAAAGAACCAAATTTTGGTTTCATTGAGTCTATTATTTTTCTATTCTCTATCTATGCTTTAATATTTCTTATTTCCTTCCTTCTGCTAGCTTTGGGCTTAGTTTCCTACTCTTTTTCTCGTTTCTCAATGTGTAAACTCTGATTACTGATTTGTGATCTTCTTTTTTTAATGTAGGTGTTTATAGCTATAGACTCCTTGTTGCATACTTGTTGCACTACCCGTGTATTTTTATATGTCCTGCTTTCATTTTCGTTCTTATCTCAGTATTTTCCAACTTCCCTTGTGATTTCTTCTTTGACCTGTTGGTTTGTTGTTGTTTAAGAGTATCCTTAATATTCACATATTTGTGAATTTTCCAGTTTCTCTTCTGTAATTGAGTTCAAAGTTCATTCCATTGTGATCAGAAAAATTCTTTCTATGATTTCAATCTTTTTAAATTGATGATGCCTTGATTTGTTGCTAACATATGGGCTGTCCTAGAGAATGATCCATATGCACTGGAGAAAAAGGTCTACTATGCTATTGTTGAATGTAGTGTTCTATATATGTCTGTTAGGTCTGGTTGGTCTCTAGTGTTTTTCAAATCCTCCACATCCTTATTGACCTTTATTCTAGATGTTCTGTCCATTAGCAAAAGTGGTGTATTGAAGTTTCCAGCTATTATGGTGGAACCGTCATCTATTTCTCCCTTCAATTCTGCCACTGCTTTCTTCATATATTTGGGGGCTCTAGTATTAGGTAAACATATATTTATAACTGTTATATCTTCTTGATGAATTGACCCTTCTATCAATACATAATACTTCTTGTTGTCTCTTGGAAAAGTTTTTGACTTAAAGTCATTTTGTCTTATAGCCACCCAGCTTTCTTTTGGTTACTATTTACACAGAATTTTTTTTTTTCATCCTTTCACTTTCAGCTTATCTGTGTCTCATACCTAAAATGAGCCTCTTATAAAAAAAGATAGTGTATAATTGGATTATTTGTTTTTTAATCATTTTTGCTAATTGCTGCCTTTTGATTGGAGAGTTTAATCCATTTACATTTAAAGTAATAATAAGAAAGTTTTTGCCATTTAGCTATTTGTTTTCTGTGGGTCATATACCTTTTCTGTTCTTGATTTCTTTCATTACCTCCTTTTGTAGACATTTGATTTTTGCAAGGCACTATTTTGATTCCCTTCTCATTTCTGTCTATGTATATATTTGAGATAATTTATTTTTGGTTACCATGGAGATTACATTTAACATCCTAAATTTATAACAATCTAATTTGAAATGATACACACTTTACATCAATATAATATGAAACCTCACCCAGGTGTGCCACAAGGAGTTTTAAAACTGGAACAGGGAACAAAATTCAAGAACAGAAAACAAAAATTTTGTCCATATTGTAATGTTTTAGCTCAGCTAACTGTCTAGAAACTGTATTCCATTCCATCTCTTGCCTTGAAGACAAAGGTAACACCGTGGACGTGGCCTCAGAGATCCACATGCCAGGCCCAGTGTGCCTCATTGAGAACATTAATGGGAAACTGACGGCTGATCAGGAAGCTTTGAAGATCCTGTCTGCAGTTATGCAGCCCGTTGTGGTGGTGGCTATTGTGGGCCTCTACCGCACAGGTAAATCCTACCTGATGAACAAGCTGGCTGGGAAGAAAAAAGGTAAGTGGCACCACCAAATCTCTTCCTAGTACTTTCTGATCACTTACGCTACCCAACGTTGAATACTGGGATGTAAGGGAGAAAGTTTAGAGGTGGAATGAATATTGAAAGCTAACTTTAGGTCCACAGTTGAAATTTTTATCTTCACTCTGTTTGGGAGGATGAGTCAGCTCATTCTTGCTTCATGCATTGCTTTTGTTTCCCCTTTTTAACAATATAAATATACCTTTCCTGGATAGAATAAAGCAGTAATAAAAAAAATTAATGTACATGAAAATGAACTCTAAGGTATTTGCTAACATTTTCATGTAGTAACAGGAAGCTTGCACTGATCTTTAAGGTAATGTGTTTCAACCTGTATTGAGTATCCTAATTTCACTATTCTCTGCAATTAAGATCAATATTGGTTGTGGTTTCAGTTGTATCTTCTAACCTTCACTACATTAAGTTTTATGTCAATATCCAGAACCACCTTCTATTAAAACTCCATTCCAAAATACCTCATTTCCCCTTTGCAGGCTTCTCCCTGGGCTCCACAGTGCAGTCTCACACCAAGGGAATTTGGATGTGGTGTGTGCCTCATCCCAGTATGCCAAACCACACCCTAGTTCTGCTTGACACTGAGGGCCTGGGAGATGTAGAGAAGGTAAACACAAATCTTTTAAATTCCACATATGGCAGGTATGTAGCCCTCCCTGCACTATCACTCCCCGAATGTTGATTTATGGTTTCAGTTGATCATATCAATATATTATTCTTTTCCTTTACTTGGTAGCAGTGAAAGTTTGACCTAGGATCTAATTCATTAGCCAACTAAAGCCAGCTATGTGTGAGAAAAGTAAACATAACCTCTCAGCATAAAGTACTCCTTTGGGAGTCAGTGCATGCCATGTACCCTGAACCCCACAGCACAAATATGAGGAGAGGATAATAAGGTCAATTAATTAGGTTATCCCGTCCATAAACTAATGACTAATGACATTTTTAGCCATGTGTCTTTCACATATATCATAGCAAAATGTTTTGTTGAGCCTGCTGAAAGCACCACTAAACCTGATTAGACATTTTATAAACATGCCTGACGTTTCACCACGGGGACACAGAGAAATGGTAAGAGCAGTTTTATCCATAGCAGAACTATTAGTAAGAAAACAAGTCAAAGTGTAAGTTCTGATGACAACATCTTAGTTTATGAAGGAAGATACATTATGACTCTTACAAGTCTTGGGCTAAAAAAATATCGCTCAAATAGCATGTTTTAACAATTGTCTAAAAAGTTCTTTACTATGATGTGTCATTGGAATGGAATAGGGTGACATCGAAATTCAGGAGACATGTTTTAATAGTAGCTGATGATAATAGCCACCACTTTTAAGTACTTATGTTCTTAACACACCGGTATGCCTTTATATACAATGTTGTTGTTAGGTGCCATCGAGTCGGTCCCGACTCATAGCGACCCTATGCACAACAGAACGAAACACTGCCCGGTCCTGAGCCATCCTTACAATCGTTGTTATGCTTGAGCTCATTGTTGTAGCTACTGTGTCAATCCACCTCATTGAGGGTCCTCCTCTTTTCCGCTGACCCTCTACTCTGCCAAGCATGATGTCCTCCTCCAGGGACTGATCCCTCCTGACAACATATCCAAAGTATGTAAGACACAGTCTCACCATCCTTGCCTCTAAGGAGCATTCTTGCTGTACTTCTTCTAAGACAGATTTATTCATTCTTTCGGCAGTCCATGGTATATTCAGTATTCTTCAAAAACACCACAATTCAAAGGCGTCAACTCTTCTTCGGTCTTCCTTATTCATTGTTCATTTAAATAATGTATTGTATATAATTCATTTAATTCAAGCTGGACAATGAATTATATACAATAAGAATTATATACAATACATTATTTAAATTTCTCAATACTGTAAATTGAATGTTAAGAACTCATTGTACAGATGGAAAATAAATAATACATAGGGGAATGATTTACCTAAGTTTTCACATGTAATGTGAGGAATAGCTGGAGTTCAAACTTGGTCTATCTAAATTGAAAGAACATGCTCTTAGCCACTCTTCTATGTGGTCTCTGCACTGACTTCTAGGGAGACAACCAAAATGACTCCTGGATCTTTGCTTTGGCGATACTACTGAGCAGCACCGTTGTGTACAATAGCATGGGAACCATCAACCAGCAGGCCATGGACCAGCTGCAGTATCCTTTTTGTGCTCCTGAATAGCACTAAATCTAGAAAGGAGTGGCTTCATTTTTTCACCAGCTATAGAGGTGGACAACTACAGAATTCATAAGTTCTTTCCATAATGAATCACATTATTCTCAACATTCCAGTATACCTCAATCACCCTAAGAAATCCAAACCTACCTGGTCACACATTATCCTCATCTATACAACAGTCTGTACATCCCCTGTATGATTTAATCTCCCCTCTAACTCCAAACACTCAAAGTCCTCTAGAACTTATGTTCTCAGTTCAACAAAATCACTATATCCTTATCATTTTCTCTAAATGTTTCCTTTTAACTGTTACCTGGCTGTCCCCTGCCAACATTGTTTCCCTTGCCGGCCCATCAAGGGGCCTCAAATGCTGATTTTTTTCTCTGTATCTTGCATTTCACAGGTCCCAAAAATGAGTTAGGTGTCATATGTACTCCTTATTACAGCTTTCATATAATTTCTCTTTCTACTCCCAAAGAAAAAGAAAAGCTACTTTGAAGCACATGCCCCCAGATTATATGACCCTTCTTTGTTGCGGTCATCTCAATAAACATACCCCTCATTTGTTAAAGAGTTTTAGCTCCTAGTTCAATGTCTTTCTAGAGACTTCAGCAGCCAATATACACTCATCCAACATTTTGATCTCTCAGTTCCATTATTTCCACACTACCTTTCCTTTCACCTCCCTGTATTACCTAGTCTTAGTCATTAACAACAATTTCACCCATTTCCACAAACTCACTTTCAAGCATTCCATGAAATTAGCTTTTTTGTCGAGGTTACCTTCATGTTTCCATATCGAATGAGCAGGTCTCAGTCCTCATCTTATTTGCTTTTTCAACATCATTTGAAAAAATGATCTCTTCTTCCCTTCTAAAATGCTTGATTGTTTTGTCGTCTAGAATACCATATTGTTTTTGTTGTTAGGTGCCGTCCAGTTGGTTCTGACTCACTGCGACCCCATGTACAACAGAACAAAACACCATCCAGTCCTGCACCATTCTCATAATCGTTGCTGTGTTTGAGACCATTGTTGCAGTAGAATAGCAAATTTCTCTAATTTTCCACCTTCTTCATTAGCTATACCCTTTCATCCTCTTCCTTTTCTTGGTCTCTAAGTATTATAGCTCTTCAGTTTTGGGGCTTCTTCTCAACTCTTCCAGTCCCAAGGTGCTCAGTATCAATTAAATGTCAATAACCATGAAATTTATATCTCCAGTCATAACCCCTGCTCTCAATTAAAACGAGATTTAAACTTGTATATACAGCAACTTCTCATTACCTCATTTAGATCCATTAGATGTCAACCTAAATATATACAAAACAGAATTCTTACTTTTCCTGTACAAGCCCATTCTTTCCCAGTTTTCCTCATCACAGTAGGTTCCCACATCATCACCTGGGTGATGATCAAAATTTTGGAATCATCCTGAATGGTGCCTTTCTTTATACCCTAGAAACTATCAATTGGCAAGTCTTGTAAGCAGCACTTTCAAAAAAATTTCCCCAGGCCAATTCTCACAACCTCCTCTATGATAACCCTAAGCTAAGCCATCTATCATCTCTCATCTGGATTGCCTCCTAAATTGCCTAATTGCTCTCCCTGTTTATACTCCTACTTCTTATAGATGCTACACCAGCCATAATGATCTTTTAAAATAATATATCAGACTATATGCTCTCTTAACCCACTCCCCCAAAGGGTTTCCCATTAAATTTAAATTAAAATTTAAATCCCTTACTATGGCTTCCAGGTCTTACATGGTCTGTCTGCTGTCTCTTTTTAGAATCTGTCTTAGCCTCACTGGTCTTCTTGCTATACATTGAACATGCTAAGTTATTTCCTATCTCACAGTTTGCAAGTGCTTTTACCTCTGCCTGGGATGCTCCTTCAGTGGGTTTCTGTGTGCATGCGTCACTCCATTCACTTAGATCTCTGTGCAAACATCAGCTCAGAGAGGAATATCTGGACGACTACATAAACCAACACCAAATGCAGATGCACACATAGTTATCCTCTAACCCTTCAGCCTGGTTTGTTTTTCTTCAAGACAGTTGGTATCAACATCTGATTTTTATTACATTTTTATTTACTTGCTTATTGCCTGTCTTCCTCATTAGAGTGTAAGCTCTATGATGGTAGCATTGACTCATGCACTGCAATATTTTTAGTCCCCGGAACAGTGCCTGGTTCATAAAGGTGCTCAAAAAATGTTTGTGGACTGAATGAATAAGATAATGAAGAGGAAACAAGTTGTTTCAGATAAGCATTGGAAGTAAATATAGCCTTAAAATGCCACTGATTTTCTGCACTTTTCCTAAGTTAACATCTGAGCTATGTGACTGAGCTGACAGATTGAATCAGAGCAAAATCCTCACCTGAAAATAGTGAGGTTGATGACTCAGCTGACTTTGTGAGCTTCTTTCCAGCCTTCGTGTGGACTCAGAGAGATTTCTCCCTGGAGCTGGAAGCAGATGGACAACCCATCACTGCTGATGAGTACCTGGAGCTTTCACTGAAGCTAAAAAAAGGTTCCTGGAACTGATGTTTGGGTAACAAACAGATAATAATATCAAAAATGACCATTTCTGTATAGATGCTGAAAGTTAGATTTTCTTAACCATGCTTCCCTGGCAGTTGTGCTAGATAGTGGGAAAACATCACTTGGCTAAGTTAATTAGATCATATTTCTCTCCTTGGAGAAGGACTTTTCGTTCTCTACCCCCATTCCTTTTTTTTAATTTCTGTTCCATAGTTAGCTGAATTTTATTTCCTTACGTAGGCTTGTGAAAGTTATGACATTGAGGAATCAATTATTTGTAGTAATTAGCTTGAAGTTGTTAAAGTTTGTTTTATGTATCTTGCAGCTCTGTCATTGGGTGCATAAAATATTTAATATGGTTATATCTTCCTGATCAATTGTCCCTTTATTCACTATGTAGTGTCTCTCTTTATCCTTTGTGGTGGATTTAACTTTGAAGTCTATTTTGTCAGAAATTAATATTGCTACTCCTGCTCTTTTTTGATTGTTGTTTGCTTGATATATTTTCCATCCCTTGAGTTTTCGTTTGTGTCTCTAAGTCTAAGGTGTGTCTCTTGGAGGCAGCATATAGACGGATCGTGTTTCTTTATCCAGTCTGAGACTCTCTGTCTCTTTATTGGTGCATTCAGTCCATTTCCATTCAGCGTAATTATTGATAAGTGTGTGTTTTGTGCTGTCATTTTGATGCCTTTTTGTGTGTGTTGTTGACAATTTCATTTTTCCACTTACTTTTTTGTGCTCAGACGTTTTTCTTTGTAAATTTTGTGTTCCTCATTTTCATAGTAGTCAAATTTATGTCTGCTGAGTTGTTATGTTTTTCTTGGTTTTGATTTTGAGTTATGGAATTGTTAGACCTCTTTGTGGTTACCTTAATATTTACCCCTATTTTTCTAAGTAAAAACCTAACTTGTATCATCCTGTATCACCTTGTTTTCATCTCCATATGGCAGTTCTATGCCTCCTGTATTTAGTCCCTCTTATTGATTATCGTGATCTTTTACAGAATGACTTCAATGATTCCCTGTTTTGAGCATTTTTTTTTTAATTAATCTTAATTTGTTTTTGTGATTCCCCTATTTGAGTTGATATCAGGATGTTCTGTTCTCTGGCCTTGTGTTGTGTTGTTATCTGATATTATTGATTTTCTGACCAATTTCCTTTAGTATTTATTGTTTGGTTTTTGCAAATTCTCTAAGCTTGTATGTATCTGTAAATGTTTTAATTTCACTTTCATATTTGAGAGAGAGTTTTGCTGGATACATGATCCTTGGCTGGCAGTTTTTCTCCTTCAGTGCTCTATATATGTCATCCCATTGCCTTCTTGACTGCATGGTTTCTGCTGAGTAGTCTGAACTTATTCTTATTGATTCTCTTTTGTAGGAGACCTTTCTTTTATTCCTGGCTGCTTTTAAAATTTTCTCTTTATCTTTGGTTTTGGCAAGTTTGATGATAGTATGTCTTGGTGATTTTCTTTTTGAATCAATCTTATATGGGGTTCGATGAGCATCTTGGATAGATATCCTTTCGTCTTTCATGATGTCTTGGAAGTTTTCTGCCAACAGATCTTCAAGTATTCTCTCTGTATTTTTTGTTATCCCTCCCTGTTCTGGAACCCCAATCACACGCAAGTTATTCTTCTTGATAGAGTCCCACATGATTCTTAGGGTTTCTTCATTTTTTTAAAATTCTTTTATATGATTTTTCTTCAACTATTTTTATATTGGTGTCAATTGCTTTATCCTCCAGCTCCGCCACTCTGCATTCCAATTGCTCCATTCTGCTCCTCTGAGTTTCTATTGAGTTGTCTAATTCTGTAATTTTACTGTCAATCTTTTGGATTTCTGAATGCTGTCTCTCAACGGATTCTTGCAGCTTAATAATTTTTCCACTATGTTCTTGAATAATCTTTTTGATTTCTTCAACTGCTTTATCAATGTGTTCCTTGGCTTTTTCTGTAGATTGCCTTATCTCATTTTTGAGGTCATCCCTGATGTCTTGAAGCATTCTTTAAATTAGTTTTTTATATTCTGCATCTGGCAATTCCAGGATTGTATCTTCATTTGGGAAAGCTTTCGATTCTTTAATTTGGGGAATTGTAGAAGCAATCATGCTCTGCTTCTTTATGTGGTTTGATATCGACTGCTGTCTCCAAGCCATCTATAAGATATTGTAATGATTTATTTTATATTTGCTCACTGAGTCTTGTTTTGTTTTCTTTCAATATACATAGATGGGCTACTAGATTGCTCTGTCTTGATTGTTGTAGCCTTTGAATCACTTATGTCCTATTACCAGCTGGTTTGGGCTGCTACCAGATATATAAGCCTAAGAGTCTATTCACTATTCTTGAGTAGAATCTGATTTTCGGCCACCAGGTGTGTAGTGTAGACTGTCACCTATTCACTTAGAGGAGCAGTGGTGATAGTTGTGTGCACCAGATTCTAGTAGCAGCAGGGGGTCACACTCCAGGGGGGGCAGGATGCTGACAGGCTTCCCCCAAGTGCCAGTGATGTAGGTGTGTCTCTATTCCTAAAGCACTTTGGTGGGTGGGCTTTGCAGCAGTACCTTAGGCACCCAATGCATGTACCTCTACAGATTGTTAGGTGTCACTATCCTTAGACCCCTGTGGCAGGAGGCTAGGTGGTTTGGGTGGAGCTTCAGCCCTCAGTTCCAGTTGTGGGTCAGTGAGGGCTCTGTTTAATAGGTAGAGATATCAGACCTGGGAAACTTGTCTTTCCAGTAATCCACTAAAACAATTACAGTCAGATCACTATCAGAATTGCCTTTGCATTGTAATAGCCACCTTGTTGCCTGTAGGGATGAAAGCCCAAGAGTGTGGATCTCATATGCTTGGCTGGAGCTGGTTCTGTATTTTTATTCCAATTTTGGGAAGTCAGGGAAGGATTTTTGGTCCCTGGGTTTTTTGTAGCTGCTTCTCCCAGGCCAGGAGAATGGGTTAGGAAAAGACAAAAAAAAAAAAAAAACGCAGAGCACTTCACTCTCTGGCCCAGGAAATTCCAATGTTAAGGAAGCCACCTGGGAAGGGGAGGGGAGGGATCAGATAGATAGGAGAGAGTGAAAAAAAATAGCACCGAGGAATATAGACAAAGTTACTTATCTTGCTTGTTGATGACTGTTTTATCTGAGATTCCTGAGGGGCGAGGGGCGTGTAGCTGGGTCAAGATTGCCCCAGAGGATCAGGCCCTTGTCTTGTGCTGTCTCAGAAGCCATGGTCAGTTCCTCTGCTCCTAGTCCAAAGCCCAGCACCCAGGTTCCCCAGCTGGGACTCTGCACTCCAGGCTCCAAAAGCAGTCGCTGCCTCCCACTGACTTCTCCTAGTGTTAGCCGCATCACTGCGCTGCTTACGTGCACTTTCTGGGCTTCCCCCAAGGTCACTTCTGGGGGCTAGGGCAGCGTCCCGTGTTTGTGTTGTCTCAGCTCCCCTGCACCCAGTCCAAAGCCCGGCGCCAAGGTTTTCTGACTGGGATGCTGGCTCCAGGCTCCGAAAACAGTCGCTGCTTCCCCATGGTTGCTCGTTCTCTCATTAGCTGCATCACTGTGCAGCCTGCTTGTGCTGGCTGAGTCTCTGTCACTCAGGTCAACTCTTTAGATCTGTGTTTGATGGTCAGGGTTCGTAGATTGTCATGTATGTGATTGATTCACTTGTTTTTCCAAGTCTTTGTTGCAAGAGCGATCTGAGGTAGCTTCTACCTAGTCAGCCATCTTGGCCCCCTGGGTCACATTTTGTACTTCACCTTTTGGGGCTCTCTGGTTATAGATCTAGAATCAAAAATGGGTAGTGGGGTTGAATTCTGGGAATATTCAGGAATGTCTTGTAAGACATCTATTTCAGGTGATGCCCCAGGCAGTGCCACAGGTGCCAGCTCAAATGATGTTTCAGACAAAGACTCTTCAGGCACTGGTGGGTTAATGTCATCATTTGGGGATGGAAGGTATAATGGTTTTACTGGGGAGGGTGGCTAAGCAGATAAAGATGGAGTGATCTCTATAGATGAGAGTAAGAGGGCTGGTTCTGCTGGCAGAAATGATTTAATGGAATTGAGGGGATCGGTGTCCCCATCTTCCTAACTATCTTCTCATGTGTCTCCATCCCACGTTTCAGAATCCCTGTTCTTCCCAATCAATGTCCTCATTTTAACTTTAGAGTCCACTCAAGTTTGGGAAAACAACTGGCTTTATAATTCATCCAGTCTTACGATAAGATTATGGGTTAGGTTTTTGGCAATATCAGCTCTGTTACTACAAGAAATAAGGCTTTCCTTCAGGGCACAAGTGGCAACTTTGAGGTCAAGAGACACTTGAGCTGTGACTCTGAAGTCCTGAGCTCTTTCTTTCACTACTTTGTCTAGTAAAAGTAGGGCCAACCAACCAGCTTCCCTATACTTCTCATTCTGACGTAATTGTAGAAAAGTATGAAACATGAAATAACTCAGAGCCTCATTTCTCACCAATACTCGATCTATTGGTGGTGATATTTTGCATATTAATATTGCCATCTCATGTCATGGATGAGCAGCATCCTCCTTACTACTGAAAGTAGAGTCATGAGCACCTTAATGACTAGTCATTCTTGAGATCCAATTTAAAAAACTCGTCCTTACAATTCTGTTTCTGTGGAACCACTCTTAGTACCAGATGTCTTAGGTTGGGTTCTCTAGAGAAGTTCTCTCTCCCTGGATCAAGTACCAATAACTGGAGGTCAGATGATGGCAAGCCAGATGCAGGATCCAGAGTAAGCAAGCAAGCTTTGCCAGAACATCTGTAAGTATATTTGATGTAGGCCACACCCCTAAGGGAACTCCACTTACAACTGATCGGCTGATCGCATCAGATCACATCATGGAGGATGACTACATCAGTATATAACCACCAGATTACATCATTACTTAACTGTCAAACTACATTATTATGCAACTGCCAAACCACTGAGAATCATAGCTCAGCCAAGTTGACACAGAACCTTAACCATCACACAGAATAAGCCCATTTATTACCTTAATATTTCTCTCCACTAGTAACTTAAACAACCTATAAGTAATTTTATCTACTCTAAAAATGTTAAATTCTGCTTATGTAAACATTTACCTACTCTACTTTTGCTTCCTAGGAAAGGTAAATCTCATGACTGTCAAACAGATGTTCACATTCTAAACTGGCCTCATTCTAGCTTCACTGTGATCAATCTGGATGACAATCCTTATGAAATATTCTTTGGTTATTAAATTTAACAATACAGCTATGGCAAGGGAACATTTCTACTAATATGGTATAAAATCCAAATATTATGGTATAAAATAATCTTTTACTAATAGGTCATTCTACTCAGATAACTGGTGAGAATATTGCATTTGGCTAGAGGCCTAAGAGAATTAATTTCTAGCTGTATACACAGGTCATTCCTTGGGGAGATTTATCTCTCATTCAGAGAACTCTGTGCTTGTGAATTTGTTGAGGGTCTGTGACTGTCTATTGCTGTGATTCAAGTCAGACTATGTTCACCAGACCTCGAGTGTTTCTGCTTATCTGAATCAAGTAAAAATTTAATAGGCTGCCCATCTATTTCATTTCTAGGGACACTGATCAATGAGTTAATGTCAAAGGGCTTTGAGGATCAGGTCATTCTGATTATTGTTTCAGCTCTGTTACTCATTGTAGTAACTGTGGTCACCTTGTGTTTTAAGATTAAATGTTGTCACTTTACCCTTCCAATCCCATCTTCCCATCATCCCCATGCATTTCAAAGATCCCAGTTCAATGGCAGCAGTTTCCACTGTTCTTTATAAAACAGCTACCACAGAGTTCTTTAAGGATGTGGAAACAGTTTTCTTGGATGTATTTCTCACAGCCTTGGCAAAGATAGTGCCTTCTTGACCTTTCCAGTGGATAAAAATAGGGATAAACAAGCATGTCTGTGGAGTGTACAATTAATTTTACTCAAAGGATTTGGTCTTTTGTCCTGGTTCCTAGAAGGTAATCTGTAAACTCTTGAGATTTCCCCAGTGACTAGAGTTTTTGTAATTCACGGAGTGGCTCCGGGTCATACCTGAGAGTTTATGCTGAAGGGCCAAGAGGGGCCTCTTTGAGAGGACAAAGGGGGAGGTCCTCAAGAGGCTTGTCTAGAAGGATATTGCCAAAGGAAAGGAGTAACCAAGAATCTTGAGATATCTGAAAGTATCCAGAGGATGCAAATTTTACCACACTATGAGGAACAAATTTGTCAAGGGAGCCTCAACATCCTTGAAGACTGCTGTGATTGCTATTTTATGTAACTCAGATTTGACATTGGGAACTGAATTTAGACACAAATACAATGGGGCTGATTGGATCCTGTAGTAGTAGGAGCCAATTAGCAGCACTCAGTCAACAAAGATAAGGTGGGGATGGTTACTGTAATGGACAGTGGAGTCGAAGTGGTAATCAGAATAGTCTGACTCATGTAGACTTATGACATTGGCTACTTAGTCATTGTGTCTCTGGAAGTGAAATACATAGGAAATCTACTAAATATTTACTTGATCCGTACAAGCAGTTGAATTCTAGGTCAAGTGAACAGCAGTCTAACTAAATTACCAGAATAGACTCATGGCCCCTCAACCAATTTCCAGACTTGAGTGAGTTTAAAGACCCACAACACTTTGAATGAAGGGGTGGCAGGGTCCCCTTGAGGAAGGATTCCAGTACTCTGCCAAAAATTTTTACTGTTAATCTTTCTCCCAGCCTTCCCCAAATGGATCTAGGGCCATTCAGAAGTGACTGTTCTTTGGGGAAAAGGAAATAATGAGACTTTTCCAGGATTACTGGCTCTCAACTCACACTAATTCCAGGAGACCCAAAGTATCACTGAGAACCACCAGTCAGAGGGGGGCATATGGAGGTCAGGTTATTAATGGAGCCTTAGCTCATGTTCATCTCACAGTGTGTCCAGTGGGTCTCCAAACCCATCCTGTAGTGATTTCCCCAGTTCAGGAATGCATTATTGTGATATATTCAGCAACTGGCAGAACCCCTACCCACATTGGATCCCTGACAAATGAAGTAAGGGCTATTATGGTAGGAGAAGCCAAGTAGAAGCCATTAAAATTGCCCCTACATGAGAAAATAGTAAATCAAAGGCAATACTTCATCCCTGCAGGGGCTGCAGAACTTACTGCCACCATCAAGGATTTCAAGGATGCAGGGGTAATGATTCCCACCACATTCACATTCAACTCACCTATTTAGCCTGTGCAAAACACAGATGGATCTTAAAGAATGACAGTGGCTTCTCGAAAACTTAACCAGGTGGTGACTCCAATTGTAACTGCTCTTCTAGATGTGGTTTCATTGCTTAAAGAAATTGATACATCTCCTGGTACCTGGTATGCAGCTATTGATCTGGCTAATGCCTTTTTCTTCATTTCTCTTTCGAAGAACCATCAGAAGCAGTTTGTCTTCGCCTGGCAACGCCAGCAATACACCTTCAGTTGCCTACCTCAGAACTATATCAACTCTCTAGACCAGTGTCATAATTTTGTCCGCAGGGACATTGATCACCTTTCCCTTCCACAAGACGTCAGGCAGGTCTACTACATTGATGACATTATGCTGATTTGACCTAGTAAAGAAGAAGTGTCAATGACTCTGGACTTACTGGCAAAACAATTGCATGCTATAGGGTGGGAAATTAAATCCACAAAAATTCAGGCACCTTCCACCTCAGTAAAATTTCTAGGGGTCCAGTGGCATGGGCCATGTTGAGATAGATCTTGTAAAATGAAGGATAAGTTACTGTATCTGGCCAGTCCCACAACAGAAAAGGAGTCATAATACCTAGCAGACATCTTTGAATTTTGGAAGCAACATACCGCTTATTTGGGTGTGCTACTTGGGCCTATTTATCAAGTGACTCGAAAAGCTGCTAGGTTTGAGTGGGACACAAACCAAGAGAAGGATCTGCAACAGGTTCAGGCTGCAGTGCAAGTGGCTTTGCCACTTGGGCCATATGATGCAGCTGATACTATGGTGCTTGAAGTATCAGGGGCAGATAGAGATTTTTTTAAGTCTTTGGCAGGCCCCTATTGATGAATTACAGTGCGGACCCTTAGGATTTTGGAGCAAATCCCTGCCACCATCTGTCGATAACTACTCTCCTTTTGAAAAACAGCTTTTAGCTTGTTACTGGACCCAAGTAGAGACTGAACACTTAAGCATGGGACACCAAGTAGCCATGCAGCCTGAGCTGCCCATCATGAACTGGGTGTTGTCTGACCCACAGAGTCATACATTTGGATGTTCACAGCAGCACTCTATCATTAAATGGAAGTAGTATATACGAGATTGGGCCTGAATAGGATCTGAAGGCACAAGTAAGTTGCGTGAGGAAGTGGCCCAAATGCCCATGGTCTCCACTTCTGTCACATTACCTACAATCTCCCAGTCTGCACCTATAACCTCATGGGGAGTTCCTTATGATCAATTCGCTGAGGATGAGAAAGCTTGTGCCTGGTTTACAGATAGCTGTGTGTGATATGCAAGCACCACTGGAAAGTGGACAGCGGCAGCACTACATCCCCTTTCTGGGAACTCCCTGAAGGACAGCAGTGAAGGGAAATCCTCCCAATGGGCAGAACTTCAAGCAGTGCACCTGCTTGTTCACTTTGATTGGAAGGAGAAATGGCTAGATGTGGGACTGTATACTGATTCATGGGTTGTGGCCAATGGTTTGGCTGGATGGTCAGGGACTTGGAAGGAACATCATTGGAAAATTGGAGACAAGGAGGTATGTGGATACATCTCTCTGAATTGGCCAAAGAAGTGACGATATTTGTATCTCATGTAAATGTTCGCCCAAGGATGACAGGAGCAGAGGAAGATTTTAATACTCAAGTGGATAGGAGGATACATTATGTGGAAACCTGTCATCATCTTTCCCCAACTGTTTCCATCATTGCTCAATGGGCTCATGTACAAAGTATCCATGTACAAAGGTTATTCTCAAGAGGGTTGGGTGGTTACGTAATAGGAATTGGAGATAGCCCCTAGGAGGCTGGCACCACCTCCAGTGGCTTTCTGGGCGTGCCATGGGTGTGGGGTGTGTTGGGAAGCTGAGCAAGGTAAGAATGTGAATGGGGCAAGTGTGTGACAAGCTACCAGCAAGGACTTTGCCACATGCCATCTCATGGACGCCAAGACTGAACACCCACTGGGAGAAATCAAAGTTGGAAAATATTTGTGGAGGCTTTCATACAAGCATTTATCAGATCCAGAAAGCAACCACCACTGCAGTGAAGATTTGCCGTTAGGAAACCCTCAAAGGCTGTACTTTGAGAAGCATTGGATGGGTTCGAAGGACAATTTCTGCAGGGAGTTCACTAATGCTGTAGGGCCCAGGAGCTTATATGGTGGTCCTGTGAATCTCCTGGTGGAGAAAAAGGCCTTTGTGAGAGCACAAGGGGCAGTGAGGATAGCGTCATCCTTGATTTCTTCTCCTCTCTCCAAGATGCTCCTAGGAAAGAATGAGCTATGGAAGCAGCATTCCATAGCAACTCAGTGCAGAGTCAAGGCTTCTGCTGGAATTTCCCCCAGGCTTCCCTTATCAGTAACAGCTGGCCCCACAGGCTAATCCACCCATTCCCTAAGGTGCAATGGAGAGATTCTGCCATCACCATCAAGGTTTGCATACTGAGCCATTCCCAGACACTCCCCCAGGGCCCTCAACAGGCTGTGCCAAGAGAGGAGGCAAGGGGAAGAGTTCACGCAGGAGTCTCTGTTGCTTCTTCGTATTGTTAGAAAATGTTCACCCAACTCCCTCCCCAACCATGGAGATGAAGCTCAGTCTTGTCCACCAGCTCTGAGTCTATAAGTGCAGAGGTCATCTGGGAAAGAGGAAGACCAAAGGAAGGAAGAGGGAGGATGCTGGGTGAGATTTCAGAAGTAACTGGATCGTCGGAGAGGGGAGAGGGAGCCTTCCTGAAAGAGGTGCCTCCTTCACTCCAGTCCCCATTGAGGCTCTAGAGAGGCCTTTTCGCGCAGTGGAAAGCAGAAAGGCAAAGTCTTCCATGCTTTCCAACGAGGCATGCACTATGCCCTTTCTCCTGCTGGTGACAGCCAACCAGGCTAGAGAAGTTACAGCTGCCCCCACACAGGGCTGTTCCCCAGCAAAGAGCTGTGTTATCTGTGTCAGGAGCCTACAGCAGACCTGGAGGAAAGAGAACCTTTCCACTGGACAATAAAGCAAGAACCAGAGCTCATTTAGACACTTTACTCACGATATGAGAAGACTTTAAGATGAGGGTGCACATCCATTTCCAAGGTAGGGCTAAAATCGATATTGGGAGAGCCACACCTGGACGTTTTCATCCACTGACTCGATTCCCATCTACCCCAGAAGGCTTCATACCAGAATCTCATCTCTCACTACCACCTCTTACTGGTCCCTCCCCACTCCACAGCCAAAGGTGCTTCTCCCACAAGAGTCCTCCTCTCAACCTGCTTCCCCACCTCCAGCAGTGCCCTTGATGGTAGGCCCAATGCACAGCCAGAGTCAGTGTCTTAGCTGCAGGTGGGAACAGTTGGTCCTTAGTGCATATGAGACTGGTGGGTGAAGTTGCAGATTCTGGAGTGTCTCAGGGAGAGTAAAGAGCCTCTGAGCAGGCAGCAGAAGCACAGATGGCACTTCTGTCAAAGAAGTCAAAAATGAGAGTTTGAAGAGAGAGACATAGGGAAGAGTAGAGAATTGAGTCACGGGTAAGAAAAGGTGATGAGACAGCAGCTTTACTGGGCGTGGCAGCCAAGGTTAGCAAAGTCTGTTTTAAATGGAAGATCAGGGGAATTCCCACTACCACAAATTATGGAGTCCAGTTTCCCATGTGTGGGGAAATCACAGCAGTCAGCAAAACCTGAGTGTAATGTATGAACCTCACCCTGGGAAAGCCACGTTTGTGATCATGGTATCTCCCCTGCTGGCTAAGTATGACTACATTTTCTATGAGTACAGTGCAACCTCCAACATTTGCACTGTACATTCAATGTTACTACCCTCCTCTCGATCCACCCACCACCATTCTTGCAAACCATTCTCCGTAAAAACATTCAGGCGCCAACTGGAACCCACAGCCTGGCCAACCACACTGCCTTGAAGCACAGACCCTGACCAGCTGCCACTGCATTGTCTCATCTGCATACTTACCAGGCTGCCTCCATGGGCTCAAGCAACTCCACCTCCTTCACTGTTGCTTCCCTCTTGGACACAAGACAGATGTGAACATTTCTTGGGAGTATTGAATGCAAAAGAGAAAACGTGACGTGCCTGGGAGAGTCCATGGGGATTAAATATCATAGCAATGGTGGAATTATGGGGCTTTACTGTAGTACCATCATATTGATATTCTGGTGTTTGTATGCTTACCTTCTGCTTATGGAACTGATACCTGCTTTCATTGGCGGGAGCCAGCAGAGTTGAAAAGTCAGATGACATGAGAAAAAGAAAATGAATGTGCTTAAAAAGGACATTTAAAAAGTATATTTAGTACTTGACTGAGGAGTACATGGACCGGACAAAAGGATAGGGGGCAGGGCGAGCTCCTGGCTGCTGTGGGATTCATTGGATCTTCATGCGTTCTGTAGAAAATCCTGAGTCTGGGTCTCAGTCTGGGAGAGGGCCCTCTCAGGAGGCCCCACCTGCCCCTCGAAGACCAAATGACCTTGTTTTCTTTTCCTGGGAGGCCCATCCAAGGATCTCCCTGGATCAGACCATCAATTAGAATGGGAGTCAGAGCCATGTCATCTGTGCAGGAGCCTGGTGGAGTTTCCCTGGAGAAACTCAAATAGTTTTGAGGCCTCCTTCTCTCCTCCTCATACCTTCTCCTGCTTCTCCCTCTTCTTCCTCCTTTTCTTTTATTTATTGACTTCTGAGGGTCACTGGGTTCCTGACATATAAACTTCCTGGGTTGTTAGGGGATGAAGAGATGTAAAGAAGAGAGGTTCATGGGGAGAGGGGCTGCAAATGGGAATGAAATCTGAGTATGGCGGTAGAAGGCAAGGGCTCTGAGGCCAGACCCTTTGGCAAGTCACTAATCCTCTCTGGAGCTTAAAGTATTCATCTGTGCAGTAGTGATAATGATAAAAACAAATAATGAAACTACTAATAAAAGCATAAGCCAGTTTCCATGAAGCCTGTTTCGACTCATGATGACCCCATGTGATTCAAAGTAGAATGGTACTCCATAGCATTTTCAATGGCTGATTTTTTCAAAAGCAGACTGCCAGGTCTTTCTTCCACAGTACCACCCAGGGACTCTATGATGATGACAGGAATAGAAATACATCCTTCGGGGTTGTTATGAAGGTCAAAGCTGTTAAGGCACAGAAAGCACTTAGAACTTTTCCTGGGAGAGCACCACAGGTATTTTTGTCATGGGTGAATTTCTACCTTCACATGCCACAACTCACTCTCCCCACAAACAGTCCCTGAAATGGATGGAGTAGTGTTCAATGGCTCCTATGAGCTCTTCACCTCGATTGGTGTCAGCTGCAAGGACAGGATGCTAAATAGTGTATTGGTGTATTGCACACTTCATTTGCCATGAAGTGAGTTCCTTCATCAGACACAACGCTGTGTGGAATACCATCATTGCTGATAACACATTTTGAAAGTCCACAGCTGGCAGTTGTGGCCGTAGCTTTGGACTCAGGGAAGACAAATTGATAACCAGCGTAACTGTCTATTCCAGAAGAAAGAAACACTGCCCCTTCCATCACGGAAGTGGTATAAACAACCCTTCACCAGGTTGCTGACTGATCACTCTGGGAAATGGTGCTGTATCTGGGACTCAGTGTTTGTCTCTGCTTCTGGAAGAGTGGGTACTCAGTAGTGACTGTAGCCAAGTTGGCCTTGGTCAGTGGAAGTCCATGTTGCTGAGCCCATGCATAATTTTCATCCCTGCCATCATGGACACTTTGTTTAAGAGCTCTCTGGGCAATGAAAGGATTGACTGGAGAAAAATGCTGACGAGTATCCATAGAACAAGTCATCCTATCCACTTGAATATTAAAATCCCCTTCTGCTGAGGCCATTTTTTTGTGAGCATTCACATGGGACATAAATATCTTAAATTTTTTTGCCCATTCAGAGAGGTCTGTCCACATACCTCTTCCCCAGGCTCCGTTGTCATCAATTTCCAATCATATACTTTCAAATCCTTGACAACCCAACAAATCATTGTGTACAATTGCATGAATCTTTATACAACTGCACATCTGGTCATTTCTTATTCCAAGCAATAACGACAACCAGGTGCATTACTCAAAGTTGTGCCCACTGGGAGGATTTCCCTTCATCCTTGTCTCTCACCGATGTCCCAGAAAGGGGTTGTAGTGTTACAGCTGTCAACTTGCAGGTGGTGCCTGTGTATCACGGCCATCTGTAAATCAGGTCCAAGTTTCCTCTCCCTCAGTCAACTGATCATAGGGAACTCACCATGAGACATAGGTGCAGCCTGGGAGCAATCCTATACAGGAATGGACATTGAGATGGGCACTACGCACAGAGGGCACTCAATAAATGTTAAGTGTGGAACAGGGGTTAGCTGAGAACCTTTTGTAAGTTTGTAAGCATTTGTCAATCTGAAAGCATGTGTATTGTTTTCTTTAATAATAAGGGGGGAGGGGAACCACAAAATGAGTGAGCTATTAAAGCTTGAATCTCCAGTGAAAATACACTAGGTTCTGATATTCTGGAGCCCTGGTTGCATGGTGGTTAAGAGCTCAACTGCTAACTAAAAGGTTGGCAGCTTGAATCCACCATCTGCTCCTTGGAAACCGGGGCAGTTCAATTCTGTCCTATAGGGTCACTATGAGTCGGAATCAACTCGGTGGCAACAAGTTTTGTTTTGGTTTTGGTCTTCTGACATTCTATGAGCCAGACTGAGCTCTCAGAGGATCCTGACGTGGCCCCATTGTCTCTTCCAACCACATCACCTTGCTGACCTACACACAAACCAAAGACCCCTGTCCCATTTTACTTTCCTACCTTGGAAGGTTCAAGTCTCCAATTGCAATAATGAAAGATTCTAGAGGGAAAATATTAAACAACACAGGAAGCATCAAGAGAAGATGGAAGTAATACACAGAGACACTGTATCAAACATTGACATTCAACCATTTCAGGAAGTAGCATATGATCAAGAACCAATGGTTCTGAAGAAAGAGGTCCAAGCTGCATTGAAGGCATTGGTGAAAAACAAGGCTTCAGGAATTGATGGAATGCCAGTTGAGATGTTTCAACAAACAGATGCGATACTGGAAGCACTCACTGTTTAAGAAATTTGGAAGACAGCTACCTGGTCAACTAACTGGAAGAGATCCATATTTGTACCCATTCCAAAGAAAGGTGATTCAACTGAATGTGGAAATTATTGAACAACATCATTAATATCACAACCAAGTAAAATTTTGCTGAAGATCATTCAAAATCAATTGCAGCAGTACATCCACAGGGAACTGCCAGAAATTCAAGCTGGATTCAGAAGAGGACGTGGAATGAGGGATATCATTGCTGATGTCAGATGGATCTTGGCTCAAAGCAGGGAATACCAGAAAGATGTTTACCTGTGTTTTATTGACTATGCAAAAGCATTCAACTGTGTGGATGATAACAAGTTATGAATAACATTTCATAGAATGGGAATTCCCAGAACACTTAATTGTGCTCATGAGGAATCTGTACCTAGACCAAGAGGCAGTCGATCGAACAGAACAAGGGAATACTGGGTGGTTTATGTAATAAAAACTTTATCCAATCTGTATGCTGAGCAAATAAACTGAAAAGCTGGACAATATGAAGAGAACACGACGTCAGGATTGGAGGAAGATTCCTTAACAATCTGGGATAAGCAGATGATGCAACCCTGCTTGCTGAAAGTGAAGAGGGCTTGAAACACTTACTGATAAAGAACAAAGACTACAGCCTTCAGTATGGATTACACCTGAACATAAAGAAAACAAAAATCCTCACAACTGGACCAATAAGCAACATCAGGATAAACGGAGAAACGACTGAAGTCATCAAGGTTTTCATTTTACTTGAATCCACAATCAATATGCATGGAAACAGCAGTCAAGAAATCAAATGATGCATTGCATTGGGCCAATCTGCTGCAAAAGACCTCTTTAAAGTGTTAAAAAGGAAAAATGTCACTTTAAGGACTAAGGTGCGCCTGACCCAAACCACGGTGTTTTCAATCATCTAGTATGCATGCAAAAGCTGGGCAATGAATAAGGAAGACTGAAGATAAATTGACACCTTTGAATTACGGTGTTGGCACAGAATATTGAATATACCCTGGACTGCCAGGAGAATAAACAAATCTGTCGTAGAAGAAGTACAGCCAGAATGCTCCCTAGAAACAAAGACAGCAAGACTTTGTCTCATCTACTTTGGACATGTCCTCAGGAGCGAGACCCTGGAAAAGGACATCCAGCTTGGTAAAGTTGAGGGTTGGAGAGAAAGAGGAAGACCCTCAATGAGATGGATGAACACAGTGGCTGCAACAATGGGCTCAAGCATAACAATGATTCTGAGGATGGTGCAGCCCTGGGCAGTGTTTCATTCTGTTGCATGTAGGGCTGCTATGATTCAGAACCCACGTGACGGCACCTAACAACAGCAACCGCCTTGAAAAGTGGCCACTGGTTTCCAGGTGGTTGAGGAAGGGCCAAGCCTGGCTTTGCCACCATCAGCAGCCAAATGCTGAGCCCTGCCTGTCAGTGATATCACCCTGATCCCAGAGACCCAGAAGGTGGCACCATTTGTATTTGTGCCTGGGGATACTGAGATGGCAGGTACCCAGGCAGGAGTTTTCCTGGATTGAAAATAATCCACTTGAGACTAGAAGGCTTTGGGTTGGCAGATGAGGCCACACATACTCTTTGATTACTGCTATCCTTAATCCTCCAGCCTAAAAAGAAGTTTCTAGAGAGACAAAAGAGGGTGGGAGAGAAAGTTATTGATCTCTACCCACAGGGAGAGATAAAAGGGTAAGAGCGGAAATAGAAGCAGGGCCTCAAAGCTTCTGAGAACCATGAAAATAAGAAGTTGGACAACTATAGACAAAGAACAAATTTATGTGAAATTTTCAGGGTTCTAGAACCTTTTAAACTTATTATTTGTATTATTTATTTATTTTTTTAAGCATTTCTCCATCCATTAACTCATACATACATACATTTATTTTATTTCTACATGGTGGGTACTAACACCTGTAAATAATGCAGTAAAAGTTCAAACTTGTATCAGGACCTTAGGGGCCAGAAGTGTTTCAGCATAAGCACTTGTGGTTCATTAGGGAGTTAATACAACACACAATCCTTACATCACACATCTCTGCAGTGGTGTCTGGGCAATATTCCATAATTAAACGTACTTATATTTCTACTATGAAATGAATGTAGATTTTCACAAAGTAGGCTAACCAAGGAAATCAAACAGCTTCATGTCAGTTCAGGTGAGGGAGACAAGGCCCTTGGATCTGTTCCACACTCCAGTAGGGGTTTTTCTCTGTCCTTCCCTCCAAACATCCTCAATCTTAATCAGGTTTTTTTTTTTTTAATGTTTTTCATATGCCTTTTACCACTTAGTTTTCCTGATAATGCCTTTATCAGACTTTCATCATTGATGCCTGCATTCTTGCAATCTCCTGCCAACGGCTTTCTCTGATTCTCCCGTCTCCATTCTATCAAATGTCTCACCAATTTCATTACCCAAAAGTCCTCAGTAACTTAGGACACTTAGACGGCACTGGGAAGAAGGAAAGGATTAATGATAATGCATATTGATATGAATAGCAAAACATCTTAAACCACCAAACCTGCCTGGTGAAAGAATTGTCAAACAGAAGAACAGATCTTAGAGTTGAAAGCATTGAAAGCAGCAACTGATGCTTTTCATGTCGTGCAGTTTCTCCTAAAATGTCTTGTGAGGGAAGCTCACTCACAATCAGCCATTATATCATTAGATAGCTCTGGTGGTCAGGAAAGCGCCTGTATTATGGCCCATACCTGTCGTCCTGTACTCCTCACCATCGTTCCCTATTCAGCTCCATGAGTGTCACAGAACACTCCTGTCACAAAACACTCCTTCTTCTCTCAGAAGTCCTTCAGATATTTCATGTTGGATGTTGTCTTAGAGATTTATATCAAGGAAATGGCTCATGGGGTTGTAGAGGCTGAAAAGTCCCAAATCTGTGAGTTAGGTTGGTGGCCTCTCCTGCCTCACTTAGCTGCATGGGCTGGTGAACCCAAGATCTGCAGGTCAGGAGCAGACCTCTGGCTCAGAGGCTGTGGAGGCTGATGAATCCCAAGATTAGCGGGTAAGCTGCTAGCTCAGGTACAAAGAACTGGAACTGAGATGAGGAGCCAGCTGCAGGATCTGGAGTGAGTCAAGACCAACAAACTGCCAGAAAGTCTACATATAATGGATGTAGGTCATACCCCCAAAGAAACTCCCTTTCAACTGACTGGCAATTTTTACCAGATTTCATCATGGAGGTGATTACATCATTACATAATTGCCAAACTACATGATAACTGCCAAACCACTGAGTATTACGGCCCAGGCAAGTTGACACACAACCTTAACCATCACAGATGTCATTCCACTATACGTTGCTGTTTTGTTCTCCAGTCTTAAAATTCTCAGTATCTTCAGCTCTCTCCAGTGTCTAACCCCTCACCATTCCAGCCCCGTCTTCAATATGACCTGCAGTCAGTCAAACCCAAACCCCAAACCCATTGCCACTGAGTCAATTCTGACCCACCGCAACCCTATAGGACAGAGTAGAACTGGCCACATCAGGTTTCCAAGGAGTAGCTGGTGGATTCGACCTTCTGACCATTTGGTTAGCAGTCAAACACATAATCACTGCATCACCAGGGCTCCATGGGCAGTCACCACCTCCATTAAAGTCTGGGGCCAAAGATATAACAATTCTTCAGCTGTAGGCTCATCCTATTGTATGGATATTTTATTTAAAGTATGAAATAAATGTTTAATTGTTTAAAAAAATTAGGAGACTCCAATTTCCTAACTCGATATGTTTTGATGTACTAGTTGTATAAAAAAAAAAAAAAAAAGTTGTATAAGGAGTACAAATTATTTTAAAGAAATTTTGTTGGTTGAAACATTAATATATTGGTCCTTTGACAAGGTCACGTGGTGAAGTGCATTCCTTTCCTTGATTATGCCTGCATAAACACACTGGGGAAAGGAAACTGTGCATTTATGACTGCATTCTTTTATCCATCAACCCTTACCTCCTGTAATACAACCAGATATAAAGTGGGCCTTCCTACACCCAGTGTTTACATCCAATATAGTCCAATCCATTTGCCACACTGCATCCTGAGTGACTCTTCCACAGCCTGTATCTGGATGTACCTGAAGGCTAATCCACTTACTGTCCTTACATTTCTTTAGGGAAATGTCTTAATACATTTATTATCTGTACCCTGGTGCCCTCCATGCTCATCATCCGAATATCTCTTGACATTTCCCAAATCCATCAGCAGTGAATCACTTCCCATGTCACGAGCTCTTTCACTCCCAGGCACATGCTTTCATCTGGTGCCAGACAGCAAAAGTGCATCCAAGAATAGAGCAAAGGTGAAGTAAATACTGGGGCAGTGGCCTGCAACCCATCAAGGCAGAGCTGAGAGAATGCAGGGACAAAGCAGAAGAGGTTGGGCAAGGGGGCAACAGCCTTCCAGGATCTGTTTGCTATACATGGTTAGTTGTATTTATTAAAGCTCTCAACTCTTTAAACCTCCATTTGGTGGTTTAGGCCTTTATAGTTTTCTGAGAAGGGTTATTTGGGGTAGAGGTATGTGTGTATAAATGTTAATAGAACTATATACATATTTATCTGGTAGAAATATGGAATATTAAAACTGCCTGTCGTTGTCTCGAGACCCAGATGCAGATTTAGATTCATTTTCTCTTAAGGAAGTCAACCTATTCTGTAACCATACTCTGGAGTGGAGGAAAGCCAAGTGGGACCCTCAGGAAATACTTTTTGTGCTGGCTGCCATTGTCATGGGCACTTAGTTTCAGTGTCAGCTTGTGGAGAAAATTCAGTAAGTAGAAGAGAAAAGAACTTTAAAGAATTTCCTGATCTAAAATCTTACATAAAGTCAGCACTGTCCTATAATCCCACTCCACCCCAGAAGCTGGTGATAATTTTGGTCATCTCTGACGAGAAACAGAGAAATGAGGTTTGTTTTGCCATGTGAAAGTCAGGTTGGACAGTAATGGCAATCCTTTCCTATGTCTTGAAAGTCAAAGATGGAGCTATCGCCCTTCTCCATCCTCCCCCCCCTTTTCATTTTTCCATCATAGTGAAGCTGCTGAGGCTTCCCGCGCTCTGCTGCAATTTCCACCCCCTCGAAGCCCGCCAAACCGTGGTTTCTAACTGTCGTTTGGCCAGACTGCGCAGCAGGCTCTTACTGTGGTTTGAATTTGGTGCTAGAATCCTGCACGTGTGCAAACCAAGATCTTAGTGCATGCACAGGACCTAAAGAGCTGTGGCCCCGAACTTGATCCCAGAGGTGCACTTCGCCTGAGAGGAAGATGTTCCCCAGCACACAGCTGCATCCGAGCCCATTTGAAAAGCAAAAGTTCCTTTCCTTTACAAATGACTCAGCACCTGGGTCTCTAAGTATGGACATGGGAGGGATCGGGATATCAGATTTTGGGCACCAACCCTGCCTCCTGGGGGCATAAAAGATCCAAGCTCCCCTAGGGGTGGCAGCATGTGGTCTTTCAGCTGCTAGGCCCCACATTGCTCCTTGTTTGCACAAACAGTAAATCTCCACTTTCCATTTCCCTTGCAGCTGGTGGTATGGCATCAGTCTTACTTCTATCAGCTAATAGATCAACCGATTTCTCCCTCCTCACTCTTGAGATTCTTTTTGTAGGGCAGTTGTATTTCAACCACTAAAACTCATTTTTATTTGCCTTTTTATTTTGCTGCTCAGTAGGTCATGGAGTGCAAATTCTAGCCCAGGACAAAGAGGGAAAGGCAGTTTGCATAGCGCCATAGTGTCTGGACAGGTTTTTACCTTTGCCTCCCGGCAAGCACCAATAAGCAAAGAGTTTTCTTTGGTGAAAGACTTTCATATTATTCTCCCTAGGATTTCCTTTAGAAATGAAGTTGAAAAGAAATCTCGGGAAGAATGTGCCCTTTCCTCCTGAAGCTGCGTTCTTAGTGAAGTGCTTACCCTGGTGCCTCGAAGTCCAAAGTTCAAGTGTTCCCACCTTGGGGAAGGAATGGACTTGTCTGCTAGCTGGAAATCAAGATGCAGCGCTCAGTCTTGTTCTTAGACTCAAATTGGAGAAAGGTGTGTGACTGGACTGCATCACCCTCATCAAGACTAGAAGACCCAGTTTCAGAAGAGGCAGACTTTGAGGTAACTTTAAAAACAAACAAAAAAACATTGCTTAACAAGGTTAACTTTGTTAACCTTTTGGTTAACAGCTGATTGCTTACCCACTGCACTACCAGGGCTCCTGAGTTAGCTGACCCCTAAAATGAGAGGTGTTTGGGCTGAACTCAAAGTAATGGGTTAATCGGCTCAGTCTCTTGAGAGCACAAGAGAAGAGGGCAAAACTGTGGCCGTTCTCAAAAAGAATGCTTTTGTGCAAGCTGCCCCTAGCCTTGAAAGACAAGTGGGACTATTTTCATAAAATGCTTGTGGGCAGGCTGGCTCCAGCATTAAGTCAAGTATGACTTGTATTACTGTTTCTCTGAACTCTTATGTATAAAAAGCCCTCTTTAGCTTCGGTACTTCGGAGCACTTCGTGCTTTGGCTTTGTGCTCCCAGTTCAAGTTGCACTATTCCTCAATAAAACTAATTTCTTGTCTACTCCTAACAGACTAAGAATTTTATTCTTGAAACTCCTTAAGGTAACTTTAGATCAGGAAATTTCATTAGATCCGTCCCCCCTTTTCTTCCCTCCATGTTCTATTTCCCTGTTCCCCCATCCATTCAGAGGAGAGGATTCATTGCCTTTCTGTAGCCTCAGGACCCTTTGGGTCCCTCCTGGACAGGACAAAGGGGGCAGTTGCCCTTTTCTAGAGGCTGGGAGGGCAGCCAGCTCCTGGGCAACCGCATGCTCACCCGTGAGCCCCTGCGCATAGCACACCTGCAGTCTGATGGGTTCAGAAACTGGAGGAAAAAAAGTGCCTCCTGAAGCTTCTCTGTAGGTTGAACTGGAAGGGTGTGCTGTTCCTGACCTGGAGGGACTAGCTGCACTGAGAGGTTTCAGACACATCTCTGGGCCTGGAGGACAATCCAGGAAGAGGCTAATTTTGAGGGCATAACCAAAGGAAAGGGACACAAGACAGCCCAACTCAACGATCCCTAGATTTAGGGTCTAGGACTCTAAGGTCTGAGAGTGTGAGGATGGTGAGTTAAATTGATCTCCTGGCCTTTATCAAGAGAGTCGTTTGCTCAAATTCGGAGAGGCAAAAGAGAAGGATTGTGTAAACCAATGTCCATACTTCACTGACAAAAAGACATGAATTACTCACTAACTAGATGTGAAATTGGAGGAGAAGTTTGCTGTCAGGAAGAAGTTTTTGCTCAGCATTTGAAGGATGGAGTTGCCATCAACTGATATGGAAAAACTATAGGTGCAGAAGATTTTATGGGAGCATCATAGTTCAGTTCGAAGCCTTACTTGAAAAAGATTTCCATCCAGGTATCTCCGCTTCTGCATATGAGTCTTTTTTTTTCTTTCTTTAGATCAAGGGAGAGGGGTCAGTGCTAGGTCCGGTCTTGCCCTAGGCATCTCCCGTCCTACATTCTCCCATAACCTCGGCCTCTGCTATGGATCGGGCCACCATCTCTCCACGTGCTACCGCTGCCCCTGCCACCTAGCAAAGGCGTATCTCTAGAGAGGTCAGTCCTGAGCTGTAGCCCAGACGAACCACTTGCTCCACGACTTGTGGACATGGCAGGCCTTGCTGATGTCCCACTTGTCTGACCGCGCTTGATGCATTGCAAGCTGGCTCGGCCTTTGGAGAAAGCAGGGAGGCAACAGCTTTCAGGATGATACCTAGATGGGAAGGCTGCACCCAGGAGGGTAAGAGGGCGGGAGCTTTCCAGAATTGCATGCCAAGGAACCTACGGCCTGAGGGTAGAAGAAAGGGACCCACAGCGCAGTTCTCTAGTAGTGTAGTGGATAGTATTCAGCGCTTTCAGCGATGTAACTTGGGTTCAATTTCCAGTTAGGGAGGTATTTTGTCAAGGGTAAGACAGAGCTCGAGGCATCGCCAAGGCTTGGAGAGATGAGCAGTTGCTCAGAGGCTTGGAGTCCTGAACTGCTGCATCCTGCTCTGGCCACTGGGAACCACCACCACTCCTGATATCAAAAAACCTAGCCTTTCACTTTCAGAATTTCGAGTGTCCCACTACCGCTGCCCTCGAATTCCATAAATAACTGGGACGATTTGTCAAAAATAAGCACTAAGAACTCCATTATCAGACTGCTATGCAGGTTTTTCCCCCACATGTCTGTCAGTTTGTCCTACTATGGGGCCTTAGGTGTTGCTGTGATGCTGGAAGCTACGGCACCGGTATTCAGACACCAGCAGGGTCACCCATAGAGGACAGGTTTCAGCTGAATTCCAGACTAAGACAGACTAGGAAGAAGGACCCAGCACTCTACTTCTGAAAAGAATTAGCCAGTGAAAACCTTATGAATAGCAGTGGAACATTGTCTGATATAGTGCTGAAAGATGAGCCCCTCAGGTTTGAAGGCACTCAAAAGACCACTGGGGAAAAGCTGCCCCCTCAAAGTGGAGTTGACCTTAATAATGTGGATGGAGTCAAGCTTTCAGGGCCTTCATTTGCTGATGTGCATGGTTCAAAATGAGAAGAAACAGCTGCAAACATCCATTAATAATCAGAATATGGAATCTATGAAGTACGAATCTAAGAAAATTGGAAATCTTCAAAAATGAAATGGAATGCATAAACATCGACATTCTACCCGTTAGTGAGCTGAAATGAACTGGTATTGGCCATTTTCAATCAGACAATCATATGGTCTACATTGCCAGGAATGACAACTTGAAGAGGAATGGTGTTGCATTCATAGTCAAAAACACATTTCAAGATCTATTCTGAAGTACAACGCTGGTGGTCACAGGATAATACCCATAGCCTACAAGGAAGACCAGTTAATACGACTATTATTTAAATTTAAGCACCAACCCCTAAGGCCACAGATGAAGAAACCAAAGATTTTTACAAGCTCCTGCAGTCTGAAGTTGATTGAACATGTAATCAGGATGCATTGATAATTACTGGTGATTGGAATTTGAAAGCTGGAAACAAAGTTAAGAAGGATCATTAGTTGGAAAATATGACCTTGGTGATAGAAAAGATGCTGGAGATCACATGATAGACTTTTGCAAGACCAATGACTTCTTCATTGCAAAGACCTTTTTTCACCAACACAAATGGTGACTATACACATGGCCCTCATGAGATAGAATACACAGGAATTGAACTGATTACATCTGTGGGAAGAGACGGTGGAAAAGCTCAATATCATCAGTCAGTACTAGGCCAGGGGCCGACTGTGGAACAGACCGTCAAGGGCTCATACGCAAGTTCAAGTAGAAGCTGAAGAAAATTAGAACAAGTCCACGAGAGCCAATGTACGACCTTGAATATATCCCACATGAATTTAGAAACCATCTCAAGAACAGACTTGAGGCGTTGAACGGTAATGACCGAAGACCACACAAGTTGTGGAATGACATCAAGGACATCATACATGAAGAAAACAAGTGGTCATTAAAAAATCAGGAAAGAAAGGAAAGACCAAAATGAATGTCAGAAGAGACTTTGACACTTGCTCTTGAATGTCAAGTAGCCAAAGCAAAAGGAAGAAATAATGAAGTAAAAGAACTGAACAGAAGATTTCAAAGGGCGGCTTGAGAAGACAAAGTAAAATATTGTAATATGACATGTGTAAAGAGCTGGAGATAGAAAACCAAAAGAGGAAAACAGCTTGGCATTTCTCAACCTGAAAGAACTGAAGAAAAAATTCAAGCCTCGAGTTGCAATAGTGAAGGATTCTATGGGGAAAATGTTAAACGATGCAGGAAGCATCAAAGAAGATGGAAGGAATAAACAGAGTCATTATACCAAAAAGAATTGGTTGATGTTCAACCGTTTCAAGAGGTAGCACATAATCAGGAACTGATGCACCGAAGGCACTGGCAAAAAACAAGGCTCCAGCAACTGATGGAATATCAGTTGAAATGTTTCAACAAACAGATGCAGCTCTGGAAGTGCTCACTCGGCCATGCCAAGAAATTTGGAAGACAGCTACCTGGCCAACCAACTGGAAGAGATCCATATTTATGCCTATTCCCAAGAAAGGTGATCCAGCTGAATGCGGAAATTACCAAACAATATCATTAATACCACAATCAAGTAAAATTTTGCTAAACAGTATTCAAAAGCAGTTGCAGCAGCATATGAACAGGGAACTGCCAGAAATTCAGGTTCAATTCAGAAGAGGACGTGGAACCAGGGATATAATTGCTGATGTCAGATGGATCCTGGCTGAAAGCAGAGAATACCAGGAAGATGTTTATCTGTGTTTTATTGACTATGCAAAGGCATTCGACCGTGTGGATCATAACAAGTTATGGATAACATTGCGAAGAATGGGAATTCCAGAACACTTAATTGTGCTCATGAGGAGCCTGTACATAGATCAAGAGGCAGTTGCTTGAACAGAACAAGGGGATACTGCATGGTTTAAAGCCAGGAAAGATGTGTGTCCAGGTTGTATCCTTTCATCATACCTATTCAATCTGTATGCTGAGCAAATAATTCGAGAAGCTGGATTGTATGAAGAAAAATGGGTCCCAGGATTGGAGGAAGACTAATTAACAACCTGCGTTATGCACTTGACACAACTTTGTTTGCTTAAAGTGAAGAGTACTTGAAGTACTTACTGATGAAAATCAAAGACCACAGCCTTCAGTGTGGGTTACACCTCAACATAAAGGAAAAAAAAAAAAACTCTCACAACCGGACTAATAAGCAACAGCATGATAAATGGAAAAAAGATTGAAGTTGTCAAGGATTTTATTTTACATGGCTCCCCAGTCAACACCCATGGAAGCAGCAGTCAAGAAATCAAAAATGATGCATGGTGTTGGGCAAGTCTGCTGCAAAGGACATCTTTAAAGTGTTGAAAAGCAAAGATGGCTCCTTGAAGACTAAGGTGCGCCTGACCAAGCCATGGTATTTTCAATCACATCATATGCGTGTGAAAGCTGGACAATGAATAAGGAAGACCAAAGAAGGATTGATGCCTTTGAATTGTGGTGTTGGCAAAGAATATTGACTATACCATAGACTGCCAAAGGAATGAATAAATCTGTCTTGGAAGAGGAACTACCAGAACGCTCTTTAGAAGCAAGGATGGTGAGACTGTGTGTTACATAATTTGGACTTGTTAACAGGAGGGATCAGTCCCTGGAGAAGGACATCATGCTTGGAAAAGTACAGGGTGAGCGAAAAAGAGGAAGACCCTCAAGGAGATGGATTGACACAGTAGTTGCAACAATGGGCTCCAGCATAATAACAATTATGAGCAGGGTGCAGGACCAGGCAGTGTTTTGTTCTGTAGTACATAGGGTCTCTATGAGTCAGAACCAACTCGAAGGTACCTGACAACAACAACATGCAGGTTTTATAGTCAATTTGCAAATTGGGCAGCACAAATCAGAATAAATCAGTTCTCTGATTAATCAAGATTTCCAAAGTGCTTATGTGCAATTTTATCGGGAACTCTGAACAAAAAATTTTTGATTGGTTGACGATTATGTTAGAACACATAGATCTTATGCGAGCAGTATGTGCTCAAACGCTATCAAAGCTTAATTAGAAACCTTGCCAAGACAATGACAAGATTAGTGAAGAAACAAGACATTTTCATTAATCTATTGTTTTCAGAAATACTAAGTTTCAACTGTTTCATTGATCCTGCTCACATAAGATACAATTATGCGAAAAAGATAAGCTACTTCTAAAGGTTAGTTAATAGTTTAAAGCATAGCTATAAGCATTAAAGTTTTTTTGTTTGTTTTTTATACTATGTAGGTTTTGAACAACGTTTAACAAAATGACTTCATAGTGTTGTATGTAAGAGAACTCTTTGTCTTCCTAAAGCAAAACTTGTAATTTTATTTTACAGATTCATGGAACTCAGAAAAACACTGTACTTATTATTAGTTTTATTATAGCAAAAAGGATTCATAAGGCGAGGTCTGTAAGTAAATATAGTATTCATTTTTCATTTTCCTTTCTTTTACCTTTCCTCCTCTCTCCCCCTTTCCACACTGGCTAAGATCTCCATCATAAATGTGAAGTGGTCAAAGTAAGCATAGCTGTCTGATTCCTGCTGATTCCTGACTGATGGGAGGGAAAGGTCAGTATTTTATCAACAAGTATAATGTTTGCTGTAGGTTTTTTTTTTGGGGGGGGGGGAGCTATCTTTTATGAGATTATACTTTTGTCTTCTATTCCTATTTTGCTAAGGGTTTTTTTTTTTTTTAAGTCACCAAGTTGGTGGTAATTTTTACAGTAGCCAGTGTGCTGTTAGTTGCCATTGAGTCAGTTCTGACTCATAGTGACCCCACGTGGGCAGAGTAGAACTGCTCCATAGGGTTTTCAAGGCTGTGACCTTTTGAAAGCAGATTGCCAGCCAGACCTGTCTTTCGGGATGGCTCTTGGTGGCGCAGTGGCTAAGCACTTGCCTGCTAACCAAAAGATCTGCTCCGACCTGCCAGCTGCTGAGGTTCCATAAAGATTTATAGCCTTGGAAACCCTATGGGGCAGTTCTATTCTGTCCTATAGGGTCGCTATGAGTCAGAATCAACTCCATGGCCGTGGGTTTTTGCATTGGTTCGAAACGTCAACCTCTCAAGTAGCAGTCCAGCCCTTGTCCGTTTCTGGCCTGCAGGGACTTTAAGGTTGTTTTTTTGTTTGTTCGATGATGAATTTTTTTTTCAAACAGTGGAGGGTGGTGGAGGCCACACAGAGGGAAGAAGGGTGAAGGGTGGGGAAGCATTGTATTCCTGGTTACCAAGTACTCTGTCTCCTGCTGGGAGCTTGGTGAAGTTGCCTTCCTGTACTCCTGTCTTTGGTTCTTGGTGGCTGAGGGATTCAAGATGGTGAGTTCATGCTATGTTAGCTGGTTGGTAATCTCCACTCCATAGCTGTCCTCGTTCCCTGTTTTAGTTATTATTATTTTCCTTCTTTAAGTTGTTAATGAGATGAAAAGAATTACTTCATTTTCTAATGAAAACTGTTTTCCCAGAATGAAACCAACGTCAGCATGATTCCAACTCATAGTGACACTACAGGACAGAGTATAACTTTCCCATAGAGTTTCCAAGGAGTGCCTGGTGGATTTGAACTGCCAACCTTTTGGTTAGCAGCCATAGCTCTTAACCACTATGCCACCAGGGTTTAAATATATACAAATATATATATATATATATGTACATATACATATATACATACATGTATACATATACATATAAAACCCATACCAAAACCACATACATGTATATATATATACACATAACCCATTGCTGACAAGTCGATTTGATACATATAAACCTATAGCCATCAAGCAGATTCTGACTCATAGAGGCCCTATAGGACAGAGTAGAACTGCCCCACAGGATTTCAAAGGCTGTAAATCTTTATGGAAGCGGACTGCCACATCGTTCTCCTTCGGAGAATCTGGTGGGTTCAAACTGCTGGCCTTTCAGTTGGCAGCCAAATGCTTAACCATTGTGCCACCAAGGCTTATATATACATACATACATATATATATATATATATATATACACACACACTAATGGATGTGCACAGCTGTTTCTTGTTATTTTGAGTCATGTCACATCTGCAAATGTAGGTCCCAAAAAGCTCGATTCCATCCATGTCATTAAGGTTGACCCTATTTTGAGGAGGCAGCTCTTCCCCAGTCATATTTTGAGTGCCTTCCAACCTGAAGGCCTCACCTTCTGGCACTATATCTGACAAAGTTCCACTGCTATTCATAAGGTTTTCACCGGCCAGTTTTTTCAGAAGTAGACCACCAAGTCTTTCTGCCTAGTTTGTCTTTGTCTGGAAGCTCTGCTGAAACCTATCTGTCATGGGTGACCGTGTTGGTATTTGAAATACCGGTGATACAGCTTCCAGCATCACAGCAACACGCAAACCACCACAGTACCAACAAACTGACAGACGTGTGGGGATATATATGAACATATGTATATAAATGTTTTAAATTCAGTTTAGTAAAATATTTTAAATGATTTCTGCATCTATATTAGTCAATGAGGTAGGTTTGTATCTTCTGTTTTTCCTATGGCCTTTTTCAGGTGTTTAGTTTCAATCTAATCCATAAAGTACACTTGAGAAATAGACCAAATTTTAATTTTTTTAGAGTTAGTTTGCAATGGGAGTAATTTCTTCTAGTGAACCATTTGGTCCTTCTTTGCAAGATTCATGAATTCTGATTTATTTAATGTTTGTAGGACTTCTATTTTTAATTTTTTTCAAAATCATTAGTGGAGATAATTTTTCTAGGAATTTGTTCATTTTATCTAATTAAAAAAATTATTGCCACATATCTGTTCATGATATTCATTATCTGTTTATATCTACAAATACAGTGGTAATGACTTCTGTTTTATTCCCCGTGTTCCTTATTTGTTCCGTCTTTCTTTTTTCTATCTCCCGTTTACCCTAGTTCTGTTAATTTTAGTAGTGTTTATAAAGAACTAACTACTTAATATTTTCTTCTGTATATTTATTTCCAATTTTTATATTTAAGTTGTACTCCTATCTGCTTTTATTGTTGTTCTTTTTGTAACTTTTTAGATAGAGACTTAGCTCACCAATAATCAGCACTAATTTTCTAATATTCAGGTTTAAAGCTGTGTGTTGTCCTCTGAGGATTGGTTTAGGTACAGATGCCGCTTTGATGACTAAGGTGTGCCTGACCCAAGCCATGGCTTTTTAAATTACCTCATACGCATGGGAAAGCTGAACAGTGAAAAAGGAAGATAGAAGAAAAATTAATGCATTTGAATTGTGTTCTTGCAGAAGAATATTGAATATACCATGAACTGCCAAGAGAACAAACAAATCAGTCTTAAATACAGCCAGAATGCTCCTTGGAAGTGAGGATGGCCAGACTTTGGCTCGCTTACTTTGGACAAGTCATCACTAGAAAAGGACATCGTGGTTGGTAACGCAGAGGGTCAGTGAAAACAAGGAAAACCCTCAATGAGATGGACTGACACAATAGCCACAACAATGGACTCAAACAGCAACAACCAGGAAGATAGCACAGGATCGGGCAACGTTTCCTTCTGTTGTACATACGGTCACCACAAGTCAGAACTGACTTCACAGCAACTGACGATAACAAATGCAACATATGCAGGATTCTCCTTTTTATTCTCTTCAGAATGTTTCCTAATTTCCATTTTCATCTCTGCTTTGATACAAGGTTTAATAGAAGTGTCTCTAAAATTCCAAATATATGGGAATTCCTTCTTATTTTTTGTAAATGAATTCTAGATGTTACTTGATTCTCCTGAAATGCTATTTGTGGGTACCTCTCCGGCCCTAGGATGAAAATATCCTCCTTTGTGATAGGCCCTGGGAAGTCCTAGTTTAGAACAACTCTTTAAGGTCTTCTGCTCCTGGCTGCCAGAACCACCACATGGCCAGACATGCCTGTGCAATAGATAATCCTGCGTAGTAGGAAGGAGGTATGAAACCCCTGGGTAAATGAAATAAATCTTGAAATACATTGGCCAGGAACTGAACCCAGGTCTCTTGCATGGGAGGTGAGAATTCTACCATTGAGCCACCAATGCTTCACCTTGTTTTTGTAGCAGGAAGGTAGCAAGAAAGAAGTACTTGAACCACTGAAAAAGTTCCAAAATAGACTTCACATGGTGTTGTCTTTGGAAGACAGTGCTAACAAACGAACAGACACCAAAAGCTAAGGCTTAAAAGGAGACTTACATCAGGCAACAGTATAAAGTGATGGTATTCAAATTAAAATATCAAATTGAGCTGTTTTGTCAGCTTAAATTACACCTCCGAAAAAGGCTTTTTTCAACTGAGTGACACACCCCCATAGAAAAACATCAATAATTCATCCAGGACCCTTGTTTGTGTCCCTGAATCTTCAACTGTCAGCCACAAACTTACTTTAGAAGGTCTGAGAAGGTAACCTAACTTGTTAGGTTAAAAAAAACAAAACAAAACAAAAACCAACCCATTGCCGTCGAGTCGATTCCAACTCATAGTGACCCTCTAGGACAGAGTAGAACTGCCTAACAGAGTTTCCAAGGAGTGTCTGGTGGATTCAAAGTGTTTACCTCTTGGTTAGCAGCTGTAGCACTTAACCACTATGCCCCCAGGGTTTCCACTTGTTAGGTTAAAATTCAGAGAAAAAATAAGAATTAGAAGAAGAAAAGGGCTAGACTCAAAATAGAGACAATGAAGAAACAAATTTTGGTCCACCAAGTTAATCCTTTGTAACTGTTTTTGTGCAAGAATAATGATCACTCTTGTAATCATTATGATAATAGTGTGTGTCTGTTTTTTAAGGTATTTGAGCATTTGAATGGAAATGTCACTATTATAAAAAAAATAATTAACATTAATTTGGCAATCAATGGTTAATTGGGAGAATTCAATTTTCTGAATTAATATACATTGATGTATTAGTTATATAAGGAGTAGACTATTTTAAATAAATATTGATGGCTGAAATATTAATGTATTGATCCTTTGATAAAAGTGAAATATAGAGATACTTCTTTCCACCCCATTTCCCTGGGGAAATTAAACTGAAGAAAGGAACCTGGAGAACTCTCCAACATGTTGAAACTAGAGGTCATTATGACTTTTTGAAAAACAGGAGCTGCAGACATGTAATCATGCTTTTCTTTCTGAGAACCCAAGCTAGGTCAAAGCCAAGTCATAAACTTGAGCTCAACAAGGAAATCAACTGCCAGGTTGACCTTGCAGAGCTTTAGTTCTATCTGCCTTTTGCCAATACACAAGACACAGACCAGCTCTGCCAACACTCCTTTACCACCTACATCAACCAGATATACATTTCTTCTCACATCTCCTTTTCTTAATTACAACTTGCAATTCCAACTCACAACTCCCAATTTACAAGTCAATGCCTCACATGCATCTCAGAGTCACAGATGCAAAAACTCAATGCTCCAGTGAGCTCCCTGTCAGCATCACACACCACTCTCTGCCTGAAACCTAAGACCTAAGCACAACGTCTCCCAAAGAGGAGTGCACTGTCCTGAGAGTTTCAATCTATTGATAAAATAATACTTTAAACCCGTTCCTACCCCTGCCTAGTACACTGACTCTTACTACCCCTAATCTTTTACCTAAACTGGATCTTGCTATCTTCTTTGGATAAACTTTTATTCTCTTTTGGGTAAATACTTTTGCAACAATTTATTTCCACTTGAATTAATAAATATTTCTTAAATTTATTGGCACTCCATAAGCTAAATTTCACTTTATTACTGCACTCTTCCATACATCAATTCTTACCTTCTTTAATAAAACCAGGTAAAAAGCTGGCTTCCTACAGCCAGTCTAGCCTACTCATTTCGTTTCCATTCTTTATCCTGAGTGACCCTTCCACAGCCTAAATCTGGACATACTTGCATCCTAAATCCACCTAGTGTTCTCATATTTCTTTAATTTAATAAAATGTCTTAATACCTTCTGATCTGTACCCTGCTTCCCTTCATGCTCATCATATGAATATCTCCTGCCAATTCTCAAATCCAGCAACAATGAAGTATTTGACATGTCAGGAACTCTCTCACTTCCAGACACTTGCTTCCTTCTACAGGGAATTGTCTCTCACCATCCCCTCTACCTTCTTTTGATTCATTCTCATCCTTAGGTGTCAGCTCAGAAATCATTTTCTTTGGAAAGATAGAGTTAAATGCCTGCTGATGAGTCCATTTATACTGTGGCATCAATCATGCTCTGATGTAATCACGCTTTACTTGTCTTCATCTTCCAAAATATTGATGATTCCCAGGAAGCCAAAGGTGTATATGTACACAATATATTCTCAGGAGCTAGCAAAGTCTCTAGCATAGTTCAATCTATATTTGTTAATTACTATGGATTGAATTCTGTTGCCCCAAAATGTCAGTCAAGCTGGTTAGGCCATGATTCCCAGTATTATGTGGTTGTCCTCCATTTTGTGATCTGATGTAATTATCCCACTTGTTGTAAGTCCTAACCTTTATGATGTTAAAGACTGGGACTCTGGTGGCACAGTGGTTAAGAGCTACAGCTGCTAACCAAAAGCTTGGCAGTTCAAATCCACCAGCCATCCCTTGGAAGACATATGGGGCAGTTCTACTCTGTCTCTAAGGTTGTTGTGAGTTAGAATCCACTCCATAGCAACAGGTTTGATGTTAATGAGGCAAGATTAGAGGCAATTATTTTAACGAGGCAGGATACAATCTAGAGGATTAGGTTTTATCTTGAGTCAATCTCTTTTGATACATAAAAGAGAGAAGAAGGCAGAGTGAGGAGAACCACATACCACCAAGAAAGAGGAGCCAAGAGTAGAGCTCCTCCTTTGGACCTGGGATCCCTATGCTGAGAAACTCCCAGACCCAACAGAAGATTGACAATAAGAACCTTCCCCCAGAGCCGACAGAAAGAGAAAGCCTTCCATTAGAGCTGGCTCCCTGAGTTCGAACGTCTAGCCTCCTAGACTGTGAGAGAATAAATTTCTGTTTGTTAAAGCCATCTACTTGTAGTATTTGTGTTACATCAGCACTAGATAACTAAGATATGAATGAATGAAAGAATCTTTCTATCTTTCCCCTGTCTCTGTGTCTCTCTCTCTCTTTCACACACACACACATATAGATAGATACACAAGAAAAGGGATTTAGCAAGAAGGGTAGGGCCATGATTAGTCTACAAAGGAGAAAAATTGCAGCAGACCAACTGGGAACAACTTGAGCAATAATAAGATTTTGCTCATATGTAAGGTAGTAAATGAGTTCTAAATGGATCTTTGGATTTGGGAATAAGAGGTGGATTTATGGGATATGTATGGAAAGGAGAGGAGAAGAGAGAAATGAAATTCAGACCCTGCTGCGTTGAAGTATCTTTTCATAATTAACAATGTATTCTTTACCTCTCATTCACCACCTGTTGAAACTACAGCGTCAATCCAGTTCAAATCAGTTCAGTCATGGCTGACAAAGCGAAATAGGAAGAGAACCAAATTTTTAAAATTTGGGTGATCCATAACCATAAGGAGAACGGGAAAAATTATGGGTCAAAGCTCTGAAATGGGATACCCGGGAACAGCATAGTGAGCCCTTTCAGGAGCCTGAAGCATGAGCTTGGATTATTGCTAAAATTGAGGGGAGCCACACACATTCAAAGCAGCACGACTGGCCACCAGAATCCCACTCAGAATCCCACAGGCATGAGATTTGGTTGCTATGCGTAATGAACATCTCCCTTGTTCTCCAAGGTGGAGATGAAGTTTCTGGCAGGGCTCCCACCAGTAATCTTTCCCATTTCTGTTACAATTCTGGGTCACCCAAATTTGAAAAATTCAGATCTCTTCTGGTGTCACCTTCTCAGACATGACGGAACCAGGAAGACGTGGTTCAAAGTCCTGGTTGAAACCGTGAGGGTTCATATATCAAACGTAAAAGCCAGTGGAGGTTTCCGGGTCAAGTTCAATGAGCAGAGGGTCCTAGTTGGAAGCTACACCGTTTTATATTGGGTTTCTTTTCTTAAGGCAGAGCTTAGCTCTTCCTGAAAGATTCAAGAATCCTATGATTCGATCAGTTGGAATCAACTCCAAGAGGGATGTGTTACACTGTCAGGGCTTTGAACTTACAGACAGGTCTGTGGAGAAGAAATTTTAGCACTTTTAGATTGAGAACATTCACTGGACACTGTTACCTTCTCAAGTCTACAGAATGAATCCATACTCCATGTCTTTCTCTGACAGCTAATTGTTTCTTCATAGCTTATGAGTTACTGCATCCCAAGGTTGTGTTAAGGTCCAGGGGTCAAAGCTCTGGATCTGAAATTCAGAAAAGTGTTCAAATTTCAGTGGGACAAGAACCAGAAAATAGGTGAAGGATTCGGCTTAGACAATCCAACATTCATCAGGGAAATTCTTTTTTTTCGGGGGGTGGGAATTTTCATATGATGAAGGTGGCAATGTGGAACCTTTCCACCTATCTGACTTGAGACAGTGATACCAGGCTACTTGGCTTTGCAGAAGACAAAAATTTCTCTAGGGAGTTACACCCTTGCACAGGAAAGACAGCTGCATTTTAGACTAATGCTTTAGTTGTACTTGAACACACTCCCTACCTCATGAGAAATCCCACATCAAAGTTCCCACGAGCTACAGACCTCAAAATTGGATCTGGTGGAAGTTGGTGTGGTTGTGTCCAGCAGTGTGACTTGTATTTGGTGAAGGCTTTCAGCTTGTGGCCAGACATAATAGCATGCAGAAGTGGCAAGAATCAGAGGAATCACAAGATCTCTCTGTGGAGAAAAAGGAGAAGAACACTGAGTAAACCATTTAAGAGAACTGAGCAAACAAGGGAAGGATATAAGAACAGAACGACAACTGTTAGACGATTCTGTAGGGGATGGTTTTAGGGACACAAGAATTATTAAGGACACTGACAGTAGCACAACCAAAACACTTAAGAAGTTGTGGGGCGCCTGACCTGGCAAGAAAAGTAGTGTACACGGGTCTCAGGCCTGTTGCTCACCCTCCGGGAAAGTCCAGAAAGAGGCTAATTTTGAGAGACAGAGCTAAAGAGAAGGGGCAAAGGCAGCCCAACCCCACCATCTGAGATTAAGAGCTTGGAACCCTAAGGTCTGAGCGAACTGAGGGTCCAAAGTTAAATCGATCTCCTGCCTTTATCAGGAAAGTCTTGTTCAATTCAGAGATCACGAAGAGGAAGGATTGTGTAGACCAATGTCCACACTTCACAGACAAGAAAACACAAATTTGTCACTAACTAGACGTGGAGTCAGAGGGAAAGATCTGGTCAAGAAGAACTCTAAGTTTATGGGTTGATCATTGTAGGATGGAGTTTCCATCAATTAATACAGGAAAACTGCAGTTTCAGAAGATTTTAGGGAAAACATCCACAGTTCAGTTCAGGGCCCCAAGGCCTTGTTTCAAAGAGACTTCCATCCAGTTACCTCTGTTTCTGAATACCTAGTCCTTAAAAAAAAAAAAAGATCCAGGCAGGGGTGAGTGCTAGGCCTCTTCTCATCCAGGCACCTTCCCTCCCACTTCCTTCTCCAACCGTGTCCACTGCCTTGAATCAGGCCAGCATCTCTCCACATGCTGCAGCCTCCCAAAGGTGTGTCTCTAGGTCAAGGCTGAGCTGAAACCAGGAGGAGCCAACTTGCTGTGAGTCTTGTGAACCTGGTGGGCCTCTTCAGCATACCACCGGCCTAACAGAGCTCTCAGTGTGTCAGATGCAGGCTCACCTTTTGGAGAAAGCCGAGAGGAAATGGCTTTCCAGCCAGTCTTTGGAAGGAGAAGGTGACACCTGGAAGGGTAGGGAGGCTGGGTCTTCCCAGAGCTATGTACAAAGAGATCGCAAGGTCAGAGGGTGAAAGCAAAGGATGTACTGCACAGTTCTTTGGTAATCGAGTGGCTAGAATAAGATGCTTTCACCTCTGTGGCCTGGTTCCGATTCCCAGTTAGGGAAACATTTTGTAAGTGCCCTGATACACCGCAAACACTCGATTGAGAAGACTCCACCCCTGGAGTTCCAAAACTCTGCCGGAGCCCAGCCTCAGAGTCCAAGACATCATGTAGGCTTGGAGAGGTGAGGAGCAATGAGCAGTTGTTCAGAGGCTGGGACCCCTGAAGGAGCTGCATCCTGTACTGGGCTACTGGGAATCGCCAGCACTCCTGCTCTGCTCATACCAGAAAACTAACCTCTCACTTTCAAAATCTTCATCTCAATAGAACAAATTAGAATATAGGAAGAGTTCCAATCAGCCTTTTTTTAAAAAAAATTTCAAACACAAAAAAGTTGAAAGAACGTTGTTGTTGTTAGGTACCTTCCAGTCAGTTCCAACCCCTGGCTACGCTATGTAAACAGAACGAAAACCACCCAATCTTCTGTCATCCTCTCAATTATTGTTATGCTTGAGACTAGTGTTGCAGCCAATGTGTCAATCCATCCTGTTGAAGGTCTTCCTCTTTTTCACCAGCTCTCCACTTTACCAAGCATCATGTTCTTCTCCAGGGACTGGTCCCTCCTAATAACTAGTCCAAAGTACCTGAGTATAAGTCTTGGCATCCTTGCTTCTTAGGATTGTTCTGGCTGTACTTTTTCCAAGACAAATTTGTTTGTTCTTCTGGCAGTCCATAGTATATTCAGTATTCTTTACCAACACCATAATTCAAAGGCATCAATTCCTTATTTGTTGTTCAGCTTTTGCATGCACACAAGGTGATGGAAAACACCATGGATTGAGTCAGGCACACCTTAGTCCTTAAAGTGACTTCGGTCTTTTGCAGGAGATTTGCCCAGTGCAATGTATCGTTTGATTTCTTAACTGCTGCTTCCATGGGTGTTGATTGTGAATCCAAGTAAAAGGAAATCCTTGACAACTTCAACCTTTTCTCCATTTATCATGATGTTGCTTATTGGTAAAGTTATGAGGATTTCAGTTTTCTTTATGTTGAGGTGCAATGCATACTGAAGGCTATAGTCTTTGTTCTTCATCAAAGAGTGTTTCAGGTCCTCTTCACTTTCAGCAAGCAAGGTTGTGTCATCTGCATAATGCAGATTGTTAATAAGCCTTCCTGTAATCCTGATGCTGACTTCTTCATATACTCCAACTTCTCAAATTATTTGCTCAGCATACAGATTGAATAAATATGATGAAAAAAAAAAACCCTGACACACACATTTCCTGATTTTAAACCACGCAGTATTCCCTTCCTCTGTTTGAATGACTGCCTCTTGGTCTATGTACAGGTTCCTCATGAGCACAATTAAGTGTTATGGAATTCTTATTTTTACAATGTTATCCGTAACTTGTTATGATCCACACAGTCAAAAGCCTTTGCATAGTCAATAAAACACAGGTAAACATCTTTGTTTTGTGTTCTCTGCTTTCAGCCAAGATTCATCTGACATCAGCAATGATATCCCTTGTTCCACATCCTCTTCTGAATCTGGGTTGAATTTCTAGCAGTTCCTTGTCCATGTACTGCTGCGACCGCTTTTGAGTGATCTCCAGAAAAATTTTACTTGTGTGTGATTTTAATGACATTTTTGATAATTTCTGCATTCTATTAGATCCCCTTTCTTTGGAATGGGCACAAATATGGATCTCTTCCAGTTGGTTGGCCAGGAAACTCTCTTCCACATTTCCTGGCATAGACGAGTGAGCATCTGCAGTGCTGCATCCGTTTGGTGAAACATCTCATTTGGTATTCCATCAATTCCTGAAGCCTTGTTTTTTGCCAGTGCCTTCAGTGCAGCTTGGGCTTCTTCCTTTAGTACCATCAATTCTTGATCATATGCTACCTCCTGAAATGGCTGAACATCAACCAATTCTTTTTGGTACAGTGACTCTATGTATTCCTTCCATCTTCTTTTGATGCTTTCTGAGTTGTTTAATGTTTTCCCCATACAATTCTTCAATATTGCAACTTGAGGCTTCAATTTTCTCTTCATTGCTTTCAGCTTGGGAAATGCCGAGAGTATTCTTTCTCCCCTTCTAGTTTTCTAACTCTAGGTCTTTGCTCCTTTCACAATAATAATTTACTTTGTCTTACTTAAAGAATAGTAACTTTGTATATTCTTCACATGCATTTATCAATGAACATTTTCCCACATTTGCTTTGTTACTCTCCATATATATATGTATTTGCTACACCATTTGAGAGTAACTTGCAGACATTTCAACATGGTTTGGTTACTCTTTTCTTTTGGCAGTATCCCCCAAAACAAGCACTTGAGGACTTTTCCATTTTGTCCTCTCGATGAGGTCCCTCTTACATCTTCAGCAACTAAACACCCATTCCATTCAGAATGTAGAGAAGCTTAGAGCAGAGCTCTATTTAGCTTTTCCTGACACACAATGGGTAGGTGGGCATATGATTAGTCTGTCTATCCTCAACACAGGCTGTCCTCTTGACTCCACCTAGTGGCTTTGGTGGGCAGAAAGGTCCTGGGGTCAGCTCCTGACTTGCAGGGAGCACTCTCTATGCCTCAGACCTGTGCAAGAGCCCCAGTGCACTTTCAATTGGTGTTTTATTCTGGAATTGGGAAGCCTGACTGAGATGCGGGATTCTGAACCCAGGATGTGAAAATCCTGGTTCCCCACTTTCAGGAGAAAGAAATGGCCTCTGAGCAAGGGCCTATGGGCCACCAAGCTCTCATTTGACACATTGTCCCACAACCCCTTCAAGATACCAGTTGCATGTTCAGAGGTCCCCAGGGGCCATTCACTTTGGACTTATTGGCTAAAATTCTGGGGTTCCTATTAACCCCTCAGGGTACCAGCCACAGGCTTGATGGCTCCAGGGCAATTCTTTTCTGTTTTTAAATTTTAAAAATATTTTCTTGTGTTTTTGGTGAAAGTTTACACAGCAGATTAGGTTCTCATTTAACAATTTCTACACAAAAACAAAAATCTTCACAACTGGACCTATTAGTGTCTTATTTATCTAGTGCTTCTATAACATAAATACCACAAGTGGATGGCTTTAGCAAAGAGAAATTTATTCTTTCAGAGTCAGGTAGGCTACAAGTCCAAATTCAGGGCATTGGCTCCAGGGGAAGGCCCTCTCTTCTCAGCTCTGTTCCCGTCATCAATCTTCCCCTGGTTGAGGAGCTTCTCACCTCAGGGACCCCGTGTCCAAAGGACGTGCACTCCTGCTTTTCATTTTTGGTGGTATAAGGTCCCCCATGTCTCTCTGCTCGATTCTCTCTTTTATATCTCAAAAGAGATTGGCTCAAGACACTACATAATTTTATAGATCCCACCAATATAACTGTCACTAACTAATCCATCTCATTACATCACAGTGATAGGATTTACAACACAGAGGGAAATCACATCAGATGATAAAGTGGTAGACAATCATACAATAATGGGAATCACGACCTAGTCAAGTTGACAGATATTTTGGGGGGACACAATTCAATCTATGGCAGAGACTTAGCTCATTAATGATCAGCACTAAAATTCTAATATTCAAGTTTAAAGCTGTGTGTTGTCCGCTAAGGATAGGTTTAGCTGTGCATTATGCAGTACATGCAGAATTTTCATTTTTATTTAGTTCAGAATATGTTCTAATTTCCATTTTCATCTCTGCTTTGAAACAAGGATTAGTAGAAGTGTCTCTATAATTCCAAATAGATGGAATTTTCTTCTCATTTTTTTTTTATGAGTGAATCTAGATGCTAATTGATTCTCTTGACATCTTATTTCTGAGTACCTTACTGAAAGTGAAGAGGACTTAAAGCACTGCTGAAGAAGATCAAAGACTACAGCCTTCAGCAGGATTACACCTCTACATAATGAAAACAAAAATTCTCACAACTGGATCAATAAGCAACAGCCTATTCATTGGAAGTACCTAAAAAATAATTGAAAACCTTTATTGAACACTGATGGCACCTCTTACATACATCACCTTATTTAAAGCTCAGGCCAACTCAACAACAAACAACCCATTGCCATCAAATCAATTCCGACTTATAGCGACCCTATAGGACAGAGTACAACTGCCCCAGAGTTTCCAAGGAGCACCTGGTGGATTCGAACTGCAGACCTTTTGGTTAGCAGCCCCACTATGCCAAAGATATATGCAACTTACGGTGCAGGAAGGAAGGTTCCCTGCTCCACTCAAGAAACCACCAGGATAGAATGAGGAGAAGGAGGCAGTGGCATGTCTGAAGCAACAGGTTAAACTGAGTAGAGAGAGGAAATTGCCATTTGCTGAGCAACCCTGCAATCCAAGGATTCAGGCCTCCTTCCTAGAAGATTCTGAAAAGGCCTTCTCACTATAAGGTGGCTCCAGAGGTCAGACTGACCCAGGACCTTGCTGCCCACCAAAGCAACTAGGAGGAGTCAAAAGGGCAGCCTGTGCTGAGGACAGACAGACTAATCACTTGCCCACCTAGCCATTGTGGTGTCGGGAAAAGCTAAATAAAGCTCTGCTTGAAGCTTCTCTACAGTCTGAATGGAATGGGTGTTTATTTAGTTGCTGAAGATGTAAGAGGGGCCTCACTGAGAGGACAAAGGGGAAAGATCCTCAAGTGGCTGGTTTTGATGGATGCTGCCAAAGAAAAGAGTAACCAAACCATGTTGAAATGTCTGCAAGTTACTCTCAAATGGTGTAGCAAATACATATATATGGAGAGTGACAAAGCAAATGTGGGAAAATGTTCATTGATAAATGTACATGAAGAATATATGAAGTTACTATTCTTTCAGTAAGACAAAGACATAGTGAAAGGAGCAAGACCTAGGGTTAGAAAACTAAAAGGGGAGAGAACACTCTCGACATTTCCTAAGCTGAAAGAAATAAAGAGGAAATTGAAGCTTAGAGTTGCAATATTGAAGGATTATACAGGGAAAATATTAAATGACACAGGAAGCATCAAAAGAAGATGAAAAGAATACACACAGTCACTGAAACAAAAGAATTGGTTGACATTTCAAACATTTCAGGAGGTAGCATATGATCAAGACCTGATGGTACTGAAGGAAGAAGCTAAAACTGCACTTAAGGCATTGGTGTAAAACAAGGCTCCAGGAACTGATGGAATACCAGTTAAAATATTTCAACAAACAGATGCAGTGCTGGGGGGGCTGAGTCATCTATGCCAAGAAATTTGGAAGGCTTCACTTGGTCAACTGACTGGAAGAAATCCATACCTGTGCCCATTCCAAAGAAACGTAATCCAACTGAATGCAGAAATCACCAAAGAATATCATTAATATCACACACAAGTAAAATTTTGTTGACAATCATTCAAAAGTGGTTTCAGCGTACATCCACAGGGAACTGACAGAAATTCAAGCTGTGTTCAGAAGAGGACATGAAATGAGGGATATCATTGCTTATGTCAGATGCCTCTTAACTGAAAACACAGAATACCAGAAAGATGTTTACCTGTGTTTTATTGTCTACACAAAGGCATTCAACTGTGTGAAACATAACAAATTATGGATAATATTAAGAAGAATTGGAATTCTTGAACACATAATTGTAGTCTTGTGGAACCTGTACATAGACTAGAGGCAGTCATTGGAACACAATGCCCATGGAAGCAGCAGTCAAGAAATCAAAAGACTCATTGCATTGGGCAAATCTCCTGCAAAAGAGTTAAAAAGCCAAGAAGTCACTTTAAGGACTAAGGTGTGCCTGATCCAAGCCATGGTGTTTTCAATCACCCTGTATGCATGGAAAGCTGAACAATGAGTAAAGAAGACTGAAGAAGAATAATTGCCTTTGAATGGTGGTACTGGTGAACAACATTGAATATATCGCGGACTGCCAGAAGAATGAATCAATCTCTCTTCGAAGAAGTATAGCCTGAATGTTCCTTAGAAGCAAGGATGGCAAGACTTCCTCTCACCCACATTGGACATGTTATCAGGAGGGACCAGTCCCTGGAGAAGGACATCATGCTTGGTAAAGAGGTGAAGTAGAGGGTTAGTGAAAAAGAGGAAGCCCCTCAACGAGATGGATTGACACAAGGGCTGCAACAATGGGCTCATGCTGTCCTGCCTAGAGTTGCTGTGAATAGTAACATAATAACAAAAAGATAAGGGAGCGGACCCCAGTTCCTAGGTGGGGCTACAAGCAGAAGCCCAGAAAGCTACACCTGAACAACAGGCCTTTGTGTTCCCACGCGGACACCTACGATGGCACAAAGGAGGAGCGCGCGGCCCCCTTCCCACTTTCCCTGCTCCCCACCATGGGCCCTACCCCAAAGAAACCCACGACAGACTCCCCACGGCAGTACTCCGCCCCACACCGCCACCCCACGCTGCCCTTTCTGAGGCCCAGGGCGCATCCAGAGCCGCCTCTTCGCTGCAGGTGGGAGCAGAGAGTCCCCAGGAAGCAGGAGGCAGGTGCGCTTCTCCCGCTGAGGGTCGGGTGTGGCTCAGGGCTGGAAAGGCTACTGCTGGGGGAAGTGCAGGTGGGCCAGCCGACCCACATGCCTACATCAGAGTGTGGAAGTGAAGGGTCCCCAAGGCAGGAGTGGAAGGTGCTGCAGTTAAGAGCCAAAGGGGTATGGAAGGAGAGAGGTAGGGGGAAAGGAAAGAAAGAGAAGACAAACAGACTGAAATACAATGTCGGCGGTTCCAGTCTGGCAATGGAAAAACTTTGCAGGTCATGCAGATATCCAGCAGGAAGATGGACGGGCTTAAAGAAAAACAGGTAGAGAAGGAACTTAGAAAAGACCTACAAGAGTAGCAATCCCAACATTGCTCTGTGGTGAAACGCAGAATGTTAGGGAAAGCGAGAACACAGTACCCGCTACCACAAATCATACAGCCAAGTTTCCCACAAGTGAGGAAATCGCAAGAGTCAGCACATCCGCAGTGCAACGGATGAGCACCGCCTGGGAAAGCTTCCTTCGTGATCATGGTGTCTCCTCTGACAAATAAGTCAGAGGAGACACCATGGAGCTCCTGCCGAACAATGCACCCTCCTATCTCTTCACTGCACTCTCATAGTCTCCATTCTCCCATGTCCGCCGGCAGCCACTCTTGCAATCCACTCCTGGAGAAACCATTCAAGCCACACACCCCAACAGGAACCCAAAGCATAGCCAACCACACGGCCCTGAAGCAAAGAATCCCGACCAGCCACCACTGCGCCATCTCTTCTCCATACTTCTCACGCTGCCTCTGCAGGCTCAGGCCGCTCAGCCTCCCTGGCTCGCTCTCCTCCTGGGTTACAATGGACACAAGACAGATATGAACCCATCTTGGGAGTGCTGAACGCAAAAGAGAAAATGCATGCAGTGCCTGGAAGAGGCTATGGGGGATAATGATCACAGCAGTGGTAGAGTTGTGAGGCCTTGCTCTGATACCATGGTTTTGATACTCCCTTTTTTTTTTTTACATATACTTTCTGCTTCCGGCACTGGTAATAGTTTTCTGTTCACACATGCTTCACATACTGCCTTTCTTGGGTCACTGAATATCACCTTCCACGAATGACCTCATCTAAATACAGGACAGGTCTCTATGACCTCACCTCCCTCCCATCATAGCATTTATCACATCCAGTCACCTCTTCCAAAAGCCTAGCCAACAATTTACCTGCAAACATAGTCCAGAATGCTAAGCTGACCCACGTACCTGGAGAGTACATACAAACTCCATGACTTGGCTTGTCCTCTCACTCAGCTATTCAGAGCTCAGCAGTATGTGAACCCCTGGAGCAGCAGCAGCAACTTGGGTGTAGTCCAACAGCAATTTGAATCTCTGCAAGGCTGTGTAAACCTGGGTAAGAGGCTTAGTGGGTGTCTAAAGCCACTTCTACCCATGTCAATATGAACATGAAGCAAGACCAGTGTGACCGGAGAAAAGCCTCGCCATTACTCTTGCCCAAGTTCTCCCCACCCCTTGCCCCACTGACAAGGAGCATTTGGACTTCGTGTAGAGCCTCTTCTACTTCTGGTCCTTGGAGCACCCAGACCTCCTGGGATAAAAGAAGACTTGCTTCATGTGGAGATGGAAGAAGGATTCTGACCCTGAACTGACCCAGGGTCATTCACCCCAGAATCCTAGCAACTAGATCACCACGGAACTACTCTACCTCCTTGCCCATAACTCAAGAAATGAGTTGCCTCATTCACAACTAACCTAGAGACACCTTTGCACAGAAAAAACATGTGGTGAGATGTTTGAGGGAACCAGGGCAGTGGATGAGCTTGCCAGCTGGAGGCAGGATAGATGGTGCCCAGGATAAGAGGAGGCTGAACACCAAGACCCAGGTATCTCCAACCTAATAAAAGAACTCATACAGATGGATGAATGGAGATAGCCTGGATGGAAAACACTTCCAAGCAAGACCCGGGGTTCTGGGCTAGATGTTCCTGCTAAAACCTGCTGCACCCGCAGTTTTCCCATCTTACTTGATGACAACTCCATTCTTTTATATACTGAGGTGAGAAACTTAAGAGTTCTCTTTGACTCCAGAGTTTTCCTTCGACCCCAAATCCAATTAGTCAGGAATTCATGTTTTCTAGTCACTCAGGTATGAGCACTGAGTTTCTCAAACTCAGCACTATCGATATTTTCCATCTGATAATTCTTTCTTGTGGGGGAAAGGGGGCTCTCCTGTGTATTGCAGGATGTTTAGCAACATCCTTGGCCACTGCTAACTAAATGACAGTAGAAACCCCCCCCCCACTCCAGTCATGAAGACCAAAATTCTCCCACATCAGAAAGTATTACCTGCACTGAAACCACCAGTATGGTAGCTGTGATATAATATCTGGGAAATACACAAGCTTTGCTGAAGAAGAGAGTTGATGAGAACAGTGTGGACAAACCACATGCCCGCAGGCATTCCTTTTCCAGAGTCTCCTCTTCCAAACCTCCAGAGCTAAGGGTTGCTATGGACTGCTCCCACTGCTATTTAACCACGAGCATCAAAAATGATTCCCTGAAGATTTGCCTGGTGGAACGTACAACAAGCAGGAGTGTGAGAACTTATTTTCTTGTACATGGTGCTCTCCGCTTATGACTCATCCATGTACTTAATTCTACCAAGACCAGCAGAGCATAGGGCCCACCACCACAGGAAGTCTGTAGCCCCTCTGCACAACTTCCCTCCTCCAGAAATCATTCCCTCTTCTCTGGGCTCCAGAGGCCTCACCCACCAAATGGGCAGGCAATCCAGGATGCTAAATGGAAGAAACAAATATTCCATGCAGTCTTCCCAGTCTCAGGTTCACAAAACCAAGGGGGGAATGGATACTTAGGAAGTGAAGAGGTGTGTCAGGGTCAGGGAATCACTTTCTCTTTTTTCTGTCCATGCCTCTCCTTAAAACCTCAGATACTATGTCACTAAACCCCATTGCACAGGAATGCTGTGGATCACCACAGACAACCACAGATCCGTGATCTTGATTTTACTACGTCCTAACAGAAAATACAAACACAGGAAAACCACAGGTCAGTGACTTTGGTTAACCCAAACAGATCTACTAATCACTGTCCCACAGAAACTACTCCTGAACATAAAAAATAGCATCAGTTTACAAGCCATCCCAAAATAGGTGCCCAGTACATGTATTCAGGAAGGTGTATGTAAACCTTAGGGATCCAAGGAATCATGAGCCTAGTGGGAGGTGATCAACTAGCATGAGATATTTCAATGACTTTGACAAGATGGAAAGAGACCCTGTGGAGCTAGAACGAAACTCTTTAGTGAAAAGCATAGAACATGTATATGGAGATGAAAAAAAAAAGTAACTCACACACTAGAGGAGGGTAGGATTAGGAGGTAGGGATGTGAATCTTGACTTTAAGTTTAATGAAAAGCCAGCATGCTTCCCTGCTGAGGGAAAAGAAGCCAAAGTAACATTGGGATGCAGCAAGAAAAATATTAGATAGTCAAGGCAAAAATCTTATAATGTGTTCACAAACTGCTGAGGATTTTGTTCTTATACTATTAAAATGGTGGGGGGTGGGGAGGGGACTGGAGAAGAGCTGAACAAGAACACCAAGATAGTCTTTAAGTTTTCCGTTAAGCTTCTCATGAAAAAGAAAAAGTGACTTCGTGACATTCTTTAAGAAAATGAAAGAATTTGGAGGAGATAGGGACTCCTTGATGTTTTCTATGTGCTTGCAAAAATAAACAATGGAAAACATATTTAAATTTTAGAAAGAGACAGGGCTTTTGTATCAGCAATAGGGTACACATATACCAAGATTGATGCTGAGGGTGGTCCCCTCCTTCAGATGAGACCAGGCAGCCTAGTGTATCAGGCAACTGGAAGGCAGGGGCACCTAAGATTCCATAGCAGCCCTCTCCTTCCAATTCTGTTATTGCAACTCCAAACAGTTACCGGGTGCTCTGGGTCCTCCTTCTGGCACTCCACTCGGAGCCTGACCTAGAGGCAGTGACTTAGGCTCTGAGCTCTGGACCTTGCTCCTTGTTTTGGTGATTCAGGACTGTCAAGTGTTATGGGATGCTGACAACGTTTATCTCAAAAGTAAGTTATAAATCACATCTACATCATTAAAAAAAAAAAATTTTTTTTTAGACCAGTTTAAATAACTTTTTTCACTTAAAAAAAAAAAAAGAAACTTTCTTGGGATATGATTTTATACTGCAAAATTTACCCATTTTAGCTGTACAATTCAATGATTTTTAGTAAATTCATCAAGATATGCACCCATTAGCATAATCTATTAACTTGTCTTTATTATTTGTCTGGTTTTCTTCTCCCCAGCTCTGGCTCCACTCCTTCCACCATAAGCTTCGGCATGGAATTAGCTCTCACCACTTGCTCTAGGCAAAGGACAGACAGGAATATCCTGGAAATCAACCAGGAGTTGCTCTCCCAGCTAGCACAAAGCAAACAGCAGGTCAGAGACCTCAAAGAGAAATTCCTTTTATCTGAAGCTACTGCCTACACCCTGGCCAACCAACTGCAGAAATACAGTAAGTCCTACATGGTCAAGGCCACCAAAGTGATGAAAGATTGCCTGTCTGCTCTCTGAGAAACAAAACACTCTCCAGAAACTAAAGGCTATTCACTCTCATTCATCAAAATAAAATTTATCCTGACCAGACTACTAGAGAGGTAGAAGTGGATATTTTATTCTTAATTTGCAACAGATGAAAAAATGGAGGCATAAAGGGGTAAAGCAACTTTCCAAAGTTCACAGTGAGAGTGTAGGGAGGAACAGAGGCTAAAATCCTAGTTCAGCCAGAAAACTGCCTTTTCTTGCTCAGGAACCCGTTTCAGAGTGTACAAACATGTAACATCACTGTTGTCCTAAATATTTCAGGATTCAATTCAAACTTTTACTGAAAAAGCATTTTGTCAGCTGCACTGGGAGAAAGAAGTACTAGTACACCATACCTGCCTCAAAGGAGCTTAACTCTGTGTATTCCCAAGCTAGCCTCGGGAAGCTAGAGATGGGAACATCAACAGGAAACAGAGGGGAGTCCAAGCTAGCCTCAGGAAGCTAGAGATGGGAACATCATCAGGAAACAGAGGGAAGTCCAAATGTTTGCAGCAAGATTCTTTTCCCCTATAAGTTCAAGGAAGCCAGTCCTCATACTCTGGTGATGGTATCTCCAGGAAACTCAGAGATATTATGACACTCTCTCTCTCTGAATATGAACCTTGCAGACTGCAAGCAAGGCCAGGTGGACCTCCAGCATCTGGGCTATGAGACACATGGCCAAAATGAGAACAAGACCAAGTGGAAGAGACCACCAGTCCCAGGAGGCTGGTGTAGAGACTGGCCCCTCCCTCCCCACAGTTAGCTTTCACATCTGAAAACCCACTGGGAAATCTGTTAATAATGAGAGAGAGAGATAGAGGTATACTGACTAAAGGGAACATGGGAACAAGAGGGTCAGGGATATTAGAGGAAGATTCTTGCTGACATTAAAATGTTGGCTTTTGAATATATACAATTATTTTTCAACAAATCATTGGAGGATAAAATTTGTTAATCAACTTACTGTCATAGACAAAAAGTAAAAATAAAGACTACTTATTAAAGAAGTGAAAAGATAAGCTTTGGGGGATGGGAGGTTAAGGTTTTTATTTTTTGTTTTCCTTCACATTATTCATGACAATCCCAATAAAAATGCAGGACAAAATTTTTGAAGCTAGAGAAGATATCACCTAAGATCTTAGGATAGAGGTAATGCAGTGCAGTGATTAAGAGCATGTACCTCAATGAAAACTTCCTGGGCTCAAATCCAAATTATCATCTCTATGCCTCAGTTTCTTCATTTATAACGGTAATAAGAGTAGTACCTACCTCTTCAGGTAGCAGGCATAATTATATGAGTTAATTCTTGAAAATCTGCTAGAACAAAGCCTGGCACATGGGAAACACTCCTTTCTACCAGTTCTAACTTAATACCTCTTAGCATTCGAAGGTAAGTCTTTCAGGTATTTTTTTACATAGCTTTATCCAGGTAAACTTTTAAATCTTTGAATATTATGGTATTATTGAAACAATCAGCAGAGGAGAACCATCAGTCCTATAGTCCTTAGGGCCTTCCCAAGCTTACAGGAAATAGCTACTTCATGCCCCAGGTGAGTGTTTTACCGAAGAGGCCACAAGGCTTGGTAAAGGGGCCCATGTATCAGAGTCAGAATTTAGGGGATATGAATTCTGATTCTGCCAAATACCGGTTGAATCATCTTGAACAATTACTTTACCTGTCTCTGAGCTTTAAAAAAAACCAATTGTCTTCAAGTCGATTCTAACTCATAGCAAGCCCAGGTGACAGAGTAGAACTGACCCATAGAGGTTCCTAGGATATAATCTTTATAGAAACAGATTGCCACATCTTTCTCCCGTGGAGCGGTTGGGAGATTTGGAATGGCCAGCTTTTTGTTTAGGAGTTGAACTCAACCATTGTGCCACCAGGGTTCCTTGAGCTTCTCTTTAATTGCCTCTAAAATGGGGGTGATTAAATGCCTTGCAGCTTGGAGACTGAGACATAAAGTTATGGAAACCCAGCAAGACCCTGGAACTGGGGTTATTTTTGTCCTTGGGATTAGCCTTGGGGTTATGAATATTATGAGTGATCGTCAGTGTCAGGTCCAGCTTTCCACTGGGGCAGGTGTGTCTGTCTGTTCTCAGAGTGTGAAGAATACAAGGACCTCATTGAATCCGTGCTCAGAGAGGAGCTCCAGTTTGAGGAGGAGAGACCAGTTGCAAGGATTGGGTAAGGAGGGATCTGTGCAGGGCAGGCTATGGCAAAGTTTGAATTTCTGCTTGAAGTGGGGCAACCCGTACTGGTAGGATGAAGAGCAAATTTGTGCAAAGAGGAGGACAGAAATGTACAGGAAGGCATAAAACTAGACAACCAGAAGGCTATAGGAATTGGATGCTAGTCCAGTGGCTGGAAGAATTTAGGTCTCTGGGGTTCTCACTTAAATAATATATAAATGAAATGCAGACAGATGCCTGAGTTGGAATACTAGCAATGTTAACTTCTAGCTTTGTAATGTTGGGCAAATTTACCTAACTTTCCTGTGTCTCAGTTACCTTGGCTACCTCATCTGTAAAATGAAGATACCAGCGCTACCTACCTCAGAGGGTTATGAATGTTAAATACATGATTACAGTGTAAAGGGGTTAGAACAATATCCAGCACATATGAACTTCTCAAAACAATATTTGCTATAATTATTATGCTTTCTCTTATTTTTTTGTCAGAATGGTGGTTGTCATTAATAGACTAACATTTTCTGCTACAAAAGGTAATTTTCAAGTTTTCCTGATAAAAAGGTTTCTCCTCCCCAACTTTGATTTTTTTCTAAGTATTATAGTATATAGGGCATTAACTGGTAGGACCATTGGGTGGACAGACAATTGAGAAAATATTGCCGGGAAAATGATTTATTAATTTGTTGAGGACCAGCATTTCCTATGCTCAGAAAGTTTCAGACATAAGGTAGACTGTGGCATTCAAAACTTTTTTTTTAATGCAGTGTTGAAATGAGATCTCAGAGGCTCAAATGTGTAAGACACACTAAAACACAGTTACTTGATAAAAGGGGCCTGTGATGGTTAAGATTTGGGTCAACTTGGCTGGGCTATGATTCTGAGTTTTTGGCACTTGTGTGATGTTGTGGTCACTTCCCTGTTGAGATTTGATATGTGATCACCCCCATTATGGGATCTGCTGTAGCCAGTCAGTTGAAGGGGACTTTCCTTGGGCATGTGGCCTGCACTGAGTGTAAGCAAACGTTCTGGCAGGGGTCAGGGGCTTTTGCTCATTCTAAATCCTGCAGCTGGCTCCTGTTTTCCTGAACTCTAGTTCTTGGGACTTGAGCTAGCAGCTTACCTGTGGTCTTGCCTGCCAGTCTTGGGACTCATTGATCTTCACAGCCTGTGAGCAAGAGCCCTGCTCTCCAACATGCTGATCTTGTGTTTCCCAGCCCCTGAGGCTATGTGAATCAGAAGAAGCCTCTATCCTGACTCATGGTCTTGGGATATTACAGCCTCTACAACCATGTGAGCCATTTCCTTGATATAAATCTCTCTCTCTCTCTGTATATTTATATGCTTTACTGATTTTGCTTCTTTAGAGAACCCAGTGTATGACAGCGCCATAAGTGTGGAGCCCTCGCTTCTCCCTAGTCTGTCTTTACTTCCTCTGGAACTCAGAGAATAGAATTTTAAAGATGATCTATAGATGACCTCTTCATAGTGCAAAAGTGGGAAGATTCAGGTATCAGAAAGGGTAGATGAGTATAAATGTCTAGTCCAGCTTTAGGAGCACCCAGTTCTAACTATGAACTGAATGCTTAGTTATGTGTTTATATTCCACTGGGTGCCGTGAGTTCCTTAACACATGGCACTGTCTTTAATCTCACAGAGCACCCATTCAAGATAGAGACCTGTGATGGTTAAAGTTATGCACCAACTAGCCTGGGCCATGATTCTCAGTGGCATGGCAGTTATCTAATGATGTAGTTTAGCAGTTATGTAATGAAGTAATTTGGCAGTTATGTAAGAACTTATATATACTCTATTTTGTGATATAATGTAATCACCTCCATGATGGAATATGATGTGATAAGCCAATCAGTTGTTAGGGGAGTTTCCTCGGGGATGTAGCCTGCACCCAGTATATATGGATATTCTGGTAAAGTTCACTGGCTTTTGCTCACTCTGAATTGTGCATCCAGGTTGTCATCATCTGACATCTGGTACTTGAGCCATCAGTCTGCTGTAATCCCTGTTGATCTCAGGATTCATCAACTCCCACAGCCTGTGAGCCAGAAGCCTGCCGTCTTACCTGCCCCTCTTGGATTTGTCAGCATCTGGGGTCTGTGAGCCAGCTGACTGCTGTTTGATCTGCCAATCTTGGGCTCGTCACCCCTTGCAGCTGCATGATTCAGGAGAAGCCTCCAGTCTGACACCTGACCCATAGACTTGGTACTTGCCAGCTTCTACAACTTCGTGAGCCATTTCCTTCAGATAAATCTATTTATCTCCTTCTCTTTATATATACATACATATACATACATACACACACACACTTTTCACTGGTTTTGCTTCTCTAGAGAATCCAGCCTAAGACTTTTGATACTAGAGTGATTCCGGAGAAACAAAATTGTAAGGATGAGTTTTCTAAATTGGTTCTCAAGTCTTATTAGTCTTAAAAATATTGATGATTTTCTTTCCAGTAGTAAAGAGGGCACTGTTAATCCATGGAGTGAGGTGGCAACAGAAATACGCAAAATATCACCACCAATAGATTATGTCTTGGTGAGAGGCAAGGCTCTAGGTGATCACATGTTTCATACTTTTCTACGATTTTGTCAGAATGAGAAGTATAAGGAGGCTGATTGGTTAGTTCTACTTTAGCAAGACAAAGTGGTGAAAGAAAGAGATGAGTACAGAGCTTCAGAATCACTGCTCAAGCACCACATAAATGACCTCAACTTTGTCACACAGGCTCTGAAAGAAAACCTTATTTCTTGTAGCAAGAGAGCTGATATTGCTGAAAAACTAAACCCACAGTCTTACTGTAAGAGTGGCTGAATTACAATGCCAATTGAATTTCCAACTTCAAATGGTGCCTGAAGTTAAAGTGGGGGCATTGGTTGGGAATAAATTGGATTCTGAAACTTGAGATGGGGACATGTGGGCAGATAATCAGGAAGTTGGGGACAATGAGCCCTTAAATTCCATTGAATCACTCAACAGAACCAGCCTTTTCACTCCCATCTGAAGAGACTATTTCATCTTTGTCTGCAAACCACCCTCCCCAGTAAAACCATTACCCCCTCCACTCCCATCTGATGAGATTAGCCCAGCTGTGTCTGAAGAGCATTTTTCTGAGATATCAACCGGGGCAGCATCTGGGTCATTACCTGTGGCATCATCTGAGGCAGATGCCTTACAAGACTTTGCTGAATATTCTCAGAACATATCCACAACACCCATTTTACTGCTTCTAGATTAGACTTAAGTCCCAGCAAGCCACAAAAGGTGAAGTACAAAGTGTGACCCAGGAGGACGTATGAAACTCAAGAAAAGAACGTCCCAAACTGAATTAAGACACCTAACTACAGTGGGGCTGGTTGGACCCTGTGGTGGTAGGGGCTAAATGCTGGCACCCGATTGACAAAGACAAGGTGGGCTTGGTTACTGTAATGAACAGTGGTGCCAAAGCATTAATTAGCCCTAGTCTGACTTGCATGGACTTATGGTATTGGCTGCTTAGTCATGGTGTCCCTACCAATGAAATAGATGGGAAATCTACTAAATATTTACTTCATCTGTATAAGCAGAGGATTTCTAGGCCAAGTGAGCTGCAGCCTGACTTGAATCACCAGAATAGAGAGTCACAGTCCCTCAATCAATTCCCAGACTTGAACCAGTTTATAGATCTACAATCCCTTGAATATAGCAGAGGCTTGGTTTCCTTGAAGAAGGACAGCACTACACTGCCAAAAATTTATACAGTTAATCTTTCTCCCAGCCTTCCCAAAGTGTTCTATGACCTTTTATGAGAGTGACTGTTCATTGTGAAAAAGGAAATAATGAGACTTGTGAGGGATTACTGGATACTGGCTCTAAAATTACACTAATTTAAAGAGACACAAAACTTCACTGTGGTCCACGAGTCAGAGTAGGGCCATCTGGATGCCAGATTATTATTTGAGACTTAGCTCAGGTTCATCACATAGTGTGTCCAGTGGTTCCCCAAACCCATCCTGTAGTGATTTCCCCGGTTCCAGAATGCATAATGGAATGGTTTTACTCAGCAACTGGTAGAGCCCCCACATTGGATCTCTGAAAACTGGAGTAAGTACCATTATGATAGGAAAAGCCAAGTGGAAGCCATTAGAACTGCCCCTACCTAAGAAAATAGTAAACAAAAAGCAATACCACATTTCTGGAGGGTGATTGGAGAGACCACTGCCACCATCAAGGATTTGAAGACTGCAGGGGTGATGATTCCCATGACATCCCAACTCATCTCGCCTACTTGGCCTATGCAAAAAACAGATGAATCTTGGACAATGACAGTGGATTATCATAAACTTCATCAGGTGGTGACTCCAATTGTAGCTGCTGTTCCAGATGTGGTTTCAGTACTTGAGCAAGTTAATACATCTCTTATTACCTGGTACGTAGCTATTGATCTGGCCAATGCCTTTTTCTTAATTACGGTTTTGATGGAACACCAGAAGAAATTTGCCTTCCGCTGGCAAGGCCAGAAATACACCTTCGCTTTCCTACCTTATAGGTATATCAACTCTCCAGCCCTATGTCATAAATTAGTTTGTAGGAAACTTGATTGCTTTTCCCTTTCACAAGACATCACACTGGTCCATTACACTGACGACATTATGCTGAATGGATGTATTAAGGAAGAAGTGTCAGTGATTCTGAATTTATTGGTAAAACTTTTGCATGCTGGAGGATGGGAAATTAATCCCACAAAATTTCAGGCTGCCTTCAAGCTACTCCACCTCTTGGGCCATATAATCTGGCTGCTAAAATGTAGCTTGAAGTGTCAGTAGCAGATAGAAATGCTGTTTGGAGTCTTTGGCAGGCCTGTATTGGTGAACCACAGTGCAGACCCTTAGGATTTTGGAGCAAACCCCTGCCATCCTCTGCAGACAATACTTTCATTTCGAGGAACAGCTTTTGGCTTGTTACTGGGCCTCAGTAGAGACTGCTTAACAATGAGCCACCAAGTCACCATGCAGCAGGAGTTGACCATCATGAGCTGGATGTTGTCTGACCCACAGAGCCATAAACTCAGACATAACATGACATCATTAAATGAAAATGGTGTATACAAATCGGCCTTGAGCAGGATCTGAAGGTACAAGTAAGCTGCATGAGGAAATGGTCCTAATGCCTATTGTCTCCACCTGTATCACATTACCTGCCTCTCCCAGGCTGCACCTATAGCCTCACGGACAGTTCCTTGTGATCAGTTGAGTGAGGAAGAGAAAATTTATCCGTGGTTTATAGATGGTGTCTTAGTCATCTGGTGCTGCTATAACAGAAATGCTACAAGTAGACAGATTTAACAAAGAAGTTAATTTCCTCACAAAAAAGTAGGCTAAAAGTCCAAATTCAGGGCATGAGCTCCAGGGAAAGGCTTTCTTTCTCTGTCGGCCTTTTCATCAATCTTCCCCCAGGCTAGGAACCTCACTGCACAGGAAGCCCATGTCCAAAGGACACAGTCTGCTCCTGGCACTGCTTTCCTTGTGGTACGAGGTCCCCTTGTCCCTCTGGTTGCTTCTCTCTTTTAATATCAAGAGATTGCCTCAAGACACAATCCAGTCTTGTAGATGGAGTCCTGCCTCCTTAACACAACTTCCACCCATTCTCCCTCATTAACATCACAAAGGCAGGATTTACAACATATAGGAAAATCACACAATACTGGGAATCATGGCCCAGCCAAATTGATGCATACATTTTTGGGGGGATATAATTCAATCCATGACAGATGGTTCTGCATCAAGTGCAAGCACCCCTCAAAAGTGGACAGCCTCAGCAAAGCAGCCATTTCTGGGACTTCCCTGAAGGACTCTGGTGAAGGGAAATCTTCCCGACAGGCAGAACTTTCAACAGTGTACCTCCTTATTCACTTCGCCTTGAAGGAAAAATGCCTAGGTGTGCCATTGTATACTGATTCATGGGCTGTGGCCGATGGTTGGCTGGATGGTCAGGGACTCGGGAGGGACGTGACTGGAAAATTGGAGACAAGGAGGTATGGAGAAGAGGTATGTGGATAGATCTCTCTGAATGGACCAAAGGAATGAAGAGTCTTATGTGTCTTATGTGAATGGTCACCAAGGATGACCTCTGCAGAGGAGGATTTTAATAATCAAGAGAATAATAAAAAAAAAAAAAATCAAGAGAATAGGATGACTTATTCTGTGGAAACCAGTCATCTTCTTTTCCCAGCCACTCCCATCATTGTCCAATGGGTTCATGAAAAAAGTGGTCATGGTGGCATTGATGGAGGTTCTGTATTGCTCAGTAACATGGCCTTCTACTCATCAAGGCTGACTTGGCTACAGCCAATGCTGAATGCCAAATATACCAGCAATAGAGATCAACTTTGAGGCTCCGATATGGCACCATTCCTCGAGGTGATCAGCCAGCAACCTGGTGGCAGGTTAATTACATTGGACTACTTCCATCATAGAAAGCACAGAGTTTTGTTCTTATTGGGGTAGATGCTTACTCTGGATAGAGATTATGCTTCCCTGCACACGTAACTAAGATCAGTGGACTCATAACATGCCTTATCCACTGTCATGAAATCCCATAGAGCAACACCTTGGATCAAGGGACTTACTTCACAGCAAATGAAGTATAGCAATGGGCCCATGCTCATGGAATTCACTGGTCTTACCATGTTCCTTATTATCCTGAAGCAGCCGGCTTGATGGAACAATGGAATGGCCTTCTAAACACACAATTATGGTGCCACCTAACTGGCACCACATTGTAGGATTGAGGCAATGTTCTCCAGGAGGCTATATATGTTCTAAACCAGCATCCAATACATGGTGCTGTTTCTCCCATAGGCAGGATTCACAGCTCCAGGAATCAAGGGGTGGAGAAGGGATTGGCACCATTCACTGTTACCTCTATTGACCCACTTGCAAAATTTTTGCTCCCTGTCCCCATGACCCTATGCTCTGCAGGTCTAGACATCTTAGTTCCAAAGGGAGGAATGGTCCCACATGAAGAAACACCAAAGATCCCACTCAACTGGAATTTAAGAACACCACCTGGCCATTTGGCCTACTCATTCCTTTGGATCAATGGGCAACCAAGGGATTTACCACATTGGCTGGTGTGGTTGACCCTGAGAATGAAGGAGAAATTGGATTGATGTTGCATAATGAAGGTAAAGAAGAGTACTTCTGCGATACGGAGATACCTTAAAGTGTCTCTTAGTATTATTAAAGTCACTGAAAAATACAGCAACCCAATTCCAACATGACTACTAATAGTCCAGACCCTTCAGGAATGAAGGTTTAGGTCACCTCAGCAGGCAAAGAACAATGACCAGCTGAGGTGCTTGGTGAGTGGAAAGGGAATATGGAATGGGTGGAGGAAGAAGGTAGTTCTAAATACCAGCTATGACCATGTGCCAAGTTGCAGAAAAGAAGCCTGTAACTGTTACGAGTATGTCTTCCTTGTGTGTCTGCATCAAATATTTTTGTTTTTTTCACTGATAAAATATAAGATGTACACAGGGCTAGTATGTTTTTGGTGGTAGGCATGTTAGATGTATCATGTTAGGCACAAGTATGACTTTGTAATTTTCTTTATTTAGCGATCTTATATTGTTTCAGGAGATGTGTACAGGTGCCAATTTGACAAGAGGTGGGCTGTGATGGTTAAGGTTGTGTGTCAGCTTGCTGAAGTGATGAACTGAAGGGGCATCGTTTGAAAGCAAAGTTAGTAAAACAAATATACCCAAGGCTCTTTCCTCATTCCTTCTGCCACAGCAAAGTCAAACACCTTGTGTAGGAATTAAACTTGGAGAGTTCTTAGGGGTATTCGAAGAGATGTCTCTGATGAAACGCTCATAGCCTATCATTCACTCTGCTCACTCTTATATTTTCCTCTTCTTTTCCATCTTAGGAAATACGACTCCCTAATTCAGGCTCAGGCTCAAGAACTGATCCATTTATGTCAGAAAATATAAGAAGGGATTGGTGGATGTAACCTTTTCACACAATATGTGAAAAATACAATCAAGTCTTTTAAGGACTTCATCAGGAATGCTAACATTTCCAACTACCAGAGACAGAGATTTTGTGATCAACTGGCCCAAGGAAGCCAGCTGGCAGAGTGCCTCATGAGCAAACTCACTATGGGTAAGTTGACCACAGGCTCTGAAGACCCTTAGCTCCTACCAAGGTCCTAATCTCACATAAGATTCTATGCCTCCGCAACTCTATGACTGACTTTTTAACCAGTTGTCCTGCTTTTCGTCTCACACTCTAGGGGCCATGACAATATCAGGATGGGCAAGGCATGAGTACAGCGAGGAAACACATAGAACTGGAGGTGACATTATTATAACTGGCTTCTTCATCACAGGCTTTTGGTACAGGAGGCAGCAGCCATCCCATCTTCTTTGCTTGTTTGTTTTTTATCAGTGCAGTCTTTACTAAGGAGCCTTGGTTGCACAGTGGTTAAGAGCTCGGCAGCTAACCAGTAGGTCAGCAGTTCGAACCCACCAGCTGCTCCTTGGAAACCCTATGGGCAGTTGTACTCTGTCCTATAGGGTTGCTATGAGTTGGAATCAACTCAACAGCAATGGGCTCGGCTTGGGCTTGGTCTTTAGTAGCTTTCTTCAAGGGATTTGTCCTTCCTGGATTTCTATTTCCTCATTTGTAAATCTGTGAATGCTGTAGACCTCAAATGAAGTAATGATCCTGAGTGTTTCTGAAAAAAGAATAAAGTCCCTCACTGTTTTGGGGTTAGTTGAAACACTGGTTATAGTAGAACCTGCTGATGGTAAAGTTGATTTATACTGAAACAGTTTTTATAGAGAAAATTACCCCTGAGAACACCTGAGTAAGCAGAACAGGGGCAGACATGGAGGCACCCTTGTAGTCCTCTGACTTTGGAGGACAGGTGGGACCTGGTTGTTTGTTCTCTCCTCAGAGACTGGAGTAGGTTCCGTGTAAAAATAGTAGTGGGACACACAACCATGGTCTAGCAACCAGCTCTGTGGTGGAAATGAAGACTGGAGAAGTTCAGACAGCAGCTGGGGAACAAAAAATATTTTAATTTTTTGCCTGGCTCAGGTGGCAGACATGGCAATGATTCATTACATCAGGAACACTCTACGAGGGGGGCTCAGGAAGGCATGCCAGGCCACTTCTCTAAACACCAACCTGAGGGCTCCTGGAATACTTCTCAGAGCACCCAGACCACACGTGTAGAGTATTTATGTCTCTGAACAGACACGCCCCTGTGTTTTTAATTTAGATTCCAGGTCAGTAGTCTTTGATGAACTGTGAAGACCAGAAAGGTGATATAAACCTGAAAAAGGGCAAAAGCCCCGGATTTCAAACTGATAAAAAATAAAAGTGATAAAATACTGAAAGTATAGGTCATGTTGATCCTTTGCAAAGTTTGAATTTGTTGTATTCAAAGTATAACATCCCAGTTGCATTATGGTGTGTAACTCTTATTACTGAGAAACAAACAAACAAAAAAGCAAGGATATCTTGATTGGTAAAAGTGTTTATAAGCTCGTAAAGTATCCTGGAACTGCCTTTATTCCCCCAGACTTAATATTTACTGGGTTCCTGCTTTGTGGAATATCCACCTCGTTATCTCTCCCTGCACAGCATCCACCTTGGATCCCTTTCTCACTCTCATGCTTACGATTTCCTCTTGCTTTCAAGGACCCTTCTGAGGAGGACTACACTAAAACTACTGGAACTACTTTGCCTGATGGCTCAGGGACCTGAAATTACCTGGGTGTTTATGTCAGTCCCACAGCAATCAGTTGCTCTCTGCCTGAAAAGCACTTAACACTGACTGACAGATGCTGGAGTATGAATTCCATCTACCTGACTTGAGGAGACCTTTGTCGTGAACTGGCTTTGGGAAAACAGAATCTAAAGGCCAGCTTTGTAAAGATTCAGATGGATAAATAGAAGGAAAACAAGAGCTATCAGTACAATGTTTATCTTGGGGGTCCAAATGAGAGAATGATTTACCTGAGACTGTGAGAAGGAAGAGTAAAATCTTTAAGTCCAACGGGAAAGAAGCCTATGGTGGAAGAGAGGTGGAGAAGCAAAGATAATGGTGGGAATTTGGGCGATTCTAGGAAGAACCTGGTCAGCTTTGAACTAACGCAAATTCTTTGACTCCACACCTAAAGATTCTGATTTAAATGGTGTGGAGTTGGATTTGGGCATCATTATTCTCGGCGGTGGGTGTGGTATTCTTAAAAACCTCCCTGGGTGATTCTAATATGCAGATAGAGATGAGAGAGATGATTGGTCTAGTAGGGTCTCAGGTCACTAGCGTTGGAGTATTCCAATGGTGTGGCTACTTCATAGAAAAGGCTGAACATCAACTGTTGATGAAATTTGCATTCCTTTCTCAACAGTCTTGTTTTTATATAACATCGAAAAAAGAGAAGAGAAAAAAGTAGAGGATACATTAGAAATATAACTGTCTACGTAGAATAGAGTCACTCCACCTTTTTTTGATCACAAGATGCAGTAAGAAATATATAATTCTTTGTGACCCAGCATATGTTTAAAAATTTTTGTGGTCACTACATGTAATGGATCCTAGTATTGTCCTTTCTGATTCTTTAAATAAAACCTGTAATTAGTCACAACATTGATTTTACAACCTACTCATGGTTCAGTATTGCAATTTGAAAAACTTGCTTTTTACCAATATTTTTTATTAAACAAAACCCAAAAAAGAGCTTTTAGGACTTACTTACCTAAAGAGACTATGTTGTTGACTGCCGTCAAGTCAATTCTGACTCAGAGAACCCTGTAGGACGGAGTAGATGAGCCCCACAGGGTTTCCAAGGAGTGGCTGGTAGATTCAAACTGCTAACCCTTTTGATTAGCAGCCTGAACTCTTAACTACTTTGCTCCCAGGGCTCCAAAGAGACTATAACAGGAAAAAAAACAAAACCTAAACGTTCAGGGAACATATTACATATTTACATTTCCCATTCTCTACAATGGCGTAAAAGGAAATCTATAGGTGCAAGCAGTTAAGCACTCAGTTTATAACCTGAAGGTTGGCGGTTCCAAACTTACCCAGTTGCTCCACAGGAGAAAGACCTGACCATTTGCTTCTGAAAAGATTACGGCCGAGAAACCTTTGTGGGGCAGTTCTACTCTGTCACATGGAGTCACTAGGAGTTGAAATCCACTCAACGGCAACTAAAAACAAAAACACAATGGCATAAAGTACTTAAAAAACAAACAAAAACAGTTCAGTGTTTTTTTTTTTTTAAAACAAATGATCATAGAACTACCACATGACCTATGACCCGTCAGTCCCAATTCTAGGTATATACCCAGAAGAAGTGAAAGCACGAAAGTAAACAGAAACTTGCACACCAAAGTTGACTGCAGCACTTTCACAACAGCCAAAATGTTGAAACAACTGAAATGTCCATCAACATGATGGATAGACAAAAAGGAATATTACTCAGCCATAAAGAGAAATGAAGTCATGATGCATGCCACAACATGGATGAACCTTGAAAACATTATGATGAGTGAAATAAGTCAGTTGCAAAAGGACCAATACCATATGATCTCACTGAAACAAAGTAAGGAAATATGTGTTGTTGTTGTTAGGTGCTGTCAAGTCAGTTCTTAATCATAGTGACCCTATGTCCAACATAACGAAACACTGCCTGCTCCTGTGCTATCCTCACAATCATTGTTATGTTCAAGCCCACTGTTGTGGCCACTGTGTCAGTCCATCTCATTGAGGATCTTGCTCTTTTTTGCTGACCCTCTATTTACAAAGCGTGATATTTTTCTCCAGGGGCTGGTCCCTCCTGATAACATGTCCAAAGTACATGAGGCGAAGTTTTGCCATCCTTGCTTCTAAGAAGCATTCTGGCAGTACTTATTCCAAGACAGATTTGTTCGTTCTGTGATCAATTATTCTTCGTCAACACCATAATTCAAAGGCATCAATTCTTCAGTCTTCCTTATTCATTGTCCAGCTTTTACATGCATATGAGGCAATTGAAAATACTATGGCTTATTCAAACACGCTTTAGTCCTCAAAATGACTTCTTTGCTTTTTAAGGCTTTAAAGAGGTCTTCTGTAGCAGATAAGTCCTTTGATTGCTTGACTGCTGCTTCCATGGACATTGATTGTGGAAATGAATAATAAAATGAAATTCTTGACAATTCAATCTTTTCTCTGTTTATCATGATGTTGCTTATTAGTCCAGTTATGAGAATTTTCTTTTCTTTATGTTCAGATGTAATCTATACTGAAGGCTGTAGTCTTTGATCCTGATCATTAAGTGCTTCAAGTCCTCTTCACTTTCAGCAAGCAAGGCTGTGTCATCTGCATATGGCAGGTTGCTAATGAGTCTTCCTCTAATCCTGATGCTGCATTCTTCTTTGTACAGTCCAGCGTCTCGGTATATTTACTCAGCATACAGGTTGAATATGTATGGTGAAAGGATACAACCCTGATGCACACCTTTCCTGATTTTAAACCACACAGTATCCCCTTGTTCTGTTCACGGGACTGCCCCTTGGTCTAGGTACGGAATTTGCATGAGCACAACTGCATGTTCTGGAATTCCCAGCCTTCGCAATATTATCCATAGCTTGTTATGATCCACACAGTCAAATGCCTTTGTGTAGTCAATAAAACACAGGTAAACATCTTTCTGCTATTCTCTGCTTTCAGCCAAGATCCTCTGATATCAGCAATGGCATCCTTCATTCCACTGACAGACGGTCAGATGAGTGGGAAGGAAGTATATAGAAATCAAAAGTTATTAGTTACCAGGGGTAGAAGGGAGCAGGAAATGGGGAGTTTTTGCTTAGGAGACACTGAGTTTACGTTAATGGTGATGGAATAATTTGGAAAAGGATAGTGAGAGTGGTTGCAAAATCTGAAAAATGTAATCAATGTCAATAATATATATGTAGAAATTATGGGATTGGCATATGTTTAGTTGTGTATATTATCACCACAGTTTTAAAAAAATTTTTTTCCCTTAAAAACTCATTTGAAATGAATCAGATTACAGAGACCACCTAAAAACAATAAGTTAATAGTTTTTCACTTGAAAATTCTGTTAGTTTATCTATTGAACATATTCCTAGAAATTCCCCTAAGATACAACCTGATGTTGAAGTCACTTTAGAGAATATCGGCCTCCATGGGGTAAAACGGATTGGTTCAAGATTAAAGCTTCACTCTTTATCTGCTAATTCCCATTTTTCTCTCTCTGATGATTTCTTTTTTTTCCCTGATCTCTTTAGAAGAATGCTTGCAAGCCCTTTCTGTAAAGCCTTTTTCCTTTCCCTACCAAGATGGCCCAATAGCCTCTGGTGCTCATCGGCTTTATCCAGATTGGAGCCTTTCTTCTCCCTTTCTCCAAACTCTGAGATGCAGATGAAAAGGTCAGAGGCCTGGGTTCTGGTCCCAGTTTCTCATTTGTACGTCACACAGGTTTAGCTGGTCCTTAGCCTCTTGCCACACCTGTCTCCTCATCTGCAAAAGGTAGAACTATACTTGGATGGTCCCTGCTCCTTTACACATTTTGGGACTCTTCCCTTGGCACCACCCCACCGATTTACAAGGACTAGGACATGAATTTAGGAGGGAGATTTTCCTGAATATATTCTCTCCTATAATCAGCTGTTTCTGAAAGTTCATGCTTGAGGCTACCCACATCTTTTCCTGGGAGGTGTGAGAGGTCTTCATTTTCCTCCGGAAGAGTACAATAGAGAGTAAACTGACAGCTGAGGAGGGATCTAACCAACCCATATGCAGCATCTTTGAGCAGGGCTATCACCAGCACCAGGGAATGGGATCTAAGTATATTTCAGAGCACATTTCCTCTAACCTGCTGTCGTCACTAACTCCTTCCAAACTGGAGCTCATCCACTTAACTGCACTCAGTGTACACCTGGGCTCCATCACCACTTCTCACTCTAGCCTCATTTAGCAGGGGAGGATAGAAGATTCTCATCTGGATTTCTTCCTTTCTGTTTCAGGTGACAACGAATGCTGAAACTATGAAAAGATCTTCTCTAATTTCATCAGTGCATGGGCACAAACTTCAGCTAAGTTCCCAAATTGATGACCAAAACTAACACAACAAAACAAGTGAAAGTCCAAACCTGAAAGCAAGATGAAAATTGAAAGTCACAGCCACTTAGGATTTTTACTCCAAACAGCTGGTTTCAAGGCAGAAACCACAAACCCTCAGCCTCCTAATGCGATAACTGCCCGAAGGGCACTGTTGACTACATTCACAGATAATCTTGAAAGAACCAGATCCTTTTCCCTCCCCAGTCCCAGCCTGTGGATGGCAGGAGTTAGCAGCAGCTGGAAGAAAATCTCGGGGACTTGGGAATAATAATATCACTGCGGACTATTCATCAGCTTTTTGGCACATGTCCATTTCCTTTGAAAGTTGAGGGTTTTAAAATCTCTGAAAATAAACTTTATTTTATACATGCTCTGTTGCCTAAAATTTTCTTTGTAGATATCAAAATTATAAAGTTTTCTTTTCCAAGCTAATCTAAGAAATTCCATCATTAATACATCCACTACATTTATACCTCAGAGTGATAACAACCCAGTTTAGATGCACCACTTCCTTCCAAAGTTCAATGTTACTGAGCACCTGGTTTTACTTAGAAAAACAATATTGGGTCTCACACCCAGGAACAGAGCTAACACCATCTGTCCTTGTGGCGAGGTGCCTGTAATCAAGGCAGCAGACTCACACGTGTCTAAGCCTGGGTTCTCAAAGAAACAGCGATAGACTGTGCACCAAAGAAGGATCCTCAGAGCTTGCTGTTCACACGTGATGAAGAAAAACCTTCCTGTACAGTTCCAGGAGATATTCCATCCTAGAGGTCTCTGTTGAGGTCTCCCAGATGAAACTAGGAGGTTGCAAATAATTTTACTCTCCTGTTTGTTGTTGTTGTTTTTTGTTTGTTTTTCCCTGGAAATAAATTTCTCATAACCATTGACTTGTCTTTTGAAATCAAGTATAAAAGCAGGACATCTTTTTCAGAAACTTTGAAACATGCAAAGTAGCCTCAAACTTACCAGACTTCCAGTCTACAATAGGCTGATTCAAGGAAGAAGGACGAAGTAGACACTTCTCCCAAATGCTGGGTGGCAGGAAGGGATCCCTTCAGATGAGTCTGTACAGCAGATTAGTGATCTTTTTTTATTGTAGCAGTGAGTGGTAGCGGGGACGGTCACATCGTCCAGCAAGAAGGAGACCCATAGGGAGTCAATTTTAGTCCAGGATTCTGCCAGCTCTTCACAGCCTGCCATATTTTACAATCATCCTGTCCCCACCCCCAGCAACTATGGGAAAATTTTGAAACCTACAGAAAAAATTGAAAGAATTATACAATGATCACCTCACACTGTTTTACTAAGTTCAGCAATTGATATTCATTTGCTCTTTCTGTCTGTACACACGCCCACACAAACATACGTATTTCTTTAGTAAATTCAGACAAAAAGAAAACTCCTAAATACCTCAGCATGTATATCTTGAGATTAAGAACATTATTCTATATCACCGTAATACAATTTAATTATCAAACTTAAGAATATCAATATTAATTCACTTTGGGAATACCTAACATACTGTGCAGATACAAATTTCATCCATTGTTTTGTATAGATAGATAGATAGACAGATTGATACAAATATATCAGGAGAGTGAGAGTAAGGGTGCTAGGGCCAGAAGGCCAGAGCAAGGGCAGGTTGAGAGTTGTGGTGCTGTTGTTGTTTGTCCAACCTCCAATCAAGGCTCCTAAATGGCACTTGATTGTTACATCTCTTTATTCCTGATTACATTGAACTGTCTCCCTACTCCCTTCCTACTCCTTTGTTGTGGTTTTTGAAGAGGGCAGACCCATTGTCTTCCCCTACATTCTGATCAAGCTGAACTCTTTGGGTGAGAACACTACATATGTAATGCCCTGTGCTTTGTACAGCACCCTGTCAGGAAGGAAAGAGGGGTCAGTGTGTTCATCACTGTTACTGATTCTTAGTGTAAGGATGTGTCTGTCCTCTCCACTGGAAAGAGACATTTTTCACTTTGTAATTTTTAGATAGTTTGTGGGATGAAACTTAGAGAGCGTGTAAATACACTGTGTCCACGTGTGAATCCTTAAAAGTTTTAATGTTTGTTGATGATCCCTGCCTGCATCAATTGTTGTATTAGTGCTTGCAACATGGAGACTTCTATGTCTATCTACAATTTTTAACCAAACATGTTGTGAGGTGCCATCAAGTGGATTTTGACTCATAGTGACCTCACTTGACAGGGTAGAACTGCCCCATGAGGTTTCCTAGGCTCTAATCTTTACAGGAGCAGATCACCAGGTCTTTCTCCCTGTACAGACCAGCTTCTTTGCTGGGCAAAAGTTAATAGCCGTCTGGGCTAGAAAGCGACCTTGGAGGTCCCTCAAGTAGTTTTTGCAAAGAACTAGGGAAAAAGTAACAACTCATCAAGGCCAGGAAAAATACCTCTACAGCTGTTTTTTCCAAAGAACCAAGGCAAAAGCCCATATAAAGGAACTCATTGCACCACAGATGTGTAAAAAATTTGTTGTGCTGGCAAAGGTATTAAGGAAATGACTCATTGAGTTGGAAAAATAAATTGAAATGCAAATACACATTTATACAACTATTGAACTCAGATGAAAAAAACATTCAAACATACACCTTCCACTTTTGGCAAACATGGACTAACCAAAACCAAACCCGTTGCGGTCGAGTAGATTACGACTGACGGTAAACCTATAGAACAGACTAGAAATGCCCCATAGCGTTTTTACGGAATGCTGTGATCTTTATGGAAGCTGATTTCCACATCTTTCTCCCTCTGCCACATCTTTCTCCCGCAGACCGCCTGGTAGGTTCAAACTTCGGACTTGGGGTTAGCAGGTGAGCGCTCTTAACCACTGCAACAACGGGGCTCCTGAACAAAAAAAGACGAATTTTATGAAACACCGGTTTTCAAAACACTGGAAATCAGGCAACAGGGGCGAACAACCCTTCAAAACCAGGAAACAAGGTGAGCCCTAAGATTGCCCCAGCATAGTGCCTCTTCTGCAGTTGCTCTTATACCCTATAGAAATACTTGCACAAGTCGCCAAAGATATGTGTACAAGAATGATGGAAGTGTTCAATAAATAATAGTATACATAAACACTGGGAAAAGGTCGTTTAATGATGATTTTATTCTTTCAAGCATTTCCGGATTCCCAGGCGTACTCCTAATTTGTTTTCTGGGAGGACATGAGAGAACAGGAGGGTAAAGGAGCGCTCCACTTCCCGGGGTGGTCTCGAACAACCTTTCCGTTAACTTCGGAACGCACTAATGGGCTGCACCACAGAGCCTTCAGTAGCCAGCGTTCCTGGTCTCAATAAACAGGGATTTCTTACTAACCCCGATGCCACCCGCTTTCTTTGGCACAACTGCGCTGGCCCCACAGCCTCGAAAAACCAGAGGGGTTGGGGCGACAAATCGCGTTCTTCTTCACATTTGAAACCTGTGCTTTCGGTGAGTCCTGAGCTAGAAGGGGCACCGAATGGACTTCGCCCTCCCTACTCCTCTCCCGCCTCAGAAGTCAACGACCCCAGAGACCCCCTAGTCTGCGACCCCCGTCCATCCCGGGCGGGGCCCAGACTAGCTGAGCCCCGTGGGCTTCGGGACGTCCCTTCGCCTCTTCTGCTCCGCCCGCCCGCGCCGCTGGGCGCCCCCGGCTCGACTTGGTTGGCGTCGGTGGGGCGGGAGCTGGGAAAATAAGGGGGCAAAGGGGAACAGTGAAGGGGAGCGAAGGAAAACAGGGAGGCGTGGGTGAGGACTAGACCTCCGGGGGACCCTGTGCGGGGACGCAGTTGGGATCCTGGGAGTAGAGAACGGTTTTTCTGAAGTAGCAGAATGGGGAGGCAGGCGAGGGAGGGAACCGAGAGAAGGCTTGAAAGAGAGAAAAGCGAACTATCTGTAGCTATCCAACAGCAAAGCGAGGAAATATTGGGAATGTTTTCATTTCAAACATATTCAAGGAAACGCATCATTTTTGCAAGTTTATGGCCTGCGGTGATCGGATAGTGAGTGGTTGGTACTCTTCGTGGTGGCCGCAGTAACCTCGGCAGTGTCAGGCGTCTGTCTTGGCACGAACTGACTCCTCCTGAGGTTTGCCTTAAGTTCTTGCACAGGCCGCACCCCTGATTTGAGGCCATAGAGCGGCAGGACTCAGCTGCGAGTCAGGAGAAGCGAAAGAAACCCAATAGTGCACAAGCCTGGGGTCTGGTGATCCAGAAACCATAGATGTTCCCCATGAGTGAGGAGAAGGTGAAATGCTGCCTCTCACTGAGTCTAATGAGATGTGGTCATAACCATTTTTCTGACTGAGATATTTCAGCTATCAGTATGACTTTTTTAGACTAAAGAATGAATTATTAGTGAGTTGAAAATATAGTCCAAGCCCCTTGCCATGCTCTACACAGTCTTACTCCATCCTCTGTCCCCCATGTTTATGCCAACAGTTAAATCTTCGAATGTAACTCCCATAGTGCCAAATGTAAAAATCTTAACTGGGCGGCTTATTAAATGGTAAATATAACCATCACACAGATCAAGTTATAGGAAATTTCCATCATCCCAGCAAGGTCTGTAGAACCCTTTTCCAATCAATCGCCGCCCGCCCACGTTTAGTTGTTCACTCTTATGATTTCTGTCACCAGAGATTAGTGTTTTGGAGTTCACGTTAATGAATGTATATCTTGTAGTACCTGGCTTTTTTTTTTTTTCCAGTCAAGCAGAGTCGTGTTTTTGGGAATACATTCATCCACATTTTTGCCTGCCTGCTTCACTAGCTAATTTCTACATTAATGCAGGTTATTCCAAAGAGTGAATACACCAGTATTGGTGGGCAATTGGGTTATTTCTAGTGTTTGCTTGTGACCAAGGCTGCTATGAATATTTTTGGATGAGTCTTTTGAGGACTTGTGCATCCATTTTCCTTGAGGAGGTAAGATTCCTGCGATTGGCTCTGATGATATAGTGGTCAAGACTCTGCATTATGGTCTCAGCAACTTCGGTTTAAATCCCAGTCACGCCATGTAGTTGAAACTTCCTTCTGCAGCCCAGTCCTTCAAAAGTTATTGTGCTGTTGCTGGAGGCAGCTTCTCAGGAGCGCAGTCAAAGAATTGGTGAATGATAGTTTCCACCAGCCATACGGAGAGAGCTTCAGGAAAAAGTGAAAATCTGCGGAAGCAGTAACCAAGGCTGCAAGGACAGTTTCCTCCACCTTCACGGGAGCAGCCCAGAGGACCCTTCTAGAGGATGACCCCAGAGCTACAACCTTTTAGAGGCTGGGGATCTGAATGCTTTTGAAGTAGCGAAAATGCATTTTCTTCAGTGTTTTAGTATTAGAGAGAGTATATTTTCTCATTTGTTTTAGTATAGCTGTACAAACTGTGATTAATCTCTAGTCCTTGGAAAATGGTGCAGGCTGTGTTCAAAATATAGCTGAGCAGCCTGTTCCACTCTTAAACACAACAAACACCCTAATACCTTACAACATGTTTTCCCCTATTCAAAATAGGTGATTAAGAGCTTGACATGACTAATGTCATAATGATGCTCTAAGTAATCTCTAAACATTTAATTGTACCAGCTATACTGGTCTCTTCCAAAGAGGTGCAGAGCTATCTCAGCCCCTGTGGCTTTGGTCTCTTTTCTTCTTTGTTCTCTTGAGAAATGGCCTTCAGCCTGCAAACCAACAAAAGGCTTTCTTTCTTGCTCCCTGTCTCAGCCACAGTGGACTTGGCAAAACAGCTTCACTAGCCCAGAGATTCTTATGAGAGTTTTTCAGCCTGTTAGAAATATACTGATTAAAGTCCAGATGCCTGACATGTTCATCTTTAGTTTAATAAAGAGTTTTTGTAGTTGTTTTGTGATGTATAAAACCATCTGTGGACTAGTGCTCAAAACATTAGGTAACCCTAATCTTTCCCATATAAAACCTTCCCATCAACCCTTTAGGGCAGACAGAATTTGGGAGGAGTTTAATTCCCTCTCTCTCTTGAATACCGGTATTCAATAAAGCCTTCTTACTGCTTACCTCCTCCTGTCTCTGTATTGGCTTTGCCGCAGGCCGCTCAACCTGCAATTTGCCCTAACACTTTGGGGAGAGGAGCCAAGGATCCCCCGAGCAAGTATTCATGAGGCCCTGAATCCGACCTGCGTTTAAATCTCGGTGGGACCTTTATTCGCAAAGAATATGTTCTTTTAGTCAGTCCACACAAAATTTTCGTATATAGAAACAAAATAGTGCTCCCAAATTTATACGACCTGCTTCCCATAACGCGTCGCCCTCTTCCCTCTGCTCCCTCCCCCGTCATGAGTTAGGGGAGAAAAGGGTTTGGGACCGCGAAGAGGGAGCTTGGGCTGCAGCTCCAAAGTCCCAGGAGCAAGTTTCCCCTCTCTTCCTGTTCCCCGCGGTTGTTTGCGGCCCTCATCCCCTTCCTTTCGCGCTCTTCCGGAGCCAGAGTTCTCGAAACCGAGTTCTCAGAGTGACCAGGTCCAGAAGGAATTTTCGGAAATATCAGGGTTTCAGAACTCTTGATTCCCACATACAGTGAGTCCGCCGGACCCTGCGCAAGCTCTGGCTTTGAGCCTTGAGTTTTTCAGTGGGAAAAGGTGAGACTGTGTCCGTGATTTTGTAAAGTCAGGGATTACTTTCACACGAGTAATTATGACTCTAGCTCCGAAGCCAATGATAATTATGTAGAAAGCTAATAATAGCAGTGCCCGACTAGCTCAGTCGGTAGAGCATGAGACTCTTAATCTCAGGGTCGTGGGTTCGAGCCCCACGTTGGGCGGGCGCCTTTTATGCCCCCTTCCATTGTCACAGAATCTTTTCTAGCTGCTTACCAAGAGAATAAAAAAAAAGAGAGAGAAGAAAAGCCCATTGCCACCGAGTGAATTCTGACTTATGGCGACCCGTATAGGACAGAGTAGAACTGCCCCATAGAGTTTCCAAGGAACTTTGGTGGATTTCAACTGCCGACCTTTTGATAAGCAGCCGAGAGGTCTTACCCACTTTGCAACCGAAGCTCCACCAGCAGAATTAGAACCTTCTACATTGTCAGTTCGCATTCCAATCGCCACTAGTTATCAATGCATCTTGATAGCATGTTCGATCAATTTCAGACTGCAGCAGCTGATAAAAATCTTCTATTTCTTCATCTTTGGCCCCAGTGGTTGGTGCATAAATTTGAATAATAGTCATATTAGCTGGTCTTCCTTATAAGCGTATGGATATTATCCTATCTCTGACAGTGTTGTACTTCAGGATAGATCTTGAAATGTTCTTTTTGATGATGAATGCAACACCATTCCTCTTCAAGTTGTCATTCCCGGAATCGTAGACTGTATAATTGTCCGTTTCAAAATGCCCAATACCAGTCCATTTCAGCTCACTAATGCCTAGGATATTGATGTTTATGCGTTCCATTTCATTTTTGACAATTTCCAATTTTCCTAGATTCGTACTTCGTATATTCCAGGTTCCGATTATCAATGGATGTTTGCAGCTGTTTCTTCTCATTTGAAGTCGTGCCACATCAGCAAATGAAGATCCCGAAAGCTTTACGCCATCCACGTCATTAAGGTCGGCTCTACTTTGAGGAGACAGCTCTTCCCCAGTCATCTTTTGAGTGTCTTCCAACCTGGGGGGCTCATCTTCCAGCACTATATCAGACAATGTTCCGCTGCTATTCATAAGGTTTTCACTGGCTAATGCTTTTCAGAAGTAGACTGCCGGGTCCTTCTTCCTAGTCTGTCTTAGGCTGGAAGCTCAGCTGAAACCTGTCCCCCGTGGGTGACCCTGCTGGTATCTGAATACCAGTGGCATAGCTTCCAGCATCACAGCAACACGCAAGTCCCCACAGTACGACACACACACACAGAAAACATGATGTCAATGAGTGATCTGAGAGGTAATCTCAACAGAGCTGTGAAAACCATCCAAAGAAACCAAAGGAAACTCTAGGGCTGCCCAAAGGGCTCATAAACAAAGTGGCCTAGCAGCTGGGATAGAAATTATTCATGAGCTCAGTAACATCTGCTTCCACTTACCAAGGCTAATCTGGCTACAGCCATTACTCAGTGCCCAAAACCAACAGTGGGAAACAACTCAGCGTCCCTGATATGACACCAGTCCCCAGTGGAGGTGGGGCTATCAGCCAGCCACATGATGGCAGGTTGAGGACATAGGACCCATGATGGTTAATGTCATGTGTCCACTTGATTAGGTTATGATTCTCAGTGGTTTGGCAGAAGTTGGACATCCTGCTTTTTCATAATGCAATATACTGTACTCACTTCCATGATGTGATCTCATGTGATCAGCCAATCAGTTGTAAGAGGAGTTTTCTGAGGGGTGTGGTGTGTATCCACTACATATGGACTTTCCAGCAAAACTTATCCACCTCCCCCCAAATTGGCTGATAACAGGAGGTGGTCTTTCTAGCTTGGCCAGCCCCCATCTGAGTCACTTTGTTAGCATAAACCTTCAGGTGTGGTCTGGAGGCCTATAGGAAACATTCCAACTCATAGTGACCCTATAGGATAGAGTTTCCAAGGAACACCTGGTAGATTCAAACTGCAGACCTTGTTGGTTAGCAGCCATAGCACTTAACCACGATGCCACCAGGGTTTCCTAGTAAACAAAGGAATCTGAATTACTTAGCAAATTCCAAGGGTTTACAGTTATCTCAAGGCACCCTGGTGGGACAGTGGTTAAGTGCTGGGCTGCTAACCCAAAGGTCAGTGGTTTCATTCCACTGGAGAAAGTTGTGTCGATCTGCTTCCATAAGGACTTAAATCCTCAGAAACTCTCTTGGGCAGGTCTACCCTGTACTATATAAAAGTAGGTAGGAGTCAGAGTCGACTTGACAACAATGGTTGTTTTTGTTTTTGGTTTAGAGTTATCTCTCAGAAACCAAGGACAAAGATCAAATGCCTTGGATGAAATTAAATTCTTTACCCTACAGTTCATTTCAGAAAACATCGAAAAAACAGTGAATGATATATTGAGAAGTTGCAATGTAACAGACATGGCCAAGCTCTTAGAAAACTGACTGTGGCTGTATAAGTGTCAGACCTCTGTCTTGGAGCCTCAAGAGCATGTGGTCAATTTTAAGTCACAGCAGATGAGGTTAGTCTGGTTTGTCTAAGTGTGTAAATGGGTAAACATGGTTAATTGTTTTATTGTAAATCTGACAAATAGATGCTTGTTGTAAGAAAAACTTACCAAAAAAAAGAAGTGTATAAAGAAGAAAAAGAAAGTTATCCTGCCTCCCTCCAGAACCCACTCCCAGATAAACCTTTGCTGACATACCTTTACATATTGTACATAAGAAACTGTGGTGGCTTTGGAGTGTAATGGGAGCTGTTTGCCCAAGGGACACGTGAATCCCAAGTCCTGCCCTGACAATCATCTGCCCTCCCTGGGCAATGAGAAATGGGTGAAGGCAGAGAAAAGGAAATACCACTATTGTTTGCAGAAATTTCACCTTGGGACAGGAAACTCCGGTAAATGAGGCAGAGTTTGTGGTTTATGGTGGAGACTTAAAGAGCTGTGCTATTGCCCTAAACCCAAAGTGAATTTTACCTCAGTTCCTGAGATGTGAATTTTTTTTTTTTTTTTTTTTTGCCATCGGGTCTAGCCAAAAATGACCCTATATTACAGAGTAGAACTGCCCCCATAGGGTTTCCAAGGAGTGGCTGGTGAATTCAAACTTCAAACCTTTTGATTTACCAGTGAAACTCTTAAACACTGGGCCACCAGGGCTCTGAATGAAATGATACAAGTCCATAAAAGGAGAGGGGCAGAGAGAAAGCAAGACCCGTGAGTCCACTCACACAGGTCAACCGTATCCAAGCCCCGTCTGAGAGAGGACTGCTTTGAGGTTAGTCCGTGGAAACTATGGATGCTGAATGAGTATTTACACACCTGTACTGAGATGAGTCGGAATCGACTTGATGGCAACGAGTTTTCTGTTTTTGGTTTTTCTTCAGATAATTATATATAGGAGCTGGAATCAACTCGACAGCAGTGGGATTGTGTTTGCTTTTTCACTGAGATACTCATGAGTCAAAATCCACTGCACAGCAGTGGAAATGAGGTCTGGTATTGGGATGCAGTCATCAGCTTCTGAGGGAGTTCCATGGTGTTATGCTGAGTATGCTGAACTCTGACTACAGAGATCCAAGTTGAAATCTCAGTGAGACCTTAGTGTTTAATTAGAGGAGTTTTTTTTTAAAAAAAAAACTCTTTAAATAGTGAATGAAACTTGTTACCCCCCTTTCCGTGTCCCCCTCCTGATGGTCATTTAGGAGCAAGAAAGGTTTCTGACTAGAAGCGAAGAAGCAGGAGGGGAGCCCCTGGCTCTGCAGACTGTGAGTTGCTCCAGATCCCCCTTCTGCTTCCCGTGGCCTTTTGGGCCTCGCAGTCCTGTCCCTTCATCCTCTTCTCTCCTCCTCAGAAATTGAGATTCCAGAAACCCTCAGAAAATAGCTGAGGAAGGAGGAGAGACAGGAAAGAACAGAGAATAGGAAAGAAAAAGGGAGAAAGTAGGGAATGAAAGGCAGAGGTACTGTGTGTTCACAGCAGTGGTCTCAGTTGCTGGGTGTGGGCCACCGCCCCTTCTCACTCAGGAGCGCTCCCATCCCTTCCTGTCCCACCGGAAAACCAGGTTCCACTGATAAAGCTCCAAGCAGCTTGCCTGGCATTTGTTCTTGCAAAGTTTCCTTTCACAGTGTGCAGGGGTGAGGTGGATTAAGTTGGCTAACAAGCTAGTGGAAGCCAAGTGAAGCACCTTATTGGCTCCCTAGGTGTTGACTAGCAGTTGGTGCCCCCACCAACTCAAATGTGCTCCATTTTGTCGCTTGCACATTTTCTGCAGGGCCTGGAGTGGAAAATCAAGGTGTTACAATCTTTCTTTAGAGATAAAGACAGAGCCAGATAATTGGTTATATGGGTTGAAAGTTGTTATCTGTGGAGAACAGGAAATGTAGAAAGGGATCAGGGGACTACTGTTTTTCATAACAAACTTTTGGGCATATATGTCTTTGCTAAAAATATACACTAAATAAAAAAGGTCAGCAAAAACAGGAAGATCCTCAAAAAGATGGAGTAACACAGTGGCTGCAACAATAAAAACAATAGGTACAAGCATAACAGCGATTGTGAGTATGACGCAGAACCAGGCAGTAGTGTTTCATTCTGTTGTAAGTAAGGTTGCTATGAGTAAGGCAGACTCAGCAGCACCGAACGAAGGCAACAACAAAAAGAAAAATAATTTCATTGTCATGTAGAATGCTTTCAAAGTTCGTCATTTGTATTGGAATTGAAATTTTGATGTAGTCATATGCATCAGTCTTTAAAGGTTTTGGGGTTTGTGTCATCTGTAGAAATCTCTTCCCCCTGTAGGATTATAAAACTTTTATTAGTGGCAATTTTGAAGCAAACATCCAATCATTATTCCTCTTTTAATGAGCTGAACAGATGGGCTAATAAACTCCCAGATCCTCCCAGATATGACTAATTCCACAGCTGATGCCCTGAAGCACCAGCCACTGAGAGGACTGATCCTGATTCAGGGCTGAACAGTCCTGAGACAGAGGAAATCCATTAGCCTCTCTGCAAACCTCAGCTTCCTCATCAGCAACACTACAAATGTTGCTTTCACTGTTGGCCAAAATGTGTTTGGGCAATCTTCCATTGTTACGGAGAAGAGAAGCTATCAGCTCTTAGTCAACAAACCAGTATAGTCCCTATGCCATACCACCAGGGTTTCCTGGTGCTGTAGTGGTTCAATGCTATGGCTGCTAACTAAAAGGTCAGCAGTTCAAATCCACCAGGCGATCCTTGGAAACTCTATGGGGCAGTTCTACTCTGTCCTGTAGGGTCACTATGAGTCGGAATCGACTTGATGGCAATGAGTTTGGGTTTTGGTTTATAGGCCATACAACTTCTCATTTTAAGGTCCTACATATTGCCTAGTTTTCTTTGTAGCTACCGTTGAATGACTTCTTTGTTCTCCTCTTTGTTATCCAGTGGCTCCTGGAGTTGTACAGATAGATCGCTGTGTGCTGTCTCCACGGAGGCCACAAGGACGTGCCAGTAACCTTCCCCTTGGGACTATTGTTATCTATTCAATTTTTTTTTTTTTTTGGCCACTCCAGCTACCCTGTTTCCAAGGCTCCAATTACATGGGTAATAGGCCACCTGATGTTTTCTCACAGGTCAGTAATGCTCTGTTCTTTACATTTTTAGTTCTTTTTGCCCTCTGGGTTTCATTTTGGATAATTTATGTTGGTATGTCTCCTACAGTGTCCATTTAGCTGAAAAAGTCATCCAGTGTATTGTTCATCTCTAGAAGTTCTACCTGAGTCTCTCTCTCTGTACTTTTCATTTCTCTCCTCATCTAGCTCACATTTTCCTCCATTTTTCTGAACATACAGAGTGTCTTTATAATAGCTATTTTAATATCTTCTCCACTGATTCTATCCTCTAAGTTAATTGATTTTTCTCACAGTTATGGATCATATTTTCCTGCACCAGGGCTACTAAAAAATTTTTTTTCCTATACTCCTTTCAATATTTTTGGACTTTGCTTTGGGATGTCATTAAGTTACTTGCAAACAATGTGATTCTTTCCAGGCTGGCTTTTAAGCTTTGTTGGGCAAGTCCAGAACATTCTAGGCTAATTTGGACACATTATTGAGGCATTACCCTTCTGAAGACTCTGCTTCGTGCCACATGTGTTAGATTCTCTTTATCTTCAGGTTGTGGGAGCACACACTGTTACTGGCTCAGTCTGAGCTCTGTCCTATACTTCCTGTGGTTCAATGTCTCCAAAGCGCTGTTGCACGTATTTTGTCTTATCTTCTAGTGGTTTAAGATAGAAAAGTAAATACCATTCTCTGTAAATCCAACATGGCGCAAAGAGGAAACTTGTACACTTTTGTTATATTTGACAAGTAAAGAAAAAACAACTTATCTTCGATGTTATTTCCTATTTCCCCCACCTAATACAGAAACCCCAGTGGCATAGTGGTGAAGTGCTATGGCTCCTAACCAAAAGGTTGGCAGTTGAAATCCACCGGGTGCTCCCTGGAAACATTATGCAGCAGTTCTACTCTGTCTTATAGGGTCACTAGGTGTTAGAATCGACTTGACAGTGATAGGTTTGGCTTTTCTTTGGTATACCTAATATGTGCCATACACTATGTTATGTGTATTATTATATCATCCCATTAATCTATACAGTAACTCTATGAGACAGTTAATACTATTATTTTTATAAGAGACTTGAAACATTGAAGGAGCTGGCCCAAGGTCAAACAGAAGGCAAGTAGTGGTGCCAGGACTGGAAGGGAGGCCTTCCCAGAGGTAGTGCCCCTAGCCACAGACCAGATTAAAGATTGTGTAACAACCTTGGTATATCTGATATGCCTGGAATCCAGTATCCAAGGAGTTCCTAACCACCCTGTGGATGGACTCCTTTTGGTCAGAAACTCCTCCCTCGGGGAGCCAGAGCATAACTTAGCCCTTAAGCTCTAACCGAGGAAAGCCCTTAAACTCTCTGCAAAGCCATGTTTTCTCATTGGAAAGGCACTGAAAATGGACTTCAGTCTAAATTCAGGTATTTTATATTTGGGCAAGGAAACCCTTTGCTCTGGGGAGAAAAGTTTACGGCTCTTCTTCATCGAGCTGTATCAGTCGGTAGGATGCACGACTTGTAGTTCCAATGTCTTGAACACTCACTCGGCATCTTGCACGTTTTAGCTGGTTTTCTTTGAACCTGCCCTTGTCTTCTCCTCCCGCCATCGGCACCTTACCCTCCCTAGTGTCTCCTGGGGCCTTGCAGATCTCTGTGTGCTGTGCCCGCAGTAGCCACGAGGGGGCGCCATGGTCCTTCGTGCCTTTTCTCAGTTTGACTAGTGAAGCTGGATTCGAGGTTATTTCAATTTACTAGGACACTGTGGCTCAGAAAGAAACCCTGGTGGCGTAGTGGTTAACTGCTACGGCTGCTAACCAAGAGGCTGGCAGTTCAAATCCGCCAGGCGCTGCTCGGAAACTCTGTGGGGCAGTTCTACCCTGTCCTATAGGGTCGCTATGAGTTGGAATCGACTTGACGGCATTGGGTTTGGTTTGTTTTTTTTGGTGGCTCAGAAGGAGCGCGAGGTAAGGACACAGCCTGGGACGGGTTGGCAAAATGTCCACACCTGCCAACGCAAGACCTACGGTTTTCTTCTAAAGTGTACTTTAATATTCAGCATTTTCACATAAGGAAAAATCTAAAGTTATTTCTGACAGTGAGAAGGTAATGTTCTATTTATTTAAATTCCTGGAGGCCCTGGGTGGCAAAAACAGTTAAATCCTCGACTACTAGCCCAAAGGCTGGCGTTTCAAATCCACCACCCAGAGGCATCTTGGAAGACACACCTGGCAATCTGCTTCCGAAAGATCACAGCTTTGAAAACCCTATGGAGAAGTTCTACTCTGCACACCTGGGGTCGTGATGAATAGGAATCCACTTGACAGCAACTAACAACAACACCATTTACAACCTCCACCATCACTGAAAGAGAGGGCAGCTTAAGGGATCTTTCTTCCTAATTTTCCAATCTCCTCATGCATGTCAGGTGCGAATCCAAGGCACAGAGAGCTAATGCTGTCTGCCCATGAAGGAGGTAAGAGAGGGCTTGAGGCAAGGGGTGAGGGAAGAGCAAACTGAAACCATCAACTCACAGGTTCTTGTCAAGCAGGCTAGCCAATTCAAGTCAGCCAGACACAGGGTTGAAAGAACAGAAAGTTTTATTCAGAGTTGCAAACCGGGAGACAGGCAGAGTCTCGTGACCCAAGGCTACAGCTCCCTGAACCAGGGCAGATTTGCTCCTTTTATAGGGAGTGACATACATATGTATGAACAGCGAGGGGGAGGATCTTTCAGTCTTTTCGATGCATGCGCAGTCCACATAATTTTAGTGAATGGGTTTTTGCACAGGGCTCTAAAAATACTGCGCACAGCCCCGAAAAAATAGCGATGGCTCGCTACTGCCGCCCCAGGAAGGTCATAGAGCGGGTAGATTCAGAGTCCCTGCAGCTGCACCTGTCCTCCTGCTTGAAGACAAGAAACCTGGGGATTCATCATGGAGAAGTGCTGTAAAAGTTGTAACAAAAGTGTAGCAAGGGTAGACTTTTCTGGAAAATAACTATTATGAAATGGTTAATAACCCTTTCATGACTGCCTGCTTTAAAACTGGAGCCAGAAAAATAAAAAGGCTACTTTGGGGGCAAGGGGGTGCTGTAAAAAGGTAGGAATAGTAGCGTCAGCACCAGAACCTCCCCGCCACGGTTTAGGCGGCGAGCAGAGTCCGAGGCCTGGCCCAGGCGCGTTTCTCCCGGACTCCGCGGGTTCTTCACCTCTCCTTCCCACACCTCTTTGGCGTTCGGCTGAAGCCTGTGCAACCTTCTTGGAATAATGAATGGCTCTTAGTTCTGTTCTATAGGGTCGCTATGAGTCGGAATCGACTCGACGGCAGTGGGTGGGCTTAATACTAATACGTAGAATAGAACAAAAATTGATTTTAGCGGTGACTTCAAAACCATTTTCTTCCCAGGGCATAAAATATATCTTGTTTTTTGTTTTTTAATTTCTGAAGGCATCTTAAGGAAACCAACACGTGTGTTACTGAGAGAATTTGCAGCCATCCATGGTTCACAGAGACATGTTTAAACACACTTTGCGTAGAATAAACCCGGGCATGTATCAACTGGAACCCTGGCAGCAGCACTTTTTGACTTAACCGCCTGTTACTCAGTGACACTGGTTGCACTTTTCACAATGTGTCAGCTTTTGCCTTCTTTCCATTCTCGTGGCTCTGTTTCCATTACTTCCTTGCCCCCCGTACCTTCTCATTGTTGGTCTAGCGTAAATTTGGACTGTTAGGTCTTATTATTTGGAGGCGCGCAGTAGTCGCAGGTGATATTATTTATTTTTTGAGCTACTCTGTCTTTTGGCTGATAGGTGAACACCAGGAGTGGTTTGAGATCCGGGTATAAAGCGTATCCCAGGGCGACAGTCTCAGGCGTTCATCTGGTCTCTACTGGCCCAATAAATATTGACTTCTTTAGGAATTCGAGTTTTGTTCTACATTTTTCTCCCATCCTATCCTGGACCATCTATTGGATCGCTGGTCGGAACGGTCGGTGATGGTAGCCGGGCACCATCTCGTTATTCTGCTGTCAAGGTAGGTGAGGCTGTGGTTCCTGTAGGCTGTTAGTCCTGTAGACTAGTTTTCGTTTTTGAGTCTTTGGTTGCCTTTTTCTCCTTATTTGTTCTTAAGCTAAAAATCCTCCAGGACAACTTTCTTGGCATTCTGACCAAACTGAGTGAAAAAAGCTGGTATCACCCTACAGTGAAGCTCAAAGTGGGCAAAGTCACTCACTCAGGGCTTTCTATCTGCTTTTTAGGTCTCTTCTCTTAACTAGAGATGACTGGATTTACCTGACAAAATCATCTCATACCAGTCATGGCTCTGACAGGGAACAGAAGGTACATTCAAACTGAGGGATTTAAAGGGAGTTTTATGAAGGCAATATTTAATCCTGTGAAATGTGCGGGCAGCATTAAAAGAATTCAGCATAGGATAGTGAAGCACCTGGGATGTGGATACTGCAGGGAGGCCATTACCACCTCCAGGCCTGGATGGGGGTGGCCAGGGAGGGAGGGTGGAGGAGTCTTTACTAGACCCTGGGAGACCCAGAGCCTTGGGGAGGGTCACAGGACAGGTCTGTGGTCTCTGGAAGAGGAATCAGCAAGGGACCACCAAACCTGGCCCTGGCAGGGAGGGAGCCCTAGGGAATTTAAAAATACCAGGAATTCTCTCTACTCCTATCCATTGATTACCTTCCTCTACCTCCCGCTGGCTGCACCCGACAGGAACCATGACGGCAAGGAAGTCCAGGAGATGCTGCCTGTGGAGATCAGATTTAGTTGTTCCTTCCTTGCTCTTTCTGGTTTTTTTCCTTGGAAATACTTTTGACATTGTTCCCACAACTCTACTATTATGCTTTTAATTTCCAAGATATTTATTCACTGAATGCGCCTTTTTTTATTTTTTATACACATGTTGTTATGTGACACTAGTTGCAATCCCACAATGTGACAGCACACTCTCCTCCTACAACCCAGGTTTCCTGTGTCCATTCAGCCAGCCCAGTCCCTTTCTGTTCTCCCATCCAGCTTCTGGACAGAAGCCACCCATTCAGCTTCGTGTATCTTCTTGAACCAAGCAGCAGACTCCTCACGAGTATCATTTTATGTTTTGTAATCCAGTCCAATATTTGTCTGAATAAAGCCAGGGCCAAGACTTCCCCTGCTCCTCCGCAGCCCCCCACCTTCCTTCTAACTGTGGCTTTGCCAGACTGGGTGCCCTAACCGCGGTTTGAATTTGGCGCCAAAATTTGGAGCATGTGAAACCAAGATCTTGGTGCATGCACAGGACCTGAAGAGCAGTGGCCCCAAACGTGACTGCAGACCTGAATTTCGCTGGAGAGGTAGGTGTTCTGCACAGAGCTGCACCGCAGCCAATTTGCAAGGCATAGGTTCCCTTACCTTACAGTTGACTCAGCATCTGGATTTCCAAATACTGAATGAGAGGGATGGAGTGCTGGATTTTGGGCACCATTCCTGCCCCCTGGGGACTGGAGGGCAGGAAAGCTCTAAGCTCCCCTGGGGCTGGAAGCCTGTGCTCTTTCGGTTGCTAGGCCCCACATTGCTCCTTGTTTTCCCAAACAATAAATTTCCCCTTTCTCTTTCCTTTGCAACTGGTGGTATGGTATCTGCTTAATTTCTATCAGCTTTTTTTTTTTTTAATAGGACAGGACAAGAACCCTAGGTCGGTTACATGAAGAGCTGGCCTCAGGAATGGTTCCAGTTCTGGGCTAACAGAGCATCCAAGGCCATGTCTTGGACGGTTCCTCCAGCCTCAGTCAGATCATTAAGTCTTGTCTTTTTAAGTGAATCTGAGTTCTGCACCACACTTTTCTCGTCCTCTGTCAGGGGCTATCTGTTGTATTCCCTGTCAGGGCAGTTATTGGTGGTGACTAGGCACCATCTAGTTCTTCTGGTCTCAATCTGATGGACTCTTTGGTTTATGTGGCCCTTTTGTCTCTCTGGCAAATATATTCCTTGTGTCTTTGGTGTTCTTCATTTTCCTTTGTTCCAGGTGGGTTGGGACAAATTGATGCATCTTAGATGGCCCCTCACAAGCTTTGAAGACTCCAGACGCCACACACAAAGGTGCAGAACATTTTCTTAATAAACTTTGTTATGCCAGTTGACCTAGATGTCCCCCAAAACCATGGTCTCCAGCCCCCAGCCCGTGCTATTCTGTTCCTCGAAATATTTGGTTGTGTTCAGGAAACTTCTTAGCTTTTGGTTTATTCCAGTTGTGCTGACTTCCCCTATATTGTCTGTTGCCCTCTTCACCTCAGATAATTTTTGTCTGCTATTTAGTGAATTTCCCTCTCCCTCCCTCCCCACATTTGTAACCATCAATGTTTTCTTATGTGTTTAAATCTTTTCTTGAGTTCTTATGATAGTGGTCTCATGCAATATTTGTCCTTTTGTGACTGACTAATTTGTGGGGTTAATTTCACTCAGCATAATACCTTCCCGATTCATCCATGTTGTGAGATGTCTCTCGGATTCCTCATCGCTCTTTATTATTGCATAGTATTCCATTGTGTGTATGTACCATAATTTGTTTATCCATCTGACTGTTGATGGGCACCTAGGTTGGTTCCCTCTTTTTGCTATTGTGAACAGTGCTGCAATGAACATGGGTGTGGATATATCTATTCATGTGACAGCTCTTATTTCTGTAGGATATATTCCAAGGAGTGGGATTGCTGGATCATATGGTACTTCTATTTCTAGCTTCTTAAGGAAGTGCCATATTGATTTCCAAATTTGTTGTACCATTTTACGTTCCCACCAGGAGTGTATAAGTGTTCTAGTCTCTCCACAATCTCTCCAACATTTATTATTTTGTGTTTTATGGATTAATGCTAGCCTTGTTGGGGTGAGATGGTATCTCATTACAGTTTTGATTTGCATTTCTCTAATGGCTAATGATGGTGAGCATTTCCTAAGGCATATGTTAGCGCCTTAATGTCTTCTTTGGTGAAATGTCTGTTCATATCCCTTGCCATTTTTTTATGGAGTTATTTGTCTTTTAGTTGTTGAGGTTTTGCAGTATCTTATACATTTTAGAGACTAGACCCTGATCGGATATGTCATAGCCAAAAAATTTTTCCTGGTTTTCTTTTGACTCTTTTAGTGAAGTCTTTTGATGAGCATAAGAGTTTGATTTTTAGGAGCTGCCAGTTATCCAGTTTTTCTTGTGGTGTTTGTGCATTGTTACAATTTGTATTCTGTTTATGCCATGTATAAGAGCTCCTAGCATTGTCTGTATTTTTTCTTCCATGATTTTTTATTGTTTTAGATTTAGGTCTTTGATCCATTTTGAGTTAGTTTGTGTACACGGTGTGAGATATGGGTCTTGTTTCATTTTTTTGCAGATGGATATCCAGGTATGCCAGTACCATTTCTTAAACAGGCTGTCTTTTCCCCACGTAACTGACTTTGGGCCTTTGTTAAATATCGTCTGCTTGCAGGTAGATGGATTGACATCTGGATTCTCAATGTTCCATCGGTCTATGTGTCTCTTGTCGTACCAGTACCAAGGTGTTTTGACTACTGTGGCAGTATAATAGCTTCTAAAGTCAGGGAGTGTTAAGCCTCCCACTTTGTTCTTCTTTTTCAGGAACACTTCACTTATTCAGGGCCTCTTCCCTTTCCATATAAAGTTGGTGATTTGTTTCTCCATCTGGTTAAAAATGTCATTGGAATTTGGATCAGGATTCCATTGTATCTGTTGATTGCTTAGGGTAGAACAGACATTTTTGCAATGTTGAGTCTTCCTACCCATGAGCAAGATATGTTTTTCCACTTACGTAGGTCTCTTTTGGTTTCTTGAAGTAGTGTCTTGTAGTTTTCTTTGTACAGGTCTTTTATGTCTCTGGTTCGACTAATTCCTAAGTATTTTATCTTCTTGAGGGCTATTGTAAATGGCATTAATTTGGTGATTTCCTCTTCAAAGTTCTCTTTGTTGGTGTAGAGGAATCCAGCTGATTTTTGTGTGTTTATCTTTTATCCTGATAGTTTGCTGAAATCTTCTATTAGTTCCAGTAGTTTTCTTGTGGATTCTTTGGAGTTTTGTGTGTAAAAGATCGTATCATCTGCAAATAGGGATACTTTTACTTATTCCTAACCAATTTGGATGCCCTGTATTTCTTTTTCTTGCCTTATTACTCTGGCTAGGACCTCCAGGACAATGGTGATAAAGGGCATTTTTGTCTAGTTCCCGTTCTCAAGGGGAATGCTTTCAGACTCCATTTACGATAATATTGGCTGTTGGTGTTGTATAAATGCCTTTTATTATGCTGAGGAATTTCCCTTCTATTCCTGTTTGGCTGACAGTTTTTAGAAGTCGTTCAAGGGTAGCTACAAAGAAAACTAGGCAATATGTAGGACCTTAAAATGAGAAGTTGTATGGCCTATAAACCAAAACCCAAACTCATTGCCATCAAGTCGATTCCGACTCATAGTGACCCTACAGGACAGAGTAGAGTTTCCAAGGATCGCCTGGTGGATTTGAACTGTTGACCTTTTAGTTAGCAGCCATAGCATTGAACCACTACAGCACCAGGAAACCCTGGTGGTATGGCATGGGGACTATACTAATTTGTTGACTAAGAGCTGATAGCTTCTCTTCTCTGTAACAATGGAAGGTTGCCCAAACACATTTTAGCCAACAGTGAAAGCAACATTTGTAGTGTTGCTGATGAGGAAGCTGAGGTTTGCAGAGAGGCTAATGGATTTCCTTGGTCTCAGGACTGTTCAGCACTGAATCAGGATCAGTCCTCTCAGTGGCTGGTGCTTCAGGGCATCAGCTGTGGAATTAGTCATATCTGGGAGGATCTGGGAGTTTATTAGCCCATCTGTTCAGCTCATTAAAAGAGGAATAATGATTGGATGTTTGCTTCAAAATTGCCACTAATAAAAGTTTTATAATCCTACAGGGGGAAGAGATTTCTACAGATGACACAAACCCCAAAACCTTTAAAGACTGATGCATATGACTACATCAAAATTTCAATTCCAATACAAATGACGAACTTTGAAAGCATTCTACATGACAATGAAATTATTTTTCTTTTTGTTGTTGCCTTCGTTCGGTGCTGCTGAGTCTGCCTTACTCATAGCAACCTTACTTACAACAGAATGAAACACTACTGCCTGGTTCTGCGTCATCCTCACAATCGCTGTTATGCTTGTACCTATTGTTTTTATTGTTGCAGCCACTGTGTTACTCCATCTTTTTGAGGATCTTCCTGTTTTTGCTGACCTTTTTTATTTAGTGTATATTTTTAGCAAAGACATATATGCCCAAAAGTTTGTTATGAAAAACAGTAGTCCCCTGATCCCTTTCTACATTTCCTGTTCTCCACAGATAACAACTTTCAACCCATATAACCAATTATCTGGCTCTGTCTTTATCTCTAAAGAAAGATTGTAACACCTTGATTTTCCACTCCAGGCCCTGCAGAAAATGTGCAAGCGACAAAATGGAGCACATTTGAGTTGGTGGGGGCACCAACTGCTAGTCAACACCTAGGGAGCCAATAAGGTGCTTCACTTGGCTTCCACTAGCTTGTTAGCCAACTTAATCCACCTCACCCCTGCACACTGTGAAAGGAAACTTTGCAAGAACAAATGCCAGGCAAGCTGCTTGGAGCTTTATCAGTGGAACCTGGTTTTCCGGTGGGACAGGAAGGGATGGGAGCGCTCCTGAGTGAGAAGGGGCGGTGGCCCACACCCAGCAACTGAGACCACTGCTGTGAACACACAGTACCTCTGCCTTTCATTCCCTACTTTCTCCCTTTTTCTTTCCTATTCTCTGTTCTTTCCTGTCTCTCCTCCTTCCTCAGCTATTTTCTGAGGGTTTCTGGAATCTCAATTTCTGAGGAGGAGAGAAGAGGATGAAGGGACAGGACTGCGAGGCCCAAAAGGCCACGGGAAGCAGAAGGGGGATCTGGAGCAACTCACAGTCTGCAGAGCCAGGGGCTCCCCTCCTGCTTCTTCGCTTCTAGTCAGAAACCTTTCTTGCTCCTAAATGACCATCAGGAGGGGGACACGGAAAGGGGGGTAACAAGTTTCATTCACTATTTAAAGAGTTTTTTTTTTAAAAAAAAACTCCTCTAATTAAACACTAAGGTCTCACTGAGATTTCAACTTGGATCTCTGTAGTCAGAGTTCAGCATACTCAGCATAACACCATGGAACTCCCTCAGAAGCTGATGACTGCATCCCAATACCAGACCTCATTTCCACTGCTGTGCAGTGGATTTTGACTCATGAGTATCTCAGTGAAAAAGCAAACACAATCCCACTGCTGTCGAGTTGATTCCAGCTCCTATATATAATTATCTGAAGAAAAACCAAAAACAGAAAACTCGTTGCCATCAAGTCGATTCCGACTCATCTCAGTACAGGTGTGTAAATACTCATTCAGCATCCATAGTTTCCACGGACTAACCTCAAAGCAGTCCTCTCTCAGACGGGGCTTGGATACGGTTGACCTGTGTGAGTGGACTCACGGGTCTTGCTTTCTCTCTGCCCCTCTCCTTTTATGGACTTGTATCATTTCATTCAGAGCCCTGGTGGCCCAGTGTTTAAGAGTTTCACTGGTAAATCAAAAGGTTTGAAGTTTGAATTCACCAGCCACTCCTTGGAAACCCTATGGGGGCAGTTCTACTCTGTAATATAGGGTCATTTTTGGCTAGACCCGATGGCAAAAAAAAAAAAAAAAAAAAATTCACATCTCAGGAACTGAGGTAAAATTCACTTTGGGTTTAGGGCAATAGCACAGCTCTTTAAGTCTCCACCATAAACCACAAACTCTGCCTCATTTACCGGAGTTTCCTGTCCCAAGGTGAAATTTCTGCAAACAATAGTGGTATTTCCTTTTCTCTGCCTTCACCCATTTCTCATTGCCCAGGGAGGGCAGATGATTGTCAGGGCAGGACTTGGGATTCACGTGTCCCTTGGGCAAACAGCTCCCATTACACTCCAAAGCCACCACAGTTTCTTATGTACAATATGTAAAGGTATGTCAGCAAAGGTTTATCTGGGAGTGGGTTCTGGAGGGAGGCAGGATAACTTTCTTTTTCTTCTTTATACACTTCTTTTTTTTGGTAAGTTTTTCTTACAACAAGCATCTATTTGTCAGATTTACAATAAAACAATTAACCATGTTTACCCATTTACACACTTAGACAAACCAGACTAACCTCATCTGCTGTGACTTAAAATTGACCACATGCTCTTGAGGCTCCAAGACAGAGGTCTGACACTTATACAGCCACAGTCAGTTTTCTAAGAGCTTGGCCATGTCTGTTACATTGCAACTTCTCAATATATCATTCACTGTTTTTTCGATGTTTTCTGAAATGAACTGTAGGGTAAAGAATTTAATTTCATCCAAGGCATTTGATCTTTGTCCTTGGTTTCTGAGAGATAACTCTAAACCAAAAACAAAAACAACCATTGTTGTCAAGTCGACTCTGACTCCTACCTACTTTTATATAGTACAGGGTAGACCTGCCCAAGAGAGTTTCTGAGGATTTAAGTCCTTATGGAAGCAGATCGACACAACTTTCTCCAGTGGAATGAAACCACTGACCTTTGGGTTAGCAGCCCAGCACTTAACCACTGTCCCACCAGGGTGCCTTGAGATAACTGTAAACCCTTGGAATTTGCTAAGTAATTCAGATTCCTTTGTTTACTAGGAAACCCTGGTGGCATCGTGGTTAAGTGCTATGGCTGCTAACCAACAAGGTCTGCAGTTTGAATCTACCAGGTGTTCCTTGGAAACTCTATCCTATAGGGTCACTATGAGTTGGAATGTTTCCTATAGGCCTCCAGACCACACCTGAAGGTTTATGCTAACAAAGTGACTCAGATGGGGGCTGGCCAAGCTAGAAAGACCACCTCCTGTTATCAGCCAATTTGGGGGGAGGTGGATAAGTTTTGCTGGAAAGTCCATATGTAGTGGATACACACCACACCCCTCAGAAAACTCCTCTTACAACTGATTGGCTGATCACATGAGATCACATCATGGAAGTGAGTACAGTATATTGCATTATGAAAAAGCAGGATGTCCAACTTCTGCCAAACCACTGAGAATCATAACCTAATCAAGTGGACACATGACATTAACCATCATGGGTCCTATGTCCTCAACCTGCCATCATGTGGCTGGCTGATAGCCCCACCTCCACTGGGGACTGGTGTCATATCAGGGACGCTGAGTTGTTTCCCACTGTTGGTTTTGGGCACTGAGTAATGGCTGTAGCCAGATTAGCCTTGGTAAGTGGAAGCAGATGTTACTGAGCTCATGAATAATTTCTATCCCAGCTGCTAGGCCACTTTGTTTATGAGCCCTTTGGGCAGCCCTAGAGTTTCCTTTGGTTTCTTTGGATGGTTTTCACAGCTCTGTTGAGATTACCTCTCAGATCACTCATTGACATCATGTTTTCTGTGTGTGTGTGTCGTACTGTGGGGACTTGCGTGTTGCTGTGATGCTGGAAGCTATGCCACTGGTATTCAGATACCAGCAGGGTCACCCACGGGGGACAGGTTTCAGCTGAGCTTCCAGCCTAAGACAGACTAGGAAGAAGGACCCGGCAGTCTACTTCTGAAAAGCATTAGCCAGTGAAAACCTTATGAATAGCAGCGGAACATTGTCTGATATAGTGCTGGAAGATGAGCCCCCCAGGTTGGAAGACACTCAAAAGATGACTGGGGAAGAGCTGTCTCCTCAAAGTAGAGCCGACCTTAATGACGTGGATGGCGTAAAGCTTTCGGGATCTTCATTTGCTGATGTGGCACGACTTCAAATGAGAAGAAACAGCTGCAAACATCCATTGATAATCGGAACCTGGAATATACGAAGTACGAATCTAGGAAAATTGGAAATTGTCAAAAATGAAATGGAACGCATAAACATCAATATCCTAGGCATTAGTGAGCTGAAATGGACTGGTATTGGGCATTTTGAAACGGACAATTATACAGTCTACGATTCCGGGAATGACAACTTGAAGAGGAATGGTGTTGCATTCATCATCAAAAAGAACATTTCAAGATCTATCCTGAAGTACAACACTGTCAGAGATAGGATAATATCCATACGCTTATAAGGAAGACCAGCTAATATGACTATTATTCAAATTTATGCACCAACCACTGGGGCCAAAGATGAAGAAATAGAAGATTTTTATCAGCTGCTGCAGTCTGAAATTGATCGAACATGCTATCAAGATGCATTGATAACTAGTGGCGATTGGAATGCGAACTGACAATGTAGAAGGTTCTAATTCTGCTGGTGGAGCTTCGGTTGCAAAGTGGGTAAGACCTCTCGGCTGCTTATCAAAAGGTCGGCAGTTGAAATCCACCAAAGTTCCTTGGAAACTCTATGGGGCAGTTCTACTCTGTCCTATACGGGTCGCCATAAGTCAGAATTCACTCGGTGGCAATGGGCTTTTCTTCTCTCTCTTTTTTTTTATTCTCTTGGTAAGCAGCTAGAAAAGATTCTGTGACAATGGAAGGGGGCATAAAAGGCGCCCGCCCAACGTGGGGCTCGAACCCACGACCCTGAGATTAAGAGTCTCATGCTCTACCGACTGAGCTAGTCGGGCACTGCTATTATTAGCTTTCTACATAATTATCATTGGCTTCGGAGCTAGAGTCATAATTACTCGTGTGAAAGTAATCCCTGACTTTACAAAATCACGGACACAGTCTCACCTTTTCCCACTGAAAAACTCAAGGCTCAAAGCCAGAGCTTGCGCAGGGTCCGGCGGACTCACTGTATGTGGGAATCAAGAGTTCTGAAACCCTGATATTTCCGAAAATTCCTTCTGGACCTGGTCACTCTGAGAACTCGGTTTCGAGAACTCTGGCTCCGGAAGAGCGCGAAAGGAAGGGGATGAGGGCCGCAAACAACCGCGGGGAACAGGAAGAGAGGGGAAACTTGCTCCTGGGACTTTGGAGCTGCAGCCCAAGCTCCCTCTTCGCGGTCCCAAACCCTTTTCTCCCCTAACTCATGACGGGGGAGGGAGCAGAGGGAAGAGGGCGACGCGTTATGGGAAGCAGGTCGTATAAATTTGGGAGCACTATTTTGTTTCTATATACGAAAATTTTGTGTGGACTGACTAAAAGAACATATTCTTTGCGAATAAAGGTCCCACCGAGATTTAAACGCAGGTCGGATTCAGGGCCTCATGAATACTTGCTCGGGGGATCCTTGGCTCCTCTCCCCAAAGTGTTAGGGCAAATTGCAGGTTGAGCGGCCTGCGGCAAAGCCAATACAGAGACAGGAGGAGGTAAGCAGTAAGAAGGCTTTATTGAATACCGGTATTCAAGAGAGAGAGGGAATTAAACTCCTCCCAAATTCTGTCTGCCCTAAAGGGTTGATGGGAAGGTTTTATATGGGAAAGATTAGGGTTACCTAATGTTTTGAGCACTAGTCCACAGATGGTTTTATACATCACAAAACAACTACAAAAACTCTTTATTAAACTAAAGATGAACATGTCAGGCATCTGGACTTTAATCAGTATATTTCTAACAGGCTGAAAAACTCTCATAAGAATCTCTGGGCTAGTGAAGCTGTTTTGCCAAGTCCACTGTGGCTGAGACAGGGAGCAAGAAAGAAAGCCTTTTGTTGGTTTGCAGGCTGAAGGCCATTTCTCAAGAGAACAAAGAAGAAAAGAGACCAAAGCCACAGGGGCTGAGATAGCTCTGCACCTCTTTGGAAGAGACCAGTATAGCTGGTACAATTAAATGTTTAGAGATTACTTAGAGCATCATTATGACATTAGTCATGTCAAGCTCTTAATCACCTATTTTGAATAGGGGAAAACATGTTGTAAGGTATTAGGGTGTTTGTTGTGTTTAAGAGTGGAACAGGCTGCTCAGCTATATTTTGAACACAGCCTGCACCATTTTCCAAGGACTAGAGATTAATCACAGTTTGTACAGCTATACTAAAACAAATGAGAAAATATACTCTCTCTAATACTAAAACACTGAAGAAAATGCATTTTCGCTACTTCAAAAGCATTCAGATCCCCAGCCTCTAAAAGGTTGTAGCTCTGGGGTCATCCTCTAGAAGGGTCCTCTGGGCTGCTCCCGTGAAGGTGGAGGAAACTGTCCTTGCAGCCTTGGTTACTGCTTCCGCAGATTTTCACTTTTTCCTGAAGCTCTCTCCGTATGGCTGGTGGAAACTATCATTCACCAATTCTTTGACTGCGCTCCTGAGAAGCTGCCTCCAGCAACAGCACAATAACTTTTGAAGGACTGGGCTGCAGAAGGAAGTTTCAACTACATGGCGTGACTGGGATTTAAACCGAAGTTGCTGAGACCATAATGCAGAGTCTTGACCACTATATCATCAGAGCCAATCGCAGGAATCTTACCTCCTCAAGGAAAATGGATGCACAAGTCCTCAAAAGACTCATCCAAAAATATTCATAGCAGCCTTGGTCACAAGCAAACACTAGAAATAACCCAATTGCCCACCAATACTGGTGTATTCACTCTTTGGAATAACCTGCATTAATGTAGAAATTAGCTAGTGAAGCAGGCAGGCAAAAATGTGGATGAATGTATTCCCAAAAACACGACTCTGCTTGACTGGAAAAAAAAAAAAAGCCAGGTACTACAAGATATACATTCATTAACGTGAACTCCAAAACACTAATCTCTGGTGACAGAAATCATAAGAGTGAACAACTAAACGTGGGCGGGCGGCGATTGATTGGAAAAGGGTTCTACAGACCTTGCTGGGATGATGGAAATTTCCTATAACTTGATCTGTGTGATGGTTATATTTACCATTTAATAAGCCGCCCAGTTAAGATTTTTACATTTGGCACTATGGGAGTTACATTCGAAGATTTAACTGTTGGCATAAACATGGGGGACAGAGGATGGAGTAAGACTGTGTAGAGCATGGCAAGGGGCTTGGACTATATTTTCAACTCACTAATAATTCATTCTTTAGTCTAAAAAAGTCATACTGATAGCTGAAATATCTCAGTCAGAAAAATGGTTATGACCACATCTCATTAGACTCAGTGAGAGGCAGCATTTCACCTTCTCCTCACTCATGGGGAACATCTATGGTTTCTGGATCACCAGACCCCAGGCTTGTGCACTATTGGGTTTCTTTCGCTTCTCCTGACTCGCAGCTGAGTCCTGCCGCTCTATGGCCTCAAATCAGGGGTGCGGCCTGTGCAAGAACTTAAGGCAAACCTCAGGAGGAGTCAGTTCGTGCCAAGACAGACGCCTGACACTGCCGAGGTTACTGCGGCCACCACGAAGAGTACCAACCACTCACTATCCGATCACCGCAGGCCATAAACTTGCAAAAATGATGCGTTTCCTTGAATATGTTTGAAATGAAAACATTCCCAATATTTCCTCGCTTTGCTGTTGGATAGCTACAGATAGTTCGCTTTTCTCTCTTTCAAGCCTTCTCTCGGTTCCCTCCCTCGCCTGCCTCCCCATTCTGCTACTTCAGAAAAACCGTTCTCTACTCCCAGGATCCCAACTGCGTCCCCGCACAGGGTCCCCCGGAGGTCTAGTCCTCACCCACGCCTCCCTGTTTTCCTTCGCTCCCCTTCACTGTTCCCCTTTGCCCCCTTATTTTCCCAGCTCCCGCCCCACCGACGCCAACCAAGTCGAGCCGGGGGCGCCCAGCGGCGCGGGCGGGCGGAGCAGAAGAGGCGAAGGGACGTCCCGAAGCCCACGGGGCTCAGCTAGTCTGGGCCCCGCCCGGGATGGACGGGGGTCGCAGACTAGGGGGTCTCTGGGGTCGTTGACTTCTGAGGCGGGAGAGGAGTAGGGAGGGCGAAGTCCATTCGGTGCCCCTTCTAGCTCAGGACTCACCGAAAGCACAGGTTTCAAATGTGAAGAAGAACGCGATTTGTCGCCCCAACCCCTCTGGTTTTTCGAGGCTGTGGGGCCAGCGCAGTTGTGCCAAAGAAAGCGGGTGGCATCGGGGTTAGTAAGAAATCCCTGTTTATTGAGACCAGGAACGCTGGCTACTGAAGGCTCTGTGGTGCAGCCCATTAGTGCGTTCCGAAGTTAACGGAAAGGTTGTTCGAGACCACCCCGGGAAGTGGAGCGCTCCTTTACCCTCCTGTTCTCTCATGTCCTCCCAGAAAACAAATTAGGAGTACGCCTGGGAATCCGGAAATGCTTGAAAGAATAAAATCATCATTAAACGACCTTTTCCCAGTGTTTATGTATACTATTATTTATTGAACACTTCCATCATTCTTGTACACATATCTTTGGCGACTTGTGCAAGTATTTCTATAGGGTATAAGAGCAACTGCAGAAGAGGCACTATGCTGGGGCAATCTTAGGGCTCACCTTGTTTCCTGGTTTTGAAGGGTTGTTCGCCCCTGTTGCCTGATTTCCAGTGTTTTGAAAACCGGTGTTTCATAAAATTCGTCTTTTTTTGTTCAGGAGCCCCGTTGTTGCAGTGGTTAAGAGCGCTCACCTGCTAACCCCAAGTCCGAAGTTTGAACCTACCAGGCGGTCTGCGGGAGAAAGATGTGGCAGAGGGAGAAAGATGTGGAAATCAGCTTCCATAAAGATCACAGCATTCCGTAAAAACGCTATGGGGCATTTCTAGTCTGTTCTATAGGTTTACCGTCAGTCGTAATCTACTCGACCGCAACGGGTTTGGTTTTGGTTAGTCCATGTTTGCCAAAAGTGGAAGGTGTATGTTTGAATGTTTTTTTCATCTGAGTTCAATAGTTGTATAAATGTGTATTTGCATTTCAATTTATTTTTCCAACTCAATGAGTCATTTCCTTAATACCTTTGCCAGCACAACAAATTTTTTACACATCTGTGGTGCAATGAGTTCCTTTATATGGGCTTTTGCCTTGGTTCTTTGGAAAAAACAGCTGTAGAGGTATTTTTCCTGGCCTTGATGAGTTGTTACTTTTTCCCTAGTTCTTTGCAAAAACTACTTGAGGGACCTCCAAGGTCGCTTTCTAGCCCAGACGGCTATTAACTTTTGCCCAGCAAAGAAGCTGGTCTGTACAGGGAGAAAGACCTGGTGATCTGCTCCTGTAAAGATTAGAGCCTAGGAAACCTCATGGGGCAGTTCTACCCTGTCAAGTGAGGTCACTATGAGTCAAAATCCACTTGATGGCACCTCACAACATGTTTGGTTAAAAATTGTAGATAGACATAGAAGTCTCCATGTTGCAAGCACTAATACAACAATTGATGCAGGCAGGGATCATCAACAAACATTAAAACTTTTAAGGATTCACACGTGGACACAGTGTATTTACACGCTCTCTAAGTTTCATCCCACAAACTATCTAAAAATTACAAAGTGAAAAATGTCTCTTTCCAGTGGAGAGGACAGACACATCCTTACACTAAGAATCAGTAACAGTGATGAACACACTGACCCCTCTTTCCTTCCTGACAGGGTGCTGTACAAAGCACAGGGCATTACATATGTAGTGTTCTCACCCAAAGAGTTCAGCTTGATCAGAATGTAGGGGAAGACAATGGGTCTGCCCTCTTCAAAAACCACAACAAAGGAGTAGGAAGGGAGTAGGGAGACAGTTCAATGTAATCAGGAATAAAGAGATGTAACAATCAAGTGCCATTTAGGAGCCTTGATTGGAGGTTGGACAAACAACAACAGCACCACAACTCTCAACCTGCCCTTGCTCTGGCCTTCTGGCCCTAGCACCCTTACTCTCACTCTCCTGATATATTTGTATCAATCTGTCTATCTATCTATCTATACAAAACAATGGATGAAATTTGTATCTGCACAGTATGTTAGGTATTCCCAAAGTGAATTAATATTGATATTCTTAAGTTTGATAATTAAATTGTATTACGGTGATATAGAATAATGTTCTTAATCTCAAGATATACATGCTGAGGTATTTAGGAGTTTTCTTTTTGTCTGAATTTACTAAAGAAATACGTATGTTTGTGTGGGCGTGTGTACAGACAGAAAGAGCAAATGAATATCAATTGCTGAACTTAGTAAAACAGTGTGAGGTGATCATTGTATAATTCTTTCAATTTTTTCTGTAGGTTTCAAAATTTTCCCATAGTTGCTGGGGGTGGGGACAGGATGATTGTAAAATATGGCAGGCTGTGAAGAGCTGGCAGAATCCTGGACTAAAATTGACTCCCTATGGGTCTCCTTCTTGCTGGACGATGTGACCGTCCCCGCTACCACTCACTGCTACAATAAAAAAAGATCACTAATCTGCTGTACAGACTCATCTGAAGGGATCCCTTCCTGCCACCCAGCATTTGGGAGAAGTGTCTACTTCGTCCTTCTTCCTTGAATCAGCCTATTGTAGACTGGAAGTCTGGTAAGTTTGAGGCTACTTTGCATGTTTCAAAGTTTCTGAAAAAGATGTCCTGCTTTTATACTTGATTTCAAAAGACAAGTCAATGGTTATGAGAAATTTATTTCCAGGGAAAAACAAACAAAAAACAACAACAACAAACAGGAGAGTAAAATTATTTGCAACCTCCTAGTTTCATCTGGGAGACCTCAACAGAGACCTCTAGGATGGAATATCTCCTGGAACTGTACAGGAAGGTTTTTCTTCATCACGTGTGAACAGCAAGCTCTGAGGATCCTTCTTTGGTGCACAGTCTATCGCTGTTTCTTTGAGAACCCAGGCTTAGACACGTGTGAGTCTGCTGCCTTGATTACAGGCACCTCGCCACAAGGACAGATGGTGTTAGCTCTGTTCCTGGGTGTGAGACCCAATATTGTTTTTCTAAGTAAAACCAGGTGCTCAGTAACATTGAACTTTGGAAGGAAGTGGTGCATCTAAACTGGGTTGTTATCACTCTGAGGTATAAATGTAGTGGATGTATTAATGATGGAATTTCTTAGATTAGCTTGGAAAAGAAAACTTTATAATTTTGATATCTACAAAGAAAATTTTAGGCAACAGAGCATGTATAAAATAAAGTTTATTTTCAGAGATTTTAAAACCCTCAACTTTCAAAGGAAATGGACATGTGCCAAAAAGCTGATGAATAGTCCGCAGTGATATTATTATTCCCAAGTCCCCGAGATTTTCTTCCAGCTGCTGCTAACTCCTGCCATCCACAGGCTGGGACTGGGGAGGGAAAAGGATCTGGTTCTTTCAAGATTATCTGTGAATGTAGTCAACAGTGCCCTTCGGGCAGTTATCGCATTAGGAGGCTGAGGGTTTGTGGTTTCTGCCTTGAAACCAGCTGTTTGGAGTAAAAATCCTAAGTGGCTGTGACTTTCAATTTTCATCTTGCTTTCAGGTTTGGACTTTCACTTGTTTTGTTGTGTTAGTTTTGGTCATCAATTTGGGAACTTAGCTGAAGTTTGTGCCCATGCACTGATGAAATTAGAGAAGATCTTTTCATAGTTTCAGCATTCGTTGTCACCTGAAACAGAAAGGAAGAAATCCAGATGAGAATCTTCTATCCTCCCCTGCTAAATGAGGCTAGAGTGAGAAGTGGTGATGGAGCCCAGGTGTACACTGAGTGCAGTTAAGTGGATGAGCTCCAGTTTGGAAGGAGTTAGTGACGACAGCAGGTTAGAGGAAATGTGCTCTGAAATATACTTAGATCCCATTCCCTGGTGCTGGTGATAGCCCTGCTCAAAGATGCTGCATATGGGTTGGTTAGATCCCTCCTCAGCTGTCAGTTTACTCTCTATTGTACTCTTCCGGAGGAAAATGAAGACCTCTCACACCTCCCAGGAAAAGATGTGGGTAGCCTCAAGCATGAACTTTCAGAAACAGCTGATTATAGGAGAGAATATATTCAGGAAAATCTCCCTCCTAAATTCATGTCCTAGTCCTTGTAAATCGGTGGGGTGGTGCCAAGGGAAGAGTCCCAAAATGTGTAAAGGAGCAGGGACCATCCAAGTATAGTTCTACCTTTTGCAGATGAGGAGACAGGTGTGGCAAGAGGCTAAGGACCAGCTAAACCTGTGTGACGTACAAATGAGAAACTGGGACCAGAACCCAGGCCTCTGACCTTTTCATCTGCATCTCAGAGTTTGGAGAAAGGGAGAAGAAAGGCTCCAATCTGGATAAAGCCGATGAGCACCAGAGGCTATTGGGCCATCTTGGTAGGGAAAGGAAAAAGGCTTTACAGAAAGGGCTTGCAAGCATTCTTCTAAAGAGATCAGGGAAAAAAAAGAAATCATCAGAGAGAGAAAAATGGGAATTAGCAGATAAAGAGTGAAGCTTTAATCTTGAACCAATCCGTTTTACCCCATGGAGGCCGATATTCTCTAAAGTGACTTCAACATCAGGTTGTATCTTAGGGGAATTTCTAGGAATATGTTCAATAGATAAACTAACAGAATTTTCAAGTGAAAAACTATTAACTTATTGTTTTTAGGTGGTCTCTGTAATCTGATTCATTTCAAATGAGTTTTTAAGGGAAAAAAATTTTTTTAAAACTGTGGTGATAATATACACAACTAAACATATGCCAATCCCATAATTTCTACATATATATTATTGACATTGATTACATTTTTCAGATTTTGCAACCACTCTCACTATCCTTTTCCAAATTATTCCATCACCATTAACGTAAACTCAGTGTCTCCTAAGCAAAAACTCCCCATTTCCTGCTCCCTTCTACCCCTGGTAACTAATAACTTTTGATTTCTATATACTTCCTTCCCACTCATCTGACCGTCTGTCAGTGGAATGAAGGATGCCATTGCTGATATCAGAGGATCTTGGCTGAAAGCAGAGAATAGCAGAAAGATGTTTACCTGTGTTTTATTGACTACACAAAGGCATTTGACTGTGTGGATCATAACAAGCTATGGATAATATTGCGAAGGCTGGGAATTCCAGAACATGCAGTTGTGCTCATGCAAATTCCGTACCTAGACCAAGGGGCAGTCCCGTGAACAGAACAAGGGGATACTGTGTGGTTTAAAATCAGGAAAGGTGTGCATCAGGGTTGTATCCTTTCACCATACATATTCAACCTGTATGCTGAGTAAATATACCGAGACGCTGGACTGTACAAAGAAGAATGCAGCATCAGGATTAGAGGAAGACTCATTAGCAACCTGCCATATGCAGATGACACAGCCTTGCTTGCTGAAAGTGAAGAGGACTTGAAGCACTTAATGATCAGGATCAAAGACTACAGCCTTCAGTATAGATTACATCTGAACATAAAGAAAAGAAAATTCTCATAACTGGACTAATAAGCAACATCATGATAAACAGAGAAAAGATTGAATTGTCAAGAATTTCATTTTATTATTCATTTCCACAATCAATGTCCATGGAAGCAGCAGTCAAGCAATCAAAGGACTTATCTGCTACAGAAGACCTCTTTAAAGCCTTAAAAAGCAAAGAAGTCATTTTGAGGACTAAAGCGTGTTTGAATAAGCCATAGTATTTTCAATTGCCTCATATGCATGTAAAAGCTGGACAATGAATAAGGAAGACTGAAGAATTGATGCCTTTGAATTATGGTGTTGACGAAGAATAATTGATCACAGAACGAACAAATCTGTCTTGGAATAAGTACTGCCAGAATGCTTCTTAGAAGCAAGGATGGCAAAACTTCGCCTCATGTACTTTGGACATGTTATCAGGAGGGACCAGCCCCTGGAGAAAAATATCACGCTTTGTAAATAGAGGGTCAGCAAAAAAGAGCAAGATCCTCAATGAGATGGACTGACACAGTGGCCACAACAGTGGGCTTGAACATAACAATGATTGTGAGGATAGCACAGGAGCAGGCAGTGTTTCGTTATGTTGGACATAGGGTCACTATGATTAAGAACTGACTTGACAGCACCTAACAACAACAACACATATTTCCTTACTTTGTTTCAGTGAGATCATATGGTATTGGTCCTTTTGCAACTGACTTATTTCACTCATCATAATGTTTTCAAGGTTCATCCATGTTGTGGCATGCATCATGACTTCATTTCTCTTTATGGCTGAGTAATATTCCTTTTTGTCTATCCATCATGTTGATGGACATTTCAGTTGTTTCAACATTTTGGCTGTTGTGAAAGTGCTGCAGTCAACTTTGGTGTGCAAGTTTCTGTTTACTTTCGTGCTTTCACTTCTTCTGGGTATATACCTAGAATTGGGACTGACGGGTCATAGGTCATGTGGTAGTTCTATGATCATTTGTTTTAAAAAAAAAAAAACACTGAACTGTTTTTGTTTGTTTTTTAAGTACTTTATGCCATTGTGTTTTTGTTTTTAGTTGCCGTTGAGTGGATTTCAACTCCTAGTGACTCCATGTGACAGAGTAGAACTGCCCCACAAAGGTTTCTCGGCCGTAATCTTTTCAGAAGCAAATGGTCAGGTCTTTCTCCTGTGGAGCAACTGGGTAAGTTTGGAACCGCCAACCTTCAGGTTATAAACTGAGTGCTTAACTGCTTGCACCTATAGATTTCCTTTTACGCCATTGTAGAGAATGGGAAATGTAAATATGTAATATGTTCCCTGAACGTTTAGGTTTTGTTTTTTTTCCTGTTATAGTCTCTTTGGAGCCCTGGGAGCAAAGTAGTTAAGAGTTCAGGCTGCTAATCAAAAGGGTTAGCAGTTTGAATCTACCAGCCACTCCTTGGAAACCCTGTGGGGCTCATCTACTCCGTCCTACAGGGTTCTCTGAGTCAGAATTGACTTGACGGCAGTCAACAACATAGTCTCTTTAGGTAAGTAAGTCCTAAAAGCTCTTTTTTGGGTTTTGTTTAATAAAAAATATTGGTAAAAAGCAAGTTTTTCAAATTGCAATACTGAACCATGAGTAGGTTGTAAAATCAATGTTGTGACTAATTACAGGTTTTATTTAAAGAATCAGAAAGGACAATACTAGGATCCATTACATGTAGTGACCACAAAAATTTTTAAACATATGCTGGGTCACAAAGAATTATATATTTCTTACTGCATCTTGTGATCAAAAAAAGGTGGAGTGACTCTATTCTACGTAGACAGTTATATTTCTAATGTATCCTCTACTTTTTTCTCTTCTCTTTTTTCGATGTTATATAAAAACAAGACTGTTGAGAAAGGAATGCAAATTTCATCAACAGTTGATGTTCAGCCTTTTCTATGAAGTAGCCACACCATTGGAATACTCCAACGCTAGTGACCTGAGACCCTACTAGACCAATCATCTCTCTCATCTCTATCTGCATATTAGAATCACCCAGGGAGGTTTTTAAGAATACCACACCCACCGCCGAGAATAATGATGCCCAAATCCAACTCCACACCATTTAAATCAGAATCTTTAGGTGTGGAGTCAAAGAATTTGCGTTAGTTCAAAGCTGACCAGGTTCTTCCTAGAATCGCCCAAATTCCCACCATTATCTTTGCTTCTCCACCTCTCTTCCACCATAGGCTTCTTTCCCGTTGGACTTAAAGATTTTACTCTTCCTTCTCACAGTCTCAGGTAAATCATTCTCTCATTTGGACCTCCAAGATAAACATTGTACTGATAGCTCTTGTTTTCCTTCTATTTATCCATCTGAATCTTTACAAAGCTGGCCTTTAGATTCTGTTTTCCCAAAGCCAGTTCACGACAAAGGTCTCCTCAAGTCAGGTAGATGGAATTCATACTCCAGCATCTGTCAGTCAGTGTTAAGTGCTTTTCAGGCAGAGAGCAACTGATTGCTGTGGGACTGACATAAACACCCAGGTAATTTCAGGTCCCTGAGCCATCAGGCAAAGTAGTTCCAGTAGTTTTAGTGTAGTCCTCCTCAGAAGGGTCCTTGAAAGCAAGAGGAAATCGTAAGCATGAGAGTGAGAAAGGGATCCAAGGTGGATGCTGTGCAGGGAGAGATAACGAGGTGGATATTCCACAAAGCAGGAACCCAGTAAATATTAAGTCTGGGGGAATAAAGGCAGTTCCAGGATACTTTACGAGCTTATAAACACTTTTACCAATCAAGATATCCTTGCTTTTTTGTTTGTTTGTTTCTCAGTAATAAGAGTTACACACCATAATGCAACTGGGATGTTATACTTTGAATACAACAAATTCAAACTTTGCAAAGGATCAACATGACCTATACTTTCAGTATTTTATCACTTTTATTTTTTATCAGTTTGAAATCCGGGGCTTTTGCCCTTTTTCAGGTTTATATCACCTTTCTGGTCTTCACAGTTCATCAAAGACTACTGACCTGGAATCTAAATTAAAAACACAGGGGCGTGTCTGTTCAGAGACATAAATACTCTACACGTGTGGTCTGGGTGCTCTGAGAAGTATTCCAGGAGCCCTCAGGTTGGTGTTTAGAGAAGTGGCCTGGCATGCCTTCCTGAGCCCCCCTCGTAGAGTGTTCCTGATGTAATGAATCATTGCCATGTCTGCCACCTGAGCCAGGCAAAAAATTAAAATATTTTTTGTTCCCCAGCTGCTGTCTGAACTTCTCCAGTCTTCATTTCCACCACAGAGCTGGTTGCTAGACCATGGTTGTGTGTCCCACTACTATTTTTACACGGAACCTACTCCAGTCTCTGAGGAGAGAACAAACAACCAGGTCCCACCTGTCCTCCAAAGTCAGAGGACTACAAGGGTGCCTCCATGTCTGCCCCTGTTCTGCTTACTCAGGTGTTCTCAGGGGTAATTTTCTCTATAAAAACTGTTTCAGTATAAATCAACTTTACCATCAGCAGGTTCTACTATAACCAGTGTTTCAACTAACCCCAAAACAGTGAGGGACTTTATTCTTTTTTCAGAAACACTCAGGATCATTACTTCATTTGAGGTCTACAGCATTCACAGATTTACAAATGAGGAAATAGAAATCCAGGAAGGACAAATCCCTTGAAGAAAGCTACTAAAGACCAAGCCCAAGCCGAGCCCATTGCTGTTGAGTTGATTCCAACTCATAGCAACCCTATAGGACAGAGTACAACTGCCCATAGGGTTTCCAAGGAGCAGCTGGTGGGTTCGAACTGCTGACCTACTGGTTAGCTGCCGAGCTCTTAACCACTGTGCAACCAAGGCTCCTTAGTAAAGACTGCACTGATAAAAAACAAACAAGCAAAGAAGATGGGATGGCTGCTGCCTCCTGTACCAAAAGCCTGTGATGAAGAAGCCAGTTATAATAACGTCACCTCCAGTTCTATGTGTTTCCTCGCTGTACTCATGCCTTGCCCATCCTGATATTGTCATGGCCCCTAGAGTGTGAGACGAAAAGCAGGACAACTGGTTAAAAAGTCAGTCATAGAGTTGCGGAGGCATAGAATCTTATGTGAGATTAGGACCTTGGTAGGAGCTAAGGGTCTTCAGAGCCTGTGGTCAACTTACCCATAGTGAGTTTGCTCATGAGGCACTCTGCCAGCTGGCTTCCTTGGGCCAGTTGATCACAAAATCTCTGTCTCTGGTAGTTGGAAATGTTAGCATTCCTGATGAAGTCCTTAAAAGACTTGATTGTATTTTTCACATATTGTGTGAAAAGGTTACATCCACCAATCCCTTCTTATATTTTCTGACATAAATGGATCAGTTCTTGAGCCTGAGCCTGAATTAGGGAATCGTATTTCCTAAGATGGAAAAGAAGAGGAAAATATAAGAGTGAGCACAGTGAATGATAGGCTATGACAGTTTCATCAGAGACATCTCTTAGAACACCCCCAGGGAACTCTCCAAGTTTAATTCCTACACAAGGTGTTTGACTTTGCTGTGGCAGAAGGAATGAGGAAACAGCCTTGGGTATATTTGTTTTACTAACTTTGCTTTCAAACGATGCCCCTTCAGTTCATCACTTCAGCAAGCTGACACACAACCTTAACCATCACAGCCCACCTCTTGTCAAATTGGCACCTGTACACATCTCCTGAAACAATATAAGATCGCTAAATAAAGAAAATTACAAAGTCATACTTGTGCCTAACATGATACATCTAACATGCCTACCACCAAAAACACACTAGCCCTGTGTACATCTTATATTTTATCAGTGAAAAAAAACAAAAATATTTGATGCAGACACACAAGGAAGACATACCCGTAACAGTTACAGGCTTCTTTTCTGCAACTTGGCACATGGTTCCTCCACCCATTCCATATTCCCTTTCCCCTCACCAAGCACCTCAGCTGGTCATTGTTCTTTGCCTGCTGAGGTGACCTAAACCTTCATTCCTGAAGGGTCTGGACTATTAGTAGTCATGTTGGAATTGGGTTGCTGTATTTTTCAGTGACTTTAATAATACTAAGAGACGCTTTAAGGGATCTCCTGTATTGCAGAAATACTCTTCTTTACCTCCATTATGCAACATCAATCCAATTTCTCCTTCGTTCTCAGGGTCAACCACACCAGCCAATGTGGTAAATCCCTTGGTTGTCCGTTGATCCAAAGGAATGAGTAGGCCAAATGGCCAGGTGGTGTTCTTAAATTCCAGTTGAGTGGGATCTTTGGTGTTTCTTCATGTGGGACCATTCCTCCCTTTGGAACTAAGATGTCTAGACCTGCAGAGCATAGGGTCATGGGGACAGGGAGCAAAAATTTTGCAAGTGGGTCAATAGAGGTAACAGTGAATGGTGCCAATCCCTTCTCCACCCCTTGATTCCTGGAGCTGTGAATCCTGCCTATGGGAGAAACAGCACCATGTATTGGATGCTGGTTTAAAACATATATAGCCTCCTGGAGAACATTGCCTCAATCCTACAATGTGGTGCCAGTTAGGTGGCACCATAATTGTGTGTTTAGAAGGCCATTCCATTGTTCCATCAAGCCGGCTGCTTCAGGATAATAAGGAACATGGTAAGACCAGTGAATTCCATGAGCATGGGCCCATTGCTATACTTCATTTGCTGTGAAGTAAGTCCCTTAATCCAAGGTGTTGCTCTATGGGATTTCATGACAGTGGATAAGGCATGTTATGAGTCCACTGATCTTAGTTACGTGTGCAGGGAAGCATAATCTGTATCCAGAGTAAGCATCTATCCCAATAAGAACAAAACTCTGTGCTTTCTATGATGGAAGTAGTCCAATGTAATTAACCTGCCACCAGGTTGCTGGCTGATCACCTCGGGGAATGGTGTCATATCGGAGCCTCAAAGTTGATCTCTATTGCTGGTATATTTGGCATTCAGCATTGGCTGTAGCCAAGTCAGCCTTGATGAGTAGAAGGCCATGTTACTGAGCAATACAGAACCTCCATCAATGCCACCATGACCACTTTTTTCATGAACCCATTGGACAATGATGGGAGTGGCTGGGAAAAGAAGATGACTGGTTTCCACAGAATAAGTCATCCTATTCTCTTGATTTTTTTTTTTTTTTATTATTCTCTTGATTATTAAAATCCTCCTCTGCAGAGGTCATCCTTGGTGACCATTCACATAAGACACATAAGACTCTTCATTCCTTTGGTCCATTCAGAGAGATCTATCCACATACCTCTTCTCCATACCTCCTTGTCTCCAATTTTCCAGTCACGTCCCTCCCGAGTCCCTGACCATCCAGCCAACCATCGGCCACAGCCCATGAATCAGTATACAATGGCACACCTAGGCATTTTTCCTTCAAGGCGAAGTGAATAAGGAGGTACACTGTTGAAAGTTCTGCCTGTCAGGAAGATTTCCCTTCACCAGAGTCCTTCAGGGAAGTCCCAGAAATGGCTGCATTGCTGAGGCTGTCCACTTTTGAGGGGTGCTTGCACTTGATGCAGAACCATCTGTCATGGATTGAATTATATCCCCCCAAAAATGTATGCATCAATTTGGCTGGGCCATGATTCCCAGTATTGTGTGATTTTCCTATATGTTGTAAATCCTGCCTTTGTGATGTTAATGAGGGAGAATGGGTGGAAGTTGTGTTAAGGAGGCAGGACTCCATCTACAAGACTGGATTGTGTCTTGAGGCAATCTCTTGATATTAAAAGAGAGAAGCAACCAGAGGGACAAGGGGACCTCGTACCACAAGGAAAGCAGTGCCAGGAGCAGACTGTGTCCTTTGGACATGGGCTTCCTGTGCAGTGAGGTTCCTAGCCTGGGGGAAGATTGATGAAAAGGCCGACAGAGAAAGAAAGCCTTTCTCTGGAGCTCATGCCCTGAATTTGGACTTTTAGCCTACTTTTTTGTGAGGAAATTAACTTCTTTGTTAAATCTGTCTACTTGTAGCATTTCTGTTATAGCAGCACCAGATGACTAAGACACCATCTATAAACCACGCATAAATTTTCTCTTCCTCACTCAACTGATCACAAGGAACTGTCCGTGAGGCTATAGGTGCAGCCTGGGAGAGGCAGGTAATGTGATACAGGTGGAGACAATAGGCATTAGGACCATTTCCTCATGCAGCTTACTTGTACCTTCAGATCCTGCTCAAGGCCGATTTGTATACACCATTTTCATTTAATGATGTCATGTTATGTCTGAGTTTATGGCTCTGTGGGTCAGACAACATCCAGCTCATGATGGTCAACTCCTGCTGCATGGTGACTTGGTGGCTCATTGTTAAGCAGTCTCTACTGAGGCCCAGTAACAAGCCAAAAGCTGTTCCTCGAAATGAAAGTATTGTCTGCAGAGGATGGCAGGGGTTTGCTCCAAAATCCTAAGGGTCTGCACTGTGGTTCACCAATACAGGCCTGCCAAAGACTCCAAACAGCATTTCTATCTGCTACTGACACTTCAAGCTACATTTTAGCAGCCAGATTATATGGCCCAAGAGGTGGAGTAGCTTGAAGGCAGCCTGAAATTTTGTGGGATTAATTTCCCATCCTCCAGCATGCAAAAGTTTTACCAATAAATTCAGAATCACTGACACTTCTTCCTTAATACATCCATTCAGCATAATGTCGTCAGTGTAATGGACCAGTGTGATGTCTTGTGAAAGGGAAAAGCAATCAAGTTTCCTACAAACTAATTTATGACATAGGGCTGGAGAGTTGATATACCTATAAGGTAGGAAAGCGAAGGTGTATTTCTGGCCTTGCCAGCTGAAGGCAAATTTCTTCTGGTGTTCCATCAAAACCGTAATTAAGAAAAAGGCATTGGCCAGATCAATAGCTACGTACCAGATAACAAGAGATGTATTAACTTGCTCAAGTACTGAAACCACATCTGGAACAGCAGCTACAATTGGAGTCACCACCTGATGAAGTTTATGATAATCCACCGTCATTGTCCAAGATTCATCTGTTTTTGCATAGGCCAAGTAGGCGAGATGAGTTGGGATGTCATGGGAATCATCACCCCTGCAGTCTTCAAATCCTTGATGGTGGCAGTGGTCTCTCCAATCACCCTCCAGAAATGTGGTATTGCTTTTTGTTTACTATTTTCTTAGGTAGGGGCAGTTCTAATGGCTTCCACTTGGCTTTTCCTATCATAATGGTACTTACTCCAGTTTTCAGAGATCCAATGTCGGGGCTCTACCAGTTGCTGAGTAAATCCATTCCATTATGCATTCTGGAACTGGGGAAATCACTACAGGATGGGTTTGGGGAACCACTGGACACACTATGTGATGAACCTGAGCTGAGTCTCAAATAATAATCTGGTATCCAGATGGCCCTACTCTGACTCGTGGACCACAGTGAAGTTTTGTGTCTCTTGAAATTAGTGTAATTTTAGAGCCAGTATCCAGTAATCCCTCAAAAGTCTCGTTATTTCCTTTTTCACAATGAACAGTCACTCTCATAAAAGGTCATAGAACACTTTGGGAAGGCTGGGAGAAAGATTAACTGTATAAATTTTTGGCAGTGTAGTGCTGTCCTTCTTCAAGGAGGCCAAGCCTCTGCTATATTCAAGGGATTGTAGATCTATAAACTGGTTCAAGTCTGGGAATTGATTGAGGGACTGTGACTCTCTATTCTGGTGATTCAAGTCAGACTGCAGCTCACTTGACCTAGAAATCCTCTGCTTATACAGATGAAGTAAATATTTAGTAGATTTCCCATCTATTTCATTGGTAGGGACACCATGACTAAGCAGCCAATACCATAAGTCCATGCAAGTCAGACTAGGGCTAATTAATGCTTTGGCACCACTGTTCATTACAGTAACCAAGCCCACCTTGTCTTTGTCAATCGGGTGCCAGCATTTAGCCCCTACCACCACAGGGTCCAACCAGCCCCACTGTAGTTAGATGTCTTAATTCAGTTTGGGACGTTCTTTTCTTGAGTTTCATACGTCCTCCTGGGTCACACTTTGTACTTCACCTTTTGTGGCTTGCTGGGACTTAAGTCTAATCTAGAAGCAATAAAATGGGTGTTGTGGATATGTTCTGAGAATATTCAGCAAAGTCTTGTAAGGCATCTGCCTCAGATGATGCCACAGGTAATGACCCAGATGCTGCCTCGGTTGATATCTCAGAAAAATGCTCTTCAGACACAGCTGGGCTAATCTCATCAGATGGGAGTGGAGGAGGTAATGGTTTTACTGGGAAGGGTGATTTTGCAGACAAAGATGAAATAGTCTTCAGATGCGAGTAAAAAGGCTGGTTCTGTTGAGTGATTCAATGGAATTTAAGGGCTCATTGTCCCCAACTTCCTGATTATCTGCCCACATGTCACCATCTCAAGTTTCAGAATCCAATTTATTCCCAACCAATGCCCCCACTTTAACTTCAGGCACCATTTGAGGTTGGAAATTCAATTGGCATTGTAATTCAGCCACTCTTACAGTAAGACTGTAGGTTTAGTTTTTCAGCAATATCAGCTCTCTTGCTACAAGAAATAAGGTTTTCTTTCAGAGCCTGTGTGACAAAGTTGAGGTCATTTATGTGGTGCTTGAGCAGTGATTCTGAAGCTCTGTGCTCATCTCTTTCTTTCACCACTTTGTCTTGCTAAAGTAGAACTAACCAATCAGCCTCCTTATACTTCTCATTCTGACAAAATCGTAGAAAAGTATGAAACATGTGATCGCCTAGAGCCTTGTCTCTCATCAAGACATAATCTATTGGTGGTGATATTTTCCGTATTTCTGTTGCCACCTCACTCCATGGATTAACAGTGCCCTCTTTACCACTGGAAAGAAAATCATCAATATTTTTAAGACTAATAAGACTTGAGAACCAATTTAGAAAACTCATCCTTACAATTTTGTTTCTCCGGAATCACTCTAGTACCAAAAGTCTTAGGCTGGGTTCTCTAGAGAAGCAAAACCAGTGAAGTGTGTGTGTGTGTGTGTGTGTGTGTGTGTGTGTGTGTATAAAGAGAAGGAGATAAATAGATTTATCTGAAGGAAATGGCTCACGAAGTCGTAGTAGCTGGCAAGTCCCAAGTCTATGGGTCAGGTGTCAGACTGGAGGCTTCTCCTGAATCATGCAGCTGCGAGGGGTGATGAGCCCAAGATTGGCAGATCAAACAGCAGTCAGCTGGCTCACAGACCCCAGATGCTGACAAATCCAAGAGGGGCAGGTAAGACGGCAGGCTTCTGGCTCACAGGCTGCGGGAGCCGATGAATCCTGAGATCAACAGGGATTACAGCAGACTGATGGCTCAAGTACCAGATGTCAGATGATGACAACCTGGATGCACAATTCAGAGTGAGCAAAAGCCAGTGAACTTTACCAGAATATCCATATATACTGGGTGCAGGCTACATCCCCGAGGAAACTCCACTAACAACTGATTGGCTTATCACATCATATTCCATCGTCTAGATGATTACATTATATCACAAAATAGAGTATATATAAGTTCTTACATAACTGCCAAATTACATCGTTACATAACTGCTAAACTACATCATTAGATAACTACCATACCACTGAGAATCATGGCCCAGCCTAATTGGTGCATAACTTTAACCATCACAGGTCTCTATCTTGAATGGGTGCTCTGTGAGATTAAAGACAGTGCCATGTGTTAAGGAACTCACGGCACCCGGTGGAATATAAACACATAAGTAAGCATTCAGTTCATAGTTAGAACTGGGTACTCCTAAAGCTGGACTAGACATTTATACTCACCTACCCTTTCTGATACCTGAATCTTCCCACTTTTGCACTATGAAGAGGTCGTCTATAGATCATCTTTAAAATTCTATTCTCTGAGTTCCAGAGGAAGTAAAGACAGACTAGGGAGAAGCGAGGGCTCCACACTTATGGCGCTGTTATACACTGGGTTCTCTAAAGAAGCAAAATCAGTGAAGCATATAAATATACAGAGAGAGAGAGAGATTTATATCAAGGAAATGGCTCACACGGTTGTAGAGGCTGTAATATCCCAAGACCATGAGTCAGGATAGAGGCTTCTCCTGATTCACATAGCCACAGGGGCTGGGAAACACAAGATCAGCATGTTGGAGAGCAGGGCTCTTGCTCACAGGCTGTGAAGATCAATGAGTCCCAAGACTGGCAGGCAAGACCACAGGTAAGCTGCTAGCTCAAGTCTCAAAACTAGAGTTCAGGAAAACAGGAGCCAGCTGCAGGATTTAGAATGAGCAAAAGCCCCTGACCCCTGACAGAACGTTTGCTTACACTCAATGCAGGTCACATGCCCAAGGAAAGTCCCCTTCAACTGACTGGCTACAGCAGATCCCATAATGGGGGTGATCACATATCAAATCTCAACAGGGAAGTGACCACAACATCACACAAGTGCCAAAAACTCAGAATCATAGCCCAGCCAAGTTGACCCAAATCTTAACCATCACAGGCCCCTTTTATCAAGTAACTGTGTTTTAGTGTGTCTTACACATTTGAGCCTCTGAGATCTCATTTCAACACTGCATTAAAAAAAAGTTTTGAATGCCCCGGTCTACCTTATGTCTGAAACTTTCTGAGCATAGGAAATGCTGGTCCTCAGCAAATTAATAAATAATTTTCCGGGCAATATTTTCTCAATTATCTGTCTACTCAATAGTCCTACCAGTTAATGCCCTATATACTATAATACTTAGAAAAAAATCAAAGTTGGGGAGGAGAAACCTTTTTATCAGGAAAACTTGAAAATTATCTTTTGTAGCAGAAAATGTTAGTCTATTAATGACAACCACCATTCTGACAAAAAAATAAGAGAAAGCATAATAATTATAGCAAATATTGTTTTGAGAAGTTCATATGTGCTGGATATTGTTGTAAACCCTTTACACTGTAATCATGTATTTAACATTCATAACCCTCTGAGGTAGGTAGCGCTGGTATCTTCATTTTACAGATGAGGTAGCCAAGGTAACTGAGACACAGGAAAGTTAGGTAAATTTGCCCAACATTACAAAGCTAGAAGTTAACATTGCTAGTATTCCAACTCAGGCATCTGTCTGCATTTCATTTATATATTATTTAAGGGAGAACCCCAGAGACCTAAATTCTTCCAGCCACTGGACTAGCATCCAATTCCTATAGCTCTCTGGTTGTCTAGTTTTATGCCTTCCTGTACATTTCTGTCCTCCTCTTTGCACAAATTTGCTCTTCATCCTACCAGTACGGGTTGCCCCACTTCAAGCAGAAATTCAAACTTTGCCATAGCTTGCCCTGCACAGATCCCTCCTTACCCAATCCTTGCAACTGGTCTCTCCTCCTCAAACTGGAGCTCCTTTCTGAGCACAGATTCAATGAGGTCCTTGTATGCTTCACACTCTGAGAACAGACAGACACACCTGCCCCAGTGGAAAGCTGGACCTGACACTGACAATCACTCATAATATTCATAACCCCAAGGCTAATCCCAAGGACAAAAATAACCCCAGTTCCAGGGTCTTGCTGGGTTTCCGTAACTTTATGTCTCAGTCTCCGAGCTGCAAGGCATTTAATCACCCCCATTTTAGAGACAATTAAAGAGAAGCTCAAGGAACCCTGGTGGCACAATGGTTGAGTTCAACTCCTAAACAAAAAGCTGGCCATTCCAAATCTCCCAACCGCTCCACGGGAGAAAGATGTGGCAATCTGTTTCTATAAAGATTATAGCCTAGGAAACCCTATGGGGCAGTTCTACTCTGTCACCTGGGCTTGCTATGAGTTAGAATCGACTTGAAGACAATTGTTTTTTTAAAGCTCAAAGACAGGTAAAGTAATTGTTCAAGATGATTCAACTGGTATTTGGCAGAATCAGAATTCATATCCCCTAAATTCTGACTCTGATACATGGGCCCCTTTACCAAGCCTTGTGGCCTCTTCGGTAAAACACTCACCTGGGGCATGAAGTAGCTATTTCCTGTAAGCTTGGGAAGGCCCTAAGGACTATAGGACTGATGGTTCTCCTCTGCTGATTGTTTCAATAATACTGTAATATTCAAAGATTTAAAAGTTTACCTGGATAAAGCTGTGTAAAAATGCAACGGAAAAAAAATGCCTGAAAGACTTACCTTCGAATGCTAAGAGGTATTAAGTTAGAACTGGTAGAAAGGAGTGTTTCCCATGTGCCAGGCTTTGTTCCAGCAGATTTTCAAGAATTAACTCATATAATCATGCCTGCTACCTGAAGAGGTAGGTACTACTCTTATTACCGTTATAAATGAAGAAACTGAGGCATAGAGATGATAACTTGGATTTGAGCCCAGGAAGTTTTCCTTGAGATACATGCTCTTAATCACTGCACTGCATTACCTCTATCCTAAGATCTTAGGTGATATCTTCTCTAGCTTCAAAAATTTTGTCCTGCATTTTTATTGGGATTGTCATGAATAATGTGAAGGAAAACAAAAAATAAAAACCTTAACCTCCCATCCCCCAAAGCTTATCTTTTCACTTCTTTAATAAGTAGTCTTTATTTTTACTTTTTGTCTATGACAGTAAGTTGATTAACAAATTTTATCTTCCAATGATTTGTTGAAAAATAATTGTATATATTCAAAAGCCAACATTTTAATGTCAGCAAGAATCTTCCTCTAATATCCCTGACCCTCTTGTTCCCATGTTCCCTTTAGTCAGTGTATCTCTATCCCTCTCTCTCATTATTAACAGATTTCCCAGTGGGTTTTCAGATGTGAAAGCTGACTGTGGGGAGGGAGGGGCCAGTCTCTACACCAGCCTCCTGGGACTGGTGGTTTCTTCCACTTGGCCTTGTTCTCATTTTGGCCATGTGTCTCATAGCCCAGATGCTGGAGGTCCACCTGGCCTTGCTTGCAGTCTGCAAGGTTCATATTCAGAGAGAGAGAGTGTCATAAAATCTCTGAGTTTCCTGGAGATACCATCACCAGAGTATGAGGACTGGCTTCCTTGAACTTATAGGGGAAAAGAATCTTGCTGCAAACATCTGGACTTCCCTCTGTTTCCTGTTGATGTTCCCATCTCTAGCTTCCTGAGGCTAGCTTGGGAATACACAGAGTTAAGCTCTTTTGAGGCAGGTCCCAGTGCAGCTGACAAAATGCTTTTTCAGTAAAAGTTTGAATTGAATCCTGAAATATTTAGGTCAACAGTGACGTTACATGTTTGTACACTCTGAAACGGGTTCCTGAGCAAGAAAAGGCAGTTTTCTGGCTGAACTAGGATTTTAGCCTCTGTTCCTCCCTACACTCTCACTGCAAACTTGGGAAAGTTGCTTTACCCCTTTATGCCTCCGCTTTGCAAATTAAGGATAAACTATCCACTTCTACCTCTCTAGGAGTCTGGTCAGGATAAAATTTATTTTGATGAAGGAGAGAGAATACCTTTAGCTTTTGGAGAGTGTTTAGTTTCTCCGAGAGCAGACAGACAATCATTCATCATTTTGGTGGCCTTGACCATGTAGGACTTCCTGTATTTCTGCAGCTGGTTGGCCAGGGTGTAGGCAGTAGCTTCAGATATAAGGAATTTCTCTTTGAGGTCTCTGACCTGCTGTTTGCTTTGTGCTAGCTGGGAGAGCAACTCCTGGTTGATTTCCAGGATATTCCTGTCTGTGCTTTGCCTAGAGCAAGTGGTGAGAGCTAATTCCATGTCGAAGCTTATGGTGGAAAGAGTGGAGCCAGAGCTGGGGAGAAGAAAACCAGACAAAAATAAAGACAAGTTAATAGATTATGCTGATGGCTGCATATCTTGATGAATTTACTAAAAATCATTGAATTGTACGGCTAAAATGGGTAAATTTTGCAGTATAAAATCATATCCCAATAAAGTTTCCTTTCTTTTTTTAAGTGAAAAAAGTTATTTAAACCGGTCTAAAGGATTTTTTTTTTTTAAAGGATGCAGATGTGATTTATAACTTACTTTTGGGATAAACGTTGTCAGCATCCCATAACACTTGACAGTCCTGAATCACCAAAACAAGGAGCAAAGTCCAGAGCTCAGAGCCTAAGTCACTGCCTCTAGGTCAGGCTCCGAGTGGAGTGCCAGAAGGAGGACCCAGAGCATCCGGTAACTGTTTGGAGTTGCAATAACAGAATTGGAAGGCAGGGGGTGTCATGGAATCTTAGGTGACCCTGCCTTCCAGTTGCCTGGGTCATGCTGATACACAAGGCTGCCTGGTCTCATCTGAAGGTGGGGACCACCCTCAACATCAATCTTGGTATATGTGTACCCTATTGCTGATACAAGAGCCCTGTCTCTTTCTAAAATTTAAATATGTTTTCCATTGTTTATTTTTGCAAGCACATAGAAAACATCAAGGAGTCCATATCTCCTCCAAATTCTTTCATTTCCTTGAAGAATGTCACAAAGTCACTTTTTCTTTTTCATGAAAAGCTTAACGGAAAACTTAAAGACTACCTTGGTGTTCTTGTTCGGCTTTTCTCCAGTCCCCTGCCCCCCCACCACCACCACCATTTTAACAGTATAAGAACAAAATCCTCAGCAGTTTGTGAACACATTATAAGATTTTTGCCTTGACTAATATTCTTCTTGCTGCATCCCAATGTTACTTTGGCTTCTTTTCCCTCAGCAGGGAAGCATGCTGGCTTTTCATTAAACTTAAAGTCAAGTTTCACATTCCTACCTCCTAATCCTACCCTCCTCTATAGTGTGTGAGTTACTTTGCTTTTTCATCTCCATATACATGTTTTATGCTTTTCACTAAAGAATTTCATTCTAGCTCCACAGGGTCTCTTTCCATCTTGTCAAAGTCATTGAAATATCTCATGCTAGTTGATTACCTCCCATTAGGCTCATGATTCCCTGGACCCCTAAAGTTTATATATATCTCCCTGAATGCATGCAGTGGCCACCTATTTTGGGATGGCTTGTAAACTGATGCTATTTTTTATGTTCAGGAGCAGTTTCTGTGGGACAATGATTAGTAGATCTATTTGGATTGACCAAAGTCACTGACCTGTGGTTTTCCTGTGGTTGTATTTTCTGACAGGACATAGTAAAATCAAGATCATGGATCTGTGGTTGTTTGTGGTGATCCACAGCATTCCTGTGCAATGGGGTTTAGTGACATAGTATCTGAGGTTTTAAGGAGAGGCACAGACAGAAAAAAGAGAAAGTGATCCCCTGACACACCTCCTCAATTCTTAAGTATCCATTCCCCCCTGGTTTTGTGAACCTGAGACTGGGAAGACTGCATGGAATATTTGTTTCTTCCATTTAGCATCCTGGATTGCCTGCCCATTTGGTGGGCGAGGCCTTTGGAGCCCAGAGAAGAGGGACCAATTTCTGGAGGAGGGAAGTTGTGCAGAGGGGCTACAGACTTCCTGTGGTGGTGGGCCCTATGCTCTGCTGGTCCTGGTAGAATTAAGAACACAGATGAGTCATAAGCGGAGAGCACCATGTACAAGAAAATAAGTTTTCACACTCCTGTTTGTTGTACATTCCACCAGGCAAATCTTCAGGGAATCATTTTTGATGCTCGAGGTTAAAGAGCATTGGGAGCAGTCCATAGCAACCCTTAGCTCTGGAGATTTGGAAGAGGAGAATCTGGAAAAGGAATGCCTGCGGGCATGTGGTTTGTCCACACTGTTCTCATCAACTCTCTTCAGCAAAGCTTGTGTATTTCCCAGATATTATATCACAGCTACCATATTGGTGGTTTCATTGCAGGTAATACTTTCTGATGTGGGAGAATTTTGGTCTTCATGACTGGCGCAGGGGTGGGGGTTTCTACTGTCATTTAGTTAGCAGTGGCCAAGGATGTTGCTAAACATCCTGCAATACACAGGAGAGCCCCCTTCCCCCCACAAGAAAGAATTATCAGATGCAAAATATCGATAGTGCTGAGTTTGAGAAACTCAGTGCTCATACCTGAGTGACTAGAAAACATGAATTCCCGACTAATTGGATTTGGGGTCGAAGGAAAACTCTGGAGTCAAAGAGAACTCTTAGGTTTCTCGCCTCAGTATATAAAAGAATGGAGTTGTCATCAAGTAAGATAGGAAAACTGCGGGTGTGGCAGGTTTTAGCAGGAACATCTAGCCCAGAACCCCGGGTCTTGCTTGGAAGTGTTTTCCATCCAGGCTATCTCCATTCATCCATCTGTATGAGTTCTTTTATTAGGTTGGAGATACCTGGGTCTTGGTGTTCAGTCTCCTCTTATCCTGGGCACCATCTATCCTGCCTCCAGCTGGCAAGCTCATCCACTGCCCTGGTTCCCTCAAACATCTCACCACATGTTTTTTCTGTGCAAAGGTGTCTCTAGGTCAGTTGTGAATGAGGCAACTCATTTCTTGAGTTATGGGCAAGGAGGTAGAGTAGTTCCCTGGTGATCTAGTTGCTAGGATTCTGGGGTGAATGACCCTGGGTCAGTTCAGGGTCAGAATCCTTCTTCCATCTCCACATGAAGCAAGTCTTCTTTTATCCCAGGAGGTCTGGGTGCTCCAAGGACCAGAAGTAGAAGAGGCTCTACACGAAGTCCAAATGCTCCTTGTCAGTGGGGCAAGGGGTGGGGAGAACTTGGGCAAGAGTAATGGTGAGGCTTTTCTCCGGTCACACTGGTCTTGCTTCATGTTCATATTGACATGGGTAGAAGTGGCTTTAGACACCCACTAAGCCTCTTACCCAGGTTTACACAGCCTTGCAGAGATTCAAATTGCTGTTGGACTACACCCAAGTTGCTGCTGCTGCTCCAGGGGCTCACATACTGCTGAGCTCTGAATAGCTGAGTGAGAGGACAAGCCAAGTCATGGAGTTTGTATGTACTCTCCAGGTACGTGGGTCAGCTTAGCATTCTGGACTATGTTTGCAGGTAAATTGATTGCTAGGCTTTTGGGCTTTTGGAAGAGGTGACTGGATGTGATAAATGCTATGATGGGAGGGAGGTGAGGTCATAGAGACCTGTCCTGTATTTAGATGAGGTCGTTCATGGAAGGTGATATTTAGTGACCCAAGAAAGGCAGTATGTGAAGCATGTGTGAACAGAAAACTATTACCAGTGCCGGAAGCAGAAAGTATATGTAAAAAGAAAAAAAAAAAAAAGGGAGTATCAAAACCATGGTATCAGAGCAAGGCCTCACAACTCTACCACTGCTGTGATCATTGTCCCCCGTAGCCTCTTCCAGGCACTGCATGCATTTTCTCTTTTGCATTCAGCACTCCCAAGATGGGTTCATATCTGTCTTGTGTCCGTTGTAACCCAGGAGGAGAGCGAGCCAGGGAGGTGGAGTGGCCTTAGCCTGCAGAGGCAGCGTGAGAAGTATGGAGAAGAGATGGCGCAGTGGTGGCTGGTCGGGATTCTTTGCTTCAAGGCCGTGTGGTTGGCTATGCTGTGGGTTCCTGTTCGGGTCTGTGCTTTGAATGGTTTCTCCAGGAGTGGATTGCAAGAGTGGCTGCGGGCGGATAGGGGAGGATGGAGACCATGAGAGTGCAGTGAAGAGATAGGAGGGTGCATCGTTCCGGCAGGAGCTCCAGCCATACTTACTTGTCAGAGGAGACGCCATGATCACGAAGGAAGTTTTCCCAGGCGGTGCTCATCCATTGCACTCAGGACGTGCTGACCCTTGCGATTTCCTCACTCGTGGGAAACTTGGCTGTACGATTTGTGGTAGTGGGTACTGTGTTCTCGCTTTCCCTGACATTCTGCGTTTCACCACAGAGCAATGTTGGGATTGCTACTCTTGTAGGTCTTTTCTAAGTTCCTTCCCTACCTGTTTTTCTTTAAGCCCGTCCATCTTCCTGCTGGATATCTGCATGAACTGCAAAGTTTTACAGTTGCCAGACTGGAACCGCCGACACTGTATTTCAGTCTGTTTGTCTTCTCTCTCTTTCCTTTCCCCCTACCTCTCTCCTTCCATAGCCCTTTGGCTCTTAACTGCAGCACCTTCCACTCCTGCCTTGGGAACCCTTCACTTCCACTCTCTGACATAGGCATGTGGGTCGGCTGGCCCACCTGCACTTCTCCCAGCAGTAGCTTTTCCAGCCCTGAGCCACGCCCGACCCTCAGCGGGAAAAGCCCGCCTGCCTCCTGCTTCCTGGGGACTCTCTGCTCCCACCTGCAGCGAAGAGGCGGCTCTGGATGCTCACTGGGCCTCAGAAAGGGCAGCGCGGGGTGGCGGTGTGGGGCGGAGTACTGCCGTGGGGAGTCAGTCGTGGGTTTCTATGGGGTAGGGCCCGTGGTGGGGAGCAGGGAAAGTGGGAAGGGGGCCACGCGCTCCTTGTTTGTGCCATCGTCGGTGTCCGCCTGGGAACACAAAGGCCTGTTGTTCAGGTGTAGCTTTCCGGGCTTCTGCTTGTAGCCCCACCTAGGAAATGGGGTCTGCTCCCTTATCTTTTTGTTATTATGTTACTATTCACAGCAACTCTAGGCAGGACAGCATGAGCCCATTGTTGCAGCCCTTGTGTCGATCCATCTCGTTGAGGGGCTTCCTCTTTTTCACTAACCCTCTACTTCACCTCTTTACCAAGCATGAAGTCCTTCTCCAGGGACTGGTCCCGCCTGATAACATGTCCAATGTGGGTGAGAGGAAGTCTTGCCATCCTTGCTTCTAAGGGACATTCAGGCTATACTTCTTCAAAGAGAGATTGATTCATTCTTCTGGCAGTCCACGATATATTCAATATTGTTCACCAGTACCACCATTCAAAGGCAATTATTCTTCTTCAGTCTTCTTTACTCATTGTTCAGCTTCCATGCATACAGGGTGATTGAAAACACCATGGCTTGGATCAGGCACACCTTAGTCCTTAAAGTGACTTCTTGGCTTTTTAACTCTTTTGCAGGAGATTTGCCCAATGCAATGAGTCTTTTGATTTCTTGACTGCTGCTTCCATGGGCATTGTGTTCCAATGACTGCCTCTAGTCTATGTACAGGTTCCACAAGACCACAATTATGTGTTCAAGAATTCCAATTCTTCTTAATATTATCCATAATTTGTTATGTTTCACACAGTTGAATGCCTTTGTATAGACAATAAAACACAGGTAAACATCTTTCTGGTATTCTGTGTTTTCAGTTAAGAGGCATCTGACATAAGCAATGATATCCCTCATTTCATGTCCTCTTCTGAACACAGCTTGAATTTCTGTCAGTTCCCTGTGGATGTACGCTGAAACCACTTTTGAATGATTGTCAACAAAATTTTACTTGTGTGTGATATTAATGATATTCTTTGGTGATTTCTGCGTTCAGTTGGATTACGTTTCTTTGGAATGGGCACAGGTATGGATCTCTTCCAGTCAGTTGACCAAGTGAAGCCTTCCAAATTTCTTGGCATAGATGACTCAGCCCTCCCAGCACTGCATCTGTTTGTTGAAATATTTTAACTGGTATTCCATCAGTTCCTGGAGCCTTGTTTTACACCAATGCCTTAAGTGCAGTTTGAACTTCTTCCTTCAGTACCATCAGGTCTTGATCATATGCTACCTCCTGAAATGTTTGAAATGTCAACCAATTCTTTTGTTTCAGTGACTGTGTGTATTCTTTTCATCTTCTTTTGATGCTTCCTGCATCACTTAATGTTTTCCCTGTACAATCCTTCAATATTGCAACTCTAAGCTTCAATTTCCTCTTTATTTCTTTCAGCTTGGGAAATGTTGAGAGTGTTCTCTCCCCTTTTAGTTTTCTAACCCTAGGTCTTGCTCTTTTCACTATGTCTTTGTCTTACTGAAAGAATAGTAACTTCATATATTCTTCATGTACATTTATCAATGAACATTTTCCCACATTTGCTTTGTCACTCTCCATATATACGTATTTGCTACACCATTTGAGAGTAACTTGCAGACATTTCAACATGGTTTGGTTACTCTTTTCTTTGGCAGCATCCCTCAAAACCAGCCACTTGAGGATCTTTCCCCTTTGTCCTCTCAGTGAGGGCCCTCTTACATCTTCAGCAACTAAACACCCATTCCATTCAGAATGTAGAGAAGCTTCAAGCAGAGCTTTATTTAGCTTTTCCTGACACCACAATGGCTAGGTGGGCAAGTGATTAGTCTGTCTATCCTCAGCACAGGCTGTCCTTTTGACTCCTCCTAGTTGCTTTGGTGGGCAGCAAGGTCCTGGGTCAGTCTGACCTCTGGAGCCACCTTATAGTGAGAAGGCCTTTTCAGAATCTTCTAGGAAGGAGGCCTGAATCCTTGGATTGCAGGGTTGCTCAGCAAATGGCAATTCCCTCTCTCTACTCAGTTTAACCTGTTGTTTCAGACATGCCACTGCCTCCTTCTCCTCATTCTATCCTGGTGGTTTCTTGAGTGGGACAGGGAACCTTCCTTCCTGCGCTGTAAGTTGCACATATCTTTGGCATAGTGGGGCTGCTAACCAAAAGCTCGGCAGTTCGAATCAACCAGGTCCTCCTTGGAAACTCTGCGGGGCAGTTGTACTCTGTCCTATAGGGTCGCTATAAATTGGAATTGATTTGATGGCAACAGGTTGGTTGTTTGTTGTTGAGTTGTCCTGAGCTTTAAATAAGGTGATGTATGTAAGAGGTGCCATCAGTGTTCAGTAAGGGTTTTCAATTATTTTTTAGGTATTTCCAATGAATAGGCTGTTGCTTATTGATCCAGTTGTGAGAAATTTTGTTTTCATTATGTAGAGGTGTAATCCTGCTGAAGGCTGTAGTCTTTGATCTTCATCAGCAGTGCTTTAAGTCCTCTTCACTTTCAGTAAGGTACTCACAAATAAGATGTCAAGAGAATCAATTAGCATCTAGATTCACTCATAAAAAAAAATGAGAAGAAAATTCCATCTATTTGGAATTATAGAGGCACATCTACTAATCCTTGTTTCAAAGCAGAGATGAAAATGGAAATTAGAACATATTCTGAACTAAATAAAAATGAAAATTCTGCATGTACTGCATAATGCACAGCTAAACCTGTCCTTAGAGGACAACACACAGCTTTAAACGTGAATATTAGAATTTTAGTGCTGATCATTAATAAGCTAAGTCTCTGTCATAGATTGAATTGTGTCCCCCCAAAATATCTGTCAACTTGACTAGGTCGTGATTCCCCTTATTGTATGATTGTCTACCACTTTATCATCTGATGTGATTTCCCTCTGTGTTGTAAATCCTATCACTGTGATGTAACGAGATGGATTAGTTAGTGACAGTTATATTGGTGGGATCTATAAGATTATGTAGTGTCTTGAGCCAATCTCTTCTGAGATATAAAAGAGAGAATCAAGCAGAGAGACATGGGGGACCTTATACCACCAAAAATGAAAAGTAGGAGTGCATGTCCTTTGGACACGGGGTCCCTGAGGTGAGAAGCTCCTCAACCAGGGGAAGATTGATGACGGGAACAGAGCTGAGAAGAGAGGGCCTTCCCCTGGAGCCAATGCCCTGAATTTGGACTTGTAGCCTACCTGACTCTGAAAGAATAAATTTCTCTTTGCTAAAGCCATCCACTTGTGGTATTTATGTTATAGAAGCACTAGATAACTAAGACACTAATAGGTCCAGTTGTGAAGATTTTTGTTTTTGTGTAGAAATTGTTAAATGAGAACCTAATCTGCTGTGTACACTTTCACCAAAAACACAAGAAAATATTTTTAAAATTTAAAAACAGAAAAGAATTGCCCTGGGGCCATCAAGCCTGTGGCTGGTACCCTGAGGGGGTAATAGGAACCCCAGAACCCCTGGGGACCTCTGAACATGCAACTGGTATCTTGAAGGGGTTGTGGGACAATGTGTCAAATGAGAGCTTGGTGGCCCATAGGCCCTTGCTCAGAGGCCATTTCTTTCTCCTGAAAGTGGGGAACCAGGATTTTTCACATCCTGGGTTCAGGATCCCACATCTCAGTCAGGCTTCCCAATTCCAGAATAAAACACCAGTTGAAAGTGCCCTGGGGCTCTTGCACAGGTCTAAGGCACAGAGAGTGCTCCCTGCAAGTCAGGAGCTGACCCCAGGACCTTTCTGCCCACCAAAGCAACTAGGAGGAGTCAAGAGGACAGCCTGCGTTGAGGATAGACAGACTAATCACATGACCACCTACCCATTGTGTGTCAGGAAAAGCTAAATAGAGCTCTGCTCTAAGCTTCTCTACATTCTGAATGGAATGGGTGTTTAGTTGCTGAAGATGTAAGAGGGGCCTCATCGAGAGGACAAAATGGAAAAGTCCTCAAGTGCTTGTTTTGGGGGATACTGCCAAAAGAAAAGAGTAACCAAACCATGTTGAAATGTCTGCAAGTTACTCTCAAATGGTGTAGCAAATACATATATATATGGAGAGTAACAAAGCAAATGTGGGAAAATGTTCATTGATAAATGCATGTGAAGAATATACAAAGTTACTATTCTTTCAGTAAGACAAAGTAAAGTATTATTATGAAAGGAGCAAAGACCTAGAGTTAGAAAACTAGAAGGGGAGAAAGAATACTCTCAGCATTTCCCAAGCTGAAAGAAATGAAGAGAAAATTGAAGCCTCGAGTTGCAATATTGAAGAATTGTGTGGGGAAAACATTAACAACTCAGAAAGCATCAAAAGAAGATGGAAGGAATACATAGAGTCACTGTACCAAAAAGAATTGGTTGATGTTCAGCCATTTCAGGAGGTAGCATATGATCAAGAATTGATGGTACTAAAGGAAGAAGCCCAAGCTGCACTGAAGGCATTGGCAAAAAAAAAGGCTTCAGGAATTGATGGAATACCAAATGAGATGTTTCAACAAATGGATGCAGCACTGCAGATGCTCACTCGTCTATGCCAGGAAATGTGGAAGACAGTTTGCTGGCCAACCAACTGGAAAAGATCCATATTTGTGCCCATTCCAAAGAATGGGGATCTAATAGAATGCAGAAATTATCAAAAATGTCATTAAAATCACACACAAGTAAAATTTTTCTGGAGATCACTCAAAAGCAGTCGCAGCAGTACATGAACAAGGAACTGCTAGAAATTCAACCCAGATTCAGAAGAGGATGTGGAACAAGGGATATCATTGCTGGTGTCAGACGAATCTTGGCTGAAAGCAGAGAATACAAAACAATGATGTTTACCTGTGTTTTATTGACTATGCAAAGGCTTTTGACTGTGTGGATCATAACAAGTTATGGACAACATTGTAAAAATAAGAATTCCATAACACTTAATTGCGCTCATGAGGAACCTGTACATAGACCAAGAGGCAGTCATTCAAACAGAGCAAGGGAATACTGCGTGGTTTAAAATCAGGAAAGGTGTGTGTCAGGGTTTTTTTTTTCATCATATTTATTCAATCTGTACGCTGAGCAAATAATTTGAGAAGTTGGAGTATATGAAGAAGTCAGCATCAGGATTGGAGGAAGGCTTATTAACAATCTGCATTATGCAGATGACACGACCTTGCTTGCTGAAAGTGAAGAGTACCTGAAACACTCTTTGATGAAGAACAAAGACTATAGCCTTCAGTATGCATTGCACCTCAACATAAAGAAAACTGAAATCCTCATAACTGTACCAATAAGCAACATCATGATAAATGGAAAAAAGGTTGAAGTTGTCAAGGATTTCATTTTACTTGGATTCACAATCAACACCCATGGAAGCAGCAGTTAAGAAATCAAACGATACATTGCATTGGGCAAATCTCCCGCAAAAGACCTCTTTAAAGTGTTAAGTAGCAAAGAAGTCACTTTAAGGACTAAGGTGTGCCTGACCCAATCCATGGTGTTTTCAATCACCTTGTGTGCATGCAAAAGCTGAACAATGAATAAAGAATTGATGCCTTTGAATTATGGTGTTAGTAAAGAATATTGAATATACTATGGACTGCCAGAAGAACAAACAAATTTGTCTTGGAAAAAGTACAGCCAGAACAATCCTAAGAAGCAAGAATGCCAAGACTTATACTCAGGTACTTTGGACTAGTTATTAGGAGGGACCAGTCCCTGGAGAAGAACATGATGCTTGGTAAAGTGGAGAGTTGGTGAAAAAGAGGAAGACCTTCAACAGGATGGATTGACACATTGGCTGCAACACTAGTCTCAAGTGTAACAATAATTGAGAGGATGACAGAAGATAGGGTGGTTTTCGTTCTGTTTACATAGCGTAGCCAGGAGTTGGAACTGACTGGAAGGTACCTAACAACAACAATATTCTTTCAACTTTTTTGTGTTTGAAATTTTTTTTTGAAAAGGCTGATTGGAACTCTCCCTATATTCTAATTTGTTCTCTTGAGATGAAGATTTTGAAAGTGAGAGGTTAGTTTTCTGGTATGAGAAGAGCAGGAGTGCTGGCGATTCCCAGTAGCCCATTACAGGATGCAGCTCCTTCAGGGGTCCCAGCCTCTGAACAACTGCTCATTGCTCCTCACCTCTCCAAGCCTAGATGATGTCTTGGACTCTGAGGTTGGGCTCCGGCAGAGTTTTGGGACTCTAGGGGCAGACTCTTCTCCATCAAGTGTTTGCGGTGTATCAGGGCACTTACAAAATGGTTCCCTAACTGGGAATCGGAACCAGGCCACAGAGGTGAAAGCATCTTATTCTAGCCACTTGATTACCAAAGAACTGTGCAGTACATCCTTTGCTTTCACCCTCTGACCTTGCGATCTCTTTGTACATAGCTCTGGGAAGACCCAGCCTCCCTACCCTTCCAGGTGTCACCTTCTCCTTCCAAAGACTGGCTGGAAAGCCATTTCCTCTCGGCTTTCTCCAAAAGGTGAGCCTGCATCTGACACACTGAGAGCTCTGTTAGGCCGGTGGTATGCTGAAGAGGCCCACCAGGTTCACAAGACTCACAGCAAGTTGGCTCCTCCTGGCTTCAGCTCAGCCTTGACCTAGAGACACACCTTTGGGAGGCTGCAGCATGTGGAGAGATGCTGGCCTGATTCAAGGCAGTGGACACGGTTGGAGAAGGAAGTGGGAGGGAAGGTGCCTGGATGAGAAGAGGCCTAGCACTCACGCCTGCCTGGATCTTTTTTTTTTTTTTAAGGACTAGGTATTCAGAAACAGAGGTAACTGGATGGAAGTCTCTTTGAAACAAGGCCTTGGGGCCCTGAACTGAACTGTGGATGTTTTCCCTAAAATCTTCTGAAACTGCAGTTTTCCTGTATTAATTGGTGGAAACTCCATCCTACAATGATCAACCCATAAACTTAGAGTTCTTCTTGACCAGATCTTTCCCTCTGACTCCACGTCTAGTTAGTGACAAATTTGTGTTTTCTTGTCTGTGAAGTGTGGACATTGGTCTACACAATCCTTCCTCTTCGTGATCTCTGAATTGAACAAAAGACTTTCCTGATAAAGGCAGGAGATCGATTTAACTTTGGACCCTCAGTTCGCTCAGACCTTAGGGTTCCAAGCTCTTAATCTCAGATGGTGGGGTTGGGCTGCCTTTGCCCCTTCTCTTTAGCTCTGTCTCTCAAAATTAGCCTCTTTCTGGACTTTCCTGGAGGGCGAGCAACAGGCCTGAGACCCGTGTACACTACTTTTCTTGCCAGGTCAGGCGTCCCATAACTTCTTAAGTGTTTTGGTTATGCTACTGTCAGTGTCCTTAATAATTCTTGTGTGCCTAAAACCATCCCCTACAGAATCATCTAACAGTTGTCATTCTGTTCTTATATCCTTCCCTTGTTTGCTCAGTTCTCTTAAATGGTTTACTCTCAGTGTTCTTCTCCTTTTTCTCCACAGAGAGATCTTGTGATTCCTCTGATTCTTGCCACTTCTGCATGCTATTATGTCTGGCCACAAGCTGAAAGCCTTCACCAAATACAAGTCACACTGCTGGACACAACCACACCAACTTCCACCAGATCCAATTTTGAGGTCTGTAGCTCGTGGGAACTTTGATGTGGGATTTCTCATGAGGTAGGGAGTGTGTTCAAGTACAACTAAAGCATTAATCTAAAATGCAGCTGTCTTTCCTGTGCAAGGGTGTAACTCCCTAGAGAAATTTTTGTCTTCTGCAAATCCAAGTAGCCTGGTATGACTGTCTCAAGTCAGATAGGTGGAAAGGTTCCACATTGCCACCTTCATCATATGAAAATTCCCACCCCCCCAAAAAAAAGAATTTCCCTGATGAATGTTGGATTGTCTAAGCCGAATCCTTCACCTATCTTCTGGTTCTTGTCCCACTGAAATTTGAACACTTTTCTGAATTTCAGATCCAGAGCTTTGATCCCTGGACCTTAACACAACCTTGGGATGCAGTAACTCATAAGCTATGAAGAAACAATTAGCTGTCAGAGAAAGACATGGAGTATGGATTCATTCTGTAGACTTGAGAAGGTAACAGTGTCCAGTGAATGTTCTCAATCTAAATGTGCTAAAATTTCTTCTCCACAGACCTGTCTGTAGGTTCAAAGCCCTGATAGTGTAACACATCCCTCTTGGAGTTGATTCCAACTGATCGAATCATAGGATTCTTGAATCTTTCAGGAAGAGCTAAGCTCTGCCTTAAGAAAAGAAACCCAATATAAAATGGTGTAGCTTCCAACTAGGTCCCTCTGCTCATTGAACTTGACCCAGAAACCTCCACTGGCTTTTACGTTTGATATATGAACCCTCACGGTTTCAACCAGGACTTTGAACCACGTCTTCCTGGTTCCGTCATGTCTGAGAAGGTGACACCAGAAGAGATCTGAATTTTTCAAATTTGGGTGACCCAGAATTGTAACAGAAATGGGAAAGATTACTGGTGGGAGCCCTGCCAGAAACTTCATCTCCACCTTGGAGAACAAGGGAGACGTTCATTACACATAGCAACCAAATCTCATGCCTGTGGGATTCTGAGTGGGATTCTGGTGGCCAGTCGCGCTGCTTTGAATGTGTGTGGCTCCCCTCAATTCTAGCAATAATCCAAGCTCATGCTTCAGGCTCCTGAAAGGGCTCACTATGCTATTCCCGGGTATCCCATTCCAGAGCTTTGACCCATAATTTTTCCCGTTCTCCTTATGGTTATGGATCACCCAAGTTTTAAAAATTTGGTTCTCTTCCTATTTCGCTTTGTCAGCCATGACTGAACTGATTTGAACTGGATTGACGCTGTAGTTTCAACAGGTGGTGAATGAGAGATAAAGAATACATTGTTAATTATGAAAAGATACTTCAACTCAGCAGGGTCTGAATTTCATTTCTACTCTTCTCCTCTCCTTTCCATACATATCCCATAAATCCACCTCTGATTCCCAAATCCAAAGATCCATTTAGAACTCATTTACTACCTTATATACGAGCAAAATCTTATTATTGCTCAAGTTGTTCCCAGTTGGTCTGCTGCAATTTTTCTACTTTGTAGACTAATCATGGCCCTACCCTTCTTGCTAAATTCCTTTTCTTGTGTATCTATCTGTATGCGTGTGTGTGTGAAAGAGAGAGAGAGACACAGAGACAGGGGAAAGATAGAAAGATTCTTTCATTCATTCATATCTTAGTTATCTAGTGCTGATGTAACACAAATACTACAAGTAGTTGGTTTTAACAAACAGAAATTTATTCTCTCACAGTCTAGGAGGCTAGACATTCGAACTCAGGGAGCCAGCTCTAATGGAAGGCTTTCTCTTTCTGTCGGCTCTGGGGGAAGGTTCTTGTTGTCAATCTTCCGTTGGGTCTAGGAGTTTCTCAGCATAGGGACCCCAGGTCCAAAGGATGAGCTCTACTCTTGGCTCCTCTTTCTTGGTGGTATGTGGTTCTCCTCACTCTGCCTTCTTCTCTCTTTTATGTATCAAAAGAGATTGACTCAAGATAAAACCTAATCCTCTAGATTGTATCCTGCCTCATTAAAATAATTGCCTCTAATCTTGCCTCATTAACATCAAACCTGTTGCTGTGGAGTGGATTCTAACTCACAACAACCTTATAGACAGAGTAGAACTGCCCCATATGGCTTCCAAGGGATGGCTGGTGGATTTGAACTGCCAAGCTTTTGGTTAGCAGCTGTAGCTCTTAACCACTGTGCCAAAACAGAGTCCCAGTCTTTAACATCATAAAGGTTAGGACTTACAACACGTGGGATAATTACATCAGATCACAAAATGGAGGACAACCACATAATACTGGGAATCATGGCCTAACCAGCTTGACTCACATTTTGGGGCGACAGAATTCAATCCATAGTAATTAACAAATATAGATTGAACTATGCTAGAAACTTTGCTAGCTCCTGAGAATATATTGTGTACATATACACCTTTGGCTTCCTGGGAATCATCAATATTTTGGAAGATGAAGACAAGTAAAGCGTGATTACATCAGAGCATGATTGATGCCACAGTATAAATGGACTCATCAGCAGGCATTTAACTCTATCTTTCCAAAGGAAATGATTTCTGAGCTGACACCTAAGGATGAGAATGAATCAAAAGAAGGTAGAGGGGATGGTGAGAGACAATTCCCTGTAGAAGGAAGCAAGTGTCTGGAAGTGAGAGAGTTCCTGACATGTCAAATACTTCACTGTTGCTGGATTTGAGAATTGGCAGGAGATATTCATATGATGAGCATGAAGGGAAGCAGGGTACAGATCAGAAGGTATTAAGACATTTTATTAAATTAAAGAAATATGAGAACACTAGGTGGGTTTAGGATGCAAGTATGTCCAGATTTAGGCTGTGGAAGGGTCACTCAGGATAAAGAATGGAAACGAAATGAGTAGGCTAGACTGGCTGTAGGAAGCCAGCTTTTTACCTGGTTTTATTAAAGAAGGTAAGAATTGATGTATGGAAGAGTGCAGTAATAAAGTGAAATTTAGCTTATGGAGTGCCAATAAATTTAAGAAATATTTATTAATTCAAGTGGAAATAAATTGTTGCAAAAGTATTTACCCAAAAGAGAATAAAAGTTTATCCAAAGAAGATAGCAAGATCCAGTTTAGGTAAAAGATTAGGGGTAGTAAGAGTCAGTGTACTAGGCAGGGGTAGGAACGGGTTTAAAGTATTATTTTATCAATAGATTGAAACACTCAGGACAGTGCACTCCTCTTTGGGAGACGTTGTGCTTAGTTAGGTCTTAGGTTTCAGGCAGAGAGTGGTGTGTGATGCTGATAGGGAGCTCACTGGAGCATTGAGTTTTTGCATCTGTGACTCTGAGATGCATGTGAGGCATTGACTTGTAAATTGGGAGTTGTGAGTTGGAACTGCAAGTTGTAATTAAGAAAAGGAGATGTGGGAAGAAATGTATATCTGGTTGATGTAGGTGGTAAAGGAGTGTTGGCAGAGCTGGTCTGTGTCTTGTGTGTTGGCAAAAGGCAGATAGAACTAAAGCTCTGCAAGGTCAACATGGCAGTTGATTTCCTTGTTGAGCTCAAGTTTATGACTTGGCTTTGACCTAGCTTGGGTTCTCAGAAAGAAAAGCATGATTACATGTCTGCAGCTCCTGTTTTTCAAAAAGTCATAATGACCTCTAGTTTCAACATGTCGGAGAGTTCTCCAGGTTCCTTTCTTCAGTTTAATTTCCCCAGGGAAATGGGGTGGAAAGAAGTATCTCTATATTTCACTTTTATCAAAGGATCAATACATTAATATTTCAGCCATCAATATTTATTTAAAATAGTCTACTCCTTATATAACTAATACATCAATGTATATTAATTCAGAAAATTGAATTCTTCCAATTAACCATTGATTGCCAAATTAATGTTAATTATTTTTTTTATAATAGTGACATTTCCATTCAAATGCTCAAATACCTTAAAAAACAGACACACACTGTTATCGTAATGATTACAAGAGTGATCATTATTCTTGCACAAAAACAGTTACAAAGGATTAACTTGGTAGACCAAAATTTGTTTCTTCATTGTCTCTATTTTGAGTCTAGCCCTTTTCTTCTTCTAATTCTTATTTTTTCTCTAGATTAAAATTTTACCTACCTAACCTAACAAGTGGAAACCCTGGGGGCATAGTGGTTAAGTGCTACAGCTGCTAACCAAGAGGTAAACACTTTGAACCCACCAGACACTCCTTGGAAACTCTGTTAGGCAGTTCTACTCTGTCCTAGAGGGTCGCTATGAGTCGGAATCGACTCGACAGCAATGGGTTGGTTTTTGCTTTGTTTTGTTTTTTTTAACCTAACAAGTTAGGTTACCTTCTCAGACCTTCTAAACTAAGTTTGTGGCTGACAGTTGAAGATTCAGGGACACAAACAAGGGTCCTGGATGAATTATTGATGTTTTTCTATGGGGGTCTGTTACTCAGTTGAAAAAAGCCTTTTTCGGAGGTGTAGTTTAAGCTGACAAAACAGCTCAATTTGATATTTTAATTTGAATACCATCACTTTATACCGTTGCCTGATGTAAGTCTCCTTTCAAGCCTTAGCTTTTGGTATCTGTTCGTTTGTTAGCACTGTCTTCTAAAGACAACACCATGTGAAGTGTATTTTGGAACTTTTTCAGTGGTTCAAGTACTTCTTTCTTGCTACCTTCCTGCTACAAAAACAAGGTGAAGCATTGATGGCTCAATGGTAGAATTCTCACCTCCCATGCAAGAAACCTGGGTTCAGTTCCTGGCCAATGTATTTCAAGATTTATTTCATTTACCCAGGGTTTTCACACCTTCTTCCTACTACGCAGGATTATCTATTGCACAGGCATGTCTGGCCATGTGGTGGTTCTGGCAGCCAGGAGCAGAAGACCTTAAAGAGTTGTTCTAAACTAGGACTTCCCAGGGCCTACCACAAAGGAGAATATTTTCATCCTAGGGCTGGAGAGGTACCCACAAATAGCATTTCAGGAGAATCAAGTAACATCTAGAATTCACTTACAAAAAATAAGAAGGAATTCCCATATATTTGGAATTTTAGAGGCACTTCTATTAAACCTTGCATCAAAGCAGAGATGAAAATGGAAATTAGGAAACATTCTGAACAGAATAAAAAGGAGAATCCTGCATATGTTGCATTTGTTATTGTCAGTTGCTGTGAAGTCAGTTCTGACTCGTGGTGACCGTATGTACAACAGAAGGAAACGTTGCCCGATCCTGTGCTATCTTCCTGGTTGTTGCTGTGTTTGAGTCCATTGTTGTGGCTATTGTGTCAGTCCATCTCATTGAGGGTTTTCCTTGTTTTCACTGACCCTCTGCATTACCAACCATGATGTCCTTTTCTAGTGATGACTTGTCCAAAGTAAGCGAGCCAAAGTCTGGCCATCCTCACTTCCAAGGAGCATTCTGGCTGTATTTAAGACTGATTTGTTTGTTCTCTTGGCAGTTCATGGTATATTCAATATTCTTCTGCAAGAACACAATTCAAATGCATTAATTTTTCTTCTATCTTCCTTTTTCACTGTTCAGCTTTCCCATGCATATGAGGTAATTTAAAAAGCCATGGCTTTGGTCAGGCACACCTTAGTCATCAAAGCGACATCTGTACCTAAACCAGTCCTCAGAGGACAACACACAGCTTTAAACCTGAATATTAGAAAATTAGTGCTGATTATTGGTGAGCTAAGTCTCCATCTAAAAAGTTACAAAAAGAACAACAACAATAAAAGCAGATAGGAGCACAACTTAAATATAAAAATTGGAAATAAATATACAGAAGAAAATATTAAGTAGTTGGTTCTTTATAAACACTACTAAAATTGACAAAACTAGGGTAAATGGGAGATAGAAAAAAGAAAGACGGAACAAATAAGGAACACGGGGAATAAAACAGAAGTCATTACCACTGTATTTGTAGATATAAACAGATAATGAATATCATGAACAGATATGTGGCAATAATTTTTTTAATTAGATAAAATGAACAAATTCCCAGAAAAATTTTGAAAAAAATTAAAAATAGAAGTCCTACAAACATTAAATAAATCAGAATTCATGATCTTGCAAAGAAGGACCAAGTGGTTCTCTAGAAGAAATTACTCCCATTGCAAACTAACTCTAAAAAAATTAAAATATGGTATATTTCTCAAATGTACTTTATGGATTAGATTGAAACTAAACACCTGAAAAAGGCCATAGGAAAAACAGAAGATACAAACCTACCTCATTGACGAATATAGATGCAGAAATCATTTAAAATATTTTACTAAACGGAATTTAAAACATTTATATACATATGTTCATATATATCCCCACACGTCTGTCAGTTTGTCGGTACTGTGGTGGCTTGCGTGTTGCTGTGATGCTGGAAGCTGTACCACTGGTATTTCAAATACCAACACGGTCACCCATGACAGATAGGTTTCAGCGGAGCTTCCAGACAAAGACAAACTAGGCAGAAAGACTTGGTGGTCTACTTCTGAAAAAACGGGCTGGTGAAAACCTTATGAATAGCAGTGGAACTTTGTCAGATATAGTGCCAGAAGGTGAGGCCTTCAGGTTGGAAGGCACTCAAAATATGACTGGGGAAGAGCTGCCTCCTCAAAATAGAGTCAACCTTAATGACATGGATGGAATCGAGCTTTTGGGACCTACATTTGCAGATGTGACATGACTCAAAATAACAAGAAACAGCTGTGCACATCCATTAGTATGTATATATATATATATATATATATATATATATATATATATATATATAAGCCTTGGTGGCACAATGGTTAAGCGTTTGGCTGCCAACCGAAAGGCCAGCAGTTTGAACCCACCAGATTCTCCGAAGGAGAAAGATGTGGCAGTCCGCTTCCATAAAGATTTACAGCCTTGGAAATCCTGTGGGGCAGTTCTACTCTGTCCTATAGGGCCTCTATGACTCAGAATCTCCTTGATGGCAATAGGTTTATATGTATCAAATCGACTTGACAGCAATGGGTTATGTGTATATATATATATATACATGTATGTGGTTTTGGTATGGGTTTTATACGTATATGTATACATGTATGTATATATGTATATGTACATATATATATATTCGTATATATTTAAACCCTGGTGGCATAGTGGTTAAGAGCTACGGCTGCTAACCAAAAGGTTGGCAGTTCTAATCCACCAGGCACTCCTTGGAAACTCTATGGGAAAGTTATACTCTGTCCTATAGTGTCACTGAGTTGGAATCATGCTGACGTTGGTTTCATTCTGGGAAAACAGTTTTCATTAGAAAATGAACTAATTCATTTAATCGCATTAACAACTTAAAGAAGGCAAATAATAATAACTAAAACAAGGAATGAGGACAGCTACGGAGTGGAGATTACCAACCAGCTAACATAGCATGAACTCACCATCTTGAACCCCTCAGCCACCAAGAACCAAAGACAGGAGTACAGGAAGGCAACTTCACCAAGCTCCCAGCAGGAGACAGAGTACTTGGTAACCAGGAATACAATGCTTTCCCATCCTTCACCCTTCTTCCCTCTGTGTGGCCTCCACCATCTTCCACTGTTTGAAAAAAAAATTCATCATCGAACAAACAAAAAAACAACCTTAAAGTCCCTGCAGGCCAGAAACGGACAAGGGCTGGACTGCTACCTGAGAGGTTGACGTTTCGGACCAATGCAAAAACCCACGGCCATGGAGTTGATTCTGACTCATAGCGACCCTATAGGACAGAATAGAACTGCCCCATAGGGTTTCCGAGGCTATAAATCTTTATGGAACCTCAGCAGCTGGCAGGTCGGAGCAGATCTTTTGGTTAGCAGGCGAGTGCTTAGCCACTGCGCCACCAAGAGCCATCCCGAAAGACAGGTCTTGCAATCTGCTTTCAAAAGGTCACAGCCTTGAAAACCCTATGGAGCAGTTCTACTCTGCCCACGTGGGGTCACTATGAGTCAGAACTGACTCAATGGCAACTAACAGCACACTGGCTACTGTAAAAATTACCACCAACTTGGTGACTTAAAAAAAAAAAAAAACGCTTAGCAAAATAGGAATAGAAGACAAAAGTATAATCTCATAAAAGATAGCTCCCCCCCTCCAAAAAAAACCTACAGCAAACATTATACTTGTTGATAAAATACTGACCTTTCCCCCCCATCAGTCAGGAATCAGCAGGAATCAGACAGCTATGCTTACTCTGACCACTTCACATTTATGATGGAGATCTTAGCCAGTGTGGAAAGGGGGAGAGAGGAGGAAAGGTAAAAGAAAGGAAAATGAAAAATGAATACTATATTTACTTACAGACCTCACCTTATGAATCCTTTTTGCTATAATAAAACTAATAATAAGTACAGTGTTTTTCTGAGTTCCATGAATCTGTAAAATAAAATTACAGGTTTTGCTTTAGGAAGACAAAGAGTTCTCTTACATACAACACTATGAAGTCATTTTGTTAAACGTTGTTGAAAACCTACATAGTATAAAAAACAAACAAAAAAACTTTAATGCTTATAGCTATGCTTTAAACTATTAACTAACCTTTAGAAGTAGCTTATCTTTTTCGCATAATTGTATCTTATGTGGGCAGGATCAATGAAACAGTTGAAACTTAGTATTTCTGAAAACAATAGATTAATGAAAATGTTTCTTCACTAATCTTGTCATTGTCTTGGCAAGGTTTCTAATTAAGCTTTGATAGTGTTTGAGCACATACTGCTCGCATAAGATCTATGTGTTCTAACATAATCGTCAACCAATCAAAAATTTTTTGTTCAGAGTTCCCGATAAAATTGCACATAAGCACTTTGGAAATCTTGATTAATCAGAGAACTGATTTATTCTGATATGTGCTGCCCAATTTGCAAATTGACTATAAAACCTGCATGTTGTTGTTGTCAGGTGCCTTCGAGTTGGTTCTGACTCATAGAGACCGTGTATACTACAGGACAAAACTCTGCCTGGTCCTGCACCCTGCTCATAATTATTGTTATGCTTGAGCCCATTGTTGCAACTACTGTGTCAATGCATCTCCTTGAGGGTCTTCCTCTTTTTTGCTCACCCTGTACTTTTCCAAGCATGATGTCCTTTTCCAGGGACTGATTCCTCCTGTTAACATGTCCAAATTATGTAACACATAGTCTCACCATCCTTGCTTCTAATGAGCATTCTGGTAGTTCCTCTTCCAAGAAAGATTTATTCATTCCTTTGGCAGTCCATGGTATAGTCAATATTCTTTGCCAACACCACAATTCAAAGGCATCAATCCTTCCTTGGTCTTCCTTATTCATTGTCCAGCTTTCACATGCATATGATGTGATTGAAAATACCATGGCTTGGTCAGGCGCACCTTAGTCTTCAAGGAGCCATCTTTGCTTTTCAACACTTTAAAGATGTCCTTTGCAGCAGATTTGCCCAATACCATGCATCATTTTTGATTTCTTGACTGCTGCTTCCATGGGTGTTGACTGGGGAGCCATGTAAAATAAAATCCTTGACAGCTTCAATCTTTTTTCCATTTATCATGCTGTTGCTTATTAGTCCGGTTGTGAGGGTTTTTTTTTTTTTTTTCTTTATGTTGAGGTGTAACCCACACTGAAGGTTGTGGTCTTTGATTTTCATCAGTAAGTACTTCAAGTACTCTTCACTTTAAGCAAACAAAGTTGTGTCAAGTGCATAACGCAGGTTGTTAATTAGTCTTCCTCCAATCCTGGGACCCATTTTTCTTCATACAATCCAGCTTCTCGGATTATTTGCTCAGCATACAGATTGAATAGGTATGATGAAAGGATACAACCTGGACACACATCTTTCCTGGCTTTAAACCATGCAGTATCCCCTTGTTCTGTTCAAACAACTGCCTCTTGATCTATGTACAGGCTCCTCATGAGCACAATTAAGTGTTCTGGAATTCCCATTCTTCGCAATGTTATCCATAATTTGTTATGATCCACACGGTCGAATGCCTTTGCATAGTCAATAAAACACAGGTAAACATCTTCCTGGTATTCTCTGCTTTCAGCCAGGATCCATCTGACATCAGCAATGATATCCCTGGTTCCACGTCCTCTTCTGAATTCAACCTGAATTTCTGGCAGTACCCTGTTCATATGCTGCTGCAACTGCTTTTGAATACTGTTTAGCAAAATTTTACTTGATTGTGGTATTAATGATATTGTTTGGTAATTTCCGCATTCAGCTGGATCACCTTTCTTGGGAATAGGCATAAATATGGATCTCTTACAGTTGGTTGGCCAAGTAGCTGTCTTCCAAATTTCTTGGCGTAGCCAAGTGAGCACTTTCAGAGCTGCATCTGTTTGTTGAAACATTTCAACTGATATTCCATCAGTTGCTGGAGCCTTGTTTTTTGCCAGTGCCTTTAGTGCATCAGTTCCTGATTATGTGCTCCCTCTTGAAATGGTTGGACATCAACCAATTCTTTTTGGTATAATGACTCTGTTTATTCCTTCCATCTTCTTTGATGCTTCCTGCATCGTTTAACATTTTCCCATAGAATCCTTCACTATTGCAACTCGAGGCTTGAATTTTTTCTTCAGTTCTTTCAGGTTGAGAAATGCCAAGCTGTTTTCCTCTTTTGGTTTTCTATCTCCAGCTCTTTACACATGTCGTATTACAATATTTTACTTTGTCTTCTCGAGCCGCCCTTTGAAATCTTCTGTTCAGTTCTTTTACTTCATTATTTCTTCCTTTTGCTTTGGCTACTTGACATTCAAGAGCAAGTGTCAAAGTCTCTTCTGACATCCATTTTGGTCTTTTCTTTCTTTCTTTCCTGAAATTTTTTAATGACCACTTGCTTTCTTCATGTATGATGTCCTTGATGTCATTCCACAACTCGTGTGGTCTTCGGTCATTACCGTTCAACGCCTCAAGTCTATTCTTGAGATGGTTTCTAAATTCATGTGGGATATATTCAAGGTCGTACATTGGCTCTCGTGGACTTGTTCTAATTTTCTTCAGCTTCTACTTGAACTTGCGTATGAGCCCTTGACGGTCTGTTCCACAGTCGGCCCCTGGCCTAGTACTGACTGATGATATTGAGCTTTTCCACCGTCTCTTCCCACAGATGTAGTCAGTTCAATTCCTGTGTATTCTATCTCATGAGGGCCATGTGTATAGTCACCATTTATGTTGGTGAAAAAAGGTCTTTGCAATGAAGAAGTCATTGGTCTTGCAAAAGTCTATCATGTGATCTCCAGCACCGTTTCTATCACCAAGGTCATATTTTCCAACTAACGATCCTTCTTAACTTTGTTTTCAACTTTCAAATTCCAATCACCAGTAATTATCAATGCATCCTGATTACATGTTCAATCAACTTCAGACTGCAGGAGCTTGTAAAAATCTTTGATTTCTTCATCTGTGGCCTTAGGGGTTGGTGCTTAAATTTAAATAATAGTCGTACTAACTGGTCTTCCTTGTAGGCTATGGGTATTATCCTGTGACCACCAGCGTTGTACTTCAGAATAGATCTTGAAATGTGTTTTTGACTATGAATGCAACACCATTCCTCTTCAAGTTGTCATTCCTGGCAATGTAGACCATATGATTGTCTGATTGAAAATGGCCAATACCAGTTCATTTCAGCTCACTAACGGGTAGAATATCGATGTTTATGCATTCCATTTCATTTTTGAAGATTTCCAATTTTCTTAGATTCGTACTTCATAGATTCCATATTCTGATTATTAATGGATGTTTGCAGCTGTTTCTTCTCATTTTGAACTATGCACATCAGCAAATGAAGGCCCTGAAAGCTTGACTCCATCCACATTACTAAGGTCAACTCCACTTTGAGGAGGCAGCTTTTCCCCAGTGGTCTTTTGAGTGCCTTCAAACCTGAGGGGCTCTTCTTTCAGCACTATATCAGACAATGTTCCACTGCTATTCATAAGGTTTTCACTGGCTAATTCTTTTCAGAAGTAGACTGCTGGGTCCTTCTTCCTAGTCTGTCTTAATCTGGAATTCAGCTGAAACCTGTCCTCTATGGGTGACCCTGCTGGTGTCTGAATACCGGTGCCGTAGCTTCCAGCATCGCAGCAACACCTAAGGCCCCATAGTAGGACAAACTGACAGACATGTGGGGGAAAAACCTGCATAGCAGTCTGATAATGGAGTTCTGAGTGCTTATTTTTGACAAATCGTCCCAGTTATTTTTGGAATTCGAGGACGGTGGTAGTGGGACACTCGGAATTCTGAAAGTGAAAGGCTAGGTTTTTTCACATCAGGAGTGGTGGTGGTTCCCAGTGGCTGGAGCAGGATGCAGCAGTTCAGGACTCCAAGCCTCTGAGCAACTGCTCATCTCTCCAAGCCTTGGCGATGCCTCGAGCTCTGTCTTACCCTTGACAAAACGCCTCCCTAACCGGAAATTGAACCCAGGTTACATCGCTGAAAGCGCTGAATACTATCCACTACACTACTAGAGAACTGCGCTGTGGGTCCCTTTCTTCTACCCTCAGGCCGTAGGTTCCTTGGCATGCAATTCTGGAAAGCTCCCGCCCTCTTACCCTCCTGGGTGCAGCCTTCCCACCTAGGTATCATCCTGAAAGCTGTTGCCTCCCTGCTTTCTCCAAAGGCTGAGCCAGCTTGCAATGCATCAAGCGCGGTCATACAAGTGGGACATCAGCAAGGCCTGCCATGTCCACAAGTCGTGGAGTAAGTGGTTCGTCTGGGCTACAGCTCAGGACTGACCTCTCTAGAGATACGCCTTTGCTAGGTGGCAGGGGCAGCGGTAGCAGGTGGAGAGATGGTGGCCCCATCCATAGCAGAGGCCGAGGTTATGGGAGAATGTAGGACGGGAGATGCCTAGGGCAAGACCGGGCCTAGCACTGACCCCTCTCCCTTGATCTAAAAAAGGAAAAAAAAAAAAAGACTCATATGCAGAAGCGGAGATACCTGGATGGAAATCTTTTTCAAGTAAGGCTTCGAACTGAACTATGATGCTCCCCCTAAAATCTTCTACACCTATAGTTTTTCCATATTAGTTGATGGCAACTCCATCCTTCAAATGCTCAGAGCAAAAACTTCTTCCTGACAGCAAACTTCTCCTCCAATTTCACATCTAGTTAGTGAGTAATTCGTGTCTTTTTGTCAGTGAAGTATGGACATTGGTTTACACAATCCTTCTCTTTTGCGTCTCCGAATTTGAGCAAACAACTCTCCTGATAAAGGCCAGGAGATCAATTTAACTCACCATCCTCACCCTCTCAGACCTTAGAGTCCTAGACCCTAAATCTAGGGATCGTTGAGTTGGGCTGTCTTGTGTCCCTTTCCTTCGGTTATGCCCTCAAAATTAGCCTCTTCCTGGATTGTCCTCCAGGCCCAGAGATGTGTCTGAAACCTCTCAGTGCAGCTAGTCTCTCCAGGTCAGGAACAGCACACCCTTCCAGTTCAGCCTACAGAGAAGCTTCAGGAGGCACTTTTTTTCCTCCAGTTTCTGAACCCATCAGACTGCAGGTGTGCTATGCGCAGGGGCTCACGGGTGAGCATGCGGTTGCCCAGGAGCTGGCTGCCCTCCCAGCCTCTAGAAAAGGGCAACTGCCCCCTTTGTCCTGTCCAGGAGGGACCCAAAGGGTCCTGAGGCTACAGAAAGGCAATGAATCCTCTCCTCTGAATGGATGGGGGAACAGGGAAATAGAACATGGAGGGAAGAAAAGGGGGAGGGATCTAATGAAATTTCCTGATCTAAAGTTACCTTAAGGAGTTTCAAAGAATGAAATTCTTAGTCTGTTAGGAGTAGACAAGAAATTAGTTTTATTGAGGAATAGTGCAACTCGAACTGGGAGCACAAAGCCAAAGCACGAAGTGCTCCGAAGTACAGAAGCTAAAGAGGGCTTTTTATACATAAGAGTTCAGAGAAACAGTAACACAAGTCGTACTTGAGTTAATGCTGGAGCCAGCCTGCCCACAAGCATTTTATGAAAATAGTCCCACTTGTCTTTCAAGGCTAGGGGCAGCTTGAACAAAAGCATTCTTTTTGAGAACGGCCACAGTTTTGCCCTCTTCTCTTGTGCTCTCAAGAGACTGAGCCGATTAACCCATTACTTTGAGTTCAGCCCGAACACCTCTCATTTTAGGGGTCAGCTAACTCAGGAGCCCTGGTAGTGCAGTGAGTAAGCAATCAGCTGTTAACCAAAAGGTTAACAACGTTAACCTTGTTAAGCAATGTTTTTTTGTTTGTTTTTAAAGTTACCTCAAAGTCTGCCTCTTCTGAAACTGGGTCTTCTAGTCTTGGTGAGGGTGATGCAGTCCAGTCACACACCTTTCTCCAATTTGAGTCTAAGAACAAGACTGAGCACTGCAGCTTGGTTTCCAGCTAGCAGACAAGTCCATTCCTTCCCCAAGGTGGGAACACTTGAACTTTGGACTTCGAGGCACCAGGGTAAGCACTTCACTAAGAACGCAGCTTCAGGAGGAAAGGGCACATTCTTCCCGAGATTTCTTTTCAACTTCATTTCTAAAGGAAATCCTAGGGAGAATAATATGAAAGTCTTTCACCAAAGAAAACTCTTTGCTTATTGGTGCTTGCCGGGAGGCAAAGGTGAAAACCTGTCCAGACACTATGGCGCTATGCAAACTGCCTTTTCCTCTTTGTCCTGGGCTAGAATTTGCACTCCATGACCTACTGAGCAGCAAAATAAAAAGGCAAATAAAAATGAGTTTTAGTGGTTGAAATACAACTGCCTTACAAAAAGAATCTCAAGAGTGAGGAGGGAGAAATCGGTTGATCTATTAGCTGATAGAAATAAGACTGATGCCAAACCACCAGCTGCAAGGGAAATGGAAAGTGGAAATTTACTGTTTGTGCAAACAAGGAGCAATGTGGGGCCTAGCAGCTGAAAGGCCACACGCTGCCACCCCTAGGGGAGCTTGGAGCTTTTATGCCCCCAGGAGGCAGGGTTGGTGCCCAAAATCTGATATCCCGATCCCTCCCATGTCCATACTTAGAGATCCAGGTGCTGAGTCATTTGTAAAGGAAAGGAACTTTTGCTTTTCAAATGGGCTCGGATGCAGCTGTGTGCTGGGGAACATCTTCCTCTCAGGCGAAGTGCACCTCTGGGATCAAGTTTGGGGCCACAGCTCTTTAGGTCCTGTGCATCCACTAAGATCTTGGTTTGCACACGTGCAGGATTCTAGCACCAAATTCAAACTACAGTAAGAGCCTGCTGCGCAGTCTGGCCAAACGACAGTTAGAAACCACGGTTTGGCGGGCTTCGAGGGGGTGGAAATTGCAGTAGAGCGCGGGAAGCCTCAGCAGCTTCACTATGATGGAAAAATGAAAAGGGGGGGGAGGATGGAGAAGGGCGATAGCTCCATCTTTGACTTTCAAGACATAGGAAAGGATTGCCATTACTGTCCAACCTGACTTTCACACGGCAAAACAAACCTCATTTCTCTGTTTCTCGTCAGAGATGACCAAAATTATCACCAGCTTCTGGGGTGGAGTGGGATTATAGGACAGTGCTGACTTTATGTAAGATTTTAGATCAGGAAATTCTTTAAAGTTCCTTTCTCTTCTACTTACTGAATTTTCTCCACAGGCTGACACTGAAACTGAGTAAGTGCCCGTGACAATGGCAGCCAGCACAAAAAGTATTTCCTGAGGGTCCCACTTGGCTTTCCTCCACCCCAGAGTGTGGTTACAGAATAGGTTGACTTCCTTAAGAGAAAATGAATCTAAATCTGCATCTGGGTCTCGAGACAACGACAGGCAGTTTTAATATTCCATATTTATACCAGATAAATATGTATATAGAGTTGAGAGCTTTAATAAATACAACTAACCATGTATAGCAAACAGATCTTGGAAGGCTGTTGCCCCCTTGCCCAACCTCTTCTGCTTTGTCCCTGCATTCTCTCAGCTCTGCCTTGATGGGTTGCAGGCCACTGCCCCAGTATTTACTTCACCTTTGCTCTATTCTTGGATACACTTCTGCTGTCTGGCACCAGATGAAAGCATGTGCCTGGGAGTGAAAGAGCTCGTGACATGTGAAGTGATTCACTGCTGATGGATTTGGGAAATGTCAAGAGATATTCGGATGATGAGCATGGAGGGCACCAGGGTACAGATAATAAATGTATTAAGACATTTCCCTAAAGAAATGTAAGGACAGTAAGTGGATTAGCCTTCAGGTACATCCAGATACAGGCTGTGGAAGACTCACTCAGGATGCAGTGTGGCAAATGGATTGGACTATATTGGATGTAAACACTGGGTGTAGGAAGGCCCACTTTATATCTGGTTGTATTAAAGGAGGTAAGGGTTGATGGATAAAAGAATGCAGTCATAAATGCACAGTTTCCTTTCCCCAGTGTGTTTATGCAGGTATAATCAAGGAAAGAAATGCACTTCACCACATGACCTTGTCAAAGGACCAATATATTAATGTTTCAACCACTAAAATTTCTTTAAAATAATTTGTACTCCTTTTTTTTGTACATCAAAACATATCGAGTTAGGAAATTGGAGTCTCCTAATTTTTTAAAACAATTAAACATTTATTTCATACTTTAAATAAAATATCCATATAATAGGATGAGCCTACACCTGAAGAATTGTTATATCTTTGGCCCCAGACTTTAATGGAGGTGGTGACTGCCCATGGAGCCCTGGTGATGCAGTGATTAAGTGTTTGGCTGCTAACCAAAAGGTCAGAAGGTCGAATCCACCAGCTACTCCTTGGAAACCTGATGTGGCCAGTTCTACTCTGTCCTATAGGGTTGCGGTGGGTCAGAATTGACTCAGTGGCAATGGGTTTGGGGTTTGGGTTTGACTGACTGCAGGTCATATTGAAGACGGGGCTGGAATGGTGAGGGGTCAGACACTGGAGAGAGCTGAAGATACTGAGAATTTTAAGACTGGAGAACAAAACAGCAACGTATAGTGGAATGACATCTGTGATGGTTAAGGTTGTGTGTCAACTTGCCTGGGCCGTAATACTCAGTGGTTTGGCAGTTATCATGTAGTTTGGCAATTATGTAATGATGTAATCACCTCCCTGATGAAATCTGGTAAAAATATCCAGTCAGTTGAAAGGGAGTTTCTTTGGGGGTATGACCTACATCCATTATATGTAGACTTTCTGGCAGTTTGTTGGTCTTGACTCACTCCAGATCCTGCAGCTGGCTCCTCATCTCAGTTCCAGTTCTTTGTACCTGAGCTAGCAGCTTACCCACTAATCTTGGGATTCATCAGCCTCCACAGCCTCTGAGCCAGAGGTCTGCTCCTGACCTGCCGATCTTGGGTTCACCAGCCCATGCAGCTAAGTGAGGCAGGAGAGGCCACCAACCTAACTCACAGATTTGGGACTTTTCAGCCTCTACAACCCCATGAGCCATTTCCTTGATATAAATCTCTAAGACATCCAACATGAAATATCTGAAGGACTTCTGAGAGAAGAAGGAGTGTTTTGTGACAGGAGTGTTCTGTGACACTAATGGAGCTGAATAGGGAACGATGGTGAGGAGTACAGGACGTCAGGTATGGGCCATAATACAGGCACTTTCCTGACCACCAGAGCTATCTAATGATATAATGGCTGATTGTGAGTGAGCTTCCCTTACAAGACATTTTAGGAGAAACTGCACAATATGAAAAGCATCAGTTGCTGCTTTCAATGCTTTCAACTCTAAGATCTGTTCTTCTGTTTGCCAATTCTTTCACCAAACAGGTTTGGTGGTTTAAGATGTTTTGCTATTCATATCAATATGCATTATCATTAATCCTTTCCTTCTTCCCAGTGCCATCTAAGTGTCCTAAATTACTGAGGACTTTTGGGTAATGAAATTGGTGAGACATTTGATAGAATGGAGATGGGAGAATCAGAGAAAGCCGTTGGAAGGAGATTGCAAGAATGCAGGCATCAATGATGAAAGTCTGATAAAGGCATTATCAGGAAAACTAAGTGGTAAAAGGCATATGAAAAACATTAAAAAAATAAATAAATAAACCTGATTAAGTTTGAGGATGTTTGGAGGGAAGGACAGAGAAAAACCCCTACTGGAGTGTGGAACAGATCCAAGGGCCTTGTCTCCCTCACCTGAACTGACATGAAGCTGTTTGATTTCCTTGGTTAGCCTACTTTGTGAAAATCTACATTCATTTCATAGTAGAAATATAAGTACGTTTAATTATGGAATATTGCCCAGACACCACTGCAGAGATGTGTGATGTAAGGATTGTGTATTGTATTACCTCCCTAATGAACCACAAGTGCTTATGCTGAAACACTTCTGGCCCCTAAGGTCCTGATACAAGTTTGAACTTTTACTGCATTATTTACAGGTGTTAGTACCCACCATGTAGAAATAAGATAGATATATGTATGTATGAGTTAATGGATGGAGAAATGATTAAATAAATAAATAAATAATACAAGTAATAAGTTTAAAAGATTCTAGAACCCTGAAAATTTCACATAAATTTGTTCTTTGTCTATAGTTGTCCAACTTCTTATTTTCATGGTTCTCAGAAGCTTTGAGGCCCTGCTTCTATTTCCGCTCTTACCCTTTTATCTCTCCCTGTGGGTAGAGATCAATAACTTTCTCTCCCACCCTCTTTTGTCTCTCTAGAAACTTCTTTTTAGGCTGGAGGATTAAGGATAGCAGTAATCAAAGAGTATGTGTGGCCTCATCTGCCAACCCAAAGTCTTCTATTCTCAAGTGGATTATTTTCAATCCAGGAAAATTCCTGCCTGAGTACCTGCCATCTCAGTATCCCCAGGCACAAATATGAATGGTGCCACCTTCTGGGTCTCTGGGATCAGGGTGATATCACTGACAGGCAGGGCTCAGCATTTGGCTGCTGATGGTGGCAAAGCCAGGCTTGGCCCTTCCTCAACCACCTGGAAACCAGTGGCCACTTTTCAAGGCGGTTGCTGTTGTTAGGTGCCATCACGTGGGTTCTGAATCATAGCAGCCCTACATGCAACAGAATGAAACACTGCCCAGGGCTGCACCATCCTCAGAATCATTGTTATGCTTGAGCCCATTGTTGCAGCCACTGTGTTCATCCATCTCATTGAGGGTCTTCCTCTTTCTCTCCAACCCTCAACTTTACCAAGCTGGATGTCCTTTTCCAGGGTCTCGCTCCTGATGACATGTCCAAAGTAGATGAGACAAAGTCTTGCTGTCTTTGTTTCTAGGGAGCATTCTGGCTGTACTTCTTCTAAGACAGATTGCTTTATTCTCCTGGCAGTCCAGGGTATATTCAATATTCTTTGCCAACACCATAATTCAAAGGTGTCAATTTATCTTCAGTCTTCCTTATTCATTGCCCAGCTTTTGCATGCATACTAGATGATTGAAAACACCGTGGTTTGGGTCAGGCGCACCTTAGTCCTTAAAGTGACATTTTTCCTTTTTAACACTTTAAAGAGGTCTTTTGCAGCAGATTGGCCCAATGCACTTCATCTTTTGATTTCTTGACTGCTGTTTCCGTGCATGTTGATTGTGGATCCAGGTAAAATGAAACCCTCGACAACTTCAGTCTTTTTCCATTTATCATGATGTTGCTTCTTGGTCCAGTTGTGAGAATTTTTCTTTTCTTTGTGTTCAGGTGTAATCCATACTGAAGGCTGTAGTCTTTGTTCTTTATCAGTAAAAGAACAGTATCAAGCCCTCTTCACATTCAGCAAGTAAGGTTGCATCATCTGCTTATCCCAGGTTGTTAATGAATCTTCCTCCAATCCTGATGTCATGTTCTCTTCATATTGTCCAGCTTTTCAGTTTATTTGCTCAGCATACAGATTGGATAAAGTTTTTATGTACACCTTTCTTGACTTTAAACCACCCAGTATTCCCTTGTTCTGTTTGATCAACTGCCTGTTGGTCTAGGTACAGATTCCTCATGAGCACAATTAAGTGTTCTGGGAATTCCCATTCTTTGAAATGTTATTCATAACTTGTTATCATCCACACAGTTGAATGCTTTTGCATAGCCAATAAAACACAGGTAAACATCTTTCTGGTATTCCCTGCTTTGAGCCAAGATCCATCTGACATCAGCAATGATATCCCTCATTCCACGTCTTCTTCTGAATCCAGCTTGAATTTCTGGCAGTTCCCTGTGGATGTACTGCTGCAATTGATTTTGAATGATCTTCAGCAAAATTTTACTTGGTTGTGATATTAATGATGTTGTTCAATAATTTCCACGTTCAGTTGAATCACCTTTCTTTGGAATGGGTACAAATATGGATCTCTTCCGGTTAGTTGACCAGGTAGCTGTCTTCCAAATTTCTTAAACAGTGAGTGCTTCCAGTATCGCATCTGTTTGTTGAAACATCTCAACTGGCATTCCATCAATTCCTGGAGCCTTGTTTTTCACCAATGCCTTCAATGCAGCTTGGACCTCTTTCTTCAGTACCATTGGTTTCTGACAATGTGCTACTTCCTGAAATGGTTGAATGTCAATGTTCGATACAGTGTCTCTGTGTATTACTTCCATCTTCTCTTGATGCTTCCTGTGTTGTTTAATATTTTCCCTGTAGAATCTTTCATTATTGCAATCGGAGACTTGAACTTTCCAAGGTAGGGAAGTAAAATGGGACGGGGGTCTTTGGTTTGTGTGTAGGTCAGCAAGGTGATGTGGTTGGAAGAGATAATGGGGCCACATCAGGATCCTCTGAGAGCTCAGTCTGGCTCATAGAATGTCAGAAGACCAAAACCAAAACAAAACAAAATTTGCTGCCACCGAGTTGATTCCGACTCATAGTCACCCTATAAGACAGAATTGAACTGCCCCGGTTTCCAAGGAGCAGATGGTGGATTCAAGCTGCCAACCTTTTAGTTAGCAGTTGAGCTCTTAACCACCATGCAACCAGGGCTCCAGAATATCAGAACCTAGTGTATTTTCACTGGAGATTCAAGCTTTAATATCTCACTCATTTTATGGTTCCCCTCCCCCTTATTATTAAAGAAAACAATACACATGCTTTCAGATTGACAAATGCTTACAAACTTACAAAAGGTTCTCAGCTAACCCCTATTCCACACTTAACATTCATTGAGTGCCCTCTGTGAGTAGTACCCATCTCAATGTCCATTCCTGTATAGGATTGCTCCCAGGCTGCACCTATGTCTCATGGTGTGTTCCCTATGATCAGTTGACTGAGGGAGAGGAAACTTGGACCTGATTTACAGATGGTCTTGTGTGATACGCAGACACCACCTGAAAGTTGACAGCTGTGACACTACATCCCCTTTCTGGGACATCGGTGAGAGACAAGGATGAAGGGAAATCCTCCCAGTGGGCAGAACTTTGAGTAATGCACCTGGTTGTCGTTATTGCTTGGAATAAGAAATGACCAGATGTGCAGATGTATAAAGATTCATGCAATTGTACACAATGATTTGGTTGGGTTGTCAAGGATTTGAAAGTATATGATTGGAAACTGATGACAAGGGAGTCTGGGGAAGAGGTATGTGGACAGACTTCTCTGAATGGGCAAAAAAAAAAAAAAAATTAAGATATTTATGTCCCATGTGAATGCTTACCAAAAAATGGCCTCAGCAGAAGAGGATTTTAATATTCAGTGGATAGGATGACTTGTTCTATGGATACCTGTCAGCATTTTTCTCCAGTCAATCCTTTCATTGCCCAGAGAGCTCTTAAACAAAGTGTCCATGATGGCAGGGATGAAAATTATGCATGGGCTCAGCAACATGGACTTCCACTGACCAAGGCCAACTTGGCTACAGTCACTACTGAGTACCCACTCCTCCAGAAGCAGAGGCCAACATTGAGTCCCAGATACAGCACCATTTCCCAGAGTGATCAGTCAGCAACCTGGTGAAGGGTTGTTTATACCCCTTCCGTGATGGAAGGGGCAGTGTTTCTTTCTTCTGGAATAGACAGTTACGCTGGTTATCAATTTGTCTTCCCTGAGTCCAAAGCTACGGCCACAACTGCCAGCTGTGGACTTTCAAAATGTGTTATCAGCAATGATGGTATTCCACACAGCGTTGTGTCTGATGAAGGAACTCACTTCACGGCAAATGAAGTGTGCAATACACCAATACACTATTTAGCATCCTGTCCTTGCAGCTGACACCAATCGAGGTGAAGAGCTCATAGGAGCCATTGAACACTGCTCCATCCACTTCAGGGACTGTTTGTGGGGAGAGCGAGTTGTGGCATTTGAAGGTAGAATTTACCCATGACAAAAATACCTGTGGTGCTCTCCCAGGAAAAGTTCTAAGTGCTTTCTGTGCCTTAACAGCTTTGACCTTCATAACAACCCTGAAGGATGTATTTCTATTCCTGTCATCATCATAGAGTCCCTGGGTGGTACTGTGGAAGAAAGACCTGGCAGTCTGCTTTTGAAAAAATCAGCCATTGAAAATGCTATGGAGTACCATTCTACTTTGACTCACATGGGGTCATCATGAGTTGAAACAGGCTTCATGGACACTGGCTTATGCTTTTATTATTATTATCATTATTTGTTTTTATCATTATCACTACCACACAGATGAATACTTTAAGATCCAGAGAGGATTACTGACTTGCCAAAGGGTCTGGCCTCAGAGCCCTTGCCTTCTACCGCCATACTCAGATTTCATTCCCATTTGCAGCCCCTCTCCCCATGAACCTCTCTTCTTTACATCTCTTCATCCCCTAACAACCCAGGAAGTTTATATGTCAGGAACCCAGTGACCCTCAGAAGTCAATAAATAAAAGAAAAGAAGGAAGAAGAGGGAGAAGCAGGAGAAGGTATGAGGAGGAGAGAAGGAGACCTCAAAACTATTTGAGTTTCTCCAGGGAAACTCCACCAGGCTCCTGCAAAGATGACATGGCTCTGACCCCCATTCTAATTGATGGTCTGATCCAGGGAGATCCTTGGACGGGCCTCCCAGGAGAAGAAAACAAGGTCATTTGGTCTTCGAGGGGCAGGTGGGGCCTCCTGAGAGGGCCCTCTCCCAGACTGAGACCCAGACTCAGGTTTTTCTACAGAATGCATGAAGAGCCAATGAATCCCACAGCAGCCAGGAGCTCGCCCTGCCCCCTATTCTTTTGTCCGGTCCATGTACTCCTCAGTCAAGTACTAAATATACTTTTTAAATGTCCTTTTTAAACACATTTATTTTCTTTTTCTCATGTCATCTGACTTTTATAGTCTGCTGGCTCCCGCCAATGAAAGCAGGTATCAGTTCCATAAGCAGAAGGTAAGCATACAAACACCAGAATATCAATATGACAGTACTACAGTAAAGCCCCATAATTCCACCACTGCTATGATATTTAATCCCCATGGACTCTTCCAGACACGTCACATGTTTTCTCTTTTGCATTCAATACTCCCAAGAAATGTTCATACCTGTCTTGTGTCCAAGAGGGAAGCAACAGTGAAGGAGGTGGAGTTGCTTGAGCCCATGGAGGCAGCCTGATAAGTATGTATATGAGACAATGCAGTGGCAGCTGGTCAGGGTCTGTGCTTCAAGGCAGTGTGGTTGGCCAGGCTGTGGGTTCCAGTTGGCGCCTGAATGTTTTTACGGAGAACGGTTTGCAAGAATGGTGGTGGGTGGATCGAGAGGAGGGTAGTAACATTGAATGTACAGTGCAAATGTCGGAGGTTGCACTGTACCCATAGAAAATGTAGTCATACTTAGCCAGCAGGGGAGATACCATGATCACAAATGTGGCTTTCCCAGGGTGAGGCTCATACATTACACTCAGGTTGTGCTGACCGATGTGATTTCCCCACACATGGGAAACTGGACTCCATAATTTGTGGTAGTGGGAATTCCCCTGATCTTCCACTTAAAACAGACTTTGCTAACCTTGGCTGCCACACCCAGTAAAGCTGCTGTCTCATCACCTTTTCTTACCCGTGACTCAATTCTCTACTCTTCCCTATGTCTCTCTCTTCAAACTCTCATTTTTGACTTCTTTGACAGAAGTGCCGTCTGTGCTTCTGCTGCCTGCTCAGAGGCTCTTTACTCTCCCTGAGACACTCCAGAATCTGCAACTTCACCCACCAGTCTCATATGCACTAAGGACCAACTGTTCCCACCTGCAGCTAAGACACTGACTCTGGCTGTGCATTGGGCCTACCATCAAGGGCACTGCTGGAGGTGGGGAAGCAGGTTGAGAGGAGGACTCTTGTGGGAGAAGCACCTTTGGCTGTGGAGTGGGGAGGGACCAGTAAGAGGTGGTAGTGAGAGATGAGATTCTGGTATGAAGCCTTCTGGGGTAGATGGGAATCGAGCCAGTGGATGAAAACGTCCAGGTGTGGCTCTCCCAATATCGATTTTAGCCCTACCTCGGAAATGGATGTGCACCCTCATCTTAAAGTCTTCTCATATCGTGAGTAAAGTGTCTAAATGAGCTCTGGTTCTTGCTTTATTGTCCAGTGGAAAGGTTCTCTTTCCTCCAGGTCTGCTGTAGGCTCCTGACACAGATAACACAGCTCTTTGCTGGGGAACAGCCCTGTGTGGGGGCAGCTGTAACTTCTCTAGCCTGGTTGGCTGTCACCAGCAGGAGAAAGGGCATAGTGCATGCCTCGTTGGAAAGCATGGAAGACTTTGCCTTTCTGCTTTCCACTGCACGAAAAGGCCTCTCTAGAGCCTCAATGGGGACTGGAGTGAAGGAGGCACCTCTTTCAGGAAGGCTCCCTCTCCCCTCTCCGATGATCCAGTTACTTCTGAAATCTCACCCAGCATCCTCCCTCTTCCTTCCTTTGGTCTTCCTCTTTCCCAGATGACCTCTGCACTTATAGACTCAGAGTTGGTGGACAAGACTGAGCTTCATCTCCATGGTTGGGGAGGGAGTTGGGTGAACACTTTCTAACAATACGAAGAAGCAACAGAGACTCCTGCGTGAACTCTTCCCCTTGCCTCCTCTCTTGGCACAGCCTGTTGAGGGCCCTGGGGGAGTGTCTGGGAATGGCTCAGTATGCAAACCTTGATGGTGATGGCAGAATCTCTCCATTGCACCTTAGGGAATGGGTGGATTAGCCTGTGGGGCCAGCTGTTACTGATAAGGGAAGCCTGGGGGAAATTCCAGCAGAAGCCTTGACTCTGCACTGAGCTGCTATGGAATGCTGCTTCCATAGCTCATTCTTTCCTAGGAGCATCTTGGAGAGAGGAGAAGAAATCAAGGATGACGCTATCCTCACTGCCCCTTGTGCTCTCACAAAGGCCTTTTTCTCCACCAGGAGATTCACAGGACCACCATATAAGCTCCTGGGCCCTATAGCATTAGTGAACTCCCTGCAGAAATTGTCCTTCGAACCCATCCAATGCTTCTCAAAGTACAGCCTTTGAGGGTTTCCTAACGGCAAATCTTCACTGCGGTGGTGGTTGCTTTCTGGATCTGATAAATGCTTGTATGAAAGCTTCCACAAATATTTTCCAACTTTGATTTCTCCCAGTGGGTGTTCATTCTTGGCGTCCATGAGATGGCATGTGGCAAAGTTCTTGCTGGTAGCCTGTCACACACTTGCCCCATTCACATTCTTACCTTGATCAGCTTCCCAACACACCCCACACCCATGGCGTGCCCAGAAACACACTGGAGGCAGTGCCAGCCTCCTAGGGGCTGTCTCCAATTCCTATTATGTAACCACCCAACCCTCCTGAGAATAACCTTTGTACATGGATACTTTGTACATGAGCCCATTGAGCAATGATGGAAATAGTTGGGGAAAGATGATGACAGGTTTCCACATAATGTATCCTCCTATCCACTTCAGTATTAAAATCTTCCTCTGCTCATGTCACCCTTTGGCGAACATTTACATGAGATACAAATATCTTCACTTCTTTGGCCAATTCAGAGAGATGTATCCACATACCTTTTCCCCGTACCTCCTTGTCTCCAATTTTCCAATGATGTTCCTTCCAAGTCCCTGACCATCCAGCCAAACCATTGGCCACAACCCATGAATCAGTATACAGTCCCACATCTAGCCATTTCTCCTTCCAATCAAAGTGAACAAGCAGGTGCACTGCTTGAAGTTCTGCCCATTGGGAGGATTTCCCTTCACTGCTGTCCTTCAGGGAGTTCCCAGAAAGGGGATGTAGTGCTGCCGCTGTCCACTTTCCAGTGGTGCTTGCATATCACACACAGCTATCTGTAAACCAGGCACAAGCTTTCTCATCCTCAGCGAATTGATCATAAGGAACTCCCCATGAGGTTATAGGTGCAGACTGGGAGATTGTAGGTAATGTGACAGAAGTGGAGACCATAGGCATTTGGGCCACTTCCTCACGCAACTTACTTGTGCCTTCAGATCCTATTCAGGCCCAATCTCGTATATACTACTTCCATTTAATGATAGAATGCTGCTGTGAACATCCAAATGTATGACTCTGTGGGTCAGACAACACCCAGTTCTTGATGGGCAGCTCAGGCTGCCATGGCTACTTGGTGTCCCATGCTTAAGTGTTCAGTCTCTACTTGGGTCCAGTAACAAGCTAAAAGCTGTTTTTCAAAAGGAGAGTAGTTATCGACAGACGGTGGCAGGGATTTGCTCCAAAATCCTAAGGGTCCGCACTGTAATTCATCAATAGGGGCCTGCCAAAGTCTTAAAAAAAAAATCTCTATCTGCCCTTGATACTTCAAGCACCATAGTATCAGCTGCATCATATGGCCCAAGTGGCAAAGCCACTTGCACTGCAGCCTGAACCTGTTGCAGATCCTTCTCTTGGTTTGTGTCCCACTCAAACCTAGCAGCTTTTCGAGTCACTTGATAAATAGGCCCAAGTAGCACACCCAAATAAGTGGTATGTTGCCTCCAAAATCCAAAGATGTCTGCTAGGTATTATGACTCCTTTTCTGTTGTGGGACTGGCCAGATACAGTAACTTATCCTTCATTTTACAAGCTCTATCTCAACATGGCCCACGCCACTGGACCCCTAGAAATTTTACTGAGGTGGAAGGTGCCTGAATTTTTGTGGATTTAATTTCCCACCCTATAGCATGCAATTGTTTTGCCAGTAAGTCCAGAGTCATTGACACTTCTTCTTTACTAGGTCAAATCAGCATAATGTCATCAATGTAGTAGACCTGCGTGACGTCTTGTGGAAGGGAAGGGTGATCAATGTCCCTGCGGACAAAATTATGACACTGGTCTAGAGAGTTGATATAGTTCTGAGGTAGGCAACTGAAGTTGTATTGCTGGCGTTGCCAGGCGAAGACAAACTGCTTCTGATGGTTCTTCAAAAGAGAAATGAAGAAAAAGGCATTAGCCAGATCAATAGCTGCATACCAGGTACCAGGAGATGTATTAATTTCTTTAAGCAATGAAACCACATCTAGAAGAGCAGCTACAATTGGAGTCACCACCTGGTTAAGTTTTCAATAAGCCACTGTCATTCTTTAAGATCCATCTGTGTTTTGCACAGGCTAAATAGGTGAGTTGAATGTGAATGTGGTGGGAATCATTACCCCTGCATCCTTGAAATCCTTGATGGTGGCAGTAAGTTCTGCAGCCCCTGCAGGGATGAAGTATTGCCCTTGATTTACTATTTTCTCATGTAGGGGCAATTTTAATGGCTTCTACTTGGCTTCTCCTACCATAATAGCCCTTACTTCATTTGTCAGGGATCCAATGTGGGTGGGGGTTCTGCCAGTTGCTGAATATATCACAATAATGCATTCCTGAACTGGGGGAATCACTACAGGGTGGGTTTGGAGACCTACTGGATACACTGTGAGATGAACATGAGCTAAGGCTCCATTAATAACCTGACCTCCATATGCCTCACTCTGACTGGTGGTTCTCAGTGATACTTTGGATCTCCTGGAATTAGTGTGAGTTGAGAGCCAGTAATCCTGGAAAAGTCTCATTATTTCCTTTTCCCCAAAGAACAGTCACTTGTGACTGGCCCTAGATCCATTTGGGGAAGGCTGGGAGAAAGATTAACAGTAAAAATTTTTGGCAGAGTACTGGAGTCCTTCCTCAAGGGGACCCTGCCACCCCTTCATTCAAAGTGTTGTGGGTCTTTAAACTCACTCAAGTCTGGAAATTGATTGAGGGGCCGTGAGTCTATTCTGGTAATTTAGTTAGACTGCTGGTCACTTGACCTAGAATTCAACCACTTGTACGGATCAAGTAAATATTTAGTAGATTTCCTATGTATTTCACTTCCAGAGACACAATGACTAAGTAGCCAATGCCATAAGTCTACATGAGTCAGACTATTCTGATTACCACTTCGACTCCACTGTCCGTTACAGTAACCATCCCCACCTTATCTTTGTTGACTGAGTGCTGCTAATTGGCTCCTACTACTACAGGATCCAATCAGCCCCGTTGTATTTAAGTGTCTAAATTCAGTTCCCAATGTCAAATCTGAGTTACATAAAATAGCAATCACAGCAGTCTTCAAGGATGTTGAGGCTCCCTTGACAAATTTGTTCCTCATAGTGTGGTAAAATTTGTGTCCTCTGGATACTTTCAGATATCTCAAGATTCTTGGTTACTCCTTTCCTTTGGCAATATCCTTCTAGACAAGCCTCTTGAGGACCTCCCTCTTTGTCCTCTCAAAGAGGCCCCTCTTGGCCCTTCAGCATAAACTCTCAGGTATGACCTGGAGCCGCTCCGTGAATTACAAAAACTCTAGTCACTGGGGAAATCTCAAGAGTTTACAGATTACCTTCCAGGAACCAGGACAAAAGACCAAATCCTTTGAGTAAAATTAATTGTACACTCCACAGACATGCTTGTTTATCCCTATTTTTATCCACTGGAAAGGTCAAGAAGACACTATCTTTGCCAAGGCTGTGAGAAATACATCCAAGAAAACTGTTTCCACATCCTTAAAGAACTCTGTGGTAGCTGTTTTATAAAGAACAGTGGAAACTGTTGCCATTGAACTGGGATCTTTGAAATGCATGGGGATGATGGGAAGATGGGATTGGAAGGGTAAAGTGACAACATTTAATCTTAAAACACAAGGTGACCACAGTTACTACAATGAGTAACAGAGCTGAAACAATAATCAGAATGACCTGACCCTCAAAGCCCTTTGACATTAACTCATTGATCAGTGTCCCTAGAAATGAAATAGATGGGCAGCCTAATAAACTTTTATTTGATTCATATAAGCAGAAACACTCGAGGTCTGGTGAACATAGTCTGACTTGAATCACAGCAATAGACAGTCACAGACCCTCAACAAATTCGCAAGCACAGAGTTCTTTGAATGAAAGAGAGATAAATCTCCCCAAGGAATGACCTGTGTATACAGCTAGAAATTAATTCTCTTAAGCCTCTAGCCAAATGCAATATTCTCACCAGTTATCTGAGTAGAATGACCTATTAGTAAAAGATTATTTTATACCATAATATTTGGATTTTATACCATATTAGTAGAAATGTTCCCTTGCCATAGCTGTATTGTTAAATTTAATAACCAAAGAATATTTCATAAGGATTGTCATCCAGATTGATCACAGTGAAGCTAGAATGAGGCCAGTTTAGAATGTGAACATCTGTTTGACAGTCATGAGATTTACCTTTCCTAGAAAGCAGAAGTAGAGTAGGTAAATGTTTACATAAGCAGAATTTAACATTTTTGGAGTAGATAAAATTACTTATAGGTTGTTTAAGTTACTAGTGGAGAGAAATATTAAGGTAATAAATGGGCTTATTCTGTGTGATGGTTAAGGTTCTGTGTCAACTTGGCTGAGCTATGATTCTCAGTGGTTTGGCAGTTGCATAATAATGTAGTTTGACAGTTAAGTAATGATGTAATCTGGTGGTTATATACTGATGTAGTCATCCTCCATGATGTGATCTGATGCGATCAGCCGATCAGTTGTAAGTGGAGTTCCCTTAGGGGTGTGGCCTACATCAAATATACTTACAGATGTTCTGGCAAAGCTTGCTTGCTTACTCTGGATCCTGCATCTGGCTTGCCATCATCTGACCTCCAGTTATTGGTATTTGATCCAGGGAGAGAGAACTTCTCTAGAGAACCCAACCTGAGACATCTGGTACTAAGAGTGGTTCCACAGAAACAGAATTGTAAGGACGAGTTTTTTAAATTGGATCTCAAGTCATTAAGGTGCTCATGACTCTACTTTCAGTAGTAAGGAGGATGCTGCTCACCCATGACATGAGATGGCAATATTAATATGCAAAATGTCACCACCAATAGATCAAGTATTGGTGAGAAATGAGGCTCTGAGTTATTTCATGTTTCATACTTTTCTACAATTACGTCAGAATGAGAAGTATAGGGAAGCTGGTTGGTTGGCCCTACTTTCACTAGACAAAGTAGTGAAAGAAGGAGCTCAGGACTTCAGAGTCACAGCTCAAGTGTCTCTTCACCTCAAAGTTGCCACTTGTGCCCTGAAAGAAAGCCTTATTTCTTGTAGTAACAGAGCTGATATTGCCAAAAACCCAACCCATAATCTTATCGTAAGATTGGATGAATTATAAAGCCAGTTGTTTTCCCAAACTTGAGTGGACTCTAAAGTTAAAATGAGGGCATTGATTGGGAAGAATAGGGATTCTGAAACGTGGGATGGAGACACATGAGAAGATAGTTAGGAAGATGGGGACACCGATCCCCTCAATTCCATTAAATCATTTCTGCCAGCAGAACCAGCCCTCTTACTCTCATCTATAGAGATCACTCCATCTTTATCTGCTTAGCCACCCTCCCGAGTAAAACCATTATACCTTCCATCCCCAAATGATGACATTAACCCACCAGTGCCTGAAGAGTCTTTGTCTGAAACATCATCTGAGCTGGCACCTGTGGCACTGCCTGGGGCATCACCTGAAATAGATGTCTTACAAGACATTCCTGAATATTCCCAGAATTCAACCCCACTACCCATTTTTGATTCTAGATCTATAACCAGAGAGCCCCAAAAGGTGAAGTACAAAATGTGACCCAGGGGGCCAAGATGGCTGACTAGGTAGAAGCTACCTCAGATCGCTCTTGCAACAAAGACTTGGAAAAACAAGTGAATCAATCACATACACGACAATCTACGAACCCTGACCATCAAACACAGATCTAAAGAGTTGACCTGAGTGACAGGGACTCAGGCAGCACAAGCAGATTGCACAGTGACGCAGCTAATGAGAGAACGAGCAACCATGGGGAAGCAGCAACTGTTTTCGGAGCCTGGAGCCAGCATCCCAGGCAGAAAACCTTGGCGCCGGGCTTTGGACTGGGTGCAGGGGAGCTGAGACAGCGCAAACACGGGACGCAGCCCTAGCCCCCAGAAGTGACCTTGGGGGAAGCCCAGACAGTGCACGCAAGCAGCGCAGCGATGCGGATAACACTAGGAGAAGTCACTGGGAGGCAGCGACTGCTTTTGGAGCCTGGAGTGCAGAGTCCCAGCCAGGGAACCTGGGTGCTGGGCTTTGGACTGGGAGCGGAAGAACTGACCATGGCTTCTGAGACAGCACAAGCACAAGACAGGGGCCTGATCCTCCGGGGCAATCTTGACCCAGCTACACGCCCCTCGCCCCTCAGGAATCTCAGATAAAACAGTCATCACCAAGCAAGATAAGTAACTTTGTCTATATTCCTCGGTGCTATTTTTTTTCACTCTCTCCTATCTATCTGATCCCTCCTCTCCCCTTCCCAGGTGGCTTCCTTAACATTGGAATTTCCTGGGCCAGAGAGTGAAGTGCTCTGCATTTTTTTTGCTTGTTTGTTTGTTTGTTTTTTGTCTTTTCCTAACCCATTCTCCTGGCCTGGGAGAAGCAGCTACAAAAAAACCCAGGGACCAAAAATCCTTCCCTGACTTCCTGAAATTGGAATAAAAATACAGAACCAGCTCCAACCAAGCATATGAGATCCACACTCTTGAGCTTTCATCCCTACAGGCAACAAGGTGGCTATTATAATGCAAAGGCAATTCTGATAGTGATCTGACTGTAATTGTTTTAGTGGATTACTGGAAAGACAAGTTTCCCAGGTCTGATATCTCTACCTATTAAACAGAGCCCTCACTGACCCACAACTGGAACTGAGGGCTGAAGCTCCACCCAAACCACCTAGCCTCCTGCCACAGGGGTCTGAGGATAGTGACACCTAACAATCTGTAGAGGTACATGCATTGGGTGCCTAAGGTACTGCTGCAAAGCCCACCCACCAAAGTGCTTTAGGAATAGAGACACACCTACATCACTGGCACTTGGGGGAAGCCTGTCAGCATCCTGCCCCCCCCCCCCGGAGTGTGACCCCCTGCTGCTACTAGAATCTGGTGCACACAACTATCACCACTGCTCCTCTAAGTGAATAGGTGACAGTCTACACTACACACTTGGTGACCGAAAATCAGATTCTACTCAAGAATACTGAATAGACTCTTAGGCTTATATATCTGGTAGCAGCCCAAACCAGCTGGTAATAGGACACAAGTGATTCAAAGGCTACAACAATCAAGACAGAGCAATGTAGTAGCCCATCTATGTATATTGAAAGAAAACAAAACAAGACTCAGTGAGCAAATATAAAATAAATCATTACAATATCTTATAGATGGCTCAGAGACAGCAGTCGATATCAAACCACATAAAGAAGCAGAGCATGATTGCTTCTACAATTCCTCACATTAAAGAATCAAAAGATTTTCCAAATGAAGATACAATCCTGGAATTGCCAGTTGTAGAATATAAAAAACTAATTTAAAGAATGCTTCAAGACATCAGGGATGACCTCAAAAATGAGATAAGGCAATCTACAGAAAAAGCCAAGGAACACACTGATAAAGCAGTTGAAGAAATCAAAAAGATTATTCAAGAACATAGTGGAAAAATTAATAAGCTGCAAGAACCCGTTGAGAGACAGCATTCAGAAATCCAAAAGATTAACAGTAAAATTACAGAATTAGACAACTCAATAGAAAGTCAAAGGAGCAGAACGGAGCAATTGGAATGCAGAGTGGGGGAGCTGGAGGATAAGGCAATTGACACCAATATAAAAATAGTTGAAGAAAATTCATAAAAAAAAATTTTTTTAAATGAAGAAACCCTAAGAATCATGTGGGACTCTATCAAGAAGAATAACTTGCGTGTGATTGGGGTTCCAGAACAAGGAGGGATAACAAAAAATACAGAGAGAATAGTTGAAGATCTGTTGGCAGAAAACTTCGAAGACATCATGAAAGACGAAAGGATATCTATCCAAGATGCTCATCGAACCCCATATAAGATTGATTCAAAAAGAAAATCACCAAGACATATTATCATCAAACTTGCCAAAACCAAAGATAAAAAGAAAATTTTAAAAGCAGCCAGGAATAAAAGAAAGGTCTCCTACAAAAGAGAATCAATAAGAATAAGTTCAGGCTACTCAGCAGAAACCATGCAGTCAAGAACGCAATGGGATGACATATATAGAGCACTGAAGGAGAAAAACTGCCAGCCAAGGATCATGTATCCAGCAAAACTCTCTCTAAAATATGAAGGTGAAATTAAAACAGTTACAGATACATACAAGCTTAAAGAATTTGCCAAAACCAAACCAAAGCTACGAGAAATACTAAAGGAAATTGTTTGGTCAGAAAATCAATAATATCAGATAACAACACAACACGAGGCGACAGAACAGAACATCCTGATATCAACTCAAATAGGGGAATCACAAAAACAAATTAAGATTAATTAAAAAAAAATGCTCAAAACAGGGAATCATTGAAGTCATTCTGTAAAAGATCACAATAATCAAAAAGAGGGACTAAATACAGGAGGCATAGAACTGCCATATGGAGAGGAAAACAAGGTGATACAGGATGACACAAGTTAGGTTTTTACTTAGAAAAATAGGGGTAAATATTAAGGTAACCACAAAGAGGTCTAACAATTCCATAACTCAAAATCAAAACCAAGAAAAACATAACAACTCAGCAGACATAAATTTGACTACTATGAAAATGAGGAACACAAAATTTACAAAGAAAAACGTCTGAGCACAAAAAAGTAAGTGGAAAAATGAAATTGTCAACAACACACACAAAAAGGCATCAAAATGACAGCACTAAACACATACTTATCTATAATTACACTGAAATGGACTAAATGCACCAATAAAGAGACAGAGAGTCTCAGACTGGATAAAGAAACACAATCCGTCTATATGCTGCCTCCAAGAGACACACCTTAGACTTAGAGACACAAACAAACTAAAACTCAAGGGATGGAAAAAATATATCAAGCAAACAACAATCAAAAAAGAGCAGGAGTAGCAATATTAATTTCTGACAAAATAGACTTCAAAGTTAAATCCACCACAAAGGATAAAGAGAGACACTACATAGTGATTAAAGGGACAATTGATCAGGAAGATATAACCATATTAAATATTTATGCACCCAATGACAGGGCTACAAGATACATAAAACAAACTTTAACAGAACTGAAAAGTGAGATAGACACCTCCACAATTATAGTAGGAGACTTCAACACACCACTTTCGGAGAAGGATAGGACTTCCAGTAAGAAGCTCAATAGAGACACCAGCTTGACCTCATACACTTATAGAGAACACTCCACCCAACTGCTGCAAAGTATACTTTTTTTTCTAGTGCACATGGAACATTCTCTAGAATAGACCACATATTAGGTCATAAAACAAAACTTTGCAGAATCCAAAACATCGAAATATTACAAAGCATCTTCTCAGACCACAAGGCCATAAAAGTGGAAATCAATAACAGAAAAATCGGGGAAAAGAAATCAAATACTTGGAAACTGAACAATACCCTCCTGAAAAAAGACTGGGTTATAGAGGACATTAAGGAGGCAATAAAGAAATTCATAGAATGCAACAAGAATGAAAACACTTCCTATCAAAACCTCTGGGACACAGCAAAAGCAGTGCTCAGAGGTCAATTTATATCAGTAAATGCACACATACATAAAGAAGAAAGAGCCAAAATCAGAGAACTGTCCCTACAACTTGAACAAATAGAAAACGAGCAACAAAAGAATCCATCAGGCACCAGAAGAAAACAAATAATAAAAATTAGAGCGGAACTAAATGAATTAGAGAACAGAAAAACAATTGAAAGAATTAAAGCCAAAAGTTGGTTCTTTGAAAAAATTAACAAAATTGATAAACCATTGGCTAGACTGACAAAAGAAATACAGGAAAGGAAACAAATAACCCGAATAAGAAACGAGATGGGCCGTATCGCAACAGACCCAACTGAAATTAAAAGAATCATATCAGATTATTGCAAAAAATTATACTCTAACAAATTTGCAAACCTAGAAGAATTGGATGAATTCCTAGAAATACACTACCTATCCAAACTAACACAATCAGAAGTAGAACAACTAAATAGACCCACAACAAAAAAAGAGATTGAAAAGGTAATCAAAAAACTCCCAACAAAAAAAAAGCCCTGGCCTGGACGGGTTCACTGCAGAGTTCTACCAAACCTTCAAAGAAGAGTTAACACCACTACTACTAAAGGTATTTCAAAGCATAGAAAATGATGGAATACTACCTAACTTATTCTATGAAGCCACCATATCCCTGATACCAAACTCAGGTAAAGACACCACAAAAAAAGAAAATTTCAGACCTATATCCCTCATGAACATAGATGCAAAAATCCTCAACAAAATTCTAGCCAATAGAATTCAACAACATATCAAAAAATAATCCACCACAACCAAGTGCGATTTATACCAGGTATTTTTTTTTAATGCAAGGTTGGTTTAATATTAGAAAAACCATTAATATAATCCACCATATAAATAAAAGACAAAAACCACATGATCTTATCAATTGATGCAGAAAAGGCATTTGACAAAGCCCAACACCCATTCATGATAAAAACTCTCAGCAAAATAGGAATTGAAGGAAAATTCCTCAACATAATAAAGGGCATCTATACAAAGCCAACAGCCAACATCATTCTAAATGGAGAGAGCCTGAAAGCATTTCCCTTGAGAACAGGAACCAGACAAAGATGCCCTTTATCACCACTCTTATTCAACATTGTGCTTGAGGTCCTAGCCAGAGCAATTAGGCTAGAGAAAGGGCATCCGGATTGGCAAGAAAGAAATAAAAGTATCTCTATTTGCAGATGACATGACCTTATACACAGAAAATCCTAAGGAATCCTCCAGAAAACTACTGAAACTAATAGAAGAGATCGGCAGAGTCTCAGGTTACAAGATAAACATACAAAAAGCACTTGGATTCCTCTACATGAACAAAAAGAACATCGAAGAGGAAATCACCAACTCAATACCATTCACAGTAGCCCCCAAGAAGATAAAATACTTAGGAATGAATCTTACCAAAGATGTAAAAGACCTATATATTTCAAAGGTCAGCGGAGCAAGGGCAGGGGTTTGGGGACCATGGTTTAAGGGGACTTCTAAGTCAATTGGCAAAATAATTCTATTATGAAATCATTCTGCATCCCACTTTGAAATGTGGTGTCTGGGGTCTTAAATGCTAACAAGCAGCCATCTAAGATGCATCAACTGGTCTCAACCCACTTGGAGCAAAGGAGAATGAAGAACACCAAGGTCACACGATAACTAAGAGCCCAAGAGACAGAAAGGGCCACATGAACCAGAGACCTACATCATCCTGAGACCAGAAGAACTAGTTGGCGCCCGGCCACAACCAATGACTGCCCTGACAGGGAGCACAACAGAGAACCCCTGAGGGAGCAGGAGATCAGTGGGATGCAGACCCCAAATTCTCATAAAAAGACCATACTTAATGGTCTGACTGAGACTAGAGGAATCCCGGCGGTCATGGTCCCCAAACCTTCTGTTGGTCCAGGACAGGAACCATTCCCGAAGACAACTCATCAGACATGAAAGGGACTGGACAGTGGGTAGGAGACAGATGCTGATGAAGAGTGAGCTATTTATTTCAGGTGGACACTTGAGACTGTGTTGGCATCTCCTGTCTGGAGGGGGCATGGGAGGATAGAGAGAGTTGGAAGTTGGCAAAATTGTCATGAAAGCAGAGACTGGAAGGGCTGACTCATTAGAGGGAGAGCAAGTGGGAATACGGAGCAAGGTGTATATAAACTTATATGTGACAGTCTGACTTGATTTGTAAACGTTCACTTGAAGCTCAAAAAAAATTAATTAAAAAGAAAAAAAGGCCTATATAAAGAAAACTACAAAGTACTAGTGCAAGAAACTAAAAGAGACTTACATAAGTGGAAAAAACATACCTTGCTCATGGATAGGAAGACTTAACATAGTAAAAATGTCTATTCTACCAAAAGCCATCTATACATACAATGCACTTCCGATCCAAATTCCAATGACATTTTTTAATGTGATGGAGAAACAAATCACCAACTTCATATGGAAGGGAAAGAAGCCATGGATAAGTAAAGCATTACTGAAAAAGAAGAAGAAAGTGGGAGGCCTCACACTACCAGATTTTAGAACGTATTATACAGCCACAGTGTTCAAAACAGCCTGGTACTGGTACAACAACAGACACATAGATCAGTGGAACAGAATTGAGAACCCAGATATAAATCCATCCACATATGAGCAGCTGATATTTGACAAAGGCCCAGTGTCAGTTAATTGGAGAAATGATAGTCTTTTTAACAAATGGTGCTGGCATAACTGGATATCCATTTGCAAAAAAATGAAACAGGACCCATACCTCACACCATGCACAAAAACTAACTCCAAGTGGATCAAAGACCTAAACATAAAGACTAAAACGATAAAGATCATGGAAGAAGAAGAAAAAATAGGGACAACATTAGGAGCCCTAATATAAGGCATAAACAGAATACAAAACATTACTAAAAATGATGAAGAGAAACCAGATAACTGGGAGCTCCTAAAAATCAAACACCTATGCTCATCTAAAGACTTCACCAAAAGAGTAAAAAGACCACCTACAGATTGGGAAAAAATTTTCAGCTATGACATCTCCAACCAGTGCCTGATCTCTAAAATCTATGTGATTCTGTTAAAACTCAACCACAAAAAGACAAACAACCCAATCAAGAAGTGGGCAAAGGATATGAACAGGCACTTCACTAAAGAAAATATTCAGGCAGCTAAAAGATACATGAGAAAATGCTCTCGATCATTAGCCATTAGAGAAATGCAAATTAAAACTATAATGAGATTCCATCTCACTCCAACAAGGCTGGCATTAACCCAAAAAACACAAAATAATAAATGTTGGAGGGGCTGCAGAGAGATTGGAACTCTTATACACTGCTGGTGGGAATGTGAAATGGTACAACCACTGTGGAAATCTATCTGGTGTTTTCTTAAAAAGTTAGAAATAGAACTACCATACAACCCAGAAATCCCACTCCTCGGAATATACCCTAGAGAAATAAGAGCCTTTACATAAACAGATATATGCACACCCATGTTTATTGCAGCTATGTTTACAATAGCAAAAAGCTGGAAGCAACCAAGGTGTCCATCAATGGATGAATGGTTAAATAAATTATGGTATATTCACACAGTGGAATACTACGCGTCAATAAAGAACAGTGACAAATCCATGAAACATTTCATAACATGGAGGAACCTGGAAGGCATTATGCTGAGTGAAATTAGTCAGATGCAAAAGGACAAATATTGTATAAGACCACTATTATAAGATCTTGAGAAATAATATAAACTGAGAACACATTCTTTGGTGGTTACGAGAGGGGGGAGGGAGGGAGGGTGGGAGAGATTTATTTACTAATTAGTTAGTAGACAAGAACTACTTTAGGTGAAGGGAAGGACAATACTCAATACAGGGAAGGTCAGCTCAACTGGACTGGACCAAAAGGAAAGAAGTTTCCAGGATAAGCTGAATGCTTCGAAGGTCAGTGGAGCAAGGACAGGGGTTTGGGGACTATGGCTTAAGGGGACTTCTAAGTCAATTGGCAAAATAAATTCTATTATGAAAACATTCTGCATCCCACTTTGAAGTGTGGCGTCTGGGGTCTTAAATGCTAACAAGGAGCCATCTAAGATGCATCAATTGGTCTCAACCCACCTGGAGCAAAGGAGAATGAAGAACACCAAGGTCACACGATAACTATGAGCCCAAGAGACAGAAAGGGCCACATGAAGTAGAGACTTACACCATCCTGAGACCAGAAGAACTAGCTGGTGCCTGGCCACAACCGATGACTGCACTGACAGGGAGCACAACAGGGAACCCCTGAGGGAACAGGAGAACAGTGGGATGCAGACCCCAAATTCTCATGAAAAGATCAGACTTAATGGTCTGACTGAGACTAGAGGAATCCTGGCGGTCATGGTCCCCAAACCTTCTGTTGGCCCAGGACAGGAACCATTTCCCAAAGACAACTCATCAGACATGGAAGGGACTGGACAATGGGTTAGAGAGAGATGCTGATGAAGAGTGAGCTGCTTGTATCGGGTGGACACTTGAGACTGTGTTGGCATCTTCTGTCTGGAGGGGAGATGGGAGGGTAGAGAGGGTTAGAAACTGGCAAAATAGTCACAAAAGGAGAGACTGGAGGGAGGGAGAGGGCTGACTCATTGCGGGGAGAGTAAATGGGAGTATGTAGTAAGGTGTATATAGGCTTATGTGTGACAGACTGACTTGATTTGTAAACTTTCACTTAAAGCACGATAAAAATTATTTTTAAAAAATGTGACCCAGAAGGAGGTATGCTATGTTCCAGAATAACTATTTGACTTTTCTAATATGCACAAAGAAGAACATGGGGAATATGTGCCAGAATGGCTATTAAGGGTGTGGGATAATAGTGCAAGGAACATAAAGTTGGTTCATTCTGAGTTTTTTGATATGTCCCCATTAAGCACAGATTCTTCATTCAGTGTTTCAGCTTGAGAGGTTAGGAGAAGATCTTCAGATTGCTGAAGCATAAATTATGTGATGGACTACACTGAATCAAATTGTAGTACCAGACCTGCCTTGGTATACTGTAGAAGAAGGTATCCAAAACTTACAGAAATTGGCATGTGAGGATGGATTGATCAGGTCAGACCCACAGACCCACACATAGAGTGCCCAGAGGACACACCTTTTATAGCAAGAGTGGAGAACAAATTAGTGAAGGGAGCCCTGGCATCCTTGAAGACTACTGTGGTTGCTCTTTTATGTAAGTCAAATTTGACAGTGGAAACTGCCCTAACTGAACTAAGACAGCTAGCTACAAGGAGGCTGATTGGACCTCATGGTAATAGGGACCAAGGGACAGCACTCAGTTGACAAAGACCAGGTGAGCATGATTATTGTAATGGACAGTGGAGTCAAAGCAGTAATACAAATAGTCTGACTCAAATGGACTTTCAGTGTTGGCTACTGAGTCATAGTGTCCTAGGAGTGAAATAGATGGGATATCTGCTAAATACTTTTTTGATCTGTACAAGCAGAAGAATTCTTGGTCAAGTGAACAGCAGGCTAACTCAAATCACCACAAAAGAAAGTCACTGCCCCTCAATCAATTCCCAGACTTGAGCCAGTTTAGAGGCCCACAACCCCTTGAATAAGGGGAGGCTGGGTCCCCTTGAGGAAGGACCCCACTACGCTGCCAAAAATTTATACTGTTTATCTTTCACCCAGCATTCCCCAAAGGGATCTATGGCCTTTTAAGAGAGTGACTGCTCATTGGGGAAAAGGAAATATCAGACATTTCCGGGATTGCTGGATACTGGCTCTGAAATTATACTATTTCCAGGAAATCCAAAACGTCACTGTGGCCCACCAGTCAGAGTGGGGGCATATGAAGGTCAAGTTATTGTTGTAGTATCAGCACAGGTTTATCTCACAGTGGGTCCACTGGGTCTCTGAACCCATCCTGTAGTGATTTCCCCGGTTATAGAATGCTTATTTGGAATATGCAACTGGCAGAATTCCCCAGATTGGATCCCTGAGAAGAGGCATAATGGCTTCTATGGTAGGAAAAGCCAAGTAGAAGCCATCAGAATTACTGCTACCTAGGAAAATAGTAAATCAAAAGCAATATCTCATTCTTGGAGGGATTGCAGAGATTACTGTTACCATCAAGGAGTTAGAGCATGCAGGGGTTGTGATTGTTACCATATCCCCATTCAAGTTGCCTATTTGGCCTTTGCAAAAAACAGATGGATCTTGGAGAATGACAGTGGATTACTATAAAGTTAACCCGGTGGTGACTCCAATTGCAGCAGCTGTTTCAGATGTGGTTTCATTGCTCGAGCAAATTAATACCTCTCCTGGTACCTGGTATGCAGCCGTTGCTCTGACCAAAGCCATTTTCCTGATTCCAGTTTTGAAGAAACACCTGAAGCAGTTTACCTTTGGCTGGCAAGGCCAGAAACACTCCTTCAGGCTCCTATTTTAGGGGTATATCAACTCTCCAGCCCTATGTCTTAATTTAGTCCTTGGAGACCTAGATCACCTTTTCCCTTCCACAAGACGTCACATTGATCCATTACATTGATGGCAATATGCTGCTTGAACATAGTAAAGAAGTGGTGTCAATGACTCTGGACTTACTGATACCATATATGTGTGCTAGAGTGAGGGAAATTAATCTCACAAAAATTCAGGCATCTTCCACATCAGTAAAATTTCTAGGAGTTCAATGGTGCGGGGCATATTGAGATATTCCTTCCTGAAGGATAAGTTGTTACATCTGTCCGTCCTACCACTAAAAAGGAGGTGCAACCCATGGTGGTTCTCTTGGGATTTTGGAGGCAATACATCCCTCATTTGGGTATGCTACACTATCCAGTGACTTAAAAACTTCTAGTTTTGAGTGTGGTCCAGAATAAAAGAAAGCTCTGCAACTGGTTTAGGCTGCTGAGCAAGCCACTCTCCCACTTGGGTCCAGTGATCGGGCTGATCCAATGGTGCTTGAAGTGTCAGTGGCAGATAGTGATGCTGTTTGGAATCTTTGGCAGATCCCTGTAGTGAATCACTGCACAGACCCTTATGATTTTTGAGTAAAGTTCTGCCATCCTCTGCAGATAACTACTCTCCTTTTGAGAAACAGCTTTTGGCTTGTTACTGAACACTTAACCATGGGTCACCAAGTCACCATGCAGCCTGAGCTGCTCATCATTGAACTGGGTGTTGTCTGACTCAGAAAGTCATAAAGTTGGACGTGCACAGCAGCATTCCATCATTAAATGGAAATGGTATATATAAGATCGGGCTCAAACAGGACCTGAAGTCACAAATAAGTTGCAAGAGAAAGTGGCCCAGATGCCCATAATCTCCACTCCTGTCACATTACCTGCACTCTCTCAGTCTACACCAATGGCCTCATGGGGAGTTTCTTATGATCAGTTGGCTGAGGAAAAGAAAATTTTTGCCTGGCTTACAGATGGTCCTGCAAGATAATGCAGGCACCACTCAGAAGTGGACAGTGACAGAAATGCAGCCCCTTTCTGGACTCTCCCTGAATGACAGTGGTGAAGGGGAATCCTCCCAAAGGGCAGGACTTCAAGCAGTGCACCTGGTTGCTCACTTTGACTGGAAGGAGAAATGACCAATTCATGGTTTGGCTGGATGGTAAGGGACTTGGAAGGAACATGATTGGACAACTAGTGATAGGAGGTATGGGGAGGAGGTGTGTGCATAGAACTATCTGAATGGGCCAAGGAAGTGAGGGTATTTGTGTCTCATAGGAATGTTCACCAAAGGGTGACCTCAGCAGAAGAAGATTTTAACAATCCAGTGCATACGATGATGCATTCTGTTGAAACCAGTCATTGCCTTTTCCCAGCCACTACCATGGGCTCATGAAAAAAGTGGCCATGGTGGAAGGGGTGGATATTATGCATTGGCTCAGCAATGTGGACTTCCACTCACCAAGGCTGACTTGGCTACAGCCACTGCTGAATGTCCAATCTGCCAGCAGCAGAGGCCAGCCCTGAGGGCCCAATGTGGCACCATTCCTTGAGGTGATCAGTCAGCAACCGGGTGCCAGGTTGACTACATTGGATCACTTCCATCATGGAAAGCCAGCGTTTCATTCTTCCTGAGATAGATACTTAATTTGGATACAGAATAGCCTTTTCTGCATGCAATGCCTATACAATAACTACCATCCATGGACTCACAGAATGCCTTATCCACCTTCTTGGTATTCCACACAGTATCACCTCAGATCAAGAGACCCTCTTCACAGCAAATGAAGTATGGCAACGTGCCCACACTCATGAAATTCACTGATTTACCATGTTTTCCATCATTCTGAAGCAGCTGGCTTGATAGAACAATAGTATGGCCTTCTAAAGACACAATTACAGAGGCAGCTAGGTGGTAACATTTTGCAGGGTTTGGGAAATTTTCTACAGAAGGCTGTACATGCTCTAAACCAGAGTCCAATACATAGCGCTGTGTCTTCCAAAGACAGAATTCGGGGTTCCAGGAATCAAGGGGTGAAGATGGGATGGCACCGCTCACTACTACCTCTAGTGACCCACTCAAAATTTTTCGCTTCCTGTTCCCATGACCATATGCCCCATGTGTCTAGATAACTTAGTTTCAAAGGGAGGCATGCTCCCACCTGGAGAAAAAACATGGATTCCATTGAACTGAAAGTTCAGAATTCTAACCGGCCACTTTGGGATCCTCATACCTCTGGATCAACAGGCAAAGAAGGGAGTTACCATACTGGCTGGTGTGATTACCCTGACTACCAAGGGGAAAACAGATTGATGTTGCATAGTGGAGATTAAAAAAGAGCATGTCTAGAATACAGGACACTCCTTAGGGCATCTCTTAGTACTACCATGCCCTGTGATTAAAATCAGTCAGAAACTGCAGCAACCCAATTCCAACACTACTATTAATGGCTCAAACCCTTCAGGAACGAAGGTTTGCATCCTCACCCGCCTCCCGCCCCAGGCAAAGAACAATGACCAGCTGAGGTGCTTGCTGAAGGTAAAGGGAGTATCAATAGGTGGTGAAGAAGGCAGTTCTAAATACCAGTTCAACCACATGACCCAGTTAGAGAAATGAGAATGGCACAGTCATCCCTTGGTATCCATAGGGGATTGGTTCCAGGACCCGCTTGGATGTCAAAATCTGCAGATGCTCAAGTCCCTTATATAAAATGGCATAGTATTTGTTTTATAACCCCTGCACATTCTACCATATATTATATTTTTCTTTTTTTATTGTACTTTGGATGAGGGTTTACAGAACAAACTCGTTTCTCACTAAACAGTTAGTACACATATTGTCTTATAATATTGGTTAACAAACCCACGACATGTGAACACTCTCCGTTTTCAACCTTGGGTTCCCTTTTACCATCTTTCCTGTCCCTTCCTGCCTTCTAGTTCTTGCCCCAGGGCTGGAGTGCCCTTGTAGTCCATTTTGTTTTATAGGCCTGTCCACTCTTTGGCTGAAGGGTGAATCTCAGGAGTGACTTCATCACTGAACTGAGAGAGTGTCTGGAGGCCGCACACTCAGAGTTTCTCCAGACTCTGTCCAGGTCTTTCTTTTTGAGTTAGAATTTTGTTCTACATTTTTTTCCAGCTCTGTCTGGGACCCTTTACTGTGATCTCTGTCAGAGCAGTCAGTGGTGGTAGCCAGGCACCATCTACTGGGCTCAGTCTGGTGGAGACTGGTAGATGTGGTTCATTAGTCCTTTGGACTAATCTTTCCCTTGCATCTTTAGTGTTCTTCATTATTCCTTCCTCCTGAAGGGGTGAGACCAGGGGAGTATCCTTGATGGCCCCTCACAGGCTTTTAAGACTCCAGCTTCTACTCACCAGAGTAGAGTGTAGAACATTTCCTTTATAAACTGTTGTGCCAGTTGAGCTAGATGTTCCCCGAGACCATGGTCCCCGCAGCCCTCAGCCCAGCAGTTCAGTCCCTCAGGGAGTTTGGATGTGCCCATGGAACTTTCATGAATTTACCTGGTACAAGTTGTGCTGGCTTCCCCAGTATTGTGTACTGTCTTACCCTTCACCAAAGTTACCACTTATCTATTGTCTATTTAGTGTTTTTTCTACCTTATTTTTTAAATCATCTCCAGATTACTTATATCATCTCTAGATTACTTATAATACCTAATACAATGTAAATGATACGTAAATAGTTGTTTCATTGCAATTGAAGACTTGCTCTGGAAGGTAGCCTTTCTCTTCTACGAATTTGTTGAGTTCTTCTGGGAACGCTCGTGTTGCATGGGCATCAGGCGATGCCGATTCTTCCATGATCTTCAAGTTCTTGAGGCGGTAGCTCTTTACAGAGCTAGCCAGCCATTTCTGACTAGGCTGAAACTCCTTCCACTCACTCTCCTCAACCCCCTCACACGTAGCCTTTGAGGGATTGCTCTGGCCACTTAATTGCTTTTGGGAGCCATTTTTTCACAGAAACACAGGGTGCACACAAGTAAGGGCAGAATGAGACTCAAGGTGAACAATGCTCAAACAAGGAGCACTAGAGAGAGACTGAGGATCTGCAAAATGGCAGGAGGCTACAGCAAGGTATGCCTACACATCACTTCATTGGTGTGCATTCATTGTAGTACTCAGCACGTGGAAAATTCAAGTTATGATTTTTGGACCTTGCTTTTTCCTTGAATATTTTCATTCTGTGGTTGGTTAAATCCACAGATGCAGAACCCGTAGATAAGGAGGGCCTGACAATTGTAATTGCCATGAGTATTTCTTCCTTATATGTGTGCATCGAATATGTTTGTTTTCTTCACTTATAAAATATAAGATGGGTTAGTGTGTTTTTGGTTATACACATCTTAGTTGTATCATGTTAGGTGCAAGTATGACTTTGTAATTGTCTTTGAGATTGCATATGGTTTAGAGAGAAAGGTACAGGTGCCAAGCTGACAAGAGGTAGATTGTGATGGTTAAGGTTACATGTCAACTTGGCTGGGCCACGATTCTCTGTGGCTTGGGAGTTATGTAGGGATGTAGTTTGGTAGTTATATAATGATGTAGTCATCCCCCATGATGTGATCTGATGTGATCAGTTAATCAGTTGTAAGAGGATTTTCCTTGGGGGTGTGGCCTGGATCCAATAAATATATGAACGCTCTGGCAAAGCTCACTTGCTTGCTCTGGATCCCGCATCTGGCTTGTCATTGTCTGACCTCATGTTCTTCTGACTTATGTCAGCGGCCTTCAGTCTTACCTGCTGATCTTGGGATTCGTCACCCTTCTCAATCCATGAGCCAGCAGCCTAGTGTCTGACCTGCTGCTCTTGGATTCAACAGCCTCTGAATGTATGTGACTCAGGAGAAACCTCCAGCCTGATGCCTGACCCAGGGACTTGGGATTTGCCAGCCTCTACAACCACGTGAGCCATTTCTTTGAGATAAATCTCTCTCTCCCTCTCTGTCTCTCGCTATATATACACTTAAGTCACTGGTTTTGCTTCTGTGGAGAACCTAGCCTAAGACGTTGTCATTATTGTTAGGTGCTGTCAAGTCCATTCTGACTCAAAGCAACCCTATGTACAACAGAAGGAAACACTGCCCAGTTCTGAGCCATACTCACTATCTTTGCTACGCTTGAGGTCATTATTGCAGCCACTGTGTCAATCCATCTCGTGGATGCTCTTCCTGTTTTTCACTAACTCTCTACTTTACCAAGCATGATGATCTGCTCCAGGGACTGGTCCCTCCTCATAACATGTCCAAAGTATGTGAGATGAAGTTTCACTATCCTTGTTTCTAATGAACATTCTGGTTATACCTCTTCCAAGACAGATTTATTCATTTTTCCGGCAGTCTGTGGCATAGTCAATATTCTCTGCCAACACCATAATTCAAAGACACCAATTCTTCTTCAGTCTTTCTTGTTTATTGTCTAGCTTTCATATGCATGTGAGTAGACAGAAAACACCATGACTTGGATCAGGTGCACCTTAGTCCTTAAAGTGACATCTTTGCTTTTTAACACTTTAAAGAGGTCTTTTGCAGCAGGTTTGCCCGATTCAATGCGTCATTTGATTTCTTGACTTCTGCTTCCATGGGCATTGATTGTGGATCCAAGCAAAATGAAATCCTTCACAACTTCAATCTTTTCTCCATTTATCACGATGTTGCTTATTGGTCCAGATGTGAGGATTTTTGTTTTCTTTATATTGAGATGTAATCCATACTAAAGTCTGTGGTCTTTGATCTTCATCAATAAGTGCTTTCAGCAAGCATGGTTGTGTCATCTGCATATGGCAGGTTGTTAATGAGTCTTCCTCCAATTCCGGTACCATATTTTTCTTCATATAGTCCAGCTTCTCAGATTATTTTCTCAGCATGCAGATTGAATAAGTATGGTGAAAGGCTACAACCCTGACACACACATATCTTGACTACAAACCATTCAGTATTCCCTTGTTCTGCTTGAATGACTGCCTCTTGGTCTATGTACATGTTCCTCATGAGAACAATTAAGTGTTCTGTAATACCCATCCTTCTCAATGTTATCCATAATTTGTTGTGATCCACACAGCCTAAGACATAATGAGTTTTTAAATGTGGGTGTTGTTTTTGTGAGGTGCTGTCAGATCAGTTCTGACTCATAAAGACCTCATGTAAGACAGAACAAAAAACTTCCAGTCTGGCACCATCCTCACAATCATTGCTATGTTTGAGCCCATTGTTACAGCTACTGTGTCAATTCATTTTGTTGAGGGTCTTACTCTTTTTCGCTGACCTTCTACTTTACCAAGCATGATGAACCTTCCTTTTATGTAAAAAGAGTGAGAAGGTTTTGACATATTTAGAAATGTCCAAGTTGGGTGTTGGTGTAACATATTTATAACAAAGGAAAAGGCCTGGTCAGCATTTGGATCCTTAGAGAGGCCTTTTGAGAAATTCGTTTTTGCCAGCTTGTGTATTGGTTGAGCAAATAATGCTATGAACACTGTTAGAGAAAAAGTGCTCTAACTATTCTGATCAGGACCTCAGTAGATTAACCCTGATAGAACAGGAGAAAAATGCAGAACAGTATTCAAGCTCTTAAAATCCAGACTTACCTGACCAGTTGAGACTAGAGGACTCCCTGAGACTATCGCCCTGGGACGCCCTTTAAACCTTGAACCAAAACTATCACTTGAGGTCACCTTTTAGCAAAATGACAGATTGGCACACAAAACAAAGGACATTTCGTGTGAGTTTGGAATATGTGAGTATTAAAAAACCACCTATATGAGGCTAAAACATCAACAATTACTCCATATCAAAGATGAGAAGATAAAGGGGCAGGGAAACTGGACTACTAGAAACAGAACAACTGGAACAGAATTAAAGAGAATGTTGACACATTGTGAAAAATGTAACTAATGTCACTGAACAATTGGTGTAGAAATTTTCAAATGGGAGCCTAATTTGCTGTGTAAATTTTCAGTGAGAAAACAATAAAATATTATTTTTTAAAAAGTGTTCTGTCTAAAAATGTGCTTTTTAGACATTTTTTAGTGCCTCTATTTCGACGAACAGAGATTGTTGAGGTAGTCACATTCATGGTCTATTCTTTAAGGATTAATTTTTTTGTATTTTTTTTTTAATCCTATCTGATATTGAGATCATGAAAATACTAACTAAAATCATTTTAGGTTCCATTTCACATCTATGTGTTTAATCCACATAGAAATCATTTTGGTTATCGTGGCGGTAGGGATCAAATTTCATTCTTAACCCAGTACATTTTATTGGCTTATATTCTATAGTTATTAAAGTATTTATAATGTTTTTAAAACCTCAAGTTAGCCCACTTTCTCTGTTTTGGGGATTTTTTTTACATATGAAATAAACTAAAATCTCTTAATGCTTCCAATAATTTGTCTATCGTGTTTGTAAATATGTATAATATTTGCTTTTCATCTTTACTTCTGTTATGGATTGAATTGTGTCCCCAAAAAATGTTTGTCAACTTGGCTAGCCCATGATTCTCAGTATTGTATGATTGTCCACCATTTTGTCAGCTGACATGATTCTCCCATGTGTTATAAATCCTACCTCTATGATGTTAATGAGGCAGAATTAGAGACAGTTATGTTAATAAGGCAGGACTCGATCTATAAGATTAGGTTCTATCTTGAGTCAATTTCTTTTGAGATATAAAAGAAAGAAGCCAGGAATCTCATGCCACCAAGAAAGTAGCAACCGGAGAAGAACACCTGCTTTGGGCCTGAGGTCCCTGCTCTGTGAAACTCCTAGACCAGGGGAAGATTGATCACGAGGACATTCCCCCAGAGCCGACAGAGAGAAAGCCTTTCCCTGGAGCTGGCACCCTGAATTTAAACTTCTAGCCTCCTAAACTATGAGTGAATAAATTTCTCTTTGTTAAAGCCTTCTACTTGTGCTACTTCTGTTACAGCAGCACTGGATAACTAAGGAGGCTGGTGGCATAGTGGTTAACAGCTTGGCTGCTAACCAAAAGCCTGGCTGTTCAAATTCAAACATTCACAGAGTTGTTATTCCACCAGAAAGGACCTACTGTTGGAGTGTACCCTATAGAGCCAGACCAAAAATCTGTTGCCATCTAATAAATTCCAACCCATAGTGACCTTATAGCACAGAGTAGAACTGCCCCATAGGATTTCTAAGGAGCAGCTGGTAGATTCAAACTGCCAACCTTTTGGTTAGCAGCCAAACTCTTAACCACTGTGCCACCAGGGTTTATGCACCTGGCATAAAGTTAAATTCATGCACATATTCCTTAGGCTTCTCTTTATGGATGGGAATATGGTCTTTATCATCCGTTAAAGATGTTGGCCACTGTCCTGACCACTAGAGTTGTCTAATGCTTCCTCTCACATGATATTTGTGCAGAAACTGTATGATATGCCAAGGGTGCTTTGGAAGGGATTCTTGTGTCAGTTGCCTCTTTCAAACCTTCCAACTTTAAGATCCTTTTTGTGTTTTACAGTTTCTTCACCAGTTTTGTTGTTTAAAGATGTTTTATTATTCAGCTCAATATGAATTATCAAAAAAGCGGATCAAGTGTCCTAAAGAGCTGGGGAGAAATGAATAATAACTGTATCTTGAGGAAATATGGAGGGCTCACCAGGCCAACAAAAGAGCTTGTATATATGGAAGCTAGAAGACACGTGGTGCAGTATTGTGGCCAGAGAAGAAAGTGTCTGATTGTAGGGGAGGATTTGTAGAAGGGAGTGGTGGGAAGTAATTTTGGGTCAAGAAAGTGGTGCCAGAATTCAGAAGGCAGTTTGAGGAGTTTAGAGTTTTGTATAGTGGGCAATGAAGTATAAGTTTTCACAAGCAGGGCAGGGACATGATGAGAATAGGACTTTTTGATGATAAGACTGGTGAGTCATTTGGTAGAGTCGAGAGGACAGAATCAGAGAAAGCAATGAGGAGATTGCATGAATCCATGAATCAATGATGAGACTCTATGTGTCTTAGTTATCTAGTGCTGCTATACAGAAATAACACAAATGGATGGCTTTAACAAACAGAAATTTATTTTCTCACAGTTTAAGAGGCCAGAAGTCAAAATTCAGTGTGCCGGGTCTAGGGGAAGGCTTTCTCTGCTGGCTCTGGATGAAGGTCCTTGTTTTTTCTGAGCTTCTGCTCCTGAGCTGTCTTCATGTGGCTGGGCATCTCTCTTCCCCCATCTCTGCTTCTCACTTGCTCGTTTAATCTCTTTAATATCTCTTCACTGCAGGTGAGAGCTGAGTGTCCTGAGGGCGGGGGAGGCAGACCGGAGAAGCTGTGGCTTCTTCTCTGGCGGGAGCGTCAGCGTGGCTCAGGGCTGGGAAAGAGACGCGCAGGCAGGCAAGCAGACCTACTGGCCTGCGTCTCAGTGTGGAGGCTACGGGTCCCCAAGGCAGAGGTGGGGGTGCTGTAGTTAAGAGCTTAAGAGCAGAAAGGTGTGGCAAGGGAGAGGTAGGGCAAAAGGAAAAAGGGAAGAAAGTGAAAGAAAGACAATGTTGGCCCTTCTGGTCTGACAATGTCAATACTTCACAGGTCTGACAGGTACCCAGCAGGAAGGTAGGCAGGTTAAAGAAAAAACAGGCACGGAAATTACTTAGACCTAAAGGAGTAGCAAGAAGATTGCAAAAGCGCAATACAGGTCTGTCCTGAAACTCAGAACATCTGGAGAAACTGCTCCGATACCACAAGGTAAGCAGTTGTTTCCCATATGTAGGGAAATCCCAGCGATCACAACACCCTCAGCGCAAGGGATGAGCCTTGCCCAGGGAAAACCACCTTCATGATTATGGTATCTCCTCTACCAGGCAAGTAGGGCCGCACCTCCTGCTGGCACAATGCAGCCTCCTATCTCTTCATGCTATGCTTACAGCTTCCATCCTCCCCTCGATCCACCCACCACCACAATCACAATCCGCTCTCCGCGAAATCATACAAGCCACGGTCTCCAACTGGAATCCACAACACAGCCAACTACACCAAATTGAAGCAGGACCCGACCAGCAGCCACTGTGCTGTCTCATGTACTTACTTCTCAGGCTGCCTCCGCAGGCTCAGGCAACTCCACCTCCCAGGCTCGCTCTCCTCTTGGGTTACGATGAACAAACAGAGATTTGAACTCCACTTGGGAGTACGGAATGCATAAGAGAAGACGTGGGCAGTATCTGGAAGAGTCTATGGGAGATTAAAGATCACAGCAGTGGTAGACTTGTGGGGCTTTGCTATGATACCATCTTTTTGATTCTCAAGTGTTTCTTTTTAGATGTGCCTTCTGCGTATGGCACTGGTATCAGTTTTCCATGTTTGCATACTTCACATGCTGCCTTTCTTGTGTCACGGAATATCACCTTCCCGAATCACCTCAACTACAAGTGGGTCAGGCCTCTGTAACCTCGCCAAACCCTCACCTCCCTCCCACCATAGCGTTTATCGCATCCAGCCATCTCTTCCAAAAGCCTAGTAAGCAATTTACTAGCAAATGTAGTCCAGGATGCTGACCTGACCCACGAAGATACAGCGTACGCACAAACGCCTTAACTTGGCTCTGCCTCTGACTCAGCTAATCGGAGCTAATTGGGCTCTGAGCCTCTGGAGCAGGGGCGGCAGAGTGTGGTCTTGGGTGTAGACCAACAGGGATGTGAATCTCTGCAGGGCTGTGTAAACCTGGTAAAGATGCTTAACGAAACCATTGCTGTCGAGTTGATTCCGACTCACAGAGACTCTATAAGCCAGGTCTAGGGTAGAAACCTCCAATAAGGTTTCCAAGGAGCAGCAGGTGAATTTCAACTGCTGACCTTTTGGAACTCACTGTGGAGGCTCTTCTACTTGTGGTCGTTGGAGCAGGCCAGACCTTCTGGGATGAAAAGGAGACTTCCTGCTTGTGGAGATGGAAAAAGGATTCTGATCCTGAACTGAACCCGGGTCCTTCAGTCCCAGGTCCCGGCCGCTAGACCACTATAATTCAAGAAATGAGTTGCCTCATCCGGGCCACACATCACAACTGACCTTTGTGTACAGAAGAAGCTTGTGCAGAGATGGTTGAGGAAACTAGGGCAGTGGATGAACTTGACAGCAGATGGAAGGATAGATGGTACTGAGGACAAGAGGGGGCTGAGCACCATGACCAGGCATCTCCAGCTTCATAAAAGGACTCATATAGATGCAGGAATGGAGACAGCCTGAAAGGAAAACTCTTCCAAGCAAGGTCAGGGGTTTTGGGCTGAATGTTCCCATTGAAACCTGCTGCACCTGCAGTTTTTCCATCTTAGTCAGTGGCAACTCCATCCTTCCATATACTAAGACAAAAAGCTTAAGAGTTTTCTTTGACTCCAGAGTTTTTCTTCTACCAAAAACCAAAACCAAACCCAGTGCCGTCGAGTCAATTGTGACTCATAGCAACCCTACAAGACAGAGTAGAACTGCCTCATAGAGTTTCCAAGGAGTGCCTGGCAGATTTGAACTGCCAACCCTTTGGTTAGCAGCTGTAGCACTTAACCACTACACCACCAGGGTTTCCTTTCCTTCTACAGCAAATCCAGTTAGTCAGAAATTCATGTTTTCTAGTCACTCAAGCATGAACATTAGCCTATGCCAGGGTTTCTCAACCTCGGCACTATTTTTTTTTTTTTTTTTGCATCTGATAATTCTTTCTTGCAGGGAGGGGGCTCCCCTGTGTATTGCAGAATCTTTAGCAACATCCTTGGCCTCTGCTAACTAGGTGCCAGTAGGAACCGCCACTCCCAATCCAGTTGTGATGATCAAAAGTCTCACAAATCAGAAGTATTAGCTGCACTCAAACCATCAATATGGTAGCTGCAATATATCTGGGAAACACACAAGCTTTGCTCAAGGAGAGAGTTGATGAAAAATGTGTGGACAAATCACATGCCCCAGGCATTCTTCTTCCATAGCCTCTTCTTCCAAACCTCCAGAGCTAAGGATTGTTATGGCCTCCTCCCATTGCTACTTGACCTTTAACATTATAAATGATTCCCTGACCTGAAGATTTCTTGGTGGAGTGTGAAAACTGATTTTCTTGAACATGTTGCTTTCCATTTATGACCCATACTTGTCCTTATTTCTACCAAGACCAGCAGAGCATAGGGCCCACCTCTGTGTAAAGTCTGTAGCCCCTCTGCACAGCTCCACTTCTCAAGAATTCCTCCCCATAGAGCTCCCTTTCTCCCTTCTATGTGCACCAAAGGCCTCCTCCACCAAATGGGTAGACTAGCCAGGCATCTGAAGGGAAGACACAAATATTCCATGCAGTCTTCCTTGTCTCAGTTTCACAAAACTAGGGAGGAATGGATACTTACAAAGTGAGGAGGTGTGTCAGGGAATCACTTTCTCTCCTGCCTATCTGTGCCTCTCCTTAAAACCTCAGCTTCTATGCCGCTAAACCCCATTGCACAGAAATGCTATGGATCACTATGGACCACCATAGACCCATGATCTTGATTTTACTGCGTTCTGTCAGAGAACACAACCACAGGTTAATGACTTTGGTCCACCCAAACAGATCTATCAATCAGTGGCCCATAGAAACTGCTTCTGAACATAAAGAATAGCAACAGTTTACAAGTCATCCCAAAATAGGTGGCCACTACATGTATTCAAGGAGATATACATAAACCTTAGGGGAATCCATGGAAATCATTAGGTTAGTGGATAATAATCAACTAGCATGATTTTTTTTTCTTTTTATGAGATATTTCAATGTCTTTAACAAGTTGGAAAGAGACCCTGTAGAACTAGAATGAAATTTTTAAGTGACTAGTGAAAAACATATATATGAAGATTAAAAAACAAAATAATTCACACACTACAGGAGGGTTGAATTAGGAGTTAGGGATATGAAACGTGACTTCAGGTTTAATGAAAAGCCAGCATGCTTCCCCCATGAGCAAAAAGAAACCAACAGAACATTGGAATGCACCAAGAAGAATATTATGAGACAGCACAAAAATCTTATAATGTGTTCACAAACTAAGTAGAATATTATACACAGGATTTTGTTCTTATAATACTAAAATGGTGTGGGGGGAAAAAACTGGAGAAGAACATGTTCTTAATTCTCTAGTGCTGCTATTACAGAAATACCACAAGGAAATGGTGTTAACAAACAAATTTATTCTCTTACAGTCTAGTAGGCTAAAACTTCAAATCCAGGGACTCAGAATCCAAGAGGAGGCTTTCTCTGTCTGTAGGTTCTGGGGGAAGGTTCTTGTGATCAAACTTCCCCTGGTCTAGGAGCTTCTCAGCGCAGGGACCCAAAGTACAAAGAACTCACTCTGTTTCAGGCTCTGCTTTTTAGGTGGTAGCAGGCCCCTCTCCTCTCTGCTCAATTCTCTCTTTTATGTTTTAACAGATATTGACACCTGATACAATCTAATCCTGTAAATTGAGTTCTGCCTCATTAACATAAATGCCTCTAATCCAGCCTCATTAACATCACAGAGGTTAGGGTTTTCAGCACATAGGATAATGACATCAGATCACAAAATGGTGGACAACCACACAATACTGGAATCATGCCCTAGCCAAGTTAACACACATTTTGAGGGGACACCATTCAATCCATAACACCAAGATTATCTACTGGTTTTAAATTGTTCATTAACTTTTTTGTGCAGGGGAAAAAGTAACCTCATGAGATTTTAAGAAAATGAAAGAACTTGGGAGAAATATGGAATGCTTGATGTTTTCTATGCACTTGAAAGAATGAACAACGAAAAATATGCTTAAATTTTATTAAGAGACAGGTCTTTTGTATCAGCAATAGCATACACATATACTAAAGGTGTTGCTCAGGTGTGGTCCCCATTAACATTACCTCCAGAGGGTGGTCCCCACCTGCAGAGGAGACCAGGCAGCCTTGTATATCAGCATGATATATCAGGCAACTGGAAGGCAGGGAATCCTAAGATTCCGTGACACCACTCACCTTCCAATTCTGTTACTGTGACTCCAGATCGTTACCTGGTGCTCTGGGTCCTTCCTTTGGCCCTCTTCTTGGAGCCTGAGGTAGAGGCAGTGCCTTAGGCTCTGAGCTCTGGCATCTTGCTCCTTATTTTGGTGGTTCAGGACTCTGAAGTGTTGTAGGATGCTGACAAAGTGTATCCCTAAAGTAAGTTATGAATCACATCTGCACCCTTTATGCTGATTTAAATAACTTTTTCACATACAAAAACTTCATTGGAATACAATTTTTTTATTGTGCTTCAGATGAAAGTTTACAGCTCGTTAATTTCTCCTACAAAAATTTATAAACATATTGTTATGTGACACTAGTTGCAATCCCCACAATGTGACAGCACACTACCCCTTTCCACCCTGGGTTTCCAGTGTCCATCCAAGCGGCTGTTGTTCCTTCCCACTTTCTCATCCTGCCTCTGGACAAGAGCCACCCATTTGGTCTCGTGTATCTGCTTGAAACAAGAAGCACACTCTTCATGATATAAGAACCTAGCCTAAATCGTTGTTGTTAGGTGTTGTCGAGTCCATTTCAACTCATAGCAACCCTGTGCACTGCAGAATGAAACACTGCCAGGTCCCAAGCCGTCTTCACAATCTTTGCTATGTTTGAGCCCATTGTTGCAGCCACTGTGTCAATCCATTTCATTTAGTGTTTTCCTCTTTTTTGTTAACCAAGAATGATGTCCTTCTCCAGGCTGATCCCTCCTCATAACATGTCCAAAATATGTGAGCCTAAGTCTCACCATCCTTGATTCTGGCATTCTGGCTGTATGTCTTCTAAGACGGATTTGTTCGTTCTCTGGCAGTCCATGGTATATTCAATATTCTTTGCCAGTGCCATAATTAAGAGGCAACAGTTCTTCTTCAGCCTTCCTTAATCATTGCCTAGCTTTCCCATGCATATGAGGCGATTGAAGGCACCATGGCTTGGGTCAGGTGCACCTTAGTCCTTAAAGTGACATTTTTGCTTTTTAACACTTTGAAGAGTCTTTTGCAATATTTTTGCCCAGTGTCATATGTCTTTTGATTCCTTGACTGCTGCTTCCATGAACACTGATTGTAGATCCAAGTAAAATAAAATCCTTGACAACTCCAATCTTTTCTCTGTCATGGATTGAATTGTGTCCCCCCCAAAAAATCTGTCAATTTGGCTAGGTCATGATTCCCAGTATTGTATGATTGTCTACCATTTTGTCATCTGATGTGATTTCCCTATGTGTTGTCAATCTTATCACTATCATATAAAGAGACAGGTTAGTAGCGGTTATACTGATGAGGTCTACAAGATTAGATCATATCTTAAACCAATCTCTTTTGAAATAGAAAAGAGAGAAGCAAGCAGAGAAACATGGGGGCCTCATACCACCAAGAAAGTAGTGCTGGGAGCAGAGGCTTCTGCGCAGAGATGCTCCCAGACCAAGAGAAGACTGATGCATCGCAAGGACCTTCCTCCAGAGCTGATAGAGAGAGAAAGCCTTCACCCCGTAATCGGACTTCTAGCCTACTGAACTCTGAGAGAATAAATTTCTCTTTATTAAAGCCATCCACTTGTGATATTTCTGTTTTAGCAGCACTAGATAACTAAGACAATCATGATGTTTTTTATTTGTCCAGCTGTGAGAATTTCTGTTTTCTTTATGTTCAGGTATACTCCATACTGAAGGCTATAGTCTTTGATCTTTATCAGTAAGTACTTCAAGTCGTCTGCTTTCAGCAAGCAAGGTTGTGCCATCTGCATATTGCAAGTTGTTAATGAGTCATTCTCCAATTCTGATGCCATGTTATTCTTCCTTAGTCCAACTTTTATATGAAGAAGTGCATAGTAGTAGCACTTACTGCATCCTAAGGTATTTATACAGCTGTGGTATTTTTTGAACTGTCTCCAACTGGTCAATTAGTTGTTTGAGGCCAAAGACCTTTCTTCTTCTTTTTTGTTTTCCCAGTATTTGATAAACTTTGGATCCTCAAAAAATGATTATTAAATTAGTTAACTAGTTAATGTGAACATCAAGATTTTGCTCAGTAGTAGCAAATTCTGCTGAACCAATAGCAGAAGCCAGGTGTCATGTTTGTAACGGGGTTCTCATCCTCTCTACAAGGCATCTTTGATTTCATGTATTTATAAATTTCCATTTATTAAATATTGCTCACATATTTACCTTGTAAGTGCCTAAGAAATGGGACTACAGGCTCCATCTCATCAGGTAAACATAATAAGTGTTATTTGGTAATGCATATATTCTTTTTGTGCTTTACTTTGTTCTGTTTTTTGAACAAGTGATAGAGTAAGTAGCTGAGACACAAAGGAGAAGCCAACATAATAAAGGCACTGTGTAGTCTGAAAACCCAACCCCTGAGTAGACACAAGGAGACCAAGGGATAGAGGATAGGAAGACAGAGAACGGAGAAAAGCAGATTTGACATTGGAGAGATGACTGGGACCCTTGGAGAAGACTAAGAAGCAAAGGATAGGGAGAACCAATGCCTAAAATAATGGGAAAGCAGAGTGGACCAGAGGCGTGTAGCTAGAGAGAAGGAGCTTCTAACTGCATCATTTACAGAGAAAGAAATTGGACACTTAAGTCACATATTTTGGGGTTCTTCTCCCTCACAAGACTGTAAGCACCTCCAAGGCAGGATCTTTGTCTTATTCATGTTTTCATTCACAGCATCCTGTCACAGGAGGCAATGACTAGTACTGCTGTTGTTATTAGCTTCCATTACGTTGGCCCATGACTCATGGTGACCTTACGCACAACAGAATAAAATGCTGCCTGGTCCTGTGCCATCCCCTTGATAGGTTGGGGATCAGATTGTTGTGATCCATAGGGTTTTCAGTGGCTGACTTTCAGAAAAAGATCACTGGGCCTTTCTGCCTAGCCCATCTTAGTTTGGAATCTCTGCTGAAATCTGTTCGGCATCACAGCAACATGTAAGCCTCCAAAACCAGACGGGTGGTGGCTGTGCATGAGGTACATAGGCCAGGAAATGAACCTGGGTATTCCACATGGAGGGTAAGAATTCTGCCACTGAACCATCAATGTCTCAATGCCTAGTAAAAAATAAAAATAAACCATTGCTGTCGAGTCAAATTCAACTCGAAGCGACCCTATAAGACAGAGTAGAGCTGCCCCATAGGGTTTCCAAGGAGCAGCTGGTGGATTAGAACTTCTGACCTTTTGATCAGCTCCCAATGTCCAGTACAGCCCGATAAATTTTTGTTGAACTGAACTCAGATTGGGGTCCATGGTACCAAGAGGGGATGGAGGGGCACTGGAAACAACTTTTTGAGTCTGAGTCTAGGGAATCAGAGAGCAGGGAATGTAAAGGGTGACTCAAAGTGCCACTCAGAGGAAAGTGATAAAATGACTAGACTTTTAAATGAGGATGAGGCTGTGGGTCTGTTTGAGCCATGGTTCAGGACTCAGGATGTTTTTGCAAAACCCTGAAGGGAAGTGACTTGCTAAACAGTGTTGTATATGATAGCAAACGGAAGGTGCTAGGTCTGAGAGGAAACCACTGAACTTTTGGTTAGCCTCATGGAAACCCTGGTGGTGTGGTAGTTAAGAGCTATGGCTGCTACCCAAAGGGTTCAGCAGTTCAAATCTACCAGGCTCGTGTTGGAAACTCTGTGGGGCAGTTCTATGGTGTCCTATAGGGTTGCTATGTGTCAGAAGCGACTCAACAGTGATGGGTTATTCCCTTGATGGGTTCTATAAAACCGTTGATTGGGAATACAGTAGAAAAAAATTATTGATTTTACCTTCTGTGAGAAAAGAGTCAAGGCCTGAGGCTGCTATCCTTTGGAAGGACTGCTTACAAAGTTGGCCCTTGTCTAGCATCTGAGAACATGGATTTGGGGAGGTTTCCCATCATTTACTGATTAGAGCGGGCTCATAATGTATAAAGATAACAGTTGCACAATAGGGAGGAGGAAGAAGTGGTAGTAATAAAGTTTTTACCTGTTACTGAAGTTAAAATAAAGTTTTTACCTGTTACTGAAGTTAAGTTAGTACCAATTTAAACTAGGTTGTCATAATTTAAGACATTAATATAATCTTCATGGTAATCACAGAGAAAATATCTAAGAGGAAAGGAGAAAGGGATCAAAATGGTTTGCTACAATAAAAAAATCAACTAAACACAAATAACGGCAGTATTGGAGAAAATGAGGAAAAAAACTATAAGACACAAAAATAGCAAAATGGCAAAAGTAAGCCCTTAAAAAAAAAAAAAAATTATTGGCAATTATCTTTTTCTTTTTTTAATTGTGCTCTAAGTGAAAGTTACAACCCAAGTTAGTTTTTCATACAAAAACTCAAACACACTTTGTTATATGACCCTAGTTGCTCTCTCTATAATGTGACAGCACATTCCTTTCCACCCTGGATTTCCCGTGTCCATTCCACCAGCTCCTGTCCCTTTCTGCCTTCTCATTTCGCCTCGTAACAGGAGCTGCCCATTTAGTCTCATTATCTGCTTGAACTAAGAAGCACACTCTTCACAAGTATCATTTTATATCTTATACTCCAGTCTAATCTTTGTCTGAAGAGTTGGCATCAGGAATGGTTTTGGTTCTGCGTTAACGGAGAGTCTGGGGGCTGTGCCTTCTGGGGTTCCTCCAGTCTCAGTCAGACCATTAAGTCTGGTCTTTTCCACTAGAATTTGAGTTCTGCAACCCACTTTTCTCCTGTTCCATCAGGGGCTGTCTGTTGTGTTCTCTGTTAGAGCGGTCATCGTTGGTAGCCAAGGAACCAGTTCCCCTGGTCTCAGGCTGATGGAGTTTCTGATTTATGTGGCCCTTTCTGTCTCTTGAGCTCATATTTTCCCTGACTCTTTGATGTTCTTCATTCTCCTTTGCTCCAGGTGGTTTGGGACTAATTGATGCATCCTAGATGGCTGCTTGCTAGCTTTTAAGACCCCAGACACCACTCACCAAAGTGGGATGCAGAACATTTTCTTAATAAATTTTGCTATGCTGATTGACCTAGATGCCCCCTGAAACCATGGTCCCCAGGCCCCCGACCCTGCTACTCTGTTCCTCGAAGTGTTTGGTTTTATTCAGGAAACTTCTTAGCTTTTGGTTTAGTCCCATTGTGCTGACTTTCCCTGTATTACCTGTTGCCCTTCCCTTCATCTAAGATCATTCTTGTCTACTACCTAGTTAGTAAATACCCCTCTCCCTGCCTCCCCACCCTTATAACCATAAAAATTTTTTTCTTCTGTGTTTAAACCTTTTCTTGAGTTCTTATAATAGTGGTCTCATACAATATGTGTTCCTTTGTGACTAATTTCACTTAGCATAATGGCTTCCAGATTCATCCATGTTATGAGATGTTTTGCGGATTCATCGTTGCTCTTTATTGTTCTGTGGGGCAGTTCTACTCTTGTCATGTAGGGTCGCTATCAGTTGGAATCAACTCGTCTTGGCACTGGGTTTTTTTTTTGTTTAGCATTCCGTTGTGTGAATATACCATAAATTGTGAGTTTTTATCCATTCATCCATTGATGGGCACCTTGGTTGTTTCCATCTTTTTGCTATTGTGAACAATGCTGCAATAAACATGAGTGTGCATATATATACTTGTGTGATGGCTCTGTTTCTGTAGAATACATTTGAAGGAATGGGATTGCTGAATCGTATGGTACTTCTATTTCTACCTTTTTAAGGAAGCACCAAATCAATTTCCGATGTAGTTGTACCATTTTGCATTCCCACCAGCAGTGTCTAAGTGTCCTAGTCTTCCCACAAGCTCTCCAACATCTATTATTTTGTGATTTTTGGAGTAATGCCAGCCTTATTGGGGTGAGATGGTATCTTATTGTAGTTTTCATTTGCATTCTCTAATGGCTAATGACGGTGAGCATTTCCTCACGTATCTGTTAGCCACATGAATGTCTTCTTTGGTGAAGTGACTGCTTATATCTTTTGCCCATTTTTTAATTGGGTAGTTTGTCTTTTTTGTTGTCAAGGCTTTGCAGTATCTTATAGATTTTAGAAATTAGACCTGATTGGATATGCTGTAGCCAAAATTTTTTCCCAGTCTGTAGACTGTCTTTTTACTCTTTTGTTGAAGTCTCTTGATGAGCGTGTCTGATTTTTAGGAGCTCCCAGTTATCTAGTTTCTCTTCTGGTATTCGTGCATTGTTAATAATGTTTTGTATTCTGTTTAGGCCATGTATTAGGGCTCCTAGCATTGTCCCTATTTTTCCTTCCATGATCTTTATCATTTTAGATTTTACATTTAGGTCTTTGATCCATTTTGAGTTAGTTTTTGTGCATGGTGTGAGGTATGGATCTTGTTTCTTTCTTCTTTTTTTTTTTTTTTTTTTTTTTGCAGATGGATATTCAGTTATGCCAGCACCGTTTGTCTTTTCTCTATTTAATGGGCTTTGGCCTTTGTCAAATATCAGCTGCTCATATGTGGATGGATTTATGTCTGGATTCTCAATTCTGTTCCATTGGTCTATGTATCTGTTGTACTAGCACCAGGCTGTTTTGACTACTATGGCAGTATAAAAGATTCTCAAATCAGGTAGAGCGAGCCCTCCCACTTTGTTCTTCTTTTCCTGGAGCCTCTTTCCCTTCCATATGAAGTTGGTGATTTGTTTCTCCATCTCATTTAAAAAAAGTCGTTGGATTTTGGTTAAGAATTGCATTGTATCTATAGATGGTTTTTGGAAGAATAGACATTTTTGCAATGCTAAGTCTTCCTATCCACGAGCAAGGTATGTTTTCCACTTATGTAGCTCTCTTTTGGTTTCTTGCAGTAGTTGTGTCTTGTAGTTCTCTTTGTATAGGTCTTTTACGTCTCTGGTAAGATTTATTCCTAATTATTTTATCTTGTTGGGGGCTACTGTAAATGGTATGATTTGATAACTTCCTCTTCCATGTTCTTTTCGTTCGTTTAGAGGAATTCAACTGATTTTTGTATGTTTATCTTGTATCCTGATATTCTGCTGAACTCTTCTATTAGTTTTAGTAGCTTTCTTGAGGATTTTTTAGGGTTTTCTGTATATAAGATCATGTCATCTGCAAATAGAGATACTTTTACTTCTTTATGAATCTGGTTGCCCTTTATTTCTTTATCTAGCCCAATTGCTCTGGCTAGGACCTCCAGCACAATGTTGAATAAGAGTGGTGATAAAGGGCATCCTTGTCTGGTTCTCAATTTCAAGGGGAATGCTTTCAGACTCTCTCGATTTCAGATGATGTTGGCTGTTGGGTTTGTATAAATGCCCTTTATTATGTTAGGAATTTTCCTTCTATTCCTATTTTGCTGAGAGTTTTTATGATGAATGGGTGTTGGACTTTGTCAAATGCCTTTTCTGCCATCAATTGATAAGATCATATGGTTATGGTCTTTTGCTTTATTTACATGATGGATTACATTAATTGTTTTCCTAATGTTGAACCATCCCTGCATACCTGGTATCAATCCCACTTGGTTATGATGAGTTATTATTTTTTGATATGTTGTTTAATTCTATCGGCTAGAATTTCTTTGAGGATTTTTGCATCTAAGTTCATGAGGGATATAGGTCTGTAATTTTCTTTTTTTGCAGTGTCTTTACCTGATTTAGGTATCAGGGATATGCTGCTGTGAAATACCTTTAGTAGTAGTGGGTCAACTCTTCTCTGAAAGTTTAGTAGAACTCTGCAGTGAAGCTGTCCAGGGCAGGGTTTGTTGTTGTTGGGAGTTTTTTGATTACCTTTTCAATCTCTTCTTTTGTTATGGATTTATTTAGTTGTTCTACCTTTGTTTGTGTTAGTTTAGGTAGACAGTGTGTTTCTAGAAATTCATCCATTTCTTCTAGGTTTTCAAATTCGTTAGAGTACAATTTTTCTGATATGATTCTTTTAATTTCAGTTGGATCTGTTGTGGTATCATCCATCTCATTTCTTATTTGGGTTATTTGCTTCCTCTCCTGTTTTTCTTTTGTCAGTTTGGTCAATGGTTTACCAATTTTGTTAATTTTTTCAAAGAACCAGCTTTTGGTCTTTTTAACTCTTTCAATTGTTTTCTGTTCTCTATTTCATTTAATTCTGCTCTAATTTTTATTATTTGCTTTCTTCTGGTGCCTGAGGGCTTCTTTTGTTGATCTCTTTCTAGTTGTTCAAGTTGTAGGGGTAATTCTTTGATTTGGGCCCTTTCTTTTTGTATCTGTGCATTAATTGATATAAATTGACCTCTGAACACTGCTTTAACTGTGCTCCAGTGGTTCTGATAGGAAGTGTTTTCATTCTCATTGGATTCTATGAACTTCTTTATTCCATCCTTCACGTCTTCTATAACTCTGTCGTTTTTGAGCAGGGTATTATTCAGTTTCCAAGTGTTCGATTTCTTTTCCCTGCTTTTTCTGTTATTGATTTCTATTTTTATGGCCTTATGGTCAAAGAAGATGCTTTGTAATATTTCAATGTTTTGGATTTTGCTAATGCTTGCTTCATGACCTAATATGTGGTCTGTTCTAGAGAATGTTCCATGAGCACTAGAAAAGAAAGTATACTTGGCTGCTATTGGGTGGAGTGTGATTGGAGTACCAGAACAGGGAGGGAGAACAGAAAATACAGAGAGAATTGTTGAAGATTTATTGGCAGAAAACTTCCCTGATACCATGAAAGATGAGAAGATAGCCATCAAAGATACTCACTGAACTCCACATAAGGTAGATTTTAAAAGAAAGTCACAAAAACATATTATAATCACACTTGCCAAAACCAAAAATAGAAAGAATTGTAAGAGCAGCTAGGGATAAATGAAAAGTCACCTACAAAGGACAGTCAATAAGAATAAGCTTATACTACTTGTCAGAAACCATGCAGGCAAGAAGACAATGGGTTGACTTATATAAAGAATTGAAGGAAAAAAATTACCATCAAAGAATCATATATCCAGCAAAACTGTCTCTTGAATATGAAGATGAAAACAGGACATTTCCAGATAAACAGAAGCTTAGGGAATTCATAAAAACCAAGCCACGACTACAAGAAATACTAAAGGGAATTCTTTGGTTAGAAGATCAATAGTATCAGGTATCAACCCAAGACTAGAACACTGGTCAGAGTAGTCAGAGGTCAACACAGACAGGGAAATCACAAAAATAAATCAAGATTTAAAAAATCCTCAAAACAGGGAAACAGTGATGTTATAATGTAAAAGAAGACAACATTAAAAACAATAAAGAGGGACTAAGAAACATAGTCATAGATCTTTCATTTGGAGAGGAAGACAAGGCAATATAAAGAAATAAAAGTTAGGTTTAAACTTAGAAAAATAGCGGTAAATATTAAGGTAACCACAAAGGAGACTAACAATCCTACTCATAAAAATAAAATACAAGAAAAAAATAGAGACTCAGCAGAAACAAAATCAACAACAATGAATAAGAGGAAAAGACAATATATAAAGATAAACTATTAGACCTTTTCCTAACCTCTCGAGCTGAAACACTGAATGAAGAATCTGTGCTTAGTGGGCCCATACCAATAAAATCAGACTGATCCATCTTTATGTTCCTTGCACAATTATCCCACACCCTTAATAGCCATTCTTACACATATTCCCCAGGTTTCTGTTTGTACATATTAGGAAAGTCAAGCAGTTCCTTTGGAGTGTGGCATGCCTCCTCCAGGGTCACACTTTGTACTTCACCTTTTGGGGTTCTCTGGGACTTAAGTCTAGTTATAGACCTAAAAGCAAAAATGGGTAGTGGGGGTGAGTCCTGGGAATATTCAGCAATGTCATGAAAGGGATCTACCTCAGGTGATACCTCAGGCAAGGCACCAGGTGCCGCCTCAGGTGATATCTCAGACAAAGACTCTTCGAACACAGTTGGATTAATCTCATCAGATGAGAGTGGAAGGTATAATGGTTTTACTGGACAGCGGCAGCTTCGCTGAAACCCTGGTGCCATAGTGGTTAAGAGTTCAGCTGCTAATCAAAAGGATGGTAGTTCAAATCAACCAGATGCTCCTTGGAAACCCTATGGGGTAATTCTATTCTGTCCTATGAGGTCACTATGAGTCGGAATCGACTCCTAAGAGTCGATTGGGTTTGTTTGTTTTTTTTTTTTTCGGTTTGGTGGGTTAGCAGAGAAAGATGGAGTGATCTCTTCAGATGGGAATAAGAGTGCTGATTCTGCTGGCAGGAATGATTCAACAGAATTTAGAGCTTCAGTGTTTCCAGCTCCCTGATTATCTGCCCATATGTTCCCATTCCAAGTTTCAGGGTCCCATTTCTTTTCAATCAATGCCCACACTTTAACTTCAGACACGATTTGAGGTTGGGGATTCAATTGGCATTGTAATTCAGCCGCTCTTACAATAAGACTCTGTGTTAGATTTTCAGCAACATCAGCTCTGTTACTACAAGAAATAAGGCTTTCTTTCAGGGCACACATTGCAAATTTGAGGTGTTTTATACAACACTTGAACTCTGACTCTGAAGCCCTGAACTCATCTCTTTCACCACTTTGTCTAATGAAAGTTGAACCAACCAACCAGCTTCCTTGCTTCTCATTCTGACAAAATTGTGGAAAATGTTCAAACATGTGATCACCCAGAGCCTCGCTTCTCACCAGTACTTGATCTATTTCTGATGATATTTGGCATATTAAAATTGCCACCTCATGCTACGGATTAGCAGCACCCTCTTTACTACTGAAAGCAGAGTCATCAGTGCTTTTAAAACTAGTCAGACTTGAGAACCAACTTAGAAAACTCATCCTTACAATTCTGTTTCTCTGGAACCACTCTCAGTACCAAATGTCTTAGGCTGGATTCTCAAGAGAAGCAAAATCGTGAAACGTGTGTATGGATGTGTGTGTGTGTATATAGCTATATATAGATAGAGTGAGACAGAGAGCTTTATCTCAAGGAAATTGCTCACATGGTTATAGAGGATAGCAAGTCCCAAGTCCACGGGTCAGACATCAGGCTGGAGGCTTCTCCCATCTCATGTATCTGCAGGGGCTGACAAACCCAAGATCAGCAGGTAAGGTGGCAGGCTGCTGGCTAAAGTCCCAAGAGCCTGAGATCAGATGATGACCAGCCAGATGCAGGATCCAGAGCAAGCAAGTGAGCTTTGCCAAAACATCTATATATATGTTGGATGCAGGCCACACCCCCGAGGAAAATCTCCTTACAACTGATTGGCTGATCACATCATGCAGGATGACTACATTACCATATAACTGCCCAATTATATCATTACATAACTGCCAAACCACTGAGAATCACGCCTCAGCCAAGATGACACACAACCTTAAGCACCCCACGTTACAAGCCCAATGATTACCTTAATAATTTTCCAAACTGGTAACTAAGAAAACCTATAAATAATTTTATCTAGTCCTCTAAAAATGTTAAGTTCTGTTTAAATACACGTTCATCTACTCTACTTTTGCTTCCTAGGAAAGGTAACTCTCATGATAGTCAAAGACAAATAGATGTTGACATTCTAAACTTGCCTCATATTTTTTCATTATGAAAATGGACAAATAACACAACTAAGTATTTATACTATTATGGTGTAAATTCCAAATATTCTGGTATAAAATAATATTTACTAAGAGGTTATTCTACTCAGATAACTTTGGTAGGAATATGCCATTTGGCTAAAGGCCTAAGAGAATTGATTTTTGACTGTATAAACAGGTGCTTCCTTGAGGGGATCTACCTCTCTTTGGTTCAAAGAGCTCTGTGCTTGTGAATTTGTTGAGGATCTGTGGCTGTCTATTACTGTGATTCAAGTCAGGCTATGTTCACCAGACCTAGAGTGTTTCTGCTTATGCAAATCAAGTAAGACTTTAATAGGTGTGTCCCATCTATTACATTTCTAGAGACACTGAACAAGGAGTTCATGCCAAAGAGCTTTGATGGACAGACCATTCTGATTACTGCTTCAGCTCTGTACTCAGCATAGTAACTGAGGTCACGTTGTCTTTTAGGGTTAAATGTTGTGACTTGACCCTTCCAATCTCATCTTCCCATCATCCTCATTCATTTCAATGATCCCATTTCCATGGTAGCAGTTCCCACTGTCCTTCATAAAATAGCCACCGCAGAGTTCTTTGAGGAGGTGAAAACAGTTCTGTAGGACGTATTTCTTACAGCCTTTTTGAAGGTAGTGTCTTATTGACCTTTCCAGGGGATAAAAGTAGGGGCGAATGAGCATGTCTGTGGAGTGTACAACTGATTTTTGCTCAAAGGATTTGGACTTTTCCCCCTGGTTCCTGAGAGGTCATCTTTAAACACCTGAGATTTTCCCAGTGATTGGAGTCTTTTTAATTCCTGGAGGGGCCCCAGTCACACTTGAGAATTTATGCTGAAGGGACAACAGGGGCCTCTTTGAGAGGACAAAGAGGAAACGTCCCTAAGAGGCTGGTTTAGAGGGATATTGCCAAAGGAAAGGAGTAACCAAAGGATCTTGAGATATCTCCTGGTTACTCTGAAATGGGGTAGCAAATACATATATATGTACAGACGGACAAACCAAATGTGGAAAATGTTCACTGGTAAATGTATATGTCGAATACATAAAGTTACCACTCTTTCACTTTTTGTTTGTTTGAATTTTTTTTGAAAAGGAAGATTTGGAGCTCTTGTCCCAGGTTCTACTTTGTTCTCTTGAGAAGAACATTCTGAAAACAAAAGGTTAGGTGTCTAACATGAAGACTGCAGGAGGGATGGGTGGTGGCAGTTCCCCGTGGCCCAGAGCAGGATACAGCTGTTGGGGGCTCCAAGCCGCTGGACAGCTGCTCATCACCTGTCACCTCTCCAAGCCTGGGAGATGCTGGGACTCTTCTGCATCAAACAAGGCTAAAGAACATTTCTGCGGAGTAGAGACTTTGCAAAACACCTCTCCCTGACTGGGAGTTGAACCCAGGCTCTGGCGGCGAAAGCGCCAAATCTTAGCCATTAGGCCACCAGGGAACTGCTGCGAAGTCTGTAATCTCCCACCTCCAGACAGTACATCTTTTTGCACCAAACTTTCGGGGAAGCCTCGACGCCCACCTTCTTGGATGCTGCCGTCTCCGGCAGCGATCGTCAACCAAGGCCCTTTCCTCCTTGCCTTCTCAAAAATGCAAGCCAGCCTGCCACACGCCGAGCGCTGTCAGCTCTCCACAAGTTTCGGAGCAAGGAGGCTCCTCCCCCCCGCACCTCAGACCTGACCTACAGATGCGCCTTTGCCGGGCGGCAGCGTGTGGAGAGATGGTGGCGGATCCAGGGCAGGGGACGAGCCTGCAGGAAGGAGGTCCCCAGGGTGGGAAGGGGGCCGAGCACAAGCCCCTAACAACTCCAACATCAAAAAGGGCTCAGGTGGATGCAGAAACGGAGACAGCCTGGAGGAATAACTCTTTCAAACAAAGCCCCGGGCCCCCGAATTGAACTCCGGATTTTCCACCTAAAGTCATTGTCCCTGCAGTTATCCCATCTTTGTTGATGGCAACTCCATCCTTGCATATGCTCAGGCAAAAAACTGCGAGTTCTCCTTGGCGCAGGTCTTTTCCTCAGACCCCACATCTAATTACTGGGAATTTACACGTTCTCCTTGGTGGGCCAGTGGTTGAGAGCTTAGGCTGCTATCCAGAGGGTCCGTAGTTCGAATCCACCAGCCGCTCGTGGAAACCCTATGTGGCTGTTCTAACCTGCTCACTATGAGTCGGACTAGACTAGACCCCAATGGACCTTTTGGTTTTCTGTCTGTCAAGTGTGGACCTTGGCCTACACAGTTCCTTCTTTTCCTGAGCTCAGAATTTGGACCAAGGACTCTCCTGATAATGGCGGGAGATCAATTTAAGGCGTGACCCTGCGCTCGCTCAGACCTTAGGCTTCGAGACCCTTAATTTCAGGGCGTGGGGTTGGGCTGCCTTTGCTCCTTTTATGTGGCTCTGTCCCTCAAAATCAGCCTGTTCCTGGCCTGTCTCGGGAAGTTGGGGACATGCCTGAGACCGCTCCGCTCGATTGGCCTCTCTGGATCAAGAAACCAACTCCCTTCGGGTTCCGCCTGCAGAGAAGCTTCAGAAGGCGATTTTTTTCCGTTTCTTGAACTCGACGGTGCCCAGGTGTGCGAAACGCGGGGGCGCACGCGGTCAGTTTCTGGTTCTGCAGTAGCCCGCTGTTCTCTCCGCCTCTGGAAAGAATCCAGCGCAGGCCTTCAAGGCTGGCTTGGCCTGTGTTGGTTGTTCGATATTTTTAAAGAGCCAAATGCCCGAAGACGCATGTTTCAGTCTTTGCTGAAGTACGGCTAAAACACGAAGAGATGATTAAAGCAGTGGACTGAAATTGAGTCGCACAGAACTAGAGGCGCCACAAGTGTCAGAGGGGGGACAGAGAGGAGGTGCTGAGGTAAAAGGGCTTCTGAGGAAAGAGCCCAGGTCAGGCCCCAGGGAGAGCGCAGGGTAGGGCATGGAGGGAGGGTTCTACTGTTCCCGGGTGGACCGGAAGTGTGGATCATTTTGAGTGTGTGTGTGATAAAACAGGTAACAAAACACTTGCCACTTCAACCACTTTATGTGCACAGTTCAGTGACAGTAATTAGGCTCACTATGTTGTGGAACCATCACCACTATCCCTTTCCAAAGCTTTTCTTGATCCTTAACAGAAATGCAGTGCCCCTTAAGCTATCTTTCCTGCCTTTTCCCTCCCACCTGCCCCTGGTGACCGCTCATAAAATTTGATTTCTATGCATTTGCTATATTCCACTTACTTGGAATCATGTAACATTTGTCCTTTTGCGTCTGGCTTCTTTCATTCAGCATAATTTTTCTAGGTTCATCCATATCTTAACATGTATCAGAACTTCCTTTCTGTTTATGGCTGAGTAATATTCCATCCTATGGATATACTCCATTTTGTTTATCCTTTCATCTGTTGATGGACACTTGGGTTGTTCGCACCTTCTGGACAATGTGAATAATGCTACAATGAACATTGGTGTACAAGTATCTGTTTGCACTTCTGCTTTCAATTTTGGGGTGTATAAGGGTAGTGGAGGTGTTGGGTCATTTGGGAATTCCATGGTTAACTCTTGAGGAACCGCCAAAGGTATTTCCAGAGGCTGTACCATTTTACAATCCCACCAGCAATGGGTGCCGGTTCCAATTTTCCACATCCTCAGTAATAGCTTGTTTTCTGGTTTTCTGCCAAACGGTTGAGCACTCGACTATTAACGGAAAGGTTTGCGGTTGGAACCCACGCAGACGCGCCTCGGAAGACAAGTCTGGCGATCTGCTTCTGAAAGGTCCAAAACTCCAAGCCGTTGCCATCGAGTCAATTCCGCCTCATAGCAAGCCTATAGGACAGAGTAGAACTGCCTCATAGGGTTTCCAAAGCTGTGATCTTTACAGAAGCAGACTGCCACACCTTTCTCCCGCAGAGCGGCTCGTGGATTCGAGCTATTTTTCGGTTAGCAGCCGAGCGCTTTAACCACTGCACCACCAAGTTAACCCACCCACTGCCAAAGTGGGTGGGTTAACGCACCACCAAGTTACAGCCTTCAAAACCCTATGGGGCAGTTCTGCGCTCCACTCATGTGGCCACCATGAGTCCTAATCCACTCCATGACGACTAACAGCAAGTGGGGGGATGAATAACGAGTAATGACATTGAATATCTTTTCATGGAAACACGGATCATTGGTCAAGAGCACCAGGGCCGTTAAAGGGGCCACGGAGGCGCTGGTCCGAAGCCCCGGGGTGACTGCGTTCACGGCTCCAGGCTGTGGGGAGCTGGAGAGCCGGAGAGGAGCTTAGCTCTGAAAATGCAAGCTCTAGTGAGCTGCGGCATCCCCAAGCCCGGGGGACTGAGCCCCGCCCCCCCCAAGTCCCAGCTTCCCGGATTAAAAAAAAAAAAAAAATTGATAGGAGCAGAAAACTACTTTGGGGCCTAACGGAAGCCTCATACTCCTTTGCCTGAAAGGATTGTTGGTGTTTTTCCCCCCGAGGGCTTTCTGCAGCACTTTGCTGCTGGCAGTCGAATTCGAAATGTAGTTGAATTTCGTATGTCGGAAGCCGAAGTACTTGGGGAGTGCAGGTCTTACAATTTGTATGGACAAATTCTTACGCAAGCTCACTCACGTGGTTCCCGTAGCGTAGTGGTTATCACGTTCGCCTCAAGAGCGAACGGTCCCAGTTTAGAACTCGGGCGGAAACAGGCTTTCTTTTCCCAAAAGACAAGCGTTCTCCAATAGCCTTGTAAGGAAAGGAAAAAAAAAAAAACATGGCAGGAGGACTTCCATTACTCAGCACCTGAAACCAGACCTCATTTCTCTGCCCTAAGTAAGATGGGAGACCAGGACACAATTCTCGTCTGGTTCTTCGGAGGGGCGGCACCAAACGAGACCTGCTTTATGTTAGTTTTAGTTCCAGAGAGCTCTAAAGGTTCTCTTTGTTCTCTTCTATCACCTGAACCTTCTCCACAGGCTGACGCTGAAGAAGAAAAAGGCTCCGGATAGACCCTGACTTAGGGCTCCTTGGCTACTCTCGAAACAAGGACCGTGGGGCCCCACACGCTGGCTTTGAGTTCTCACATCAAAAGCAAACGAAAGTGACAGGAACAAGAGAAAGATAACAAAGAGGCATTAAAGCTAAGTCTTGAGAGGAATGACCAGTCAAGACAAATGCAGTGAGCCTTGGTTCGCTCGGTGCTTACTGAGGCCCTTTCCCGGACTTTGCTGCTGGCAGTCGAATTTCGAAATGGGAATCAATTTCGTACACTGAAAACCACGAAAGTTGAAGACGGCCGGCATAAAGTTTTCATAGATGTTTCTTAAAACGTAACAACCTCAAGGTTTCCGTAGTGTAGTGGTTATCACGTTCGCCTCACACGCGAAAGGTCCCCGGTTCGAAACCGGGCGAAAACAGTTGCTTTTTACTCCTCAGAGCCTATTGCTACTTTTTCCCATTGCTTTTCTTTTTTCTTTTCTTTTGTTTTTTGGTTCTAGAATTAGACTAGAAAGCCCCAGAGGGAAATGTACAAACTGTGATGCCCCAGAGGAAGTTGCAATACAACCAGAAGTACTGCAAGATTTTTGCCACTTTATATGAACCTAAATCCTAGGGTTCATCTATGGAAATGGATCCTAAGACGGTAGAAGCAGGGCGGAAGGAATATAGTGCTGGATACGGCTAGGTTTACTTATTGATATAGGTGCACTAGGTAGAAATTCTGGAGCCATTGTATTAGTTTGAGCAGCTGACAGCAATTCGAAATTGTTCACTTGTACCAGTTGACTGAAAACTTGCACCCAAAGTTGGCCTACAGTAAATGAACTTGAAATGCCAGAGCGTCTTTGATACATTTATTGCAGAGGAAAATACTTAATGGTTTAGGGGATTATAAAGCTACAGTAAATTTATCATGTAAGACATGTTCATTCACCCACATCTATAGCCCCAGGTATGGTCAGGAAGACATTACCTTTAACAGACTTGTGAGAAATACATTTAAGGGACCTGTCCTGGCACCCTCAAAGCATTCCGTGGTAGCGATTTTGTGAAGGACAGTGGGAACTGCTGCCGTTGACTTGGGATTTCTGAAATTAACGGGAGTGTCTTAGTCAGGCTTGCTAAAGAAACAGAATGAGGGATTATAAATAGATAGCTAGACGACTAATGGTGATTGCAACTTTATTTGTAATGATGAAACCATAGAGCCAACGGAATTTCCAAAGTGTATGGAAAGAGTTAAATAAATAATACCAACACCAAACCCGTTGCTGTCGAGTCGATTCCGACTCATAGCGACCCTATAGGACACAGCAGAACTGCCCCACAGGGTATCCACGGAGCGCCGTAGTAGCATTTAACCTCTACACCACCGGGGTTTAAATAAGTAATGTGGGGGGGGGGACTGGGGGACTTCTTAGTCAAAAACAACGCCCACGATTCCTCTCTTTCAATCATTTCCGAGTTCACAGTTTCCAAGCAAAGAAGATAGAAGGGTAACTAAGGTTGCTCTCTGCCTTTACATTGTAGGATTTATGGAGCAGAAACGCTGGGAGTATCTTAACACTTATAAAATCACAGGTGCGTCCCTGGGTGGGCTTGAACCACCAACCTTTCGGTTAACAGCCGAACGCGCTAACCGATTGCGCCACAGAGACCACAAGGAACTTTCCTGCTTTCGGCTGGGAGTGAACGTTTTGAATCACTAGGTGGTGCCAGCCGCTTTCTGCAGTACGAATTGCTCAAAGCCTCGGAAAACCCGGTAGGTATTGTTCTTCGCGTTGAAGCTTGTGCGTTGGGCGAGTCTGAAGCTACTACAAGGGCAGCCAAAATGACCCCTCCTTGCTCCTCATCCGCCTGAGATGCCAGCGAGCCCCGGAGACCTCCGGGTCTTCAGCCCCTGTCAGAGCCCAATGGGCTCCATAACACAGCTGCTCCGCCTTTGCCGTCCTCTCCCGGCGGTGGCCGCCTCCCCGCTCGCCTCAGTTGCAGTCGACCGGGCGGGAGCGGGGAAAGTAAGTGGGGAAACGGGAACGGTGAAGAAGAGCGAAGGAAAGTAGGGAGGCGTGGACGAGAAGGAAACCTCCGAGAGGCCTGTGCAGAGACACAGGCGAGGTCCTGGGGAGGAGAGAATAGTTTTTATGATGTAGCGCAATGGGGAGGGACGAGATGAGAGACGGCAGGAAATGGGAGAAAAGCAGAGCAACTATAGTTGTTCAAGAACAAAACAGCAAAACAGTGTGAATGTTTTTATGTCAATAAAGTTTAAAGAAGACATTTGAGCTCCGGTAGGTCTGTGGTGCGCGGCGATCTATAGTGGTTAGTACTCTGCGTTGTGGCCGCAATAAACTTGGCTCGAATCCGAGTCGTGGCAGAGTCTGGCGCTTGTTTCATCACGCACTGGAGCGCTTTTTTTGGCTTGCATTTCGTTCCCTCACAGGCATCGCTCACCATTTGCGGCTAGAAGACAGCAGCCCTTACAGCTACGGGCCAGAAGGGAAGGAATCATGACAGTGTGCATACCTGGAGCCTGGTCTAAGGGAAACCTGGCGTGCTCCCCACATCCGGGCAAAGGGTGAAGTGCCTCCTACTGGGCCTTAGAAGTACCTTCCACTATTGAGATGATGTGGTCATAACCGTTTTCCTGGCAAAAGTATTTCAAATATCAGCTGGTCTTTTTTACACGAAACCAGAATAAACTTTCACTGCGTTTACAGTAAAATCCAAACTCCCTGCCGTAGTCCGCGTGCGGGCCGTGTCCCTCGCCTCTTGTCCCTCGGTTTTTTTGCTAACACTATGTTAAAAAAAAAAAAAAAAAAGTTACTGAAGTGTAATTCACACTGAATATGAAGCAGAAATCTTTAGTGAATAATTACTGAATTTTGACAAATGTAAACAAGTCACAGAAAGGCTCCGTCATCCCAGCAAGGTCAAAGGAGCTCCTTTCCAGGTTTAATTAATCACTCTTCTGAGGTCTATCACCAGAGATTAGTTTTGCCTATTCTTGAAATGCACATTTTTTGGATCTGACTCTTGTGTTTTTGTTTTTGTTTGTGTCATGCAACATTATGTTTTCAAGGTATGTCTATGTTGTTGCATTTATTCTTAACTGTGGCATTGCGGTATTGTTGATGAACGTTATTCTAAAGTGTGAACACACCGCAGTTGATGGATATTTGGATTATTTCCAGTTTGGGCTATTGTGAAAAGGCTGCTATGAGCATGCTTGTCTGAGTCTTTGTGTGGACATACGCATCCACTTCCCTTGAAGTGCTGGGTCAAGGATAGGTCCAAGTTTAACTTTGATAGAAGCTGCCAGGCCTTCCTCTACAACGGTTTCTCACCCACAAAGTCGGTTGCACTTGTTCCACATTCTTGTCAACACCTGGCGTTCTCTGTCTCTTAAATGTACCATTCTGGTGGGTTTATACGGGTACTTTTTCATGGTTTAAATTTTTGTTTCCTAATGAGTAATGGTGTGCAACTTGTTTTCTTAAGCCTTGTGGCCATTTAGAAATCCTGCTTTGTGAAGAAAGCTTATTCAGTATTTTGCACACTGTTATTTGGCTTGGCTTTTTATTACCAAAAAACCAAACCCAGTGCCGTGGATTCCAACTCATACGACAGAGTGGAACTGCCCCATAGAGTTTTCAGGGAGCACCTGGTGCATTTGAACTTTCAACCCTTGGTTAGCAGCCGTGGCACTTAACCACTGCATCGCCAGCGTTTCCACTTTTTATTATTGGTTTCCAAAAGCCCTATATACAAGATTTGAGTCGTTTTGCAGATAATCATGTTGTAAATATTTTCTCCCAGTCCATGGCTTGCCTTTTCACTTTCTTAGGTGGTTTTTCGAACAGAAGCTTTTAATTTCAATGAAATCTAATGTATCTTTAAAAAGAACATTTCTTATATATAAGGCTTATTGTGTTCTCTAAGAAATCTTTTTAACCCAGGATGGTGAATGTATTATCCTAATTTTTTTTTTCTGCGAGCTTTACCATTTTTGTTTTATTTTTTGAATCTTTGACGTCTCAGATTCCACTCCTGATCACAGTAAGCTTGTCGACTACCAATTCTATGGCCTTCCAGAAATCTTCTCTATATTGCAAAATCATCCACAATAGTTACCTGCTTTGCTCTCTGACAGCTACAGGGGCCATGTGTCCTTCCATTTCCCCCTTATTCCTCCTCCATCTCTGACATTCTCCTTTTCTGTAGCTGAGAAACTCAGAAAAAAATGAAAGAAAATGAGAGGCCTAGTCTAATCTGTGCTCAAGAACTCAGGCTCTGGGTTAGGAATCTGATTTAGCCCTTGTATGGCCTGAAAAAAAAAAAAAATAGGTGTCTTAAACTTCATGTGCTTCAAAATTTTCATCCTCTGAATGTTAAGTTTAAACAAAAAACACCGGCAGGGAAAAACATGCCATTTCCTCCAGCAGTCGCTCTTCTTGGTGCAGTGCTTATACCGCGTTGCCTTCACACCTGAAGTTCAAGTGCTCCCACCCTGGGGAAGGCGCCGACTTGCCTGCTCACTGGAACCCAGGACACTGCACTTGGCTTTCTTCTGCTTTGGTTCAAACTGAAGACCGGGATACAACTGGACTAGATCACCCCTCTTCCTCCCCCAGAGGCTGAGGGCCCAGTTCTAGGGAACGCTGACTTCATGGTAGCTGTAGATCAGGGAATTTCATAAGATGTTTTTTTCCCTTTTCTTCCTTCTTTGATCTGTCTCCCCCCCCCCCCCCCCCACACACACACACAAACCTACCCAGAGGAAAGGATTCACCACTATTCTGTTGAGGTGTCCCTTTGGTGTTCTTTTGGACAGGCCAGTTATCCAGGGTCCCAATGTTAAGGTATTAAACCCTAATGTCTGAGCTAGCTGAGAGTCTGGAGTTAAACTGACCTCCCCTTTTTCAGGAGAGTCATTTCTCAGCTCAGGGATACAAAGGACAAGGATCGTGTAGACCGATGTCCACGCTTCACCGGCAAGAAAACGCAAATTCATGACTAAATGCGGAGTCTGAGAAAGGGATCGGTGTCAAGAAAAGCTCTAATTTGTGCTCTGAGCATTGAAAGGATGGAGTTGCCGTCAACTAACATGGAAAAACTGCGCCTGCAGAAGATTTTAGGGAGACATTCGCAGTTCATTTCAGGCCCCGAGGCCTTGGTCGAAAGAGGTTTCCATCTAAGGTATCTTCGTTTCTACATATATGTCCCTCCCCCCACCATTTTCTTCTTTTCTTTTCTTTGAGCTGGAGTAAGGGCCAGTGCTAGGCCCTTCTCATCCTGGGCTCCTCTCCTTCCACCTTCCCCTCCCTCCCACCCGCAACCGCGTCCAGGGCCCTGAATCCCACAATCACCTCCCGACACGCTGCTCCCTAGCAAAGGCATAGTCCAGAAGAGCCAACTCCCTCCACGACTTTTGGCCTTGGCTGGCCTTTTCGAAAAAGCAGAGAAGGAATGACTTTCGGGACGATCCCTGCAGGCGAGGTCAGCACCGAGAAAGGTGAGAGGACCCGGACTTCTCAGAGCTCAGTGCAGGGGGCTCTACTGCCGATTTGAAGAGAAAGAGTTTAGCTTAAGGGTCTCTGGAGGTCTATTGGTTAGAATTTGGCACATTCATCCTGCGGCCTGGATTTGATTGCCTCCGGGTCAGGGAAATCTTTAGGCAATGCCTCTCTTCTAACTGGACCCTTCCTCTTTATCCCCGTAGTGCTGGCGTGCTGTGAGGGCCAGGTGCAGAAGAGCCCCACACAGAGGGTCCCAAAACTCTGGTGAAGGAGGGGACATAATGGTGAGCCGTTGGTCACTTCTCAAACCCAGGGCTGGACACCCGGCCCCTCAGACTTCCAGCAGCAGACCCTATTAGGTGCGCTCCCTCTTTTCTTCCTTAGGGCACAAGGTTTTTGCCTTGTCTCCTTTTCACAAAAGGGAGCAGCATCTTTAGAGAACTCCTAAGCATGTTGCCCAAGGGTAGTATATAGTCATGCAGAAATTCCATCTGCAGGAGCCTCTCCCCCAATGTGCTATCAAAATACCAAACCAAACCCGTTGCCATGGAGTGGATTCTGGCTCATAGCCACTCTGTAGGACGGAGTGGAACTGCTCCATAGGGTTCTCAAGGCTTTAATCTGTACGCAGCAAGCACTTAACCACTGTGCCACCAGGGCTTCTCCTCAGTGTGCTAAACCAAAATAATAATAAAACCAAAACTGATTCCGACTCATAGAACAGAGTAGAACTGTCCCGCGGAGTTTCCGAGGAGAGTTTCCGAAGAGAGCATGGGGAATTCGAACTGCAAACTTTTTGGTTAGTGGCCATAGCGCTGAGCCACTAAGGCCCCCCGCCCATCTGCCTGCTAGGCTGCTATAATTGTGAGAAGGAGTTCTGCTTCTGGCAATGGCTCTTTACTCTTTACAGAGCCACTCTACCAGATAACATTCATAAAGTGTGGACAATATATATATATATTTTAATTATCTGAAGTTTCTGGGAGACAACAAAAGCAGGCAGGCAGGTGGAGGAAACCAGGACAGGGAATGACTTTTCATATCTCAGATTTTTGTCCGAGGACAAAGCTTAGTCTGCTCTATTTGGGTCAGTGAAATTCCAAAACCAAGCTGTCTTGCTGACTGAAAGGATCAGAGGAGAAAGTTGGGGCAACCACAGCAGTTAGAAAATCAAGGGGGAAAACCCCAGTGTGGTGCAATTCATTACTTTTGTGTGTGGTCTTTCTAGCCAAGGCCTTGTAACTCCCACCCAGGTGACTGTGTGATAGGGTAGTTGTGGCCTACCAAGAGGATTGGTCAGTTTTGCCTTAAAAGAGAGCCAATTCCAGAGCAGAGAGGAGGAGCCCACCACCAAGGAAGCAGAGACCAACAGGAGAGACCCAGCAGCAGAGACCAGGCAGCAGGGGACTGCACAATGGACTTCCCAGTCCATGGAGAGAGAAAGTGGAGTGCCTTTGGGCAGAGACTAAGGGCCAGGGAGAGGTGGTGCCTGAGAGCACAGCTGGGGAGAGGCTATCCTGATGAAAGAACTATATCCTGAGTGTTCCTGAGCCTGAATTACAACTATTATCTCCCTTAGAATAAACTCCATAAACATGAGTTTGGTCTTTGAGTTCTGTGTAGCCATCTCGATGAATTATCAAACCCAGTAGAAAGTGCTGTGGGAGGGACAGTTGGTGTCAGAATTGGTAAAGATGGTGGAGAGAGGAGGCTTGTCTGGCCTCCACCACGTGGGAGCCAGCCTTATGCTGTTGAATTTCATTCTCCTTTCCCCTTGTGAAGTTAGAGGAGGTCAGACATCGTCCCTATGCGTTTTTTACACGAGAAAGGAAAAGCTTATGGAAGGGAATTGCCAAGTTGTATGTAAAAACTCAGCCCAACAAAAGACCAGACTTAATGGTCTGCCTGAGACTAGAAGGACCCCGGTGGTCGTGGCCCCCAGACCTTCTGTTGGCCCAGGACAGGAACCATTCCTGAAGCCAACTCTTCAGACATGGATTGGACTGGACAATGGATTGGAGAGGGATGCCGGTGAGGAGTGAGCTTCTTGAATCAGGTGGACACTTGAGACTATGTTGGCATCTCCTGCCTGAAGAGGAGATGAGAGGGTGGAGGGGGTTAGGAGCTGGCGAAATGGACAGGAAACAAGAAAGTGGAGGGAGACAGCGGGCTGTCTCATTGCGGAGAGAGTAATTGGGAGTGTGTAGCAAGGTATATATGGGTTTTTATGTGAGAGACTGACTGGATTTGTAAACTTTCACTTAAAGCACAATAAAAATTATTAAAAAAAAAAAAAAAACTCAGCCCAAATTTCTGGCTAACCCCTGAATTATGCTTGTATGGGCAGGCACCCTCCAAGCAGTCCAGCTGTGGCTAAAGGACTGAAATGAGATTTCGCCTGCCATCGCTTGCAGGGGAGAGTTTGCAGTTTGATATAAACCAAAGTAGCAGCCTGCTTGTAAAAAGAAACAAAAAAATTCAGTACTCTTTATAATACATAACAATCAAGAGTCTCTACCTTTATCATTCATAACATCTACAGTACAATCCAAAATTACATAAGTTGCTCCAGAAAATTATTACATAAGAGAAAGAGAAAAGGCGGAACATGGTCAAGACCAGACAATCACAGGAGACTGACCACGAGACACCAGCTAAATGTTGGAAATAGGAAGCAAGAAGTTGTAAGGTGTAATTACAACTATGCTCTAGATTGTAAAGTAGAAGATAACCATAATAAGTGAAAAGACAGTAAATCTCATCAGGAAATAAAAAATTATAAATTAAGGCATCACCACCTACAAGTGAGGAGTCCCAACAAAAGGAGAGTAGCAAAGAGTATAACAATGCCTGTCACCAGCAGCAACAACACTAGGATCTCTACCCACTCCAAGGCTTGCAGGCCTCCCAATATAAACACAACACACTCAGGCATTCATAATGTCCAGTGAAGCATCAGAACAAGGCTTTAATCACATAGGGAAGAGACAGACCATGGCCAACTTCAATAGTAGGTGTCAGCCCTCCATCCTCAGCAGATCTCACTCAGCAGGGAGATGGTCTGCATGCTCCCCTCTGGTGCTGCAAGAGAGGGATCCATTGCCTCCTCTCCAGGAAGAGAGCTAGAAGTGGGATAACTCTCACCCCTAGCTAAGCAGTTTCTAGAAATGGTGACAAGCGCTCATCTTCTCCTCTGCCTTCTCGTTTGACGGAGTTTTGAGGTTCTGTGCGGGACTCTTCTGCGTCTGACCCTTGCAGCGCACAACTGCAAAAAGAGGAAGAAGATTCCTCTGCGTGACAGTCGCTGTGTGCCCTCAAACCGATGCTGATACCAAAAAGCCAAACACAGTGCCATCGAGTCGACTCCGACTCATAGTGACCCTATAGGACAGAGTAGAACTGCCCCATAGAGTTTCCAAGGAGCACCTGGCAGATTTGAACTGCCGACCCTTTGGTTAGCAGCTGTAGTGCTTAACCACTAAGCCACCAAGGTTTCCTGCTGACTGATAGCGACCCTTTATGACAGGGTTAAACTGCCCCATGGGGTTTCCTAGGCTGTATCTAGGATCGCTAGGCCTTTTCTCTTGCTGAGCGGCTCGTGGGTTCGAACCGCTGACCTTGCTCTGAACTGCCAAGTGCTTAACCGTTGCACCAGCAGGGCTCCTTTGAGTGATAATGGACATTGCAAAAACAATGCCCTGACCGAAAATCGAAACCGGGTAGCGGAGGTGAAGGCGCCAAATCCTAACCACTAGACCATCAAGGATCTACATCGGGCTATTTTTCTTGAACCCACAGGAAGTAACTAACACTCCTTGAGCTGAGCTCTGGGAAACCCCGGCCCGGCTACCCTTCTGGAAGCGCGCTGCTCCTCTAGGGATTTTCCCCAAAAGGCCGCTTTCCTCCTGCTGTCTCCGCAAAGCCAGCCCGCACGGGAGGCGCCAAGCACCCTGGGGGTCCAGAGACGGACATGCGAAGCTCGCAAGGTCCACGGGTCGCAGAGCGAGTTGGCTGGTCCCGGCCTCGCCTCAGAATCCACCTAGAGATAGGCCTTTGGGAGGCAGCAGCACATGGAAGAGATGATCCTCAGTGGACGGGATTGCCGGGAGGAGGTGTGGAGGGAGGACGCCCAGGGTGAAAACGGCCCCAGCCCAGAGCCCGCGGGGTCGCCCTCATCATAAAGGACGCAGGTGGATGCGGGGACCGAGACAGCCTGGATGGAAAACTCTTTCAAGCAGGGCCACGGGGATGCGGCCCTAAAAAGTGCCGCAGCTGCACTTTTCCATTTTGTTTGACGGCAACTCCATCCTTCTATATGCTCGGGCCGGTAATTTCATCAGATTCCATATCCAATTAGTCAGCAATTAGTAATGTCTCCTTGGTCGAGTGTGGATATTGATCTGCTCCACGGTTTCTCATCCCTGGCACTACTGATGTTTAGGATCAGGTAATTCTTAATTGTGGTGGACTCTCCCATGCAGTGTAGTCTGTTTAGCAACATCCCTGGCTTTTGCCCACTAGACGCCAGTAGAATCCACACACCCCCAAGTCATGACAATCAAAATGTATTCAGACATTGCCAACTGTTCCAGCCGATACGGCAGGGGACAAAATCACCCTCTTGTTAAAAATAAAACTATTGATGTGCACAATCCTCTTATTCTTGGTTCCCGAGCTTGGGCTAAGGACTCTCTTGATGAAGGCAAGGAATCGACTCAAATCGTGCCCCTCGGCTCACTCAGAGGTCAAGATTTCAGACCTCGGTATCTGGTGAGGGTTGGCGCCAGATCGGCTGGTCGCCAATGTGTTGGCGACACCATTGTACCATTTGCTTGGCTGTCTCTTTAGATTTGGAGCCCTGGTGGCATAGTGGGTAAGGGCTCGGCTGCTAATAAGAAGGTCGGCAGCTGGAATCCACCAGCCGCCCCTCGGAAGCCCTGTGGGGGCGGTTCTACTTGGTCTTATAGGGTCGCTATGAGTAAGAATCCACTCGACGACAAAGGGTTTGAATTTTTTTGGTTTGGTGTTTGAAATCAGCCTCTTCTGCGCTTGTCCCCGAGGGCCTAACAGGGGGCTGGGTTCACTCAGCAAGGCTCTTAGCTTTTGGAACCTCACACTTCTTTCTGTTCAGGTTAAAAAAAAAAAAACAAAAAACTTGAGGGGCCACGTTTTCCGCTTCCCAGAAGCGGGAGGAGCAGGTGCCATGGTGCAAGTCGGCCAACATGGTTAGATCACAGCCATGCCGACATTCGCTGTCCTCATGGCACCTCTTGGTCCCACAGGGCCGGAGTTACGACCTGCGTCAGCCTGAGATCTACAGACCCCAGAAGGCCAAGGGAGGACATGTGGGAGAAACCAGCCAAACCTAGTTCACGAGGGACCCCAAAAGGGTCCAGAAGCTAAAGGAAGGTGGTGAATACCCTTCTGTTGGGGCGGAGGGGGGAGGCGGGAAATAGAACAAAGGAAAGGGAAGAAATCCCACGAAATTTCCATTTCTGAATTACCAAGAAGTCGGCCTCCTCTGGAATCAGAGAGCCCTCTAGTGGCTGGTGAAGGTGAGTTGAGTCCCATCTCCGCTGCCAAAGCAGACAAAAAGAGACACCCTTGTCCTGTTGCCAGTGAGTAAGCAATCCCCAGGTTTGCCCAGTTGAGCAGCACTTGAACTTCCCTACCCCAAATTTCTGTGGATTTCAAAGATGAAACTGAATTTTTTTTTCAATTACCCTTATTTGAAGAAAGACTTAGGTGTGAAGGAAATGTGAAAACCACCACAGTGGGGAAAGCGACTACTATTGAGATTGTCACATTCCTCCCGTCCCTTTAATTACAATTCCACTTTTCCACTAGACCTAGATGGGGCCCAATGCACAGTCTGTGGAACCTTCTGTGAGTCTAGGGTAGATGAATCTGGGAGGTCCACTAGTGAATATTTGAAGTGTAGAAGTCACTTTATTTAGATATGCGTATGCGTTTTATTTTTTAAAAAAAAAAATACGTAAAAAGTGAATCAAGCACATCGGCTTCATATTACAAACCTGGAAAAGAAAAGTTAAGTATGAACAAATGACAAGCAAACAAAGTCTGACATTCACTACTAAACCCTAAAATCAATTTTCTTGTTCTAGCCTGTTTTTCCATTCTGTAGCTCAGCCTCTTCCCACATCTTCTTACATGTGCAGAAAAAGTCAACACTTCCTCAACTTTTAATTTCCAACATTGTACCCAACAGTGTAGCAAATTAGGGACCCTCGTAGGACTCTTTTTTCCTAGAAAAAGAGAGAAAATTATAAATAACATGTGGGTTTGCAGATTATGTGGTTAGAAATAAGGAAAACATCTGAATAAATGACTCAAATCTTAAAAATATAATTTTTAGAAATTCATAACAGCCAAGCTAATTAAAACTGAGTAAAATACTTGAGCAGACTTTCTTTATGAAAGGGGGTCTTAATGGCCAAAAGACACAAGAAAGTACGTTCAACATCATAGCTCGCTATGGAAACGCAAGTTAAAAGCTCAACGATGAACAACCTTTGCCATGAGACCGGAAGAACTGGATGGTGCCAGGCTATTGTTACTGAACATTTTTATTCAGGATTCTATAGAGGAATCCTGATCAAAAGGGGGAAAATGCAGAACAAAATTTCAAATTCTCTTGGGCTTTAGACTTTCTAGAGCCATGGAGGGCGGGTGAACCCCTGAAAATATTGCCCTGAGATAAGCTTTAAACCTCAAACCTAAAACACCTCCGAAATCCTCTTAAAACCAAACAATACTTTAGCTTAACTAGTGAAAAATATCTGCCTTGAGCATTATGTTCTTTTTTAAAGAATAATATTCCATTGCATTTTCAGTGAACGTTTATACAGCAAATTAGGTTCCCATTTAATAATTTCTACACGACTTGTTCAGTAACAATGGTTACATTTTACACAGTATGTCAACTTTCTCATTATTTCCATCAGATTGTTCCATTTCCTGTAATCTAGTTTCCCTGCCCCCTTGCCTTCTCGTCTTTGTTTTAGACTAAGTTTTAACTTTTGTTCTCATATAGATGATTTTTTTTTTCTTAGGAGTATAGTACTCACAGGTGATATCGTTTATGAGCCAATGTATAATTCAGCTAGATGATGACCTCATGGAACAGTTTTGGTTCAAGGTTTAAGAGTATCTCAGGGCAATAATCATGGGGAGTCCAGTAAGTGTGGACTTTTTAAGAACTTGAGTTCTGTTCCACACTTTGCTCCCATTCTATCAGAATCCATCAACTGTGTTCCTGACCAGAAGAGTCGGTAGTGGCAGCTAGGTATCATCTAGTTTTTCTGGTCTCAGGGTAGATGAGGTCATAGTTCATGTAGACTATTTGTCCTGTGTACTAGTTTCTTCTCTGAGTTTTGGTTTCCTTCATTCTCTTTTGTCCATATGCATAGAGACCGATAGTGGTGTCTTAGATAGCCGCTCACAAGCTTTTAAACCACAGACGGTACTCACCAATCTAGGACGCAGAACAAAAACTTAACATACTATATTATGGCAATTAACTGAGTTGTCCCATGAGACTACATGGTCCTAAGCCTTCAGACCCCATAAACCAATCCCACAAGGTTTTTAATAAGTACCTGTGTTTGTGCCACCTGTGCACTTTATTGTATGTATGAATGTATATGGATGCTTACTTACATACACCTGCATATACGAAAAACAAAAAAAAACTGTTACCATCGAGTCAATTTGGACTCAAAGGAACCCTATAGGACAGAGTACAACTGCCCCATTAGGTTTCCAAGGAGTGGCTGGTGGATTCGAACTGGCGACTCTTTGGTTAGCAGCTGAATGCTTAATCAATGCACCACCAGGGCTCCTGCACCTGTTTTGCTGTGTATATGCTCAAGAACAAAACAAAATAAAATTTAAAAATCACCCAGAATGAAACAAACAAAAAACCTCAATGAGATAACAGTACACGCCCACCAGCACAAGCAGCATTTAAAAGACAGAGAACACAAGATACGGAGTAAGTTATTGCCGGTTAGAATTCCGTTCTAGAAAACTATTTGGCACCTTCTGATGAAGTGAAGCTTGCACCTACCCCATGACGCAGCCGTTCCAGTACTTGGTATACGTGTATTGAATAAAAATACAACATATCAAAATTTGTGGGGAACAGCTAAAGCCGTGCTGGGAGGGAAATTTATGGGACTAAATGTTTATATTAGGAAAGAGTCTCAAGTCAATAACTTTAACCTATCACCTCAAGGAATGAGAAGAGTAAAATTAACCCAAAGCAAACACAACAGGAAATAAAAAGCAGAAACCAAGGACATTAAAAAGCGAAAAAACAACAGAGAAAACTAATGGAACAAACGTCGGTTTTCTAAAAAGATCCGTAAACTTGACAAAGGAAGGAGAGAAGATACAAATCACTAGTATCAGGAATGAAACGGCTTATCACATATCCCTGACTTGGAGCTGATGAAGCCGGCAAACTGGAATACAAAAGGTTCCAACAAAATCCTGTCCTATCTAAGAGTAGGAAAAGGACAGCTTAGCAAGACAGAAAACTTTTAGACAATAACCACTCTCCTCCAGCCAACGGCCACAGAGAAAATTATTTTTATTATGTAGCATGATGGGGTGGGAGAAACGTAGAGAAGACATGAAAGAGAGAAAAGCAGAAGGACCTGTACCTGTCCGAGAACAAATCAGCAACATACTGTGAATGATTCTTGTCAAAAATATTAAAGAAAGCATAGAGACCACCAGGAGCTTGTGGCGCGCCGTGATCGTATAGTGGTTAGTACTCTGCGTTGTGGTCGCAGCAACCTCGGTTCGAATCCGAGTCACGGCATTGTTTAGTGTCTATGATGGCTGAACGTAGCGTATCCTTTGCTTTTGCTTTTCGTCTCTGTGCTGGCTGCGCCCTTTACCTGAGGCCAGCGAGTTCCACATATTGCTGGCTCCCGAGCACATGGCTGTCAGGAGAGGGGAAGTCAGCCCTACATTGCACACACCTGAGTCGTGGTCATCTGGAAACCCCGGACTTGCCCAGTGTCTGAGCACGTGCACAAACTATCCCAAAAAGTCAAGGCTGTCCATAGCTTCCACTAAGGAAATGTGTAGTCTTAACCACCCCCCCTTTTTTTTTTTTTTTTGTGGTCGAGTTATTTCAAATATCAGTGGGGACCTTATAGACGAAAAGAGAAATGAGATGAAATAAGAATTCCCACTCCAACAGGAAATTTTACAATTTTACAAAAAAAAAAAAGAAAAAAAAATTCTAACCAGTAAGTTATTGAAGTATAATTCACGTAGAATAAAATACACAAATCTCAGCTACACAGTCCGATGAATTTTGACAAACGTAATCATCACCTAGATCAAGTTACAGAAAGTATCCATCCTTTTGAACACTTCTCCAGTCAATCTCTGCCTCACTCCCACCTAAGCAATCACCATTCTGTTTTTTATCTCCATAGATTAGTTTTGGCTATTCTTGCAATTTACATAAATGACTGTAATTTTTTGTGTTTGTCTTTTTTTTTTAATGCAACATAGTGTTTTTGAGATATATCCTTGTTGCTGCATGCATGTTTGTGTATTTTTTGGTGTTATTGATGAGTGTAATTTCTATGTGTGAATAAAAGACACTTGATGAACAATTGGGTCATTCCTAGTTTTGGCTATTGCGAAAAGGGTGCTATGAAAATTCTTGTACAAGTATTTTTGTGGATATGTGCATTCATCTCTTTTGCGTATGTACCTATTTGTGGAATCACTGGGTTTTGGAGTTTTGCAGAATGGTTGTGCTATTCTACTGCCTCAATAGCAACGAGAGATACTGTTAATCCACATTCTCGTCAGCACCTGGTGTTCTCTCTTTTTTACGTTTTACCCATTCTGATGGGTGTATGTTGGTATACCATCATGACTTAAATTTTTGTTTCCATTATGAGTAATGATGTTGAAGGTATTTTCTTACGTCTTTTGGGTATTAAAAAATTCTCTTTTGTGAAGAGAGCCTCTTCCCTTTTAATTGGCTTAACTTTTTTTTTTTACTTTTTAAATAAATATTTTATCCTACAATACATTTGTACATACAGAAAAGTTGAGACGATAGCACTGAAAATTCACATGTATTTCATAACCAGTTTCCCCATTTATTAATATCTTAGATGGTACATTGGACACAATTAATGAACTAATATTGATACATTCTTATTAACTGAAGTACATATTTTTTTCAGGTGTCCTTAGCTTTTGCTTAAGATCCTTTTTCTGTTCCAGGCTACATCATTATATTTAGTTGCCATGTCTCCTTAAGCTCCTCTTAACTGTGACAATTCCTCAAACTTTCCTTGTGTATGATGGCTTGACAATTTTGAGGAGTACTGGCCAGGTGTTTTGAAGAACGTCCCTCAATTGGGGCTTGTCTGATGTTTTTCTCATGATTAGGTTGGGGGTATGGGTTTGGAAAGGTAAAACACTATTCCATCCCATCAAATCAACATGATCTTACCACTGTTGATGTTAATCTTGGTCACCTGGTTGAGGTAGTGTTCCTCAGGTCTTTGTTGTAAAGGTGCTCTTTTTCCCCCTTTCCAGACTGTTTCTTTGGAAGAAAGTCACTATGAGTAGCCACATTTAAGTAGTGGGTTTTGTGTCATACCTCTTTGAGCCCAGGCTACCTAAATTATTTGGGATTCTTCTGCAAGGGACATTAGTCTATTCTTATGACAATGGGGGGCATTTATATTTACTTACTCAATCATTTGTTTATATTAATATGAACTCCTGAATATGTAGTTTATACTCTGGGTTGATCTAATACTACTGAGTGTATATTGTTTCTACTATTTTAGTTTGGCCATTGGGAGCTCTTTCAATTGCCTCCTGTGTCCCTTTGACCAACCCCCATCATTCTGTTTCTTTTTAAAAGAGTTCCTGGCTGGCACAAAGAGCAAAGGGTTCAACTAGGCAGTTTGAACCCAGCCAGAGGCGCCTCAGAAGACAAGTGATCTGCTTCCCAAAGGTCACAGCCTTGAAAGCCCTGTGGAGCAGTTCTACTCTGCCTATATGGGTGGGATGCCACGAGTCATAATTTACTCCACAGCAACTAATAAACACCTTTCTTAAAGTCAATATTTATATTTATACCAGTTTAAAGCCTAGTTTACATTTCTACCTACAAACATAAGCTGACAGTTTTAATAAATGCACTCATGATATGTGGTGTACAGATCCAGGCAGAGTCTCACTGCTTCTGCCCACCCTTCTGCTTTGTCTCTATACATTCTTATTTCTATCTAGATCAGGGCCACTGCAGCTGCCAGCGCTTTGATCAGCTTTGCTCCTCCTTGGATACCCTACTGCTTTCTGGCATCAAATGACGCTGCTGAGGGCGGCTGAGCACCCAAAGCTGGTGTAGTTGAAGATCATAGGCACTTAATTCATCCAGGCTCTGGCCTAAGGGTTCTACTGACTGCTTCTTGCCAGCTCTATTCTGATTTTTACCCTCAATCCTCACTGCTTTCTGGACCCTAAGGCCATGATCTCTAACATCTTAACCACTACCGGGTATCTGTACCACCTCTTTCCTGGAGGTTCAGTTGCTTGATTCCCTACTGTGTGGTGAGCACAGTGCCCAGTTCAAGACCCAGTGTGGGAGTCATGTTATGATTCTTTGCCTGGGCTCCTTGCACCTGCCCGGAGAATAGGCAAATGTGACAAGAATATTATTTCTAAACATTTCATGCTACTGTAACTCAGCAGAACTTACTTCCCAGCTTGTAAGACACGCTGCAGGGGTGGTTATTGCACTTCAGGCCAAGCACTAATTCCTTCAGGATCACACCCTGGTTCCCTAGGCTGCCAAACTACTGTGTAGGCAAACTCTTGAATATCTTTTATTCCAGTATCACTGCCTGGTTCTCCACAACTTCCTCATTGACAACAGGATTGCTCCTGGCTGCTGGATCTCAGCGTAGACCAGATTTGCCTATGGAATAAAGAGTCTAGCAGAAGTAGGAAAAGGGTTGCTGCTCTGGTCTGTTATGCACAATAAAAACTTGTGCAGTTGTACCCAGATGCAATAAATGAACTGTTGTGGAAAGAATAGGAACCACACGTTGGCCAGGAGTCAAAATTGGGTGCACCTGTACTACCGTTGAACTACCAGTGTTCCAAATTCAAGGTTGCCTGCATAGCTCATGACACTCCCAATAGCCTTGTTTTTCCCTGAGCTGACATCCTTGAGTGACTAAAGAGGAGTGGTTAAGGGAAGAAATCTTGGAGTGAATTTTCACTTACTTGCTCTTTTGTAGGTCTCTGTTTTTTTTTTTTGTAACACACATAACAGTTTAAAAACAAGCCTTTTTTTTTTTTTTTGCACTTTAAGTGAAAGTTTACAATTCAAGTCAGTTTCTTATACAAAAACTTAAACGTACATGGTTATATGACCCTAGTTACTCTCCATACAGTGTGACAGCACACTCCTCCTCTCCACCCTGTATTTCCTGTGTTGGTTAACACAGCTCGCAAAAACAGGAACTTTCAATCTTTGGTCTTTTCCAAGGACTCAGAAGAGGCATCAGGGAAGAGAAGCTCAAGGATCACCTAGACCTCCTGGAGTACCCCAGACACATCCCCAAACATCCAGCCTCCTGAACCACTGGGTACTGAATACCTGTCTGGGAAAGAACTGGAACCCATCTCAAGCTTGGAAGGAAAGCGATGGGAGGCACCAAACAATGAGGGGGCAAAGAGGTTGCATCAGCCAGTGAATAAATGACTTTCTCTTAGATTCGTGCAGATTTAGGACCAGAGACAAGAGACTCAATGGTTTCTGACGTTTTTGTACTGAGGTTTGTTATGAACTGAATTGTGTCCCGGAAAGCTACGTGGTGTAAAGCCTAACCCCTATACTTGGGTTTGTAATTCCAATTGGGAATAGAGTTTTCTTTGTTATATTAATGAGGAGAAAGCCCTATAGGGTGAGTCTTAAACCAATCAATTTTGAGATATAAAAAGAGCAGATTAGGCCTAGAAACAAGGAAGCACAAATAGAGAAAGATTGATGCCACTCGGAGACTACCAAGAAACCAAGGAAGAGAAGCTGAAAGAGACAAGGATTTTTTCCCAGAGCTGACAGGGAGAGCCTTCTCCCACAGAATAAAAAAAATTCGGACTGATAGCCTCTGAAATTATGAGAAAATAAATTCCTGTCCGTGAAAGCCTTCTTCTTGTGGTATTCCTGATACAGGAGCAGTAAGAAACTAAGGTAAGGCGTATGGCCCAGCTGGAGCCCTGGTGACGCTTGGGTGGCAACTAATTCCGCAATTTGAATTCACCAGCTGCTCCTTGGAAACCCTACGGGGCAGCCCTACTCCGTCCTAAAGCGTTGCTCCAGTGTGAATCGGAATCGATTCAACGGCACCGGGTAGTATCCAGTTGGAAAACAGCCAATTTCCGAATTAGTCTCTTTCAAGTCGAATCATTTTATTTGAATGCAATAACTTTAGAGTGTTGTCTGAAACCCTGTGTCCTGGGCATCTTTTATGTGTGTTAGCTGTTTCTTCCAAAGAGAACACTATTTAAACCCATTTTAAACCAAAACCAAACCAAACCCATTGCCATCGAGTCGATTCCGACTCATAGCGACCCTATAGGACAGGGTAGAACTGCCCCATAGAGTTTCCAAGGAGTGCTGGTGGATTTGGTTAGCAGCCATAGCACTTAACCATTACGCCACCAGGGTTTCCAAAGCCATTTTAGAATTGCTTTTTCCAATTCCTGCCGGAGTCATTTTCTGAATAGCCATAGAACTGTAAGTAAAGAAAACCCAACAGCATTGGTGGTTCAGTGGTAGAATTCTCGCCTCCCACGCGGGAGACCCGGGTTCGATTCCCGGCCAATGCATGTCGTCTTTTTTTTTTTTTTTTAATTCCACTCCCTCTTTCGCTTGCCCAAAACCGTTCCGCTTCCTGCTCTGCTGGGCTATCCATTGCACCGGCAGCACAGGTCATTTTGCTGTCCCGCTCGGCAGCGGGAAAGGAAGGAAAATGAGAACTATACACCTGGAGTTATTTCTGGAGCAGAAGACACTAAGGAGTCGATCTGAACTGGCACTTTGGGTCGATCTGAACTTGGACGTGTGGTGATCCTGTAGGGGTTAGTACTGGGCATGCAGAGCAGCAACCACATGGCCAGACTTGGTCTTTGAAATGACAAGTGAGGTGGGTGGGTCTCCGGGGTTTTATGTACTTGAAATCCAAACCATTATTACTTTTATATTTTCTCTTCGCAAATCCCTGGAATCTAAAATGTCGTTTGACCATTGATTCAAGTCCTAAAACTTGAACTGACCACTGGGCCACATCTCACTATGGAGTGGAGAACAAGAAATAAAATTCCTGAAATGAGAGAAGCTGTGGGCTGGGCAGATATCCCAAAGAAGGACGCTTGTGGGGAGGAAATTCTCAAGATGAGGTGAGCTGTGCAGAGCGGCCTGAGACCTTCCTTCCTGAAGCTTTGCTGCTCTTGGTAAAATTAAGGACAAAAAGGAGCCATAAGTGGAGAGCAACATGTACAGGAAAATCACTTTTCTCACTCCTGTTTGTTTAACACTCCACCAGGTAAATCTGCACGTCAGGGTGTGGTTTTTAATGCTCATGGTTAAGCAGCACTGGGAGGAGGCCATGGCAATCCTTGGCTCTGGGGGTTTGGAGGAGGAGACTCTGGAAAAGGCATACCTGGGGGCATGTGGTTTGTCCACACCGTTTTCATCAACTCTTTTCTTCAGCAAAGCTGTGTGGTCCCCGGATATCATATCAGAGCTACCACATTGGTGGTTTCAGTGAACCTGATTCTTTCTTGAAGGGGCAAGAAGTGACTGACCGAGGCCATTGGAATGAGATGTAAGCACAGAACTTCAAATGCTTTTCCCCATCTTGTCCTCTGTCTGCTACCTCTGCACCTGACTTTTCACACCTCAGTTCAAAATAGCCCATAGTCTCTCTGTTGTAGTTGTGGGGTGCCATGGAATTGATCTCGACTCATGGCAACCCCATATGACAGAGTAGAACTGCTCATAGGGTTTCCTAGGTTATAATCTTTATGGAAGGAGCCCTGGTGATGCAGTAGTTAAGTGACCAAGAGGTCAGCGGTTGCAACCCTCCAGCTGCTCCGGAGAAGTAAGATGTGGCCTTGGAAACCCTATTGGGGCAGTTCTGCCCTGTCCTATAAGGGTTCTATGAGTCGGAAGGAAGTCATCAGGAACGGGTTTAGTTTTCCTTTAATCTTTAGGGGAGCAGATCGCCAGCTCTTTCTCCTGCGGAGCAGCTGGATAGATTCGAACCTTCAGCTGAGCAGTTAAGCAGCCGAGCGCTTAACGGCTTCACCTCCAGGGCTCCTTTGCAGTCTGTCAAAAGATTTACACTTCTTCATGCTCCCTGGAAGGAATGTTTCCCTCTTGATCCTATAATTCCTCCAGGATTGACTTTTTTAGAGAGCCAATCAGTATCACAGACTAGTTCAACATCCTGAATTATTTGAATTTCCCAAACTGGGATAAATATCACACAATTAAAACAAAAACAAAAACCTGTTGCCATCAAGACGATTCCAACTCATAGTGACTCTACAGGACACAGTAGAACTGCCCCATAGAGTTTCCAATGAGCACCTGGTATATTCGAACTACCAACCTTTTGGTTAGCAAGTATAACTTTTAAGCACTGTGCCACCATAGTCATTTGACATAATACTCAATTTTTTTTTTTCCAGACACTTCCTACGTAGTATCTCCACCCTTCTGCATACATCTTCTCTGATTGCTGTCTAGACCAACTGCATGCCTGTCATACTGGGGCTTCCTTTCCCTTCCCTATGGTGTTGGAGCTTCTGTTTCTTAGATTTCATGTCTTCCTCTTCCTTGCTTTTCATTCTCATTTCACTAGAAGCAAATGTCTCTAATACACCGTCACATGTGTTTGATATTTTGGTTGCATATAAAATTCTAGCTTCAAAGTAGTTATCATTGATTTATCTTCCAGCATTAATAACGTTATTAAAAATTTTAAGGACATTCTGACACCTTATTTTTGTATGGAGTCTCTCCCCACCCCCCAGAAGATCTTAGGGTCTTTTCTTCATTCCTGATGTTCTGACATTCCAGAATACTTCAATTGCCCTTCTTGGCTGGGCACTCCATTAAGCTTTTCAATAAGGGAGTGTAAGTCTATATGTTCCAGGGTATTTTCTTATAATGATTATTGGATAATTACCTCTACTTTGTTTTCTCAGCAGACATAAGAAATAGTTTCGTGGTGTATTATTCCTTCTTCACAGGAAATAATTTTGTGTGTGTGTGTGTGTGAGTGATTCATGTACTGTCTATGGAAAGCATTACTGTATATCAAATTACAAAACATGTATAAGAGTTATACCTAAAATTCTGAATAGACACCAAAAGGAGATTGTATTAGAGAACCTCACTTACACACCTACCCTACATCTGTGATTTTCCAGTGGTTCCATAAATACTAATCAATGCCTCCTAAAAGAAAGAAATGTGTCATACAACATTTTTTTTTTCTTTCTATCTCTCTCACACACTTTTGAGTATTTGGAACTTGCTCAAATCAGTAGACTTGTTTAGGCAGAAAAAAGTGGAGTGGATTCCTACCTTTCAAGAAATGTTGACAGTCAAGTTCACATTTTCATCTACACAATTTTGTTTTCCTCGTCTCTGAACTTGGGCAAAGGATTCTCCTGGTAAAGGTCTAGGGATCTCCTTAACTCAGGAACCTGTGTCCATTCAGACCTTAGGTTTTAAGACCCTTAATTACAGGATCATAGGGTTGAGCTAGAGTTGCACTTCTCTTTTTGTTTTGTTTTATTGGCTCTATTCTCAAAATCCACCTCTTCTGGGCCTATTCTCCAGGGCAAAGGAGAGGGCTGGGTCCATGAAGCAAGGCTGCTTTTGCTCCTTCAGATTTTTGGGAGAGTTCCTAAATCAGCAGGAATCCAGTTTCCCTTTTCTGTAGAAAAAGGTCTGTAAGTTTTTTCCAGCATTAATCAGTGTCAGATCTACAAATGATCCAAACCAAAGCCCCCACCATCGAGTTGATTCCAACTCATAGCAGCCCTATAGGACAGAGTAGAACTGCCCCATAGGGTTTCCAAGGAGCACCTGGTGGATTTGAACTGCTGACCTCTTGGTTAGCAGCTGTAGCACTTAAACACTATGTTTCCCTACAAGTGATGTTTGATAGTATTGTTCTCTGGCTGAAAGACACTTTCCTAGAAATGATATGATTACAATCCTCCCTGGAATCATGGCCCACTTATGAACACACCTTCTGTTTACTATCATCTTCCCCTATTTCCATTTACTACCTGTTTTGATGCACATTTTTTCAAATGGTCATGCTATTTAGCTCAGGTTTACTTTTTAAATCATAGAGGTAGCAGCCTTGCTAACACTTCTTGGGCCCATCACTGGGAAATCTCATAGAATTTGACAGGTAAAGACTCACGCACTCCAGCCCTGCAAGCTGTCTACCTGGAGCCAAGCAGGAAGCAAAGTCATCGCTGGTCCCTAAAAGCACCTAGGAATGTGGGCCTGCCCTTTTAGTGGCTTTAAGGCAAACTATTTGTAAATAAGTAATTGTGGGTTCCCCCCCCCCCCGCCCACATCTTGTTTTCTAGTTCTGGGCCAGATTCTGGTCTGAGGGTACAAAGATGGCCATACAATCACTGCCTTCAAAAAGGTCACACTCTAGTGATTGAGGTGTAAGTTGAAGAATGTGGTCTTTGCTCTCCAAACCATATATTATATGAAAGTCCACATGGTTCTCTAATTCATGTGCTCTGGAATTACCAGAGTGTTTTTGGGAGAAAATTCCTGGGATCCACTTCCAGTGATTTCATAGCCGTGAGGTCTTAGAATCTGCATTTTTTAAAAATAATTTATTTTGTTTTTTGTTGGTGGTGGTGAGAATATACACAGCAAAACGTGTACCAATTCCACAGTTTCTACATGTACAATTTAGTGACATGGATTACATTCTTTGAGTAGCACAACCCTCCTTTCTGAGTTGTTCCTTCCCCATTAATATTAACTCACTGCTCCCCAAGTTTCCTATCTACTCTTTTCAGTTGCTGGTGTCAATTTGATTTCATGTAAATAGATCTTAAACGAGCATACTGCTCAAGGCAGACATACTTTCCTGGTTAAGCTAAACTATTTTTTTTATTTTAAGAGGACTTCAGGGGATATTTTTGTTCAAGTTTTAAAGATTATCTGAGGGCAATAGTTTCAGGGGTTCATTCAGCCTCCACGGTTCCAGAAAATCTGAATCATGAGATTTTGAAATTCTGTTCTGCAGTGTCTTAGTCATCTAGTGGGGCCATAACAGAAATACCACAGGTGGGTGGCTTTAACAAAGAGATATTTATTTTCTCACAATCTTGTCGGTTACAAGTCCAAATTTAGGGCGTTGGCTCCAGGAGACGCCTTTCTCTCTCTGTCGGCTCTGAGGGAAGGTCCTTGTCTTCAATCTTCCCCTGGTCAAGGATCTTCTCAGGTGCAGGGACCCCATGTCCAAAGGATGTGCTCCACTCCTGGTGCTGCTTTCTTGGTGGTACGAGGTCCCCAGCTCTCTACTTGCTTCCCTTTCCTTTTATCTTCTGGAGATAAAAGGTGGTGCAGGCCACAACCAAGGGAAACTCTCTTTACACTGGATCAGGGATGAGTCCTGGGTAAGGGTGGTGTCTCAATCCCACCCTAATCCTCTTTAACATAAAATTACAATTGCAAAATGGAGGACAACCACAGAATGTTGGGAATCATGGCCCATCCAAACTGATACACACATTTCTTGCGGGACATAATTCAATCCATGACATGCGTTTTCCGCCTTTGATCAGGATTCTTTTATAGTATCTTTGATCAAAATGTACAGTATAGCTAGGCACAATCCTTTTCTTCTGGTCTCAATGCAAAGGAGACAGTTGTTCATGGAGGCAATTAGCCACACATTCTATTTCTTCATCCTATTCCTGACTCTTTTTCCTTTGTTGCTGCAGGCAAATGAAGACCAATCATTGTGCCTGGAATCTTTACTTTTTACCAAGCTATCTGGGTGATTCTAGAGCATGTAGACAGCAGATGAGTTTGAAAAACAGTGCTTTAGGGAATTGATTGATGTGTTACTAAACATAACAGTTTTTTTTTTTAATTAAATTGAGAAGCTTTTATTGAAAATTGCATGACACTCAATAACATTGTTTGAGGAAAATTAACCATGTTTTTGCCTCCTAGAAATAAAACAAAGCTAAAACCAGGGGGGAAAAAAAAAACACATTGCCGTCGAGTCAATTCTGACTCACAACTACCCTGTAGGACAGGGTAGAACTGCCCCGTAGGGTTTCCAAGGAGCCGCTGGTGGACTTGAACTGCCAACCTCTCGCTTAGCATCCGAGCTCTTAACCTCTGCGTCACCAGGGCTCCAAAATAAAGCTACCACTCCCTAAGTCTTTCCTAGATACAGTCATAGAAAAACCAAAAAATTGAAAGAATAAAAACAAAATCCATCAAATACACAGAAATAAGTCTTATCAGCCGACTCACACCTTAGTTATAGATGGACTCGCCTTTAACCTTATTACCCTCAGCTATTCAAACATTGACATGAATGAGACTTCAGTTATCATATGTAAATGAAAACATTGGCATAAACTGCTGAGTGGGTCCAGCTGCCTCTCTCCCCCCTGCATGGTTCCTCAACTTTTCCTGGTTTCTCTCTTTTTCCTCTTTCCTTCCTGCTCCTCCTCCTTCCTTCTCTGGCTCGTCTGGGCTCACTAGCGCAGGCCACCAGAATATCGGAATACTCCGCCGCAATCTGAGAGGATGATGAACTGTTTTTCATCAGTGGGAGTGCGTTTTTCTCTAGTCAAGGCTTTTTATTTAGAGCTTTCCTCCTCATTCTTATTTTATTATAGCACTTCCCTCCCCAATCTTAGTTTCTATTAACTTTTTTTCAGTTCAATGTGTTATTATCCATTACCATTATTGTTTTTGATGCTCAAAATGTCTCAATTTGGACGAGTTCGGATCTCTTCAAGCTGGTGCCTGTGATCTTTTGACGTGTTTCCATGAATCAAGGAGCATATTCTTCCTTTCTGGCACAAGAAGTTCCAAGCTCAACTTTCCAAAATCAGCCATTTCTCGAAGAATCTGGTTCTTTTGGTGGAGAATGGCATTCACAACAAAGATGTAGCCCCTAGGTAGCATTGCTTCTAGGCTCTGTAAGTGGACATGGTGAGCAAATATTCATATTTAATTCATGAATTTATACTGACACTTTCAATCCCAATCCAGCACCAAGAGGCTCTTCCTCAACTTCCCCTAGTCTGTATTTTTATCTCTTCTCTCTCCTGTTGATAACCCTGATTCCAAACAATTTTTAATACATTTACTCATGTGCTCTATCCTATAATACACACAAAATTGTTTCCAAATTATTCCATCAATATGACTACCAACAATGAATCTACAAAGCAAAGTTCAAAATTTCTTTGCAGATTCTTCTGACATAAGAATATACATCACTGTGGATCACAGAGAACTGCATTTAAAATTTACTTGATTACTTTTTGTGTGATTGTATTATCATTTTGACATGCAGTTAAACTTAAAATTTTCTACTTTTGTTTATCAATTGTAGTGTTTTTTTTTTTGAAAACGTAAAACATCACATGGTTTAAAAATCAAAAGTATATTAAAAAGATACTACTTAGCAAAGCCTCACCACCATTTGTATAGCTTAAACCACATTCCCTAGATGAAAACATTTTTATTACCTCCTGAAAAAAGTACAAACATGTCTACCCTCTCCTTAAAGAAAAGGTAGAATACTGTATACATTTTTTCCCATCTTGCTTTGCTTTTTTTCACATAAGCAATTTATCCTAGCAAAAACTCAGCAGCAGTCCATAGAGATCCTCACATGTAGAACTCCATTATGTGTATGCATGACCAGGTCATTCTTTAATGTCTTATATGCAGTCTAACCATTTTGAAATCATTAGTCCAAGTGATCAAACTCACTTTTCAAAGGCAAAAACTAGGCTTAGGAAGAAGAAAGGGAATTTTGAGTGCCAAAGTAACATGTCATAATAATCTCTTTGTAAGGTATTAAAACTATGTATATAATTTCAATACAAAGTTTACATCTTTTATACACATATTTAGTGTTGTGGTGTTTTGTGTACATAAATGAAATAGTGAGACAAAACTGTAAGGCAACTTGGATACATATATCCCCTGACACAACAATGAGTACCCCTGGATATCTTGATATATTTACATTAGGAAAAGCTCAAATTAATTCCCACTTCTCTAAGACCAAATATTTATTGATCAACCCAAATCTACCTACTATCAATTCAGTTCTGTTCCACTTTTGTTCTGACACCAGGTGCACATGCAGCATCTCCCAATGACCCTAACTAACCATCTGGAGCTAGAGCAGGCCTCACAAGTAAAGGGCACAGACACCAGCTGCAACCTTGGGAGTCCTTGTGACCCACTCACTTCTGACCTGCTGGCTTCATACTCAGAAATTCTCTCTACCCCTTCAGGATGCCAGCCATAAGCTCAGAGGTGTTCATTCCCCTTACTTCTGACCTGCTGGCTCTAACTATTCCCTTGTGTTTGATAATTCACTGCAATGACTCACAGAACTCACAGAAAGTCCTATACTTACAACTACAGTTTTATAGCAAAAAGGATACAAATGGGGAAACACATAGGGCAAGGACTGGGAAGGTTCTGAACGTGGAGAGTACCTGTTTCAAAAAGGGCTGTGAGACCCTTCCATGTGCACAGATGTCTCTCACCAACCTGGAAGCCCATGGAGCTTCTGTGTCCAGAGCCTTTTTCTGGGCCTCATTACTTAGGCATGATTGAATTTTTCCCCAACCTCTGCATCCCCTCTCCCCAGGTTGTCTGATATCAGGAGGTCCTCTTTCTAGCCTTTCCTGCCCCCACTTGAGTCACTTTATTAGCATAAACCCTCATGTGTGGTCTGGAGGCCTATAGAAAACAAAAGCACCTCAGTTACTCAGCAAATTCCAAGCATTTAGAGTTATCTCAAGGAACACTGGAAACCCAGGTGGTATAGCGGTTAGTGCTATGGCTGCCAACCAAAGGGTAGGCAGTTCTGATCCACCAGGTGCTCCTTGGAAACTCTATAGGGCAGTTCTACTCTGTCCTATAGCGTCACTATGAGTTGGAATCGACTCGATGGCCCCAGGTTTTTTTTGTTTGTTTTGGTTTTAAGGAGCACTGGAGACACAGTGGTTAAGTGCTGGGCTTCTAACCAAAGCTTGATGGTTTGAACCTACTAGCCACTCCAAGGGAGAAAGGTGTAGCAATGGGTGTCTGTAAAGATTTGCATCCTTGGAAGTCCTACTGGGATGCTCTACCTTGTCCTATAGGGTTACTAGGAGTCAGAATTAACCTGACATCAAGGGGTTTAGTTTTTCGGGTTTGTGTTTTTTTTTTTTTTTTGGTTTAGAGTTATCTTGGAGAAACCAAGGACAAAGACCAATTTCTTCAGATAAAGTTAAATCTTTACTGCACTTCGAAAAACTAAAACTGTGAAGTTTCTAGGACATGATATACTGAGAAATTGGAATGTAATGGACATGGCCAAGCTCTCAGAAAACAGAAATGTGGCTGTATAAGTGTCACAGTCCTATCCTGTAGCCTCAATAGCATGTGGTTGATTTTGGGTCACAGCAGATGAGGTTAGTCTGGTTTGTCTGACTGTATAAATGTTAAACAAGTTTGTTTTTTATTGTATATCTAAAAAATGTTTGTTGTAAGAAAAACTTAGCAAAAAAAAAAAATGTATAAAGAAGAAAATGAGAGTTCTCCTGCCTGCTGAACCCACTCCCCAGATAAAACACTGCTGAGACACCTTTTTATATTGCACATAGGAAGCTGTGGTGGCTTTGGAGTGTAATAGGTGCTGTTTGGACAAGCCACCCAGGAGGTCCCAAGTCCTGCCCTGACAATCATCTGCCCTCCCTGGACAATGAGAAATGGGTGAAGGCAGAGAAAAGGAAAATAACACTGCTGTTTGCAGAAATTTCACCTTGGGACAGGAAACTCTGGTAAATGAGGCCAAGTACGTGATTTATAACAGAGGCTTTAAGAGCTGTGCCATTGAGCTAAACCCACAGTGGATTTTACCTCAATTTCCTGAGATGTAAATGAAATGATAGAAGTCAATAAAAAGGGAGGTGCAGAAAGAAAGCAAGGTGGATGAGTCCACCCACACAGGTCAACCGTCCTCAAGTCCTACCTGATAAAGGGATTATTCGTGGAAGCTATATATGCTAAATGTGGAGTTATATAGTTCTATTCACACAGTAGCATAGTGGTTAAGTGTTAAGGCTGGTAACCAAAGATCAGCGGTTTGAATCCACTCAGGCGCTCCTTGGAAACCATAGGGGACAGTTCTATGCTGTGAGTTGGAATCGACTCGCAAGTAACGGGTTTGGTTTTTGGGTTTTATTGAGATGCTCATACAGGGTCCCCGTGAGTCAGAATCCATTGGACAGCAAGAGATTTTTTTTTTTTTTTAATTGAAATGATCATAGATATGAGTCAGAATCAACTCGGGGGCGGGATTCGTACTGCCAAACATCCTATAGGGTCGCTATGAGGCGGAATCCACTTGACTGCAGTGGGTTTGATTTTTTTTTTTTTTGCTTTTTACTGCCAAACAGTTGCAAAGTCTTGCAGCGGTGTAACGGTGAGCACTCTGGACTCTGAGTCCAGCCATCGGGGTTCAAATCTCGGTGGAGCCTTAGAGTTTTCTTAAATGAAGGACTAAAAAAAAAAGAAAGAAAAACTCCTTAAATTGTGAATAAAGCTTGTTACTCCCCTTTCCGCGTCCCGTATCTGATCCTCATTTAGGAGCTAGAAAGGTTTCGGGCCCGGAAGGAAGCAGGGCGAGCTGCTGCAGATCCCCGCACCCCTCCTGCTCCCCGTGGCCTTCTCCGCCTCGCGGCCGGTCCCCTTTTCCTCTCGTCTCCTCCTCAGGAACTGAGGTCCCAGAAACCCTCAGAAAATAGCTAAGAAGGAGGAGAGACGGGGAAGAACAGAGAAAAGAATAGGAAGAAAAAAAAAAAGGGAGAAAGTGGGGAATGGAAGGGAGAGGTACTGGGTGTTCACAGCAGTGGTGTCAGTTGCTGGGTGTGGACCACCGTCGCTCCTCACTCAGGAGCGCTCCCATCCCTTCCTGTCCCACCCGAGAACCTGGTTCCACCGATAAGCCTCAAAGCTGCTTGCCTGACATTTGTCCTTGCAAAGTTTCCTTTCCCTTTGTGAAGGGGTGAAGTGGATTAAGTTGGTTGGCAAGTGAGTGGAAGCCAAGTGAACCGCCTTGTGGGCTCCCTTGGTGTAGACTCGCAGGTGGTGCATCCATCCACCCATATGCACAGCGTTTTTCCCCTTGCAGGGTGTCTGCAGGGGGAGGAGTGGAAAACTGGAAAATCAACGCATAACAATGTTTCTTTAGAGATAAAGAGAGAAAGTCAGATAATTGGTTATATGGGTTGAAAGTAGTTATCTCTGGAGAATAGAAAATGTAGAAAGGGATCAGGGCACTACTGTTTTTCATAACAAACTATTGGGCATATACTGGGCAAATAATTTGTCATGTAGAATGTTTTTTATTTGAATTTAAATTTTGACGTACTCTTATGTATCACTCTTTAAAGATTCTGGGGTTTGTGTCACATTGTACAGTCTTTTCACTGTAAGATTATAAAAATGTTATTGGGGCAATTTTGAAGCAAACAACCAACCATTATTCCCCTTTTCATGAGCTAAGCAGATGGACTAACAGACTTGAAGATCCTCTCACATGTAACTGTCTCTATAGCTCACACTCTGAAGCACAGCAACTGAGAGGACTGGACGTGATTTAGTGTAAACTCTCCTGAGACCAAGGAAATCCATTAAACTCTGCAAATGTCAGCTTCCTCATCAGCAACTCGCCAAACCTTCCGTTCAGTGTTGACGCAGATATAACTGGGCAATCTTCCATGCTAAGGAGAAGAGAAGCTCTCAGCTCTTATTCATCGAGCTAGCTCAGTCCATAGGCCATACAAGTTCTCATTTTAAGGTCCTGCACATTGCCTAGTTTTCCTTGTAGCTACCCTTGACCCACTTCTTTGCTATCCTCTTTGGTATCCAGTGGCTCCTGGGGTTGTGTGGATAGACCCCTGTGTCCTGTCTCCAAAGCTGCCACAAGGAGGGGCCAGGACTCTTGCCCTTGGGACTATTGTTATCTCTTCAAACTTTTTTTCTGTCACTCCAGTGCTCTGTTTCCAGGACTCCAATTACATGGATATTAGGCCACTTGATGTTTTCTCACAGGTCAGAGATGCTCTGTTCTTTTCATTTTAATTCTTTTTTCTCTCTGGGTTTCATTTTGGATAGTTCATGTTGCTATGTCTCATACAGTGTCCAATTAACTGATAAAGTCATCCAGTGTCTTTTTCAATTCTACAAGTTCTATTTGAGTCATACATATATGTCTTTCATTTCTCTCCTTATCAAGCTCATGCTTTCCTCCATTTTTCTGAATATATACAGTGTTTATAATAGCTATTTGAATATTTTGTCTATTGATTCTATCATCTAGGTTATTTCTGTGTCTCTTTCTACTGATTTACTTTTGTCATAGTTATGGATCATATTTTCTGGCACCAGGACTCCACTATTGGCATACCTAATAATTTTCATTAGATGTCAGGCATTATGAATTTTATGTTAAGTATTTTTTTAAATAGTTTTATTTAATCCTTTAAATATTTTTGGACTCTGCTCTGGGATGCCATTAAGTTGCTTGGAAATAGTTTGATTCTTTCCAGGCTGGCTTTTAAGCTTTGTTAGGTGGGTTCAGAAAATCCTTAGTCTAAGGCTAATGTGGACACACTGTTGAGGTATTACCCTCCTGAAGACACTCCTTCATGACACATGTATTAGTTGCTCTTTCCATAAAGGCTGGTGGGAGTGCACACTCTTAGGGGCTCAGTCTGAGCTTTGTCCTACACTTCCTGTGGTTCAATGTCTCCAAAGAAGCTGTTTCACATATATTTTATCTTGTCTTCTAGTGGTTTAAGGTAGAAAAGTAAATGCCATCTCTCTTAACTCCATCATGGCCCAAAGCAGAAACCTGTACACTTTTCCTACATTTCACAATTAAGTGGGGGAAAAAACTTATCTTCCATGTTATTTCCTGTCTCCCATACGTAATATGCAAAGTGTGGTGGCATAGTGCTTAAGTGCTAAGGCTCCTAACAAAAAGGTCTGCTGTTCAAATCCACCAGGCGATCCCTGGAAACTTATTGCGGCAGTTCTACTCTGTCCTGAGGGGTTACTTCAAGTTGGAATAGACTTGATGACAATAGGTTTGGCTTTTCTTTGGCATACCTAACATGTGCCATACACTATGTTATGTGTATTATTATATCATCCCATTAATCTATACAATAACTCTGTGAGACAGCTGTCTACTCATAGGTTCTTGTCAAACAGATTAGCGAATTGAAGTCAGCTAGACAGAGGGTTGAAAGAACAGAAAGTTCTGTTCACCGTTGCAAACTGGGAGGCAGGCAGGTTCTCGTGACCTAAGGCTGCCAGCTCCCTGAGCCAGGGCAGATTTGCTCCTTTTATAGGGATTGACATATATATGTATGAACTGCAAGTGGAGGATCTTCAGTCCTTTGATGCATGCTCAGTCCACACAATTTTAGGGAATGGGTTTTTGCACAGGGCTCTGAAAATACTGCCCACAGCCCTGAAAAAATGGTGATGGCTCACTACTGCCACCTCAGGAATGTCATATAGAAGGCAGATTTGGAGTCAATGTACCTGCACCTTGCCCTCCTGCCAGGAGAAGACAAGAAACCTGGAGATTGGACTAATCATGGTAAAGTGCTGTAAAAGTTTTTTTAAAAAAATGTAGCAAGAATAGACTTTTCTGAAAAACAACTATTATGGGATGGTTAATAACTCCTAATAACCCTTTCATGACTGCCTGCTTCAACACTGGAGCCAGAAAAATAAAGAGGCTGCTTTTCGGGCAAGGGGTGTTATAAAAAGGTGGGAATAGTAGCATCAGCATCAGAACCTTTCAGAATTCAAGGGGGATAACGACCAGGATCAGCCCAAAGCTGATTCCTATGAGGTGGCAGTCAGATATACCTCCACCTTCCAAACTTTTTACAAATCGTGACAGCAGCCATCCCTCCCACGGCATGCTCTACTTCTCTTCTGGGTTCAATGATCCTTCCAATGGCCACACGGAACCACACTTACAGTTTAGTGGTTTATTAAGGAAGTAACAGGGTACAACTCGGGATCAGGATCAACAGGCTGCAACTCAGGGTCAGGATTAGGAAGCATGTAGCAAAGTCTCCTTTCTTCAGTGTAGGACATCTCTCTCAGCTCCTCTCAGCTATTCAAGGATCCTCTCGGCCCCCTAGGAACAGGCTCCTCTTCGCTCTGCTGTCTGTCACCACTGATTCTGCCACTGGGCCCCTTCCAGGCCTGTCACCATCTTCAGCAATATAGCCATTGACCTGTGTTACAGCACTTTTAGAAGGTTCGTCCTGTCTGAAAAACCTCTGTGGGGTGTGCTGTATACATATAAATTCCTCATCAGTTTCAAGGCATGGATCTCCCACCAAGGCCATGAATTGAACAATCCTCTCTGTAGGCCACAGACACTTCATTCTCATAGTAGGCTACAGATACTCCATTTGCATAGCCTATAGTCACTGTATTTGCATGGTATATTGACCAATCAGGCAAGGTGCATTCTAATTACAAGGCAGGCTGCATACAGCTCAGAGCCAGACAAAAAGTATCAAACCTAAAGTCGTTTACAGCTTACTCAGGAAATATCAGCCTGAGCAAAAGTAACAATCCCTTTGGGGCTAGAAAAGTAGGAAAAAGGTCTTAGGGGGAAAAAATCTCTAACTCTTTTACCAAAGAACCAAGGCAAAATGTCAATTAAAGAATCTCATGTCACCACAGGTGTGTTCAGGTGGTATCTGTAGAGAATTCTCCAGCAATAGATGGAGGACTTGGGAGCAAGACATCAAGCAGGGCAGCTATCAACCAAAGAAAAAAGTCTGAGGAAAGCTTACATATTTAAAGGGCGTTTGATGAAGTGTTCCCACCTGGTTTGTGATACCAACACTATTCCTCATCTCTACAAAGATGCATTCAAAGTGGCCTTGATGTGCTTGTTAAGCATGTTGCGTATGAATATGGAATTAAATACATACTTATTCATATTAAATATTCATCCTTGTACCACCTAAAACAATCTCAAATACTACCAGTGGTACCCATACCACATACAGGAAAACTGGCTATTGAAAAGTAAAAAACAAGCCCCACGTGGGGGTACAAAGTTATTTGCTGTGATGGAATCTCCTTATGCAATCTCTCAGGCCAAGCGTACAAAAAACCACTAAGTGCCAAGGAAACATAAAAATAGCCCACCGTAATTCTTCCGAGAAGAATTAGAGAGCCAGAGGGATCTCCAGAAACTATCCCAGGCACCCTCTCATTTACAGACAGAGAAACAGGCTCTGCGTTGAAATCCATGACTTCCCCAAGGCATGTGGCAAGGCTGGTACAGATGGAGCAGTTTCTTGGTCCCCCTGAGTCTAAGAAGATGTAGGTAGGAGGCAGGTGGATTCATTCGGGACAAGGCCACAGCACAAGAGCCTCCTGGGGGGGGCGGGGGGGCCTTGGAGACTGAGACCCAGGATCTAAGGGCTGTACATTTTCAGAGTGATTTAACCAGAAAGCCCATGCTTACATTCTCAGGTCAATGAGGAATTCCAAGTCTCTGTCCTTTACTGAGACTCGTGTTCCAATCTCCAAATCCTGGGTACTTTTTGTACCTTACACCTTTTTTGTTAGGTTTTGAAGCTGACATTGCAATGTGAAACTCTCAGACGTGAAGGGATTACAGCTAATTTCTTTCAACATCGATTGAATTCACCTGACGTCTCCACGGGCTGGTTGGAATCCACACTCTTCATTTTATGTTTTTGCCTCGCTGTAAACTATATCTCCACAGCAACATCAATATCAATTTCTCTGTGGAAAAGAATCTAGCTAAGCAATCAAGAAATGGACATGAATTGCAGGGATTTATTGTAATGGAACAGAAGTCTGACAAGCAAACAAAATGCTGTGACTGTTCAGCAACTCACCACCCATCTCTGGGTGTCTTGATGTGACTTGAGGGTCAGAAATTTAAGTCAACAGGAGCTGGAGCTTCTTGAAGCTGGAAATCATATGAGGAGGAACCTGTCTCTGCTACTGAGGACTGTGGCTTCTGGGTAAATTTAAAAAATAGAAGTCCCAGAGTCATTGACTATGTCTGCGTTGAGATGACAGTGTCAGAGGCCACAATTAGTAGCTAATGAAGAACTTTGAAAGAAAGGGAAAGCTGTATGCAAAGGTACTCTCCACCTGTCCTCTCCTGTAAGTTCTGGTTCTTCTCTGGATAGAGAAAAACCAGACAAAACCAAACCCAGTGCCGTCAGATCGATTCCAACTCACAGCGACCCCGTAGGACAGAGTAGAGCTGCCCCCACAGAGTTTCCAAGGAGCACCTTGCAGATTCAATCTGCCGACCCTTTGTTTAGCAGCCATAGCACCTAACCACTACGCCACCAGGGTTTCCCCGGATAGAGAAAAAAGAAGGGTGTTTGAATTCTTAGTGACACCGGGCCGCGCATCCCCACGCAGGACCAGCTTCAGGGGCACGTGACCTGTGCAGTCACCGAGGGCCCCACGCACAGAAGGATTCTCACGTTTGTTTTAATGTTCTGCTGTCATCATCTTGGAATCATTTGTAATTTTATCTTTGAACTTGTGTTTTGTAAGTGAAATTCAATTAGACAAGGAAGCGGGCACGTGAGTAGAGGAAATGCGCACAATACATCTGTCTGGCCCAGTTCCTCGCTGGCTCGTTCACATACAACATTCTTCTTAACCCCATGAGCACAGAATTAAGGTGAACTGACAATGCATGCGGGGTTCAAGGAGACTCAAAGTGACTACAAGGTGTCAAGCACAAGGCAAGGCAGAGTCAAGGCATGACAGATTCAGACGGTTTAAAAAAAAAAAGATCGTTTTTACACTGAGATAGTTTATTACTTACACGGGCAGTGAAAGGAAAAGCTGTCAAAGGTGCCAGCTCCTCGCGGCCCTCTCATAAGTCGACACTCAGAAAAGGTGGCCACATGATGGCAACATAAGTAATTGGACAGTCTGTGGCTGAGGAGTCAATGGCTCGCTGCAGCTGAGCAGTTTTATACCCCGTGGCTGTGCCCTAAGGAGGGCTAGGTGAGAAGTCCCATCCCTCACTGGAAGCAGGGAAGTGGACCGGAAAACTGTCTAGCGGCAGCCTCCCACAAGGAAGAGAGGCAGATGAGAAAAGGGTCAAGCTCCTCACAAGACTATCCTATGTTCCTGGGTGGAGGACTTGGTGTCTTGGTCATCTAGTGCTGCTATAACAGAAACACCCCAAGTGGATGGCTTTAACAAAGAGAAATTTATTCTCTCACGGTCTAGTAGGTTACAAGTCCAAATTCAGGGTGTCAGCTCCAGGGGATGGCTTTCCCTCTCTGTCCGGCTCTGGAGGAAGATTCCTCGTCACCAATCTTCCCCTGGTCAAGGAGCTTCTCAGGCACAGGGACCCCAGGTCCAAAGGATGCACTCTGCCCCCCGATGCCGCTTTCTTGGTGGTATGAGGCCCCCATTTTCTGCTTCCTTCTCTTTCCTTTATCTTTTGAGAGATAAATGGTGGTGCAGGCCACACCCCAGGGAAACTCCCCCTACGTTGGATCAGGAATGTGACCTGGGTAAGGCTGGTGTTACAATCCCACCCTAGTCCTCTTTTAACATAAAATTACAATCACATAATGGAGGACAACCACAGGATACTGGCACTTGTGGTCTAACCAAGTTGACACCTATTTTGATGCGACACAATTCAATCCATGGCACTCGGGTTCTGGCCTATGCGGACATGTCCAGGGTGGCCAGAACACCACGGCAGACCCTTCCCCTGCACGAGGTGTGTCTAAAACTGATGCCGGCACTAACAGCCCCAGGGAAGAAATGCTTTCTTGTCAACCAGGACTTGTTTCAGGATCTTCAGGCTGTGAAAACGGACAGGATTTTTTTACTGACATTAAGAACAGCATCAGCCATGGAATCTTCTCTCCCTCTAGCGTTAGGGATTGAATTGTGTCCCCCGGAGAGATATGTTGAAGTCCTAACCCCTGTATCTGTGAACGTGACCTTGTTCGGGGTAACGAGGTCTTTGTCTGAAGATAAACCCACTGCGGTGAAGTCCATTCCAGCTCATAGCGACGTTAGAGAATCAGGAAGAAAACTGCTCCGTAGGACTTCCAAGGCTATTTGTATGTGTGTGTGTGTGCGTGCGTGCGTGCGTGCGTGCGTGTGTGTGTGTGTTAGGTGAAAGCTTACAGCACAAATTAGTTTCTCGTTCAGAAATTTATACACAAATTGTTTTGTGACATTGGTTGGAATCTCCACAGTATGTCAGCATTCGCCCGCTTTCCCCTTACACCCCAGGTTCCCCGGGTCTATTCGTCCAGGTTTCCTGTCCCTTGCTGCCTTCTCATCTTTGCTTTGGGCCAGGTGTTTCCCATTAGGCCTCCTATACTCGATGGAACTAAGAAGCTCATTCCTCACACATGTTATTGTTTGTTTTATAGGTCTGCCTACTCTTTTTTGTTGTTGGTTCTTTTTTGTTTGTTTTTTAATTGTACTTTCGATGAAGGTTTACAGAGCAAGCTAGCTTCTCATTAAAAAATTAATACGCATAGTGTTCTGTGACATTGGTTGTCAACCCCACCACACGTCAACACTCTCTCCTTCTCGACCCTGGGTTCCCCATTACCAGCTTTCCTGTCCCCTCCTGCCTTCTAGTTTCTCCAGTCTGTGTCAGACCTTTAAATTTGGTCTTTTTTTTTTTTTTTTTTTGCGTTAGAATTTTGTTCTACATTTTTCTCCAGCTCTGTCTGAGCCCCTCCACTGTGATCCCTGTCACAGCAGTCGGTGGGGGTAGCCGGACACCATCTAGTTGTGCTAGACTCAGGCTGTGGTACTTGGGGTCCATTAGGCCTTTGGACTAATCTTTGCCTTGTGTCTTTGGTTTTCTTCATTCTCAAGGCTGTAAGTCTTTACCGGAAGCCGACTGCCACTTCTTTCTCCCACTCTTTGAAGAGAGTTATCAGTTAAGTAATGCCAGAGAAGGGTGGTTCCTAGTCCTAATCCTTTCTGAGTGCTGTTTCATCAAAGAGAAGAGACTCGCAGAGAAGGTCAGGCACAGGAGAAAGACACCACGTGAGGAAGATCCCTCACTGACCAACCAAGGCCAAGAAACCAAACTCCGGGGGGGAGGGAGGCTGCTACCGACAAGAAAGGCTCCTCCCCCAGAAGCCCACCGGGAGAATAGCCCCGCCGAAGCCCTAAACTGGGACACTTTTACACCCCCGGGAAACTTAACTGCATTTTCACTGTTTAACAGGTCTTCGTAAGAAACTTTGAGCAACGCTACCAATGACCCAGCAGGCAATCTCAGCTGGCGTGTTAAAGGGATCGCTCGTGAAAAGCAAAGTGAAAAATACACGGCCACTAAAGTATTTCACGTAAACAACACTAAAGAAAAAAAAAAAAAAACCTAGATAGGTTCAAAAATCTCCGCCCCTGAAAAACGGAACTGCAGAGAAAAAGAGAGCTATAATCAGTCTATCGTTTTACCCAAAAAAATCAGGGGAAAGCGCGAACGCAGTCCCCCACTACCACAAATTATGCAGTCGAGTTTCCCACATTTGGGGAAATCGCAGGGGTCAGCACATCCGGAGTGCAATGGATAAGCCTCGCCCTGGGAAAACCACCTTCGTGATCATGGTATCTCCCCTGCCAGGTAAGTATGAGTTGTTCACCCGCTGCCCCGACACAGCCGCGCGCTCCTTACACTTTACACAGACGGTCATTTCGCTAGCCTCACTCCCAACCCTCAGAGCCCTTCTACGCTCCTGAACCACAAAATTTCAAGCGACACACCTGGACTCCTTTCCACAGCACGAACAGTCACAACGTGTTTAAGCAGCAGATGCTGATCCAGCAACCACTGCGCTGCCGTATCTACATAAGACCCTGCCCCGTCAGTGACGTCACGGACAGCGCTCTTTCTGCCTACCCACGCCCCGCCCCTTGCCCGCCTTTTCCTCCGCCCATTCCTCCCAGGCGGCCAATGAGCGGACCGGCAGTCCGAGTAAGAAGCGACGTCTACCTTCCCCCTCCCCAGCTACCACCTCCCCGCCACCGTTTAGGCGGCGAGCCGAGCCCGAGGCCTGGCCCAGCCGCGTCTCTCCAGGACTCCGCGCTTTCTTCACCTCTCCTTCCCACACCCCTTTGGCGTTCGTCTCGGAATAGTGGCCCCTAATACGTAAAACAGAGCAAAACTTGATATTAGCCCTGACCTCAAAATCATTTTCTTCCACGGCATAAAATGTATCTTTTTTTCTTTTTAATTTCTGAAGGCACCTGAAGAAGGCCAAGACAAGTGTGCCACTGAGAGAATTTGCAGCCATCCACGGACCACAGAGACATGTTTAAACACGCTTTGTGTGGAATAAATCCGTGCGTGTATCATCTGGAACCCTAGCAGCAGCACTTTTTGACTTAACCGCCTGTTACTCAGTGACCCTGGTTACACTTTTCACAATGTGTCAGCTTTCTCCTTATTTCCATTCTCGTGGCTCTGTTTCCATTACTTCCTTGCCCCCCGTACCTTCTCATCGTTGGTCTAGGGTAAATTTGGACTGTTAGGTCTCATTATTTGGAGGCACGCAGTAGTCGCAGGTGATACTATTTATTTTTTGAGCCACTCTGTGTTTGGGCTGATAGGTGAACACCAGGAGTGGTTTGAGATCCGGATATAAAGCGTATCCCAGGGCGACAGTCTCAGGCGTTCGTCTGGTCTCTACCGGCCCAATAAGTATTGACTTCTTTAGGAATTTGAGTTTCGTTCTACATTTTTCTCCCATCCTATCCTGGACCATCTATTGGATCCCTGGTCGGAACGGTCGGTGATGGTAGCCGGGCACCATCTCGTTATTCTGCTGTCAAGGTAGATGAGGCTGTGGTTCCTGTAGGCTATTAGTCCTGTGGACTAGTTTCTTCTTTTGAGTCTTTGGTTGCCTTTTTCTCCTCTTTATTTGTTCTTAAGCTAAAAATCCTCCGGGACAACTTTCTTGGCATTCTGACCAAACTGAGAGAAAAAACCTGGCATCACCCTATAATGAAGCTCAAAGTGAGCAAATTCCACTCAGCTTTCCATCAGCTTTTGAGGTCTCTTCTCTTAACTAGAGATGATCGGATTTACCTGAGAAAATCATCTCACACCAGTCACAGCTCTGACAGGAAAGAGAAGGTACATTCAAACTGAGGGATCTAAAGAGAGTTTTATGAAGGGAATATTTAATCCTGTGAAATGTGCGGGCAGGATTAAAAGAATTCAGCATAGAATAGTGAAGCACCTGGGATATGGAAACTGCAAGGCGGCCATTACCACCTCTAGGCCTGGATGGAGGTGGGTGGGGAGGGAGGGTAGAGAAGCCTTTCCCGGACCCTGAGAGCCTTGGGGAGGGTCACAGGACAGGAGTGTGGTCTCTGGAAGAGGAATCAGCAAGGGACCCTCAAACCTGGCCCTCGCAGGGAGGGACCCCTAGGGGATTTAAAAATACCAGGAACTCTCTCTACTCCTATCCATTGATTACCTTCCTCTACCTCCTGTTGGCTGCACCCAACGGGAACCATGAGGGCAAGGAAGTCCAGGAGATGCTGCCTGTGGAGATCAGATTTAGTTGTTGCTTCCTTGCTCTTTCTGCCTTTTTTCCTTGGAAATATTTTTGACATTGTTCGCACAGCTCTATTATTACGGTATTAATTTCCAAGATATTTATTTGCTGAATGCTCCTTTTTAAAAAAATTTTATTTTTTATACACATGTTGTTATGTGACACTAGTCGCAATCCCCACAATGTGACAGCACACTCCCCTCCTCCCACCCGGGTTTTCTGTATCCATTCAGCCAGCCCAGTCCCTTTCTGTTTTCCCAACCAGCCTCTGGACAGAAGCCACCCATTCAGACTCATGTATCTGCCTGAACCAAGCAGCACATTCCTCACAAGTATCATTTTATGTTTTATAGTCCAGTCCAATATTTGAATGAAGCCACCGCTGAAGCTTCCCTTGCTCTTCCGCAGGTCCCGCATCCCCGCAGCCCTCCAAGCCCCAGTCTATAACTGCGGCTTGACCGGATCTTTCCCCCGGTCCTAACCTTGGTTCGAATGTGGTGTCAAATCTGGAGCATGCGCCCACCAAGACCTTGGTGCAAACTCAGGCCCTGAAGAGCAGTGGACCCAAACGTGACTCTGGACCTGAACTTCACTGAAGAGGAAGACGTTGTCCTGCACACAGCTGCAAGGCTGCGAATTGCAAAACTCAGGTTCCCTTCCCTTAAGGATGACTCAGCACCTGGATCTCCAAAAATGGACATGGGGAGGGATGTGGTGTTGGATTTTGGGCGCCAATCCCGCCCCCTGGGTAGTGAAGAGCATAAAAGCTCCATGCTCCACTGATGCTGGGAGTGCATGGTCTTTGGGTTGCTATGCCCCATGTTGCTCCTTGTTTTTCGAAACACGAATACGAAGACTCAATATTCCAAACATGGTTCAGGTAAATCCGATCATCTCTAGTTAAGAGAAGAGACCTCAAAAGCTGATGGAAAGCTGAGTGGAATTTGCTCACTTTGAGCTTCATTATAGGGTGATGCCAGGTTTTTTCTCTCAGTTTGGTCAGAATGCCAAGAAAGTTGTCCCGGAGGATTTTTAGCTTAAGAACAAATAAAGAGGAGAAAAAGGCAACCAAAGACTCAAAAGAAGAAACTAGTCCACAGGACTAATAGCCTACAGGAACCACAGCCTCATCTACCTTGACAGCAGAATAACGAGATGGTGCCCGGCTACCATCACCGACCGTTCCGACCAGGGATCCAATAGATGGTCCAGGATAGGATGGGAGAAAAATGTAGAACGAAACTCAAATTCCTAAAGAAGTCAATACTTATTGGGCCGGTAGAGACCAGACGAACGCCTGAGACTGTCGCCCTGGGATACGCTTTATATCCGGATCTCAAACCACTCCTGGTGTTCACCTATCAGCCCAAACACAGAGTGGCTCAAAAAATAAATAGTATCACCTGCGACTACTGCGTGCCTCCAAATAATGAGACCTAACAGTCCAAATTTACCCTAGACCAACGATGAGAAGGTACGGGGGGCAAGGAAGTAATGGAAACAGAGCCACGAGAATGGAAATAAGGAGAAAGCTGACACATTGTGAAAAGTGTAACCAGGGTCACTGAGTAACAGGCGGTTAAGTCAAAAAGTGCTGCTGCTAGGGTTCCAGATGATACACGCACGGATTTATTCCACACAAAGCGTGTTTAAACATGTCTCTGTGGTCCGTGGATGGCTGCAAATTCTCTCAGTGGCACACTTGTCTTGGCCTTCTTCAGGTGCCTTCAGAAATTAAAAAGAAAAAAAGATACATTTTATGCCGTGGAAGAAAATGATTTTGAGGTCAGGGCTAATATCAAGTTTTGCTCTGTTTTACGTATTAGGGGCCACTATTCCGAGACGAACGCCAAAGGGGTGTGGGAAGGAGAGGTGAAGAAAGCGCGGAGTCCTGGAGAGACGCGGCTGGGCCAGGCCTCGGGCTCGGCTCGCCGCCTAAACGGTGGCGGGGAGGTGGTAGCTGGGGAGGGGGAAGGTAGACGTCGCTTCTTACTCGGACTGCCGGTCCGCTCATTGGCCGCCTGGGAGGAATGGGCGGAGGAAAAGGCGGGCAAGGGGCGGGGCGTGGGTAGGCAGAAAGAGCGCTGTCCGTGACGTCACTGACGGGGCAGGGTCTTATGTAGATACGGCAGCGCAGTGGTTGCTGGATCAGCATCTGCTGCTTAAACACGTTGTGACTGTTCGTGCTGTGGAAAGGAGTCCAGGTGTGTCGCTTGAAATTTTGTGGTTCAGGAGCGTAGAAGGGCTCTGAGGGTTGGGAGTGAGGCTAGCGAAATGACCGTCTGTGTAAAGTGTAAGGAGCGCGCGGCTGTGTCGGGGCAGCGGGTGAACAACTCATACTTACCTGGCAGGGGAGATACCATGATCACGAAGGTGGTTTTCCCAGGGCGAGGCTTATCCATTGCACTCCGGATGTGCTGACCCCTGCGATTTCCCCAAATGTGGGAAACTCGACTGCATAATTTGTGGTAGTGGGGGACTGCGTTCGCGCTTTCCCCTGATTTTTTTGGGTAAAACGATAGACTGATTATAGCTCTCTTTTTCTCTGCAGTTCCGTTTTTCAGGGGCGGAGATTTTTGAACCTATCTAGGTTTTTTTTTTTTTTTCTTTAGTGTTGTTTACGTGAAATACTTTAGTGGCCGTGTATTTTTCACTTTGCTTTTCACGAGCGATCCCTTTAACACGCCAGCTGAGATTGCCTGCTGGGTCATTGGTAGCGTTGCTCAAAGTTTCTTACGAAGACCTGTTAAACAGTGAAAATGCAGTTAAGTTTCCCGGGGGTGTAAAAGTGTCCCAGTTTAGGGCTTCGGCGGGGCTATTCTCCCGGTGGGCTTCTGGGGGAGGAGCCTTTCTTGTCGGTAGCAGCCTCCCTCCCCCCCGGAGTTTGGTTTCTTGGCCTTGGTTGGTCAGTGAGGGATCTTCCTCACGTGGTGTCTTTCTCCTGTGCCTGACCTTCTCTGCGAGTCTCTTCTCTTTGATGAAACAGCACTCAGAAAGGATTAGGACTAGGAACCACCCTTCTCTGGCATTACTTAACTGATAACTCTCTTCAAAGAGTGGGAGAAAGAAGTGGCAGTCGGCTTCCGGTAAAGACTTACAGCCTTGAGAATGAAGAAAACCAAAGACACAAGGCAAAGATTAGTCCAAAGGCCTAATGGACCCCAAGTACCACAGCCTGAGTCTAGCACAACTAGATGGTGTCCGGCTACCCCCACCGACTGCTGTGACAGGGATCACAGTGGAGGGGCTCAGACAGAGCTGGAGAAAAATGTAGAACAAAATTCTAACGCAAAAAAAAAAAAAAAAAAAGACCAAATTTAAAGGTCTGACACAGACTGGAGAAACTAGAAGGCAGGAGGGGACAGGAAAGCTGGTAATGGGGAACCCAGGGTCGAGAAGGAGAGAGTGTTGACGTGTGGTGGGGTTGACAACCAATGTCACAGAACACTATGCGTATTAATTTTTTAATGAGAAGCTAGCTTGCTCTGTAAACCTTCATCGAAAGTACAATTAAAAAACAAACAAAAAAGAACCAACAACAAAAAAGAGTAGGCAGACCTATAAAACAAACAATAACATGTGTGAGGAATGAGCTTCTTAGTTCCATCGAGTATAGGAGGCCTAATGGGAAACACCTGGCCCAAAGCAAAGATGAGAAGGCAGCAAGGGACAGGAAACCTGGACGAATAGACCCGGGGAACCTGGGGTGTAAGGGGAAAGCGGGCGAATGCTGACATACTGTGGAGATTCCAACCAATGTCACAAAACAATTTGTGTATAAATTTCTGAACGAGAAACTAATTTGTGCTGTAAGCTTTCACCTAACACACACACACACGCACGCACGCACGCACGCACGCACACACACACACATACAAATAGCCTTGGAAGTCCTACGGAGCAGTTTTCTTCCTGATTCTCTAACGTCGCTATGAGCTGGAATGGACTTCACCGCAGTGGGTTTATCTTCAGACAAAGACCTCGTTACCCCGAACAAGGTCACGTTCACAGATACAGGGGTTAGGACTTCAACATATCTCTCCGGGGGACACAATTCAATCCCTAACGCTAGAGGGAGAGAAGATTCCATGGCTGATGCTGTTCTTAATGTCAGTAAAAAAATCCTGTCCGTTTTCACAGCCTGAAGATCCTGAAACAAGTCCTGGTTGACAAGAAAGCATTTCTTCCCTGGGGCTGTTAGTGCCGGCATCAGTTTTAGACACACCTCGTGCAGGGGAAGGGTCTGCCGTGGTGTTCTGGCCACCCTGGACATGTCCGCATAGGCCAGAACCCGAGTGCCATGGATAGAATTGTGTCGCATCAAAATAGGTGTCAACTTGGTTAGACCACAAGTGCCAGTATCCTGTGGTTGTCCTCCATTATGTGATTGTAATTTTATGTTAAAAGAGGACTAGGGTGGGATTGTAACACCAGCCTTACCCAGGTCACATTCCTGATCCAATGTAGGGGGAGTTTCCCTGGGGTGTGGCCTGCACCACCATTTATCTCTCAAAAGATAAAGGAAAGAGAAGGAAGCAGAAAATGGGGACCTCATACCACCAAGAAAGCGGCATCGGGGGGCAGAGTGCATCCTTTGGACCTGGGGTCCCTGTGCCTGAGAAGCTCCTTGACCAGGGGAAGATTGGTGACGAGGAATCTTCCTCCAGAGCCGGACAGAGAGGGAAAGCCATCCCCTGGAGCTGACACCCTGAATTTGGACTTGTAACCTACTAGACCGTGAGAGAATAAATTTCTCTTTGTTAAAGCCATCCACTTGGGGTGTTTCTGTTATAGCAGCACTAGATGACCAAGACACCAAGTCCTCCACCCAGGAACATAGGATAGTCTTGTGAGGAGCTTGACCCTTTTCTCATCTGCCTCTCTTCCTTGTGGGAGGCTGCCGCTAGACAGTTTTCCGGTCCACTTCCCTGCTTCCAGTGAGGGATGGGACTTCTCACCTAGCCCTCCTTAGGGCACAGCCACGGGGTATAAAACTGCTCAGCTGCAGCGAGCCATTGACTCCTCAGCCACAGACTGTCCAATTACTTATGTTGCCATCATGTGGCCACCTTTTCTGAGTGTCGACTTATGAGAGGGCCGCGAGGAGCTGGCACCTTTGACAGCTTTTCCTTTCACTGCCCGTGTAAGTAATAAACTATCTCAGTGTAAAAACGATCTTTTTTTTTTTAAACCGTCTGAATCTGTCATGCCTTGACTCTGCCTTGCCTTGTGCTTGACACCTTGTAGTCACTTTGAGTCTCCTTGAACCCCGCATGCATTGTCAGTTCACCTTAATTCTGTGCTCATGGGGTTAAGAAGAATGTTGTATGTGAACGAGCCAGCGAGGAACTGGGCCAGACAGATGTATTGTGCGCATTTCCTCTACTCACGTGCCCGCTTCCTTGTCTAATTGAATTTCACTTACAAAACACAAGTTCAAAGATAAAATTACAAATGATTCCAAGATGATGACAGCAGAACATTAAAACAAACGTGAGAATCCTTCTGTGCGTGGGGCCCTCGGTGACTGCACAGGTCACGTGCCCCTGAAGCTGGTCCTGCGTGGGGATGCGCGGCCCGGTGTCACTAAGAATTCAAACACCCTTCTTTTTTCTCTATCCGGGGAAACCCTGGTGGCGTAGTGGTTAAGTGCTATGGCTGCTAAACAAAGGGTCGGCAGATTGAATCTGCAAGGTGCTCCTTGGAAACTCTGTGGGGGCAGCTCTACTCTGTCCTACGGGGTCGCTGTGAGTTGGAATCGATCTGACGGCACTGGGTTTGGTTTTGTCTGGTTTTTCTCTATCCAGAGAAGAACCAGAACTTACAGGAGAGGACAGGTGGAGAGTACCTTTGCATACAGCTTTCCCTTTCTTTCAAAGTTCTTCATTAGCTACTAATTGTGGCCTCTGACACTGTCATCTCAACGCAGACATAGTCAATGACTCTGCGACTTCTATTTTTTAAATTTACCCAGAAGCCACAGTCCTCAGTAGCAGAGACAGGTTCCTCCTCATATGATTTCCAGCTTCAAGAAGCTCCAGCTCCTGTTGACTTAAATTTCTGACCCTCAAGTCACATCAAGACACCCAGAGATGGGTGGTGAGTTGCTGAACAGTCACAGCATTTTGTTTGCTTGTCAGACTTCTGTTCCATTACAATAAATCCCTGCAATTCATGTCCATTTCTTGATTGCTTAGCTAGATTCTTTTCCACAGAGAGATTGATATTGATGTTGCTGTGGAGATATAGTTTACAGCGAGGCAAAAACATAAAATGAAGAGTGTGGATTCCAACCAGCCCGTGGAGACGTCAGGTGAATTCAATCGATGTTGAAAGAAATTAGCTGTAATCCCTTCACGTCTGAGAGTTTCACATTGCAATGTCAGCTTCAAAACCTAACAAAAAAGGTGTAAGGTACAAAAAGTACCCAGGATTTGGAGATTGGAACACGAGTCTCAGTAAAGGACAGAGACTTGGAATTCCTCATTGACCTGAGAATGTAAGCATGGGCTTTCTGGTCAAATCACTCTGAAAATGTACAGCCCTTAGATCCTGGGTCTCAGTCTCCAATGCCCCCCCCCCCCCCAGGAGGCTCTTGTGCTGTGGCCTTGTCCCGAGTGAATCCATCTGCCTCCTACCTACATCTTCTTAGACTCAGGGGGTCCAGGAAACTTCCATCTGCACCAGCCTTGCCACATGCCTTGGGGAAGTCATGGATTTCAACACAGAGCCTGTTTCTCTGTCTGTAAATGAGAGGGTGCCTGGGATAGTTTCTGGAGATCCCTCTGGCTCTCTAATTCTTCTCGGAAGAATTACGATGGGCTATTTTTTTATGTTTCCTTGGCACTTAGTGGTTTTTTGTGCCCTTGGCCTGAGAGATTGCGTAAGGAGATTCCATCACAGCAAATAACTTTGTACCCCCAGGTGGGGCTTGTTTTTTACTTTTCAATAGCCAGGTTTCCTGTATGTGGTATGGGTACCACTGGTAGTACTTGAGATAGTTTCAGATGGTACAAGGATGAATATTTAATGTGAATAAGTATGTATTTAGTTCCATATTCATACGCAACATGCTTAACAAGCACATCAAGGCCACTTTGATGCCTTCTTTGTAGAGATGAGAAAGAGTGTTGGTATCACAAACCAGTTGGCAACACTTCATCAAATGCGCTTTATGTATCTAAACTTTCCTCAGACTTTTTCCTTGGGTGACAGCTGCCCTGCTTGATGTCTTGCTCCCAAGTCCTCCATCTATTGCCAGACAACTCTTTGTATATACCACCTGAACACACCTGTAGTGACATGGGATTTTTTAAGTGACCTTTTGCCTTGGTTCTTTGGTAAAAGGGCTTGAGAGATTTTTTTCCCCATAAGACCTAAGGGAAAACCTTGGTGGTGGTGTAGTGGTTAAGTGCTACGGCTGCTAACCAAAGGGTCAGCAGTTCGAATCCGCCACGCGTTCCTTGGAAACTCTATAGGGCAGTTCTACTCTGTCCTATAAGGTCGCTATGAGTAGGAATCTATAGGGCAGTTCTACTCTGTCCTATAGGGTCGCTATGAGTAGGATTCGACTCGACAGCCCTGGGTTTGGTTTGTTGGTTTTTTTAAGATGTAAGGCTTTTTTTTTTTTTTTTTTTTAAGGCGTTACCTTTGTCCTAATTTTCTAGCCCCAAAGAGTTTGTTAGTTTTCTTCAGGTTGATTGATATTTCCTGAGTTAACTGTAAACAACTTGAGGTTTGATACTTTTTGTCTGGCCCTGAGCTGCAGGCAGCCTGCCTTGTAATTAGTATGCGCCTTGCCTGATTGGCCAATAAACCATGCAAATGCAGTGACTATAGGCTATGCAAATGGAGTATCTGCAGCCTACTATGCAAATGAAGTGTCTGTGGTCTAAGGAGAGATTGTTCAATTTATGGCCCCGGTGTGAGGACGGTGCCTTGAAACTGATGAGGAACTTGTGTATATATACAGTTAACCCCACAGAGGTTTTTCAGACAGGAAGAAGCAGAAGGGAGAAGAAGCAGAGAAAGAAAGAGGTAAAGAACCTCTTAAAAGAGCTGTAACGCAGGTCAAGGGGTATAATGCTGAAGATGTTGACAGGTCCGGGAGGGGCCCAGTGGCAGAGCCAGTGGTGATATACAGCAGAGCCAAGAGGAGCCCTGAATGGCTGAGCGGAGCTTAGAGAGATGTCCTGCACTGAAGAAGGGAGACTTTGCCTCCATGCTTCCTGATCCTGAGTTCAGCCTGTTGATCCTGATACGGAGTTGTACCCCGTTACTTCCTCAATAAACCACTAAACTGTAAATGTGCTCTGTGAGTTCTGTGTGGCCATTGGAACAGAGCATCAAACCCAGAAGAGAAGTAGAGAGTGCCGTGGGAGGGATGGCTGGTGTCAGAATTGGTAAAAAGGTTGTCGAGTGGAGGTGTGTCTGGCTGCCATCTCCTGGGAATCAGCTTTGGGCTGATCTTGGTCATTATCCCCCTTGAATTTTGACAGATTGTGATGCCGTTGCTACTATTCCCACCTTTTTACAGCACCCCTCGCCCCTAAAGGAGGCTTTTTATTTTTCTGGCTCCAGTTTCCTCTTCCTCCACCCCTTTCCTCAAGCCCTGTCTTACCTCCTTCATGGGCAGACAGCATCAGCTCTCTCTCTGCCTTGGATTTGCAGCTGACATGCATCAGGAGATTGGAAAATTAGGAAGATCCCTTAAGCTGCCCTCTCTTTCAGTGATGGTGTGGATTGTAAATACTGTTGTTGTTAGTTGCTGTCAAGTGGATTCCTAGTCATCACGACCCCAGGTGTGCAGAGTAGAACTGCTCCACAGGGTTTTCAAAGCTGTGATCTTACGGAAGCAGACTGGCGGGTCTGTCTTCCAAGGTGCCGCTGGGTGGATTTGAAACACCAACCTTTGGGCTAGTAGTCGAGAGTTTAACTGTTTTTGTCACTCCGGGCCTCCAGGCATTTAAATAAATTAGAGCATTATCTTCTCACTGTCAGAAATAACTTTAGATTTTTCCTTATGTGAAAATGCTGAACATCAAACTATAGAAGAAAAGCCTAGGTCTTGTGTTGGCAGGTGTGGGCATTTTGCCAACCCTTCTCAGGGTGTGCTCTCACCCTGCTCTCACTTCTGAACCACAGTGTCCTAATAAATTGAAATAACCTCGAATTCTTCTTCACTAGTTTTTTTAGTACTCGAGGGCACTGGGTTAGTCAAACTGAGAAAAGGCACGAAGGACCATGGCGCCCCCTCGTGGCTACTGCGGGCACAGCACACAGAGACCTGCAAACCCCCAGAAGATGCTAGGGCAGGGCAGGTTCAAAGAAAACCAGCTGAAACGTGCAAGATGCCGAGTGAGTGTTCAAGACATTGACAGTACAAGCCATGCATCCTACAGACTGATACAGCTCGATGAAAAAGAGCTGTGAACTTTTCTTCCCAGCAGGTGGAGGTTTCCTTGTCCAAATATAAAATATCTGAATTAAGACCTAAGTCCATTTTCATTGCCTTTCCAATGAGAAAACATGGGTTTGCAGAGAGTTTAAGGGCTTTCATTAGTCGGAGCTTAAGGGCTAAATTATTCTCTGGCTCCCTGAGGGAGGAGTTTCTGACCAAAAGGAGTCTATCCACACGGTGGCTAGGAACTCCTTAGATACTGGATTCTAGGCATATCAGATGTACCAAGATTATTTTCAAAGATCTTTAATCTGGTCTCTGACTAGGGGTACTACCTCTGGGAAGGCCTCCTTTCCAGTCCTGGCATCAGTAGTTACCTTCTGTTTGACCTTGGGCCAGCTTCTTCAATGTTTCAAGTCTCATATGAAAATAATAGTATTAACTGTCTCGTAGAGTTATTGTATAGGTTAATGGGATGATATAATAATACACATAGCATAGTGTATGGCACATATTAGGTGTACCAAAGAAAAGCCAAACCTACTGCTGTCAAGTCAATTCCAACTCATATTGACCCTCTAGGACAGAGTAGAACTGCTGCATAAAGTTTTCAGGGAGTTCCTGGTGGATTTTAACTGTAGACCTGTTGGTGAGGAACCTTAGAACTTAACCACTACGCCACCACGGTTTGCATATTAGATATGGAAGACAGAAAATAGCATTAAAGTTTTGTTTTTCCCCCTTAATTGTGAAATATAACAAAATTGTACAGATTTCTGCTTTGGGCCATGATGTAGTAAGAGAGATGGTATTTACTTTTCTACCTTATACCACTAGAGGACAAGACAAAATATATGTGAAACAGCTTCTTTGGAGACACTGAACCACAGGAAGTATAGGACAGAGCTCATACTGAGCCCCTAAGAGTGTGCACTCCCACCATCCTGAAGGGAAAGAGCATCTAACTCATGTGTCATGAAGGAGAGTCTTCAGAAAGGTAATACCTCAACACTGTGTCCACATTAGCCTTAGACTAAGGATTTTCTGAACCCACCTAACAAAGCTTAAAAGCCAGCCTGGAAAGAACCAAACTGTTTCCAAGCAACTTAATGGCATCCCAGACCAGAGTCCAAAAATATTTAAAGGATTATATAAATATATTTTTTATTACTTAACATAAAATTCATAGTTCCTGGCATCTAATAAAAATTATTATTAGGGATGCAAAGAAGTGGAGTCCTGGTGCAGGAAAAAAGGATCCATAACCATGAGAAAAGTCAACAGAAAGAAACACAGAAATAACTCAGATGGTAGAATCAGTAGACCAAATATTTAAAGCAGCTATTATAAGCACACTGTATATGTTCAGAAAAGTGAAGGAAAGCATGAGCTTGATGAGGAGAGAAATGAAATACATATATATATGACTGAAGTAGAACTTGTAGAATTGAAAAGTACACTAGATGATTTTACCAGTTAATTGGACACTGTAGGAGACATGACAACATAAATTATCCAAAATGAAACCCAGAGGGAAAAAAGAACTAAAAATGAAAAGAACAGAGCATCACTGACCTGTGAGAAAACATCAAGTGGCCTAATATCCATGTAATTGGAGTCCTGGAAACAGAGCAGCTGCAGTGACAGAAAAAAAGTTTGAAGAGATAATAGTCCCAGGGGCAAGGGTCCTGGCCCCTCCTTGTGGCCACTGTGGAGACAGCAGGTAGGGATCTATCTGTACAACCTGAGGAGCCACTGGATACCAAAGAGGATACCAAAGAGGTCCATCAAGGGTAGAGCCAAAGAAAAGTAGGCAATGTGCAGGACCTTAAAATGAGAAGTTGTGTGGCCTATGGACTGAGCTACGTTGATAAGAACTGAGAGCTTCTCTTCTCCTCAGCATGGAAGATTGCCCAGTTATATCTGAGCCAACACTGAAGGCAACATTTGGCAAGTTGCTGATGAGGAAGCTGACATTTGCAGAGTTTAATGGATTTCCTTGGTCTCAGGACTGTTTAGCACTAAATCGCGTCCAGTCCTCTCAGTTGTTGATGCTTCAGAGCGTGAGCTATAGAGACAGTTACATGTGGGAGGATCTTTAAGTCTATTAGTCCGTCTGCTCAGCTCATGTATAGGGGAATAATGGTTGGTTGTTTGCTTCTAAATTGCCCCCAACAACATTTTTATAATCTAACAGTGAAAAGACTGTAGAATGTGACACAAACCCCAGAATCTTTAAAGAGTGATACATAGGAGTACATCAAAATTTCAAATCAAATAAAAAACATTCTATATAACAAAGAAATTATTTTTATTTGTTGTTGTTGTTGTTAAGTGCTACCGAGTCAGTTTGGACTCATAGCAACCTCTATGTACAACAGAATGAAACACTGCCTGGTTCTGCGCCATCCTAACCACCGTTGTTATGCTTGTGCCCATTGTTGCAGCCACTGTGTAAATCCATCTTGTTGAGGGTCGTCTTCTTTTTTGTTGACCCTTTTTATTTAGTATATATTTTTATTCAAGTTATGTATGCCCAAAAGTTTGTTATGAAAAACAGTACTCCCCTGATTCCTTTCTACATTTCTTGTTCTCCAGAGATAACCACTTTGAACTCATACAACCAATTATCTGACTATTTCTCTCTTTAATGCTAAAGAAACATTGTTACACGTTGATTTTTCAGTTTTCCACTCCAGGCCCTTCAGACAACCTGCAAGGGGAAAAATGGTGTGTCTTTGGGTGGGTGGGTGCACCACCTGCTAGTCTACACCAAGGGAGCCCACAAGGCCCTTCACTTGGCTTGCACTCACTTGCCAACCAACTTAATCCACTTCACCCCTCCACACAGGGAAAGGAAACTTTGTAAGAACAAATGCCAGGCAAGCAGCTTTGAGGTTTATCGGTGGAATCGGGTTCTCGGGTGGGACAGGAAGGGATGGGAGCGATCCTGAGTGAGGAGCCCCAGTGGTCCACACCCAGCAACTGACACCGCTGCTGTGAACGCCCAGTACCTCTGCCTTCCATTCCCTACTTTCTCCCTTTTTATTTCCTGTTCTCCCTTCTGTTCTTTCCTGTCTCTCCTCCTTCCTCAGCTATTCTGAGGGTTTTTGGAATCTCAGTTTCTAAGGAGGAGAGAAGCTGACGAGGGGACGCGGCTGTGAGGAGCAAAAGGCCGCGGGGAGCAGGAGGGGATCTGGAGCAGCTCTGGCTCCGCGGAGCCTGGGGCTCCCATCCTGCTTTTTCCCGCCCAGCTTGAGACCTTTCTTGCTCCTAAACGACAATAGGAGGGAGGACACGGAGAGGGGTGTAACAAGTTTCATTCACTATTTAATGGGCTTAAAAAAAAAATCTTTGATTTGGCTTAAACTCTAAGGTCCCACTGAGATTTGAACTCGGATCGCGGGATTCAGAGTCCAGAGTGCTCAACATTACGCCGTGGAACCCCCTCAGAAGCTGTTGACTGCATCCCATACCGAAACTCAAATCTATTGCTGTCGGATCCATTTTGACTCATATCTATGAGTATCTCAATGAAAAACCAAACCCAATGCCACCGCTGTTGAGTTGATTCCAGCTCATATGACTATCAAAAAACAAAACAAAACAAAAAACACACCAAACCCGTTGGCCGTTGAGCAGATTCCAACGCATCTCAACAGAGGTGTGTAAATACTCATTTAGCATCCATGTTTTCCACGGACTAATCTCAAGGCAGTCCTCCTTCAGACAGGACTTGAGTACGGTTGACCTGTGTAAGTGGACTCACCGGTCTTGCCCCTCTCTGCCCCTCTCCTTTTATTGACTTCTATTATCTTGTTGTATTATCATTTTATTCGGAGCCCTGGTGGCCCAATGTTTAAGAGTTTGGCTGCTAACCCGAAAGACTGGAAGTTGGAATTCACTAGCCGCTCCTTGGAAACCCTATGGGGGCAGTTCTACTCTGTAATATAGGGTTGCTTTCAGTTGAATGCTATGGCAAAAAACAAAAACAAAACATTTCATTCACACCTCAGGAAATGAGGTAAAATTCACTTTAGGTTTAGGGCAATAGCACAGTTCTTTAAAAACCACAAACTCTGCCTTATTTACCAGAGTTTCCTGTCCCAAGGTGAAATTTCTGCAAACAATTGTGTTATTTCCTTTTCTTTGCTTTCACCCACTTCTCTTTGTCCAGGGAGAGCAGATGATTGTCAGGACAGGACTTGGGACTTCTTGGGTCCCTTGGCCAAAAAGCACCTATTACACTTCCAAGTCCCCACAGCTTCCTATGTGTAATATATTAAGGTGTGTTAGCAGTGGTTTATGTGGGAAGTGGGTTCAGGAGGGAGGCAGGATAACTTTCATTTTCTTCTTTATACACTTTTTTTTTTTGGTAAGTTTTTCTTACAACAAGCATCTATTTGTCAGATTTACAATAAAACAATTAACCATGTTTACCCATTTACACACTTAGACAAACCAGACTAACCTCATCTGCTGTGACTTAAAATTGACCACATGCTCTTGAGGCTCCAAGACAGAGGTCTGACACTTATACAGCCACAGTCGGTTTTCTAAGAGCTTGGCCACATCCATTACATTTAAATTTCTCAATGTTATCATTCACTGTTTTTCAGTTGTTTTCTAAAATACACTGTATGGTAAAGAATTTAACTTCATTCAAGGCATTTGATCTTTGTCCTTGGTTTCTGAGAGATAACTCTAAACCCAAAACAAAAACAAACCATTGTTGTCAAGTCGATTCCGACTCCTACCTACATTTATATAGTACAGGGTAGACCTGCCCAAGAGAGTTTCTGAGGATTTAAATCCTTATGGAAGCAGATCGACACAACTTTCTCCAGTGGAATGGCTGGTGGATTGAAACCACTGACCTTTGGATTAGCAGCCCAGCACGTAACCAGTGTCCCACCAGGGCGCCTTGAGATAACTCTAAACCCTTGGAATTTGCTAAGTAATTGAGATTCCTTTGTTTACTAGGAAACCCTGGTGGCATAGTGGTGGAGCGCTAGGCTGCTAACCAATAGATCCGCAGTTTGAATCCACCAGGCGCTCCTTGGAAACTCTATGGGGCAGTTCTACTCTGTCTTATGGGGTCATTATGAGTCAGAATGGACAACGGGTTTGTTAACTGTAGGCCTCCAGACCACACCTGAAGGTTTATGCTGGCCAGGCTAGAAAGACCATCTCCTGTTATCAGCCAGTTTGGAGGGGGTGGATGACTTTTGCTGGAAAGTCCATATATAGTAGATACAGGCCACACCCCTGAGAAAGTTCCTCTTATAGCTTGTTGGCTGATCACATGAGATCACATCATGGAAATGATTATACTATATTACATTATGAAAAAGCAGTATGTCCAACATCTGCCAAACCACTGAGAATCATAACCTAATCAAGTTGACATGTAACATTAACCGTCACAGGTCCTATATGCTCAACCTGCCATCATGTGGCTGGCTGATAGCCCCCACCTTAACAACTGGGAACTGGTATCATATCAGGGACTCAGAGTTGTTTTTCCACTGTTGGTTTTGGGCACTCAGTAGTGGCTGTAGCCAGATTAGCCTTGGTGAGCGGAAGCCCATGACACTGAGTCCATGCATGATTTCTATCCCTGCTGCAAGGCCACTTTGTTTATGAACCCTTTGGGTAGTCCTAGAATTTCCATTTAGTTTCTGTTGATGGTTTTCACAGCACCACTGAGATTGTCTATCAGATCACTCATTGACATCATGTTTGTGTGTGTGTGTGTGTGTGTGTGTGCAATAGCTGCTTTGAAGTCTGCTAAATCTAACATCTGGGACATCTTTGAGCTGAGGGTTGGTTTCTACTGACTTATTTTTTCCTTTGAATATGGCTCACATGTTTCTTTGAATGTTTAGTGTTTTTTAAGTATTAGACACTTTTAATGATACATTGTATATTCTGATGTCTTTCTCTAGAGTATCAATTTTTCTAGGAGACCTTATGGGCAGCTCTACTCTGTCATATAGGGTCACTATGAGTTGGAATTGATTTGACAGAACACAACAACAACAAGCATTTTGATTACTGGCTGATTACCTTGAACTTGTGTAGGACTGGATTTAGGCTTTAAGGTGAATCTGTGGAAAGTTCAAGGTGTTTACCAAAACTCTCAGCTTGTTGGAACTCAACCTCCAAACTTTGTCTCCCCTGCAGCTCTTATCAGGGCTTGGTTCGCAGCTTTGTTAGGGCCTGTCAACAGTAGACCTTACATTAGGGTATGGGTTGTGTTCTTAAAGTACAGTCTTTCTGGAGAGAGTCTCAGCTGGATGCTCAGAGTGGTAAAGAGTTGTTAACAAAGCTTGAATTCCAACGTTGCCTGGTACTGACCTCTAGGATCTCTGTTCTGTTCTCTACCCTGTAGCATCTATCCTCTGGCAAGCCTGGGGTAGTACCTTCCTGCACACGAGCAGCTCAGCACTCAGCAAATAACCTGCAGAGGACCCCCATATGGAATTCTGAAAATTGACCTCTAAACGGTTTTCTCCCTTCTGGTGGTCTAACCTGTCCTAGTGTCTAATCTGATCTCTGCCTCCCCATGTGAACACCATGCTCTGCTGGGATTTCAGCTTGCTGTACCACCATCAGGAATTCTCCCCAACCTTCTCTCAGGGATTACAGTCTTGCACTGCTTCTGTCCAATGTCTGTAAACTGGTACCTCACATATTTTGTCATTTTTATGGTTGTTTAAAAGAAGAAGACTAATTTGGAAGCAGTTACTATGTCATAGCTGCAGGTGAACAGAAGGGCACACAGGCTGTAGCAGACCCCCTTTAAAACGGGGGCTTTTCCACATGGATTACCGATTCTTGTCAGTGCCTTTGCAAATGAGGATTTAATCACGTGCGTTACTGATTTCAAAATAATTTGAACATCATTTTCCACGTTTACAAATGACCTGGGCCAAGGATTTTCTTTTTATTTTCTTAATGCGTACAGTAAAAAAAAAAAAATGACCTGGGACTGCTGGGTTTACTTTCAGCATGATGGTCTCACAAATACCTAGGCTGAATATCCTGTTCTCCGGGGGTAATTCAATACTTCTGACTCTTCTAGGACCACAAAAGAGAGGATTGGCAAAAGGAGACCTGTAAGGGACCGGTACTGGTCCTGTTGGAGAGGACCAGGCCTAAGCTGGGCAGGTGCAGTAGAAAATGATAACATTCCCAGCATGGGGAGACAGGTGGAGGGATGAGAGGCCACCATGAGGGGCAAAGGTGGAGAGGAGAGGCCCAGAGAGACAAGCTGTCTTTTCTGGGGCCAATGACTAGACACAGTGAATAGACACAATGAATAGGTGGGATCTTCCTCACCCTTCTCTTCATTCTCACAATCCTGTCCCTCTTCCCTCTGAATCTCCCTCTGGATAATCTTCTCCATCCCTGTCTAGGCAGGGCGGAGCTGGAGGCCTGGTCCCATTGCATCTTCTCTCCCATACCAGTTAAACTTTTTTCTATGGGGACCTGTTTTGGGGGCCTGTTGAAGCCTGTACAACTTTCTTGGAATAATGGCTTTTAATGAGTAGAATACAACATTTAGAATGACAAAAAAGTAGCGACTTTTGAATCTAGTTATCTTTGTGAGGCTTCCAAGTCTGAAAGGAGACTGAGATAGCACCAACCCCCCAAGAATAGGAAGCACCATGGACCCTAGACCCCAGAATTGGGACCATCCAAAATAAGAAATCTTAAGTTTAGTTGGTCTCAGGGAAATTGAAACTTTCAGACATCATTCTTCTTTACTGGCCAAACAAAAAAAGCAATTCCCAGGAGCAGAGTTCCAAGATGAAGGACCACAGGACCCCGTAGGGCCACCCTGGGAATTCATATGGCCGCAGGAGCAGCCATATCCCGATCCAAATAAAACACACTGACTGGAAGCTGGGCGGTACTGAAGACCTTGAAATCAGAAGCCCTGCGCTGTGCAGAGCGAACAAGCAGGGTGACCAAAAGCCCTGAGCTTCTCTTCTCCCTGGCAACCTGAGATCAGTTGCCAAAATGTAAGATACCTGGGCAGAGACCAAAGTCAACCTTGGCACGTTGCTGATGAGGAAAGTGAGGTTTGCAGGGAGTTTAATGGATTTCTTTGGCTTCCCGGCTGGTAGGGACTGAGTCACTGTCCAGGCCCCTGAGCATCCTGCTTCAGAGCACAAGGGGGAGCTGGGCATTGGAGAGAAGCTCCTGTGCAGAGGGGGCATCTGACTGCGAGAGCAACTCCATCCTACCTTGGGCCTCTAAGAACGGTCTCCTCCTGTGCTTTTTTTCCTCCAGAGGGAACTCTAGACGTCCATGGAAAAGAAAGGACAACCAGGATCTAAGGGTCTGTTTCAACCTACCCCATGAGGTCCTTCATAGACTTACCACGGATCCACCCTCTTGGTGCTATTACTGGAATGTGCAAACTTTCCACGACCATTGCGGGTACTTTTCTCCCAGTTCTTCAGGCACAAGGGAAAGCTCCCAGGACTCCAAGTGCATGTACTGTTTCTCTGCCTCCCCTTCCTCACTGTGTGGTCTAGAGCTGCGCTCTTCACTTCCTCCCTGAAGGCTTTGGGGAAATACGAAACCAAAAGCAAAAGGAATTCACTTATTAATAAACATATGTTTATTATCGAGCAAAAAGAAAAAAGAGAGAGAAAACAATTTGCAAGTAGCACACAAAGGGCTACAAAGCTGTACTGGTTTTGGAGCTCTATATGGAATTAAAGCTACAGTTAGTTGAACATTACTCTTCGTAAACAATCAGCTTAGTCAGTTTAAACTGGTATGAAGCTTACTCTGACTTTCTCTTCTTCCTAATTCCTTATCAGTACCTCCTGTGGTTGCCCCTGACAATAATGCACTTCACATTGCACTTGGTTAGTTACTTTCTCAACATTCCTCCCAAAGTCCCAGAGAGGCTGGAGCAGATCTCTTCAGCCTCAGAGCCCGGAGTCCTGCTGGGTGGTAGTTTGTGGAGCTTCCTGCCCTGCTGGTGGTGAGCAGCGACTGTACGGAGTCCCTCCAGCTCACTTGGGCTTGATGTCAACACCCAAATGTGTCCAAAGGCAGGACTCTCAGCCTAAGTGTCTGTTGTGCTACCAGTCTCTGGAGTGCGCATGGTTGAACAGGCCAGAACAATGTTAAGATGTCCCCAGCCTGAGGTTAAAGGGCAATTCCTGACGTCAGATAACAAGTTTGGAAAACACTGGCACTGTGGGTCTGTGGCGCAATCAGTAAGCACCTTTGGCTGTTAACGGAAAGGTTGGTGGTTCGAGCCCACCCAGGGAAGCTATGCTTTACTTTAAGCTCTTCGTAGCTACTTAATAGCCGCTTTAGGTTTTTAGCAACTTTTATTCTCAGAGTCCTCTGGACCTCTATCCACTTTGAATCAGATGCCAAAATTTGCTGCGCAAAGATTCAACTCCCATAAAAGTGATTAAAAGAAGGAAATTTTTTTTTTCTGCAAAAAATATAATTCCTGAAAGCCCGCAAAAGCAGCTTCGAAGTTTACTTATTCCAGAGCCACTGCACGGATTCTCTCACTTCCTGCGGCTGAGGTTTCACAACTGCACACCCCGGAAACCTGAAAAGTTCCGATAATGCAGAATAAGAAAACTTCACACCTGTGGTGCAGTTGCAAACTCTGCGAGGAAATCTTGGTTCTGCCACAGTGGGACTTCGGAAAAGTTATCGAATTTTTTGGGTGTCTCTATTTCTTCATGTAAAAAAAGGGGCAAATAGAAGTACTTCCCTCATGGGTTCACCTAAATTTTAATGAGAGGGGCACATAAAGCATTTGAGCCCTGAATAAATGCTCCCTGACCTCAGCTATTATAATTGTTTTCAGTGGCATCATCATCACCCTGTTCATTATCTACCCCACCCTTTTCACAACTGCATATCCTTTCATAATACAGATAGACAATTGTATATTTAAGCATTTCTTAATTGATGGACATGACATTGGTTCTGATGTTTATTGTCATAAATAATTCTTTAGAGGACAGCTTATACAGATATTTTTAATCACGCGTGCAAGTATCTCTCTCAAATGGATTCCCGGATGTGGTGCTGCCTGATCAAAGTATTTGTGCATTTCTAATTTTGCTAGTTCCTGCCTACTTGCCCTCCAAAGGAGCTCTACCTAGTCATGTCCCCACATTCTGAGAGAATGCTTTTTTCTGGGCAACACAGTATCTGGCATTTTAATAGCAGCGCAAGCCCGTGACTTTTGCTTGGAGAATGCTATTGCTTGCTGGTTTCACACATTATGAATTTTGTGGATGAGGGGCTGGCTCTGTGATGTTCTTCTGTCTTCTGACTCCTGGGATTCTGGAAAAGTGGTTCCCAGGAGAGACTTGAGCTTGCATTGACCTGACTGTAGAGGTGTGGACAGAGGTAACCCTGTTCCCATCGACCCTGTGACAGAGAGCCCAGGCTGCAGCTGCCGAGGAACCCAGAACTCACCCACTCTCCAGAGTGGGGCCTTCATGGCTGGTCCTGAGCCAAATACAAATTGGAAAGGGAAGACTTTCTTTTTTCTTTTTTTATTGAATTTTAGGTGAAAGTTTACAGAACAAGCTAGTCTCTCAACAAACAGCGCACACATTGTTGTATGGCATTAGTTAACAACCCCACAACATGTCAACGTTCTCCTTCTTAATCCTGGGTTCCCTATTACCAGCTCTCCTGCTCCCTCCTACCTTCCAGTCCCTGCCCCAGGGCTGGTGTGCCACTTTAGTCTGTTTTTCTCCATGGGCCTGTTCAATTTTTGGCTGACAGGTGAACCTCAGGAGTGGCCTCATTACTGAGCTGAAAGGGTGTCGGGGGCTATATTATCAGGGTTTCGGCAGTGTCCGTCAGGCCAGCAAATCTGGTCTTTCTTTTTTAATTTTTATTGTGCTTTAAGTGAAAGTTTACAAATCAAGTCGGACTCTCATACAAAAATTTATAAACACCTTCCTATATACTCCTAATTGCTTTCCCCCTAATGATACAGCACACTCCTTCTCTCCACTCTCTCTCCTTGTGTACATTCGGGTAGCTTCTGGCCACCTCTGCCCTCTCATCTCCCCTCTAGACAGGAGATGCCAACATAGTCTCATGTGTCGACTTGATCCAAGAAGCTTGTTCTTCACCAGTCTCATTTTCCATCCCCTATTCCAGTCTAATCCCTGTCTGAAGAGTTGGCTTTGGGAATGGTTCCTGCCCTGGGGTAACAGAAAGTCTGGGGTCTATGGCCTCCAGGGTTCCTCCAGTCCCAGTCTGACCATTAAGTCTGGTCTTTTTACGAGAATTTGGGGTCTGCATCCCACTGCTGTCTTGCTCCCTCAGGGTTTCTCTGCTGAGTTCCCTGTCAGGGCAGTCATCGGTTGTGGCCGGGCACCATCTAGCTCTTCTGGTCTCAGGCTGATGTAGTTTCTGGTTTATGTGGTCCTTTTTGTCTCTTAGGCTCATAATTATTTTGTGCCTTTGGTGTTCTTCATTCTTCCTTTTTCCAGGTGGGATGAGACCCATTGATGCATCTTAGATGGCCGCTTACTAGCGTCTAAGACCCCAGACGTCACTCTCCAAAGTGGGATGCAGAATGTTTTCTTAAATAGATTTTATTATGCCAATTGACTTAGATGTCCCCTGAAACCACCGTCCTCAAACCCCCACCCCTGCTCTGCTGGCCTTTGAAGTGTTCAATTTTTTAAGGAAATCTCTTTGTTTTTCATTTAGTCCATTTTTGTTGACCTCTCCTATATTATGTATTCTCTTTTCCTTCACCTAAAATGAAACTTATCTACTATCTAATTAGTGAATACCCCTCTCCCTCTCTCCCACCCTCCCCCCTCTTGTAACCATCAAAGCGTATTTTCTTCTCTGCTGAAACTGTTTCTCCAGTTCTTATAATAGTGGTCTTATACAATATTTGTCCTTTTGCAATTGACTGATTTCACTCAGCATAATTTCTTCCAGATTCCTCCATGTTATCAAATGTTTCATGGATTCAGCATTGTTCTTTATTGATGTGTAGTATTCCATTGTGTGAATATACCATAGTTTATTTATCTATTCTTCCGTTGATGGGCACCTTGGTTGCTTCCAACTTTTTTCTATTGTAAACAGTGCTGCCATGAACATGGGTGTGTATATATCTGTTCGTGTAAAGGCTCTTATTTCTCTAGGATATATTCCAAGGAGTAGAATTGCTGGATCATATGGTAGTTCTATTTCTAGCTTTTTAAGGAAGCACCAAATTGATTTCCAAAGTGGTTGTACCATTTTACATTCCTACCAGCAGTGTATAAGTGTTCTAGTCTCTCCACAACCTCTCCAACATTGATTATTTAGTGTTTTTTGGATTAATGCCAGCCTTGCTAGAGTGAGATGGAAACTCATTGTAGTTTTGATTTGCATTTCTCTAATGGCTAATAATCAAGAGCGTTTCCTCATGTACCTGTTAGCCGCCTGAATATCTTCTTTAGTGAAGTGCCTGTTCATATCCTTTGCCCTTTTTTTATTTGGCTTATTTGTCTTTTTGTGGTTGAGTTTTAGCAGAATTATGCAGATTTTAGAGATCAGGCACTGGCTGGAAATGCCATAGCTGAAAACTTTTTCCCAGTCTGTAGGTAGTCTTTTTACTCTTTTGGTGAAGTCTTTGGATGAACACAGGTGTTTGATTTTTAGGAGCTCCCAGTTATCTGGTTTCTCTTTGTCATTTTTGGTAATGTTTTGTATTCTGTTTATGCCTTGTATTAGGGCTCCTAATGTTGTCCCTATTTTTTCTTCCATGATCTCTATCGTTTTAGACTTTATGTTTAGGTCTTAGATCCATTTGGAGTTAGTTTTTGTGCATGATGTGAGGTACGGGTCTTGTTTCTTTTTTTTGCAGATGGATATCCACTTATGCCAGCACCATTTGTTAAAAAGATTGTCTTTTCCCCAATTAACTGACACTGGGCCTTTGTCAAATATCAACTGCTCATATGTGGTTGGATTTAAGTCTGGATTCTCAGTTCTGTTCTGTCTATGTGTCTGTTGTTGTACCAGTACCAGGCTGTTTTGACTACTGTGGCAGTGTAACAGGTTCTAAAATCAGGTAGAGTGAGGTCTCCCACTTTGTTCTTCTTTTTCAGTAATGCTTTACTTATCCTATTACCTTCCATATGAAATTGGTGATTTGTTTCTCCATCTCATTAAAAAATATCGTTGAAATTTGAATGGGAATTGCATTAAATCTAAAGATGGCTTTTGGTACAATAGACATGAGCAAGGTATGTTTTTCCACGTATGTAGGTCTCTTTTGGTTTCTTTTGGTATTTTTCTCTGTATAAGTCTTTTATATCTCGGGTAAGATTTGTTTCTAAGTATTTTATCTTCTTGGGGGCTACTGCGAGTGGTATTGATTTGGTGATTTCCTCTTTGATGTTCTTTTTGTTGGTGTAGAGGAATCCAACTGATTTTTGTATGTTTATCTTGTATCCTGATACTCTGCTGAAGTCTTCTATTAGTTTCAGTAGTTTTTTTTGAGGATTCTTTAGGGTTTTCTGTGTATAAGATCATATCATCTGCAAATAGAGATACTTTTACTTCTTCCTTACCAATCTGGATGCCCTTTATTTCTTTATCTAGCCCAAGTGCTCTGGCTAGGACCTCCAGCACAATGTTGAATAAGAGTTGTGATAAGGGGCATCCTTGTCTGGTTCCCATTCTCAAGCGGAATGCTTTTGGAATCTTTCCATTAAGGATGATGTTGGCTGTTGGCTTTGTATAAATGCACTTTATTATGTTGAGGAATTTTCCTTCTGTTCCTATTTTGCTGAGAGCTTTTACCATGAACGGGTGTTGGACTTTGTCAAATGCCTTTTCTGCATCAGTTGATAAAATCATGTGGCTCTTGTCTTTTGTTTTATTTATATGGTGGATTACATTAATTGCTTTTCTAATATTGAACCATCCTTGCATACCTGGTATAAATCCCGCTTGGTCATGGTGAATTATTTTTTTGATGTGTTGTTGAATTCTATTGGCTAGAACTTTGTTGAGGGTTTTTACATCTAAGTTTATGAGGTATATAGGTCTGTAATTTTCTTTTTTCGTGGTGTCATTACCTGGTTTTGGTATCAGGGATATGGTGACTTCATAGAATGAGTTCAGGAGTATTCTGTCCTTTTCTATGCTCTGAAATACCTTTAGTAGTAGTAGTGTTAATTCTTCTCTGAAAGTTTGGTAGAACTCTGCAGGGAAGCAATAGCAGACAGGGCTTTTTTTGTTGGGAGTTTTTTGATTACTTTTTCAATCTTTTCTTTTGTTATGGGTCTATTTAGTTGTTCTACCTCTGTTTGTGTTAGTTTAGGTAGGTAGTGTGTTTCTAGGAATTTGTCCATTTCTTCTAGGTTTTCAAATTTGTTAGAGTACAATATTTGGTAGTAATCTCATATGATTCTTTTAATTTCAGTTGGGTCTGTTGTAATATTGCCCATCTCATTTCTTATTCAGGTTATTTGCTTACTCTCCTGTTTTTCTTTCATCCATGTGGTCAATGGTTAATCCTGTTAATTTTTTCAAAGAACCAGCTTTTGGTTTTGTTAATTCTTTCAATTGTTTTTCTACTTTCTATTTCATTTAGTTCTGCTCAAATTTTTACTTTCTTCTAGTGCCTGAAGGTTTCTTCTGTTGCTCTCTTTCTATTTGTTCAAGTTGTAGGGATAATTCTTTGATTTTGGCCCTTTCTTCTTTTTGGTTGTGTGCTTTTATTGATATAAATTGGCCTCTTAGCACCGCTTTTGCTGTGTCCCAAAGGTTGTGATAGGAAGTGTTTTCATTCTCACTGGATTCTATGAATTTCTTTATTCTATAATCCAGTCTTTTCTGAGCAGGATATTATTCAATTTCCAAGTGTTTGATTTCTTTTCCCTGCTTTTTCTGTTATTGATTTCCACTTTTATGGCCTATGGTCAGAGAAGATGCTTTGTAATATCTCAGAGTTTTGGATTCTGCTAAGGGTTGCTTTATGACCCAATACGTGGTCTATTCTAGAGAATGTTCCATGTGCACTACAAAAGAAAGTATACTTGGTTGCTCTCGGATGGAGTGTTCTGTATATGTCTATGAGGTCAAGCTGGTTGATCATGGCATTTAGATCTTCCGCGTCTTTGTTGAGCTTCTTTCTGGATGTCCTGTCCTTCGCCAAAAGTGGTGTGTTGAAGTCTCCTACTATTATTGTGGAGCTGTCTATCTCACTTTTCAATGTTGATAGAGTTTGTTTTCTGTATCTTGCAGTCCTGTCATTGGGTGCATAAATGTTTAATATGGTTTTATCTTCTTGGTGTATCGTCCCTTTAATCATTATATAGTGTCCTTCCTTGTCCTTTCTGATGGATTTAACTTTAAAGTCTATTTTGTTAGTAATTAATATTGCCACTCCTGCTCTTTTCTGATTGTTGTTTGCTTGATATATTTTTTCCATTCTTGAAGTTTTAGTTTGTTTGTGTCTCTAAGTCTAAGGTGTGTCTCTTGTAGGCAGCACATAGACGGATCATGTTTTTTTAATCCATTCTGCCACTCTCTGTCTCTTTATTGGTGCATTTAGTGCATTGACATTCAGTGTAATTATGGATAGGTACAAGTTTACTGCTGTCATTTTGATGTCTTTTTTTTTGTGTTGTCGACAGTTTTTTTTCCCCACTTAATTTTTCATGTTGAGTAGTTTATATATTTTCTTTTCCTCTTCTTTGTTGTTAATTTTGTTTCTGCTGAGTCTCTTTTTTTTCTTCTATTTTATTTTGATGAGTAGGATAGTCTCCTTTGTCGTTACCTTAACATTTATCCCTATTTTTCTAAGTTTAAACCTTACTTTTATTTCTTTATATCTCATTGTCTTCCTCTCCATATGAAAAATTTATGAATATATTTCTACTACATTATGACTACATTTCTTAGTCCTTCTTTATTTAATGTTATCTTCTTTTACATAATGACACCACTGTTTCCCTGTTTTGAGCATTTTTTAATCTCGTTTTATTTTTGTGATTTCCCTGTCTGAATGAACATCTGATTGCTCTGTCCAGTGTTCTAGTCTTGGGTTGATACCTGATATTTTTGATTTTCTAACCAAAGAACTCCCTTTAGTATTTCTTGTAGTTTTGCTTTGGTTTTTTTTTTTTTAATAATTTTTATTGTGCTTTAAGTGAAAGTTTACAAATCAAGTCAGTCTCTCTCAAATAAACTTATATACACCTTACTACATACTCCCACTTACTCTCCCCCTAATGAGTCAGTCTGCTCCCTCCTTCCAGTCTTTCCTTTCATACAATTTTGTCAGTTTCTAACCCCCTCTACCCTCCCATCTCCCCTCCGGACAGGAGATGCCAACACAGTCTCAAGTGTCCACCTGATGCAAGTAGCTCACTCCTCATCAACATCTCTCCCCAACCCATTGTCCAGTCCAATCCACGTCTGCTGAGTTGGCTTCGGAAGTAGTTCTTATCCTGGGCCAGCAGAAGGTTTGGGGACCATGACCGCCGGAATTCTTCTAATCTTAGTCAGACCATTCAGTCTTGTCTTTTTATGAGAATTTGGGGTCTGCATCCCACAGTTTTCCTGGTCCCTCAGGGGTTCTCTATTGTAATCCCTGTCAGGGCAGTCATTGGTTGTGGCCGGGCACCATCTAGTTCTTCTGGTCTCAGGATGATGTAGTCTCTGGTTCATGTGGCCCTTTCTGTCTCTTGGGCTTGTAATTACCTTGTGACCTTGGTGTTCTTCATTCTCCTTTGATCCAGGTTGGTTGAGACTCATTGATGCATCTTAGATGGCCGCTTGTTAGCATTTAAGATCCCAGATGCCACGCCTCAAAGTGGGATGCAGAATATTTTCTTAATAGAATTTATTTTGCCAATTGACTTAAATGTCCCCTGAAGCCATAGTCCCCAAACCCCCGCCCTTGCTCTGCTGACCTTTGAAGTGTTCAGTTTATTCAGGAAACTTCTTTGCTTTTGGTCCAGTCCAGTTGAGCTGACCTTCCCTGTACTGAGTGTTCTCCTTCCCTTCACCTAAATTATTGCTTTGGTTTTTACCAATTCCCTAAACTTCTGTTTATCTGGAAATGTCCTAATTTCACCTTCATATTTGAGAGACAGTTTTGCTGGATATATGATTCTTGGCTGGCAATGTTTTTCCTTCAATGCTTTAAATAAGATATTCAATTGCCTTCTTTCTGCATGGTTTTCTGCAGAGTAGTCTGAGCTTATTCTTATTAACTCTCCTTTGTAGGTGACTTTTCATTTATCCCTAGCTGCTCTTAAAATTCTCCCTTTATCTTTGGTTTTGGCAAGTTTGATTATAATATGTCTTTGGTGACTGTCTTAAAATCTACCTTATGTGGAGTTCAATGAGCGTCTTGGATTGATATCTTCTCATCTTTCATGATATCAGGAAAGTTTTCTGCCAACAAATCTTCAACAATTCTCTCTGTATTTTCTGTTATCCTACTCTGTTCTGATACTGCAATCACTCATGGGTTATTTCTCTTGATAGAGTCCCATATGATTCTTAAGTTTTCTTCGTTTTTTAAAATTCTTTTATCTGATTTTTCTTCAAATATATTGGTGCCAAGTGCTTCATATTCAAGGTCACCAATTCTGCCTTCCATTTGCTCAGTCCTGCTCCTCTGACTTTCTATTGAGTTGTCTAATTCTGTAATTTTACTGTTAATTTTCTGAACTTCTGTTTGCTGTCTCTTTGTGGATTCTTGTAACTTAGTAAATTTTTCATTATGCCCTTGAATGACCTTTTTAATTTCTTCAGTGGTTTTATCTGTGTGTTCCTTGGCTTGTTCTGCATGTTGCCTGATTTCCTTCTTGATATCTTGAAGGGCTCTGTATATTAATCTTTTTAATTCTGCATCCGGTAATTCCAGGAAGACACCTCCATCCAGAAGATCCTTTGATTCTCTGTTTTGAAAGCTTGTCGAAGCGATCGTGGTCTGTTTCTTTATGTAGTTTGATATTGACTGTTGTCTTTGAGCCATCTGTAAGTTATTGTATTAGTTTATTTTGTGTTTGCTTACTGTATCCTAGTTTCTTGATTTGTTTTGTTTTGGTATGTCCAAAATGGGTTGCTTGTGTGAGCTAGCTTGAGTATTTTTGCCTTTGGAGCTCTGACGTCCTGTAACCAGATGGGTAGAGCTGTTATCATGTATATGAGCTATGAGTCCATTCACTTTTCTTGTGTAGATTCAGCTCAGGTGTCCAGGTGGCTGGTCATCAAGTGTGTGGTACAGGCTTTGTCCTGCAGTCTTAGAGAGGCAGGTGTGTTTGGTGTAGGTACCGGTATCTGGTTGCAGCAGGGGGTCATGCTCTGAACAGGGCAGGGTGCTGAGAACCGTTCCCCGAGTGTCTCTGAGGAAAGCACGTTCCTGTTCCCTAGAGCGTACAGGTGGGTGGGTTCTGCGGATGGACCATGGGCACACAATGCTTTTGGTTGTAAGGGCTGGGAGGTACCAGTTATCCTTTGGCCCCTGTCGCGGGTGGCTGGGAGACCTGAGCAGAGCCACCAGTCCTTAGGCCCCTGATGTGGGTAGGTAAGGACCCTGTTTAATAGGCAAAGCAATGTCAAATATCAAACACCCGCCTTTCCACCACACAGCTTCAACAGTTGCAGTCTGTCAGCAAGGGCCTGTTCTCCTGAAATAGGCCCACATAGGTCTATGCAGGTGGAAAGGTATTCAAGGTCTGTGGACCATTAATGCCTGGACAGGAGCTGCTTCTGTTCTGAGCTCCCCAGGTTAGTGGAGCTGGCAAATTACCTTTTCTCCCTGTTGTGAATTTATTCGTTCTCCAAGTCTGGGAGCATGGCCCAGGGCACTCGAATGGGCCTATCTCAGGCCCAAGGAAATCAACAGCCACCGAAGCCGGCTTGGGGGTGGGAGGGGGCACGGTAAAATATATGCAAGTAGTTAGCTTTGCTGAGAGTGCTGTTCTTCTCCAGTTACGGAGGTGCAAGTAGGCTGAGCAGCTGGCTGCTTCTCCCTGAGGAAACTGTGGCTGAACACTAATACCAGCCCACTGCAGCTGCTCCTGGGAATGGTGCCCGAAGGATCCCAGTGATTCAGGTCTGGCAACTCCTCTCTGCTTCTGAACTGTATTTCCCTCCCCTGCTGCTGAGTCCGTTTTCTAACTTTGATGTTCAGGGCTCCTAGCTTGTCATAAATCTAATAGTTTTAGTTGATTTTTAGGGTCTTTGTTGTAAGAGGGATTTCTGGAAGCATTTGGCTGTTCCGCCATCTTGGCCACACCTCCTCTGGTCTTTCTTTTTGAGTTAGAATTTTGTTCTATATTTTTCTCCAGCCCTGTCCAGGACCTTCTATTGTGATCCCTTTCCAAGCAGTCAGTGGTGGTAGCCGGGCACCATCTAGTTGTACTGGACTCAGTCTCGTAGAGGCCACGGTAGATATTGTCCTTTAGTCCTTTGGACTAATATTTTCCTTGTGTCTTTACTTTTTTTCATTTTTCCTTGCTCCTGAGGGGTGAGACCAGTGGAGTATCCTAGATGGCTCCTCACAGGCTTTTAAGACCCCAGATGCTACTTACCAAAGTAGAATGTAGAACATTTTCTTTATAAACTCTGTTACACAAATTGAGCTAGTTGTTCACCCAGATCATGGTCCCCGCAGCCCTCAGCCCAGCAATTTGGTCCTTCAGGAAGTTTGGATGCATCTATAGAGCTTCCATGATCTTGCCTTGTACAAGTTGTGCTGGCTTCCCCAGTAATGCGTACTGTCTCACCCTTCACCAAAGTTATTGTTTATCTATTGTCCACTAAGAGTTTTGGAAAGGGAAGACTTCTAAGTTCAATTTTTCATGAGATTAGGGCTTTAAATAATAGATTTTTTTCTTATTTTCTGTGGCAACTAGAGGAGTGATTGCATCCTTGAGACTTTATTTGGGGAAACTTAATACTAGAGGGTGTTCTATTGTGCTTGCGTAATTGTTTGGTCCATGCTGGTATGTGGTGCTTACTATAAAATATTGTCTGGTGAGCTGGGGTGGACAAGTAGCTAATGAAAACTTGTCATAGGAAATAGAGGATGAATTCTCATATAATTTTACCTAGAGTTTATTCCTACTTTGACCCTTTTAGAGGTTAGGGTGATAACATTAAAGAGACATCATTTGAACATCTAAAATGCTTGCCATAGTGACCAGGTTGCAAGTTCTTAGGCAGAGTCACATGAGTTGGGAGTAGGACTTTTTTTTGTACTTCTGTGATCCTTTCAGCCCAGAGGGATTTGCATATGGTTGTGTAACAATAGAAAATCTAGGGAGTATGTAGAAAGGCACATGTGGTGAGAACATTTTCAGCTTCTCTACTTAAGCTGCTAGTTCCTGATGACTGAACAAATACTAACCTCATTGTTTCAAATACAGACTATGTATTGAAGTTCAATAAGTGTTTAGGAGAGTGGAGCAAAAGCACAGGAGTGAGGCTTTCTCTAATTTCTATTTCACAAATGATACATCAGTGGTGAGGCTGACTCATGCAGGGGAAGAGTCCCCCACCCCTGCCTTGCTTTTTCCTTCCCACCTCTTTTTGGTGACTCCTATCATCCATTTATATCTGGGGTAATGAGATAATATCCAGTTTAGACTTAGGAGAAGGAAAGAAAGAACACGTTAGGATTTCAGCCTGACACGTGCTCTCCCTCAGTTTATAAGAATTCCCTAAGTGGGATGAAAGCCCTATAAAAAATGTTACCATTCCTTGTTTCATAGATCAGGGTAGACAGATTATTGTCAGGGTAAGAGTGAGGGTTTCCTGGGTGTCTTGGCTAAACAGCATCTACTAGCATCTCGACCAATTACTGCTTCATCCATACAATTGATAAAGTTGTATGCCTGTACTATTGTTTTAAAAGGCCATATAGCAAAATATTAACAAGAATTACCTCTTAGGATTGGAATTGAGAAATGGGAAATTTCATTTCTTCTTTACATCTTATGCATTTGTTTGTTTTATGGCAAGCATGACTTTATTACTTTTATAAAAATAAATGACCGACTTTAAAAGACTGTATTAAAATCCTCAGACAAACCAGATCGTGTTGACCTGCTGTGACTCAAAGCTGACCACAGGCTGCGGAAGCCACAAGGCAGATCATTAACCCACAATCATTGCCTCTGTCCTAAGAGCTCAGGGAATTCACAGTGTTTATAGACTTTTAAGGCATCATAATGCAGAAGTTCCACAGGATTTTCTTTCCTTTCTTCTTCCCTTGGTTTTTCCACTCTTCTCTGGGCTAGAAGCCCATAGATACTAAAAAAAAAAAAAAAAAAAAAAAAAATTCTTCATTTTGTATTTCTAGAAGCATTACCATTACTTTTTTGTGAAAAAGAAAATAGAGTTATGGTATTCAAAACATACATTGGCTACAGAACTTTATTTTAACGAAATAGGAAGGCGATTTGTGGAAATTTTTGTTGTTGTTTAGCTGTTTCCCTTTATTTACTTATTTATTCATTTATTTTTATTGTGCTTTATTTTTTTTTTTAGGTGAAAGTTTACAGCTCAAGTTAATTTCTCATTCAAAAATTTATATACATATTGTTTTGTGACATTAGTTGCAATCCCCGCAATGTGACAGCACACTCCCCCTTTCCACCCCGGGTTCCCTGTATCCATTGGATCAGTTCCTGTCTCTTCCTGCCTTCTTATCCGGCCTCTGGACAGGAGCCACCCTTTTGGTCTTGTATATCTGATTGAACTAAGAAACACATTCCTCATGTGTATTATTTTTTGTTTTATCGTCCTATCTAACCTTTGTCTGAAGAGTGGGCTTCGAGAATGGTTTTAGTTCTGGGTTAACAGAGTGTCCAGGGGCCATAGTTTTAGGGGCCCTCAAGTCTTTGTCAGACCACGAAGTCTGGTCTTTTTATGTGAATTTGGGCTCTGCTCCACACCTTTCTCCTGCTCCATCCAGGACTCTCTGTTATGTTCCCTGTTAGGGCAGTCACTAGTGGTAGATGGGCACCATCTAGTTCTTCTGGTCTCACTCAGGCTGGTGGAGCTTCTGGTTTAGATTGGTGGAAAACTTATCTCAGTGTTAATAATGCTCTGAGTGAAAGAAAGAGTGAATCAAATGAATACATACAGATAGATAGCTTTTCAGTCAAGATGTGATACAGGCCCAAAGACAGCAAACTCATTCTCATAAATCAGGAAATACACACTTTCAAAAAAAAAAAGCTTATTGACACCCAAATTCCATCAATGACAAAATTAATCAAAACAAAATCTTAAGAATGAAAAAGCCATGTGTGCTGGGTGTTCTGCATTTGTCCCTCTAGATCCATTCTCACTATTATCCACTCCTTTTATGTCCCAGGAGGCTGACCCCTGCATAAAAAGTTTCCATTGCCCACTTGATTCTTGGAGGATACAGCCAATGGGATACATTAACTGGAGATAGAAGGGTGGCAAGAATATGACGTGGGGAGTAATTATTCCCTGCAGGCTGGCAGAGTTGTGTTCCCTCCATGAAGTCCACAGCTATTGTCCAGGGCCGCTCTATGACAGCTGCAGACTTAGCTACAACTATGACTTCATCCAGGTTCCAGAAATATCTCTCTCTCCTTGCCCCACCAGGTCTAGGGATGGTAATGACTCTTCACTGTTGCAAGTGCTGGGATGTTGCACCATCTTTTGGTGACTGCGTTCCCCTCTTAGACAGAGTCCAGTAATCTTGAGATGGAGGTCCCAGGAAACTTCCTCAATCCTCAGCAGGTAGGGTCTTCAGAGAACCTCAGGGGATGTGCCACAGGATTATCTGGGAGCTAATTGTGTCTCTAGTCAACTCATTAGCAGAAGAATAAATACACCCTTCTTCCTTTAAAACTACCTGCAGTGAAAATTTCATTGTCTCATGGGCAGAGCCATTCCCCGACAAAAGTCAAAAGGCAACAAACTGGTAAAATACTTGAAAAGCCTTTCTAAGCCTGACAGAAAACTCAGAAGCCTCAAGGGGAAAGGCTGATACATTTAACTACATAAAAATGTTACGAATTTGTATGGCAAAAAACAAATCATAAACAAATTTGTCAAGCACACAGCAGCAGACAAGGTGTAAGAATGGTATGCGTGTGGTGTCTGACCTCCTCTAACTTCACAAGGTGGAAGGAGAATCAAGATTAGCAGCCCAAGGTTGATCCCTATGAGGCAGAGGTCAGACATGCCTCCTTTCTGCATCTTTACCATTCTGACACCAACCATCCTTCCCATGGTGCTCTCTACTTCTCTGTTGGGTTCAGTAATTCATTGCAATGGCCACTCAGAACTCATAGACCATACTCATGATTATGAGGTTTATTAGGGAAGTAACAGATTAGACTCCTGCTTTGAGGAGCTTCTCAGGGCAGAGATCCTGGGTCCAAAGGGTGGCTGGCTCCTGGCTGTTCTCCCTTGGAGGTAGTGGGATCCTCTCTTTTTCACCTCTGGGGCGGCTCATCTCAGTCCAGCAAGATGGCAAAACTAACCTATCCCCTTGGTGGGCCACAATTACCCCATTACACAGTCCCACCCAATCACTCGGGTGGGAGTTATAAGATCATGTCTAGAGAGGCCACACAAAAGTGATACATCACACTGAGCAAGGCCAAGGCCTGGGTGATTTAGATCCAGACAATTGATTACTTATGTAGACAACAAAAGGATGAGTAGCCAAAGGTGCCTTGGTTCTAATCCCTCACACTAAAAAGGAAGACATGGAAACAAAAGGGGCCCGATGAATACAGCAACAGTTGCGGGATATCTGTTGCTGGTGAGCCAATTCTAGAATGCAGCTAAGCAGTTTTATAGTTTGCAGCTATAGCCTGAGGGTGAACAGACCATAAAACCTCATATCGGATATCAGAACCTGGAAGGCGATGAAAAACTGTCCCATGACTGTCTCCCAGAGAAGATAGGGAGGGAAGTGGAGAGATGGTCTCAGGGTAGTTCTTCACAAGCCTCATGGCAGTTCTTTACATGCCTCCAAGGTCTCTTGTTCTGGGAGAATCGCTTTTTATGTTTAAGGATAAATCATTTCCCAGAAAATGATTTGGAAAAAGATAGTGCGAATGGTTGCACAGTTTGAAGAATGTAATCAATGTCACTGGGTTGTACTTGCAGAAATCGTTGAGTAGGCGTAGGTTTTATTAGGTATATTTTCACCAAAGGCACTCAGATACATATTTCTTCTCTCTCTTTTTTTTTTTTTTTCCTGATGTGTCGAAAATATATTGTTGCTGTTGTTAGGTGCCCTCAAGGGGGCTCTGACTCTTGGCCACCCTATGTACAACAGAATGAAACGTTGCCCAGTCCTGCTCCTGCTAACAATCCTTGCTATGTTTGAGCCCATTGTTGCAGCCACTGTGTCAATCTGTTTGATGGTCTTCCTCTCTTTCACAGACCCTCTACCAAGCATCATGTCTGTCTCCAGGGAGTGATCCCTCCGAATAACACATTCAAAGCAAGTAAGAGGAAGTCTCAGTGGCAGCAACTGACAATTTACAAGCTCTTTTTTAAATTCTGTTGGGGGAGCTTAGGTTGCAAAGTAGTTAAGACCTCTCAGCTGCTAATCAAAAGGTCGGCAGTTGAAATCCACCAGCGGTCCTTGGAAACCCTATGAGGCAGTTCTACTCTCTTCTATAGGGTCACTAAAAAAAAAAAAAAAAAAAAAAAAAACTAAACCCAGTGTCATTGAGTCGACCCTATAGGACAGGGTAGAACTGCCCTGCAGAGTTCCCAATGAGCGCCTGGTGGATTTGAACTGCCGACCCTTTGGTTAGCAGCTGTAGCACTTAACCACTATGCAACCAGGGTTTCCATAGGGTCACTATTAGTCAGAATTCACTCGATGGCAATGGGTTTTTCTTCTCTCTTTTTTTTTTTTATTCGCTTGGTAAGCGGCCAGAGAAGATTTTATAACAATGGAAGGGAGGATAAAAGGTACCCGCCCAACGTGGGGCTCGAACCCACGACCCTGAGATTAAGAGTCTCATGCTCTACCGACTGAGCTAGTCGGGCGCTGCTGCTTTTTCCTTTCTACATAATTATCATTGTCTTTAGAGAGCTGAAGTCATAATTACTCAGTGTTGAAGTAATCCCTGAGTTTACAAATTCATGGACGCAGTCTCTACCTTTTCCCACTGAAAAACTCGAGGCTCAAAGACAGAGCTTGCACAGGGTCCGGCGGATTCACCGGACGTGGCAATCAAGAGTCCTGAAACCCCGATATTTCCGAAAATTCCTTCTGGACCCGGTCACTCTGAGAACCCGGTTTCGAGAACTCGGGCCCCGGAAGAGCGCGAAGGGAGGGCGGTGAGTGCGGCAAACAACCGCCGGGAGCAGGAGGACAGCGGAAACTTGCTCCTGGGACCTTGGAGCTGCAGCCCAAGCTCCGTCTTCCAGGTCCAAAACCCTTTTCTGCCCTAAACCATGATGGGGGAGGGGGGGCAGAGGGCGACACGTTATTGGAAAGTAGGTCCAATACCCTATTTGGGAGCACAATTTTGTTTTTTGTTTTTTTATAATAACTTTTATTAAGCTTCAAGTGAACGTTTACAAATCCAATCAGTCTGTCACATATAAGTTTACATACATCTCACTCCCTACTCCCACTTACTCTCCCCGTCTTGAGTCAGCCCTTTCAGTCTCTCCTTTCTTGACAATTTTGCCGGCTTCCCTCTCTCTCTATCCTCCCATCCCCCCTCCAGACAAGAGTTGCCAACACAATCTCAAGTGTCCACCTGATATAATTAGCTCACTCTTCATCAGCGTCTCTCTCCCACCCGCTGACCAGTCCCTTTCATTTCTGATGAGTTGTCTTCGGGGATGGTTCCTGTCCTGTGTCAACTGAAGGTCTGGGGAGCATGGCCGCCGGGATTCCTCCAGTCTCAGTCAGACCATTAAGTTTGGTCTTCTTATGAGAATTTGGGGTCTGCATCCCACTGATCTCCTGCTCCCTCAGGGGTCCTCTGCTGAGCTCCCTGTCAGGGCAGTCATCAATTGTGGCCGGGCACCAACTAGTTCTTCTGGTCTCAGGATGATGTAGGTCTCTGGTTCATGTGGCCCTTTCTGTCTCTTGGGCTCTTAGTTGTCATGTGGGCTTGGTGTTCTTCATTTTCCTTTGCTCCAGGTGGGTTGAGACCAATTGCTGCATCTTAGATGGCTGCTTGTTAGCATTTAAGACCCCAGACGCCACATTTCAAAGTGGGATGCAGAATGATTTCATAATAGAATTATTTTGCCAATTGACTTAGAAGTCCCCGCAAACCATGCTCCCCAGACCCCCGCGCTTGCTCCGCTGACCTTTGAAGCATTCATTTTATCCCGGAAACTTCTTTGCTTTTGGTCCAGTCCAATTGAGCTGACCTTCCATGTATTGAGTGTTGTCTTTCCCTTCACCTAAAGCAGTTCTTATCTACTGATTAATCAATAAAAAACCCTCTCCCACCCTCCCTCCCTCCCCCCCTCGTAACCACAAAAGTATGTGTTCTTCTCAGGTTTACTATTTCTCAAGATCTTATAATAGTGGTCTTATACAATATTTGTCCTTTTGCCTCTGACTAATTTCGCTCAGCATAATGCCTTCCAGGTTCCTCCATGTTATGAAATGTTTCAGAGATTCGTCACTGTTCTTTATCGATGCGTAGTATTCCATTGTGTGAATATACCACAATTTATTTAACCATTCATCCGTTGATGGACACCTTGGTTGCTTCCAACTTTTTGCTATTGTAAACAGAGCTGCAATAAACATGGGTGTGCATATATCTGTTTGTATGAAGGCTCTTGTATCTCTAGGGTATATTCCTAGGAGTGGGATTTCTGGCTTGTATGGTAGTTCTATTTCTAACTGTTTAAGATAACACCAGATAGATTTCCAAAGTGGTTGTACCATTTTACATTCCCACCAGCAGTGTATGAGAGTTCCAATCTCTCCGCAGCCTCTCCAACATTTATTATTTTGTGTTTTTTGGATTAATGCCAGCCTTGCTGGTGTGAGATGGAATCTCATCGTAGTTTTAATTTGCATTTCTCTAATGGCTAATGATCGAGAGCATTTTCTCATGTATCTGTTGGCTGCCTGAATATCTTCTTTAGTGAAATGTGTGTTCATATCCTTTGCCCACTTCTTGATTGGGTTGTTTGTCTTTTTGTGGTTGAGTTTTGACAGAATCATGTAGATTTTAGAGATCAGGCGCTGGTCGGAGATGTCATAGCTGAAAATTCTTTCCCAATCTGTAGGTGGTCTTTTTACTCTTTTGGTGAAGTCTTTAGATGAGCATAGGTGTTTGATTTTTAGGAGCTCCCAGTTATCGGGTTTCTCTTCATCATTTTTGGTAATGTTTTGTATTCTGTTTATACCTTGTATTAGGGCTCCTAGGGTTGTCCCAATTTTTTCTTCCATGATCTTTATCGTTTTAGTCTTTATGTTTAGGTCTTTGATCCACTTGGAGTTAGTTTTTGTGCATGGTGTGAGGTATGGGTCCTGTTTCATTTTTTTGCAAATGGATATCCAGTTATGCCAGCACCATTTGTTAAAAAGGCTGTCTTTTCCCCAGTTAATTGACACTGGTCCTTTGTCAAATATCAGCTGCTCATACGTGGATGGATCTATGTCTGGGTTCTCAATTCTGTTCCATTGGTCTATGTGTCTGTTGTTGTACCAATACCAGGCTGTTTTGACTACTGTGGCTGTATAATAGGTTCTGAAGTCAGGTAAGGTGAGACCTCCCACTTTCTTCTTCTTTTTCAGTAGTGCTTTGCTTATCCGGGGCTTCTTTCCCTTCCATATGAAATTGGTGATTTGTTTCTCTATCCCCTTAAAATATGACATTGGAATTTGGATCGGAAGTGCGTTAAATGTATAGATGGCTTTTGGTAGAATAGACATTTTTACTATGTTAAGTCTTCCTATCCATGAGCAAGGTATGTTTTTCCACTTAAGTATGTCCTTTTGAATTTCTTGTAGTAGAGCTTTGAAGTTTTCTTTGTATAGGTCTTTTACATCCTTGGTAAGATTTATTCCTAAGTATCTTATCTTCTTGGGGGCTACTGTGAATGGTATTGATTTAGTTATTTCCTCTTCGGTGTTCTTTTTGTTGATGTAGAGGAATCCAAGTGATTTTTGTATGTTTATTTTATAACCTGAGACTCTGCCAAACTCTTCTATTAGTTTCAGTAGTTTTCTGGAGGATTCCTTAGGGTTTTCTGTGTATATAATCATGTCATCTGCAAATAGTGATAACTTTACTTCTTCCTTGCCAATCCGGATACCTTTTATTTCTTTGTCTAGCCTGATTGCCCTGGCTAAGACTTCCAACACGATGTTGAATAAGAGCGGTGATAAAGGGCATCCTTGTCTGGTTCCCGTTCTCAAGGGAAATGCTTTCAGGTTCTCTCCATTTAGAGTGATATTGGCTGTTGGCTTTGCATAGATGCCCTTTATTATGTTGAGGAATTTTCCTTCAATTCCTATTTTGGTAAGAGTTTTTATCATGAATGGGTGTTGGACTTTGTCAAATGCCTTTTCTGCATCAATTGATAAGATCATGTGGTTTTTGTCTTTTGCTTTATTTATGTGATGGATTACATTAATGGTTTTTCTGATATTAAACCAGCCTTGCATACCTGGTATAAATCCCACTTGATCAGGGTGAATTATTTTTTTGATGTGTCGTTGGATTCTATTGGCTAGAATTTTGTTGAGGATTTTTGCATCAATGTTCATGAGGGATATAGGTCTATAATTTTCTTTTTTTGTAATGTCTTTACCTGGTTTTGGTATCAGGGAGATGGTGGCTTCATAGAATGAGTTGGGTAGTATTCCGTCATTTTCTATGCTTTGGAATACCTTTAGTAGTAGTGGTGTTAACTCTTCTCTGAAAATTTGGTAGAACTCTGCAGTGAAGCCGTCCGGGCCAGGACTTTTTTTTTGTTGGGAGTTTTTTGATTACCGTTTCAATCTCTTTTTTTGTTATGGGTCTATTTAGTTGTTCTACTTCTGAATGTGATAGTTTAGGTAGGTAGTGTTTTTCCAGGAATTCATCCATTTCTTCTAAGTTTTCAAATTTGTTAGAGTACAATTGTTCATAATAATCTGAAATGATTCTTTTAATTTCATTTGGTTCTGTTGTGATGTGGTCCTTCTCATTTCTTATTCGGGTTATTTGTTTCCTTTCCTGTATTTCTTTAGTCAGTCTAGCCAATGGTTTATCAATTTTGTTAATTTTTTCAAAGAACCAGCTTTTGGCTTTGTTAATTCTTTCGATTGTTTTTCTGTTCTCTAATTCATTTAGTTCAGCTCTAATTTTTATTATTTGTTTTCTTCTGGCGCCTGATGGATTCTTTTGTTGCTCAGTTTCTATTTGTTCAAGTTGTAGGGACAGTTCTCTGATTTTGGCTCTTTCTTCTTTTTGTATGTGTGCATTTATTGATATAAATTGGCCTCTGAGCACTGCTTTTGCTGTGTCCCAGAGGTTTTGATAGGAAGTATTTTCATTCTCGTTGCTTTCTATGAATTTCCTTATTCCCTCCTTGATGTCTTCTATAACCCAGTCTTTTTTCAGGAGGGTATTGTTCATTTTCCAAGTATTTGATTTCTTTTCCCTAGTTTTTCTGTTATTGATCTCTAGTTTTATTGCCTTGTGGTCTGAGAAGATGCTTTGTAATATTTCGATGTTTTGGACTCTGCAAAGGTTTGTTTTATGACCTAATATGTGGTCTATTCTAGAGAATGTCCCATGTGCGCTGGAAAAAAAAGTATATTTTGCAGCAGTTGGGTGGAGAGTTCTGTATAAGTCAATGAGGTCAAGTTGGTTGATTGTTGTAATTAGATCTTCCGTGTCTCTGTTGAGCTTCTTACTGGATGTCCTGTCCTTCTCCGAAAGTGGCGTGTTGAAGTCTCCTACTATAATTGTGGAGGTATCTATCTCGCTTTTCAGTTCTGTTAAAATTTGATTTATGTATCTTGCAGCCCTGTCATTGGGTGCGTAAATATTTAATATGGTTATGTCTTCCTGATCAATTGTCCCTTTTATCATTATATAGTGTCCTTCTTTATCCTTTGTGGTGGATTTAAGTCTAAAGTCTATTTTGTCAGAAATTAATATTGCTACTCCTCTTCTTTTTTGCTTATTGTTTGCTTGATATACTTTTTTCCATCCTTTGAGTTTTAGTTTGTTTGTGTCTCTAAGTCTAAGGTGTGTCTCTTGTAGGCAGCATATAGATGGATCGTGTTTCTTTATCCAGTCTGTGACTCTCTGTCTCTTTATTGGTGCATTTAGTCCATTTACATTCAGGGTAATTATAGATAAATAAGTTTTTAGTGCTGTCATTTTGATGCCCTTTTATGTGTGTTGTTGACAATTTCATTTTTCCACACACTTTTTTGTGCTGAGGCGTTTTTCTTAGTAAATTGTGAGATCCTCATTTTCATAGTGTTTGACTTTATGTTAGTTGAGTCGTTACGTTTTTCTTGGTTTTTGTCTTGAGTTATAGAGTTGTTATGCCTTTTTGTGGTTACCTCATTATATACCCCTGTTTTTCTAAGTAAAAACCTAACTTGTATTGTTCTATATCGCCTTGTATCACTCTCCATATGGCAGTTCAATGCCTCCTGTATTTAGTCCCTCTTTTTGATTATTGTGATCTTTTACCTATTGACTTCCATGATTCCCTGTTATGTGTTTTTTTTTTTTTTAATTAATCTTAATTTGTTTGTTTTTGTGATTTCCCTATTTGAGTTGATATCAGGACGTTCTGTTTTGTGACCTTGTGTTGTGCTGATATCTGATATTATTGGTTCTGTGACCAAACAATATCCTTTAGTATTTCTTGTAGCTTTGGTTTGGTTTTTGCAAATTCTCTAAACTTGTGTTTGTCTGTAAATATCTTAATTTCGCCTTCATATTTCAGAGAGAGTTTTGCTGGATATATGATCCTTGGTTGGCAGTTTTTCTCCTTCAGTGTTCTGTATATGTCGTCCCATTCCCTTCTTGCCTGCATGGTTTCTGCTGAGTAGTCAGAACATATTCTTATTGATTCTCCCTTGAAGGAAACCTTTCTTTTCTCCCTGGCTGCTTTTAAAATTTTCTGTTTATCTTTGGTTTTGGTGAGTTTGATGATAATATGTCTTGGTGTTTTTCTTTTTGGATCAATCTTAAATGGGGTTCGATGAGCATCTTGGATAGATATCCTTTCGTCTTTCATGATGTCAGGGAAGTTTTCTGTCAGAAGTTCTTCAACTATTTTCTCTGTGTTTTCTGTCCCCTCTCCCTGTTCTGGGACTCCAATCATCCGCAGGTTATCCTTCTTGATAGAGTCCCACATAATTCTTAGGGTTTCTTCATTTTTTTTAATTCTTTTATCTGATTTTTTTTCAGCTATGTTGGTGTTGATTCCCTGGTCCTCCAGATGTCCCAGTCTGCATTCTAATTGCTCGAGTCTGCTCCTCTGACTTCCTAGTGTGTTGTCTAATTCTGTTATTTTATTGTTAATCTTTTGGATTTCTACATGTTGTCTCTCTATGGATTCTTGCAACTTATTAATTTTTCCAGTATGTTCTTGAATAATCTTTTTGAGTTCTTCAACAGTTTTATCAGTGTGTTCCTTGGCTTTTTCTGCAGATATCCTAATTTCATTTGTGATATCATTAAGCATTCTGTAAATTAGTTTTTTATATTCTGTATCTGATAATTCCAAAATTGTATCTTCATTTGGGAAAGATTTTGATTCTTTTGTTTGGGGGGTTGGAGAAGCTGTCACGGTCTGCTTCTTTAAGTGGTTTGATATGGATTGTTGTCTCCGAGCCATCACTGGGAAACTAGTTTTTCCAGAAAATCCGCTAAAAAAAAACTGCAGTCAGATCCCTATCAGAGTTCTCCCTCTGGCTCAGGCTATTCAGATGTTAATGAAGCCGCCTGGGGGGGGTGGGGGAGGGAACAGAGAGATAGGAGAGTAGCACCTCAGAATATAGCCAGAGTTGCTTGTCTTGCTTGGAATGACTGTTATATCTGAGATTCCCGCCGGCGCGTCGCCTATGTGTGCTGGCTGTGTGGAGATTGCCCCCAGGGGGTCTGGCCCGCTGGAGTCACGGTCAGATCCTCCGCTTCCAGCCCCATGCCCAGCATCAAGGCTCCCCTACTGGGACGGTGCACTCTCAACTCCAAAATCAGTCGCTGCCTCCCGGGGACTTCTCTTCCCTCCAGCCGCGTGGCCGTGCCGCCCCCGTGAACCAGGTGGGCCCCCTCCCGGGGTTAGTTCAGATGGGTGGAGTAGCTCCCCGTGCTTGTGCCGCGACCAAGTGTCCCGGCTGGAACGCTGTTCTCCCCACTCCAATACCAGTCGCTGCCTCCCGGGGACTTCTCCTACCGGCTGCGTCCCACGCCGCCCGCGCGACCCGGCTGGTCCCCTTCCCGGGGTTAGTTCAGGGGGTGGAGCAACTCTCCGTGTTTATGGCGTACCTGCGAGCAGTCCAAATCCCTGTGGGACGGTTCCCCGGCTCGGATGCTGCTCTTTCTGCTCCAAGATCAGTCACTGCCTCCCGGGGACTTCTCCTACCGGCTGCGTCCCACGCCGCCCGTGGAACCGGCTGGTCCCCCTCCCGGGGTTAGTTCAGGGGGATGGAGCAGGTCTCTGTGCTTGTGCCGTACCTGACTGGTACGCTGGCTCCAGGCTCTGGAAACTATCGCTGCTTCCCTGTATTAGTTCCTTCTCCGTCTCTAAATCTGTGTTTGTTGTTCAGGGTTCGTAGATTGTTATGTATGTGATCGATTCACTTGTTTTTCCGTGTCTTTGTTGTAAGAGGGATCCGAGGTAACGTCTGCCTAGTCCGCCATCTTCACAATTTTGTTTTAAAATACTAAAATTTTGTGTGGACCGAATAAAAGAGCATATTCTTTGCGTAGAGGTCCCACCCAGATTTCAACTCAGATGGGATTCAGAGCTTCAGGCGTGGTTGCTCGCTGGGTCCTTGGCTCCTCTCCCCATAGCGTTCAGATCTCCAACCTCTGAAAGGCGTGAGCTCCGGGGTCATTCTCTAGAAGGGTCCTCTCGGCTGCTCCCTTGAAGGTGGAGGAGACTGCCTTTGCAGCCTTGGTTACAGCTTCCACGGATTTTCACTTTGCCCTGAAGCGTCTCTTCGCATGGCTGGTGGAAACTATAATTCACCAATTCTTTGACTGCACTCCTGAGAGGCTGCCTCCAGCAAAAGCAGAATTACAGCTTTTAAAAAGACTAGGCAGCTGAAGAAGTTTCAACTACATGTCATGACTGGGACTTGAACCGAAGTTGCTGAGACCATAATGCAGAGCCCTAACCACTATACCATCAAGGCCGCCTGCACAGAACAACTGTACTTAAGTGCTCAAGGGAAATGGATGCACACATCCACAAAAGACTCATCCAAAAATATTCACAGCAGCCTTGGTCAGGAGCAAACACTAGAAATAACCCAATTGCCCATCAATACTGGTGCGTTCACACTTTGAAATAAACTGCATTAATACTGTAGAAACTGACTAGTGAAGCAGGCAGGCAACAATGTGGATGAATATAATTAAAAATACTAAGCAGCTTGACCGAAAAAAAAAAAAAAAGCCAGGTACTACAAGATATGCATTCATTAATGTGAACTCCAAAAGGAGGCAACACTAATCTCTGGTGATATAAATCATTATAGTGAATAACTAAGGGTGGGCGGGAGGCGATTGATTGGAAAAGGGTTCTACAGACCTTGCTGGGATGATGGAAATTCCCTGTAACTTGATCTGGGCAATGGTTACATTTTCCATTTTAATAAGCTGCCCGGTTAAGGTTTTTACATTTCACACTACGGGAGTTATATCTGAAGAGTTAACTGTTGGCATAAACATGGGGAATGGAGGATGGGGATAACACTGTGTAGAGCATGGCAAGGAGTTTGGATTATATTTTCGACTCACTAAAAATTCATTCTTCTTTAGTCTAAAAAAGTCACACTGATAGCTGAAATATCTCAGTCAGAAAAATGGTTGTGACCACATCTCATTAGACTCAGTGAGAGGCAGCATTTCACCTTCTCACTCATGGGGAACATCTATAGTTTCCCAATGACCAGACCCCAGGTTTGTGCACTATCAGATTTACCTCGCTTCTCCTGACTCGCAGCTCTGAGTCCTGCCGCTCTATGGCCTCAAATAAGGGGCGCGGCCTGTGCAACAATTAAAGGCAGACCTCAGGAGGAGTCAGTTCGTGCCAAGACAGACGCCTGACACTGCCGAGGTTACTGTGGCCACCACGAAGAGTACCAACCACTCACTATCCAATCACCGCAGGCCATAAACTTGCTGACAGATGATGCGTTTCCTTGAATAGTTTTGAAGTAAAAACATTCACAATATTTCCTTGCTTTGCTGTTGGATAGCTACAGATAGTTTGCTTTTCTCTCTTTCAAGTCTTCTCTCGGTTCACTCCCTCGCCTTCCTTCCTATTCCGGTACGTCAGAAAAACCATTCTCGCCCCGCCAGGATGCCTCCTGAGTCTCCGCACAGGGCCTCCTGGAGGTCTGGTCCTCACCCACGCCTTCTCTTCACCGTTCCCCTTTCCTCCCCTTTTTTCCCAGCTCCCGCCCCACCGGCGCCAACCAAGTCGAACCGGGGGTGTCCGGCGGTGCGGGTGGGCTGGCAAAGGCGGAGCAGAAGACGCGAAGGGACGTCCCGAAGCTCACCGGGCTCAGCGTGTCCTGGGCCCAGTCCGGGTCAGGCGGGGGTCGCAGACTAGGGGGTCTCTGGGGGTCGTTGGCTTCTGAATTAGGCGAAGAGCAAGGAGGGCGAATGCCATTCGGTGGCCCTTCTAGCTTGGGACTCACCGAAAGCACAGGTTTCAAATGAGAAGAAGAGCGCGATTTGTCCCCCCAACCCCTCTGGTTTTTCGACGCTGTGGAGCCTCCGCAGCTGTGCCGCAGAAAGCGGGTGGCATCGGGGTTAGTGAGAAATTCTTGTTTATTGAGACCAGGAACACTGGCTACGGAAGACTCTCTGGCGCAACCGGTTAGCGCGTTCGGAAGTTAACCGAAAGGTTGGTAGTTCGAGCCCACCCCAGGAGGGGGAGCACTCCCTTACCGTCCTGTCCTCTCAGGTTCTCGCAGAAGAGTCATTGAGAACATATAAGGGATATGGCTGGGAATCCGGAAATGCTTGAAAGAATAAAATCATCATTAAACGACCTTTTCCCAGTGTTTATGTGTACTATTATTTATTGAACACTTCCATCATTCTTGTACACATATCTCTGGCGACTTGTGCAAGTATTTCTATAGAGTACAGTGTGGAAGAGCAATTGCAGAAGAGGCACTATGCTGGGGCAATCTTAGGGCTCACCTTGTTTCCTGGTTTTCAAGGGTTGGTCGCCCCAGTTGCCTGATTTCCAGTGTTTTGAAAACCGGTGTTTCATAAAATTCGTCTTTTTTTGTTCAGGAGCCCCGTTACCACAGTGGTTGAAGGCGCTCGATTGCTAACCCAAAGTCCGAAGTTTGAACCCACCAGGTGCTCTGCGGGAGAAAGATGTGGAAATCAGCTTCGGTAAAGATTACAACATTGAAAACCCTATGGGGCATTTCTAGTCTGTTCTGTAGGGTCGCTATCAGTCGGAATCTACTCCACGGCGACAGGTTTGGTTTTGGTTAGTCCATCTTTGCTAAAAGTGGAAAGCGTATGTTTAAGTGTTTTTCATTAGAGTTCAATAGTTGTATAAACGTATTTGCATTTCAATTTACTTTTCCAACTCAATGAGTCATTTTCTTCATACATTTGCCAGCACAACAAATTTTTTATACATCTGTGGTGCAACGAGTTCCTTTATGTGGCCTTTTGCCTTGGTTGTTTGGAAAAAAACAGCTCTAGAGGTTTTTTTCCTAGCCTTGATGAGTTGTTACTTTTTCCCTAGTTCTTTGAAAAAACTACTTGAGGGACCTCCGAGGTTGCTTTCTACCCCAGAGGGCTGTTATTATGCCCAGGAAAGAAGCCAGTCTCTACAGGAGTAAGACCTGGTGATCTGCTCCTGTAAAGATTGGCGCCTAGGAAACCTCATGGGGCAGTTCTACCCTGTCAAGTGAGGTCACTATTAGTCAAAATCCACTTGATGGCACCTCACATGTTTGGTTAAAAATTGTAGATAGACATAGAAGTCTCCATGTTGCAAGCACTAATGTAACAATTGATGCAGGCAGGGATTATCAACAAACATTAAAACTTTTTAAGATTCACACGTGCACACATACAGTGTGTTTACACACTCTCTAAGTATCCCACAAACTATCTAAAAATTACAAAGTGAAAAAATGTCTCTTTACAGTAGAGAAGACAGACACATCCTTACACTAAGAATCAGTAACAGTGATGAACACACTGACCCCTCTTTCCTTCCTGACAGGATGCTGTACAAAGCACAGGGCATTACATATGTGGTGTTCTTGCCCAAAGTGTTCAGCTTGATCAGAATGTAGGGCAAGACAATGGGTCTGTCCTCTTCAAAAATTTAATGTCATCAAAAACCACAACAACAAAGGAGTAGGAAGGGGGTAGAGAGACAGTTCAATGTAATTAGGAACAAAGAGATGTAACAATCGAGTGCCATTTAGGAGCCTTGATCGGAGGTTGGAGAAACAACAACAGCACCGCAACTTTCAACCTGCCCTCACTCTGGCCCTCTGGCTCTAGCTCTCTCACTTTCACACTCATGATATGTTTATATCTATCTTTCTCTCTATCAATCCAACTATCTATCTATACAAAACAATGGAGGAAATTTGTATCTGGATACTATGTTAGATATTATTGAATTAATGTTGATATTCTTAAGTTTGATAATTGAATTGTATTATGGTGATATACATGCTGAGGTATTTAGGAGTTTTCTTTTTGTCTGAATTTACTAAAGAAATATGTATGTTTGTGTGGGTGTGTGTAGAGACAGAAAGAGCAAATGAATACCAATTGCTGAACTTAGTATAACAGTGTGAGGTGATCATCGTATTGTTCTTTCAACTTTTTCTATAGGTTTCAAAATTTTCCAAGCAAATAGTTGGTGGGGATGGGGACAGGATGATTGTAAAATACGGCAGGCTGTGAAGCTCTGGCAGAGTCCTGGACTAAAATTGGTCTTTATCGGTCTCCCTCTTGCAAGAGGATGTGACAGTCCCCAGTACCACTCACTGCCACAATAAAACAAAGATCACTAACCTGCTGTACAAACTCATCTGACAGGATCCCTTCTTGCCACCCAGGATTTGAGAGAAGTGTCTCTTTCATCCTCTTCCTTGAATCAGCTTACTCTAGACTGGAGGTCTGGTAAGTTTGAGGCTACTTTGGGTGTTTCAAAGTTTCTGAATAAAATGTCCTGCTTTTACACATGATTGCAAAAGACAAGTCAATGTTTATGAGAAATTTATTTCCAGGGGAAAAACAAACAAACAGCAACAAAACAGGAGAGTAAAATTATTTGCAATGTCCCAGTTTCATCTACGTATATTCTCTGTATCTCTGTGTGTCCTCAGCAGAGACCTCTAGGATGGAACTTCTGCCAGAACTGTACAGGAAGGTTTTTCCTCATCATGTGTAAACAGCAAGCTCTCAGGATCCTTCTTAGGTAGAGTCTATCCCTGTTTCTTTGGGGACCCAGGCCTGGACAGGTGTGAATCTGCTGCCCTGCTTACAGACACCTCGCTGCAAGGACAGACGTTGTTGGCTGAGTTAGCTCTGTCCCTAGGTGTGAGATCAAGTATTGTTTTTCTACATAATACCAGGCAGTTAGTAACATTTATCTTTGGAAGGAAGTGGTACACCTAAACTGGGTTGTTATCACTCTGAGATATAAATATATAAATGATGGAATTTTCTTATATTAGCTTTGAAAAGAAAACTTTATCATTTTGATATCTACAAAGAAAATTTTAGGGAACAGACCATGTATAAAATAAAGTGTAATTTCAGAGATTTTAAAACCCTCATCTTTCAAGGAAATGGACATGTGCCAAAAAGCTGATGAATAGTCTGCAGTGATACTAAGTCTTGACCCCAAGTCCTTGAGATTTCCTTCCAGCTGCTGCTAACTCCTGTCATCCATGGGATGGGGCTGGGGAGGGAAAAGGATCTGGTTCTCTCAAGATTATCTGTGAAACTAGTCATCGGTGCCCTTCAGGAAGTTATCACATTAGCAGGCTGAGGGGTCGCAGTTTCTGCTGTGAAACCAGCTGTTCGGAGTAAAAATTCTCAGTGGCTGTGGCATCCGATACTCATCTTGCTTTCAGGTTTGGACTTTTACTTGTTTTGTTGTATTAGTGTTGGTCATCAATTTGGAAACTAAGCGGAAGTTTGTGACTATGCATTGTTGAAATTAGACAAGCTCTTTTCATAGTTTCAGCATTAGTTGTTACCTGAAACAGAAAGAAAAAAGAATCCAAATGAGGATCTTCTGTCAGGCGCTGCTGATAGCTAAGTGAGGCTAGAGTGAGAAGTAAGTAGTGATGGAGGCCAGGTGTACACTGAGTGCAGTTAAGTGGATGAGCCACAGTCTGGAAGGAGTTAGTGAGGACAGCAGGTTAGAGGAAATGTGCTCTGAAATAGACTTAGGCCCCACCCCCTGGTGCTGGTGATAGCCCTGCTAAAAGATGCTGCATGTGGTTGGTCAAATCCCTCCTCAGCTGCCAGTTTACTCTCTATTGTACTCTTCTGGAGGAAAATGAAGACCTCTCACACTTTCCAGGAAGAGATGTGGGTATCCTTAAGCATGCACATTCAGAAACAGCTGTTTATAGGAGAGAATATTTTTAGGAAAATCTGCCTCCTAAATTCATGTCCTATTCTTTGTAAATAGGAGGGTGGTGCCAAGGGAAAAGCCCTAGAATGTGTAAACCAGCAGGGACCATCCAAGTACAATTCTAACTTTTACAGTTGAGGAGACAATGGTTGCAAGAGGCTAAGGACCCACTAAACCTGCCTGACCTGCAAATGACAAACTGGGACCAGAATTCAGGCCTCTGACCTTTTCCACTGCATCTCAGAGTCTGACAAGGGAGAGGAAAGGCTCCAACCTGGATAAAGCCAATGAGCATCAGAGGCTATTGGGTCATCTTGGTAGGGAAAGGAAAAAGGCTTTACAGAAGAGGCTTGCAAGAGTTCTTCTAAAGAGATCAGGGAAAAAAGGAATCACCAGAGAGAGAAAAATGGGAATTAGCAGATAAAGAGCGAGGCTTTAACCTTGAACCAATCCATTTTCACCCTGTGGAGGCCAATATTCTCTAAAGTTACTTCCACATTAGGTTGTATCTTAGGGGAATTTCTAGGAATATTTTCAATAGATAAATTAACAAAATTTTGAACTGAAAAGTGAAAAACTACTCATTTCTTGTTTTTAGGTGGTTTTTATTGCCTGATTCATTTCAAATGAGTTCTTAGGAAAAAAGTTTTTTTTAACCTGTGGTGATAATACACACAACTAAACATATGCCAATTCCACAATTTCTACGTGTATATGATTGACATTGATTACATTTTTCCAATGGTGCAACCATTCTCACTATCTTTTTCCGAATTATTCCACCACTATTAGCATAAACTCAATGTCTCCTAAGCAAAACTCCCCATTTCTCACTCCCTTCCACCACTGGTAACTAATAATTTTTGGTTTCTATATATTTCCTTCCTCCACCCATCTGTCAATCTGTCAGTTGAATGAGATACATCATTGCTGATATCAGAGAATCTTGGCTGAAAGCAGAGAATACCTGAAAGATATTTACCTATGTTTTATTGCCTATGCAAAGGCATTTGACTGTGTGGATCATAACAAATTATGGGTAATATTGCAAAGAATGGGAATTCCAGAACACTTAATCGTGCTCATGCAGATTCTGCACATAGACTAAGAGGCAGTAATGTGAACAGAACAAGGGGATACTGCGTGTTTTAAAATCAGGAAAGGTATGCATCAGGGTTGTATCCTTTCACCATACTTATTCAACCTGTATACTGAGCAAATAATCCAAGAAGCTGGACTATATGAAGAATGTGGCATCAGGATTTGAGGAAGGCTCATTAACTACCTGTGTTATGCACGTGACACAACCTTACTTGCTGAAAGTGAAGAGGACTTGAAGCACTTACTGATGAAGATCAAAGACCACAGCCTTCAGTATAGATTACACCTCAACATAAAGAAAAAAATCCTCACAACTGGACCAATATGCAACATCATGATAAACAGAGGAAAGACTGAAGTTGTCAAGTATTTTATTTTACTTGGATCCATTAACAGTGTCCATGGAAGCAGCAGTCAAACAATCAAAGGACTTATTCTACTGGGCAAATCTGCTGCAAAAGACCTCTTTCAAGCGTTAAAGAGCAAAGAAGTCACTTTGAGGACTAAGATGAGTCTGCCCATACCATGGTATTTTCAGTTGCCTCATATGCTATGCGAAAGCTGAACAATGAATAATGAAGACCAAAGAATTGATGCCTTTGAATTATGGCCTTGGTGAAGAATACTGAATAGTCCATGGACTGCCAGAACGAACAAATCTGCCTTGGAATAAGTACTGCCAGAATGCTTCTTAGAAGTATTTTGGACATGTTATCAGGAGGGACAAGTCCCTGGAGAAGGACATCATGCTTTATAAAGTAGAGGATCAGTGAAAAAGAGGAAGACCCTTGATGAGATGGACTGACACAGTGGCCACAACAGCAGGCTTGAACATAGCAATGATTGTGAGGATAGCACAGGAGCGGGCAGTGTTCCATTATGTTGTATGTAGGGTCACCATGAATAAGAACTGACTTGACAGCACCTAACAACAACAACACATATTTCCTTACTTTGTTTAAGTGAGATCATATGGTATTGGTCCTTTTACAACTTACTTATTTCACTCATCATAATGTTTTCAGGGTTCATCCATGTTGTGGCATGCATCATGACTTCATTTCTCTTTATGGCTGAGTAATATTCCATTTTGTCTATCCATTCATGTTGATGGACATTTCAGTTGTTTCAACATTTTGGCTGTTGTGAAAGTGTTGCAAAGAACATTGGTGTGCAAGTTTTTGTCTGCATTCCTGCTTTCACTTCTCGGTATATACCTAGAATTGGGATTGTTGAGTCATATGGTAGTTCTACGATCTTTTTTTTTTTTTTTTTGAGAAACCACTGAATGGTTTTTGTTTGTTTTTTAAGTACTTTATGCCATTGCATTTTTGTTTTTAGGTGCTGTTGAGTGGATTTCAACTCATAGTGACTCCACGTGACAGAGTAGAACTACCCCACAGGGTTTTCTTGGCTGTAATCTTTTCAGAAGCAAATGGTCAGGTCTTTCTCCCATGGAGCCACTGGGTAAGTTTGGAATCACCAGCCTTCAGGTTAAAAGCTGAGTGCTTAACCATTTGCACCTACAGGGCTCCTTTTATGCTGTTGTAATGGGAAATGTAAATATGTAATATGTTTCCTAAACGTTTAGTTTTTGTTTTTCCTGTTGTAGTCTCTTTGGAGCCCTGATAGCACAGTGATTAAGAGCTGAGGCTGCTAATCAAAAGGGCTGGCAGTTTGAATCCACCACTACTCCTTAGAAACCCTGTGGGGCGGTTCTGCTCGGTCCTATAGGGTTGCTATGAGTCAGAGTTGACTCAACGGCACACAACAACAACAACATAGTCTCTTTAGGAGAATAAGTCCTAAAAGCTCTTTTTGGGGGTTTTGTTTAATAAAAAAATGTTAGTAAAAAGCAAGTTTTTCAAATTGCAATGCTGAACCACTAGTAGATTGTGAAATCAATGTTGTGACTAATTATGGGTTTTATTTAAAGAATCAGAAATGACGATACTAGGACCCATTACATATAGTGAGCACAAAAATTTTTTAACATACGTTGGGTCACAAAGAATTATGTATTTCTTACTGCATCTTGTGATCAAAAAAGTTTGAATGACTACATAGACAGTTATCTGTCTAATGTATCATTTACCTTTTTTCTCTTCTCTTTATTCAATGATATAAAAAAAAGACTGTTGAGAGAAGAATGTAAATTTCATCAATAGTTGATGTTTCAGCCTTTTCTATGACATAGCCGCACCTTTGGGATACTCCTGTGCTAGTGATCCGAGATCCTAAGAGACAAATGGTCTACCTCATCTGTATCTGCATACTAGCATCACCCAGGGAGCTTTTTTTTTTTTATTATTATTAACTTTTATTGAGGTTCAAGTGAACATTTACAAATCAAGTCAGACTGTCACATACAAGTTTATATACACCTTACTCCGTACTCCCACTTGCTCTCCCCCTAATGAGTCAGCCCTTCCAGTCTCTCCTTTCGTGACATTTTTGCCAGCTTCCAACTCTCTCTATCCTCCCATCCCCCCTCCAGACAGGAGATGCCAACACAGTCTCAAGTGTCCACCTGATATAATTAGCTCACTCTTCATCAGCATCTCTCTCCTACCCACTCTCCAGTCCCTTTCATGTCTGATGAGTTGTCTTCGGGAATGGTTCCTGTCCTGGGCCAACAGAAGGTTTAGGGACCATAACTGCCGGGATTCCTCTAGTCTCAGTCAGACCACTAAGTATGGTCTTTTTGTGAGAATTTGGGGTCTGCATCCCACTAATCTCCTGCTCCCTCAGGGGTTCTCTGCTGTGCTCCCTGTCAGGGCAGGCATCGATTGTGGCCGGGCACCAACTAGTTCTTCTGGTCTCAGGATGATGTAGGTCTCTGGTTCATGTGGCCCTTTCTGTCTCTTGGGCTCTTAGTTATCATGTGACCTTGGTGTTCTTCATTCTCCTTTGCTCCAGGTGGGTTGAGACCAATTGATGCATCTTAGATGGCCGCTTGTTAGCATTTCAGACCGCTGACGCCACATTTCAAAGTGGGATGCAGAGTGTTTTCGTAATAGAATTATTTTGCCAATTGACTTAAAAGTCCCCTTAAACCATGGTCCCCAAACCTCCGCCCTTGCTCTGCTGACCTTTAAAGCTTTCAGTTTATTGTGGAAACTTCTTTGCTTTTGGTCCAGTCCAGTTGAGCTGACCTTCCATGCATTGAGTATTGTCCTTCCCTTCACCTAAAGCAGTTCTTATCTACCAATTAATCAGTAAAAAACCCTCTCCCACCCTCCCTCCCTCCCCACCTCATAACCACAAAAGTATGTGTTCTTCTCAGTTTATACTATTTCTCAAGATCTTATAATAGTGGTCTTATACAATATTTGTCCTTTTGCATCTGATTAATTTCGCTCAGCATAATGCCTTCCAGGTTCCTCCATGTTATGAAATGTTTCACAGATTCGTCACTGTTCTTTATCGATGCATAGTATTCCATTGTGTGAATATACCACAATTTATTTACCCATTCATCCGTTGATGGACACCTTGGTTGCTTCCAGCTTTTTGCTATTGTGAACAGAGCTGCAATAAACATGGGTGTGCATATATCTCTTTGTGTGAAGGCTCTTATTTCTCTAGGGTATATTCCGAGGAGTGGGATTTCTGGGTTGTATGGTAGTTCTATTTCTAACTGTTTAAGATAACGCCAGATAGATTTCCAAAGTGGTTGTACCATTTTACATTCCCACCAGCAGTGTATAAGAGTTCCAATCTCTCTGCAGCCTCTCCAACATTTATTATTTTGTGTTTTTTGGATTAATGCCAGCCTTGTTGGGGTGAGATGGAATCTCATCGTAGTTTTAATTTGCATTTCTCTAATGGCTAATGATCGAGAGCATTTTCTCATGTATCTGTTAGCTGCCTGAATATCTTCTTTAGTGAAGTGTGTGTTCATATCCTTTGCCCACTTCTTGATTGGGTTGTTTGTCTTTTTGTGGTTGAGTTTTGACAGAATCATATAGATTTTAGAGATCAGGCGCTGGTTGGAGATGCCATAGCTGGAAATTCTTTCCCAGTCTGTAGGTGGTCTTTTTACTCTTTTGGTGAAGTCTTTAGATGAGCATAGGTGTTTGATTTTTAGGCGCTCCCAGTTATCGGGTTTCTCTTCGTCATTTTTGGTAATGTTTTGTATTCTGTTTATGCCTTGTATTAGGGCTCCTAATGTTGTCCCTATTTTTTCTTCCATGATCTTTACTGTTTTAGTCTTTATGTTTAGGTCTTTGATCCACTTGGAGTTTTTGTGCTTGGTGTGAGGTATGGGTCCTATTTCATTTTTTTGCAAATGGATATCCAGTTATGCTAGCACCATTTGTTAAAAAGACTATCTTTTCCCCAATTGACTGACACTGGTCCTTTGTCAAATATCAGCTGCTCATATGTGGATGGATTTATATCTGGGTTCTCAATTCTGTTCCACTGGTCTATGTGTCTGTTGTTGTACCAGTACCAGGCTGTTTTGACTACTGTGGCTGTATAATAGGTTGTGAAATCAGGTAGAGTGAGGCCTCCCACTTTCTTCTTCTTTTTCAGTAATGCTTTGCTTATCCGAGGCTTCTTTCCCTTCCATATGAAGTTGGTGATTTGTTTTTCTATCACCTTAAAAAATGACATTGGAATTTGGATCGGAAGTGCATTGTAGAATAGACATTTTTACTATGTTAAGTCTTCCTATCCATGAGCAAGGTATGTTTTTCCACTTAAGTATGTCCTTTTTAATTTCTTGTAGTAGCTTTGTAGTTTTCTTTGTATAGGTCTTTTACATCCTTGGTAAGATTTATTCCTAAGTATTTTATCTTCTTGGGGGCTACTGTGAATGGTATTGATTTGGTGATTTCCTCTTCAGTGTTGTTTTTGTTGATGTAGAGGAATCCAAGTGATTTTTGTTTATCTTATAACCTGAGACTCTGCCAAACTCTTCTATTAGTTTCAGTAGTTTTCTGGAGGATTCCTTAGGGTTTTCTTTGTATAAGATCATGTCCTCTGCAAATAGAGATAATTTTACTTCTTCTTTGCCAATCCAGATGCCCTTTATTTCTTTGTCTAGCCTAATTGCTCTGGCTAGGACTTCTGGCACAATGTTGAATAAGAGCGGTGATAAAGGGCATCCTTGTCTGGTTCCCGTTCTCAAGGGAAATGCTTTCAGGCTCTCTCCATTTAGAGTGATGTTGGCCATTGGCTTTGCATAGATGCCCTTTATTATGTTGAGGAATTTTCCTTCAGTTCCTATTTTGATGAGAGTTTTTATCATAAATGGGTGTTGGACTTTGTCAAATGCCTTTTCTGCATCAATTGATAAGATCATGTGGTTTTTGTCTTCTGTTTTATTTATATGGTGGATTACATTAATGGTTTTTCTAATATTAAACCAGCCTTGCATACCTGGTATAAAACCCAGTTGGTCATGGTGAATTATTTTTTTGATATGTTGTTGAATTCTATTGGCTAGAATTTTGTTGAGGATTTTTGCATCTATACTCATGAGTGATACAGGTCTGTAATTTTCTTTTTTTGTGATGTCTTTACCTGGTTTTGATATCAGGTAGATGGTGGTTTCACAGAATGAGTTGGGTAGTGTTCCGTCATTTTCTATGCTTTGAAATACCTTTAATAGTAGTGGTGTTATCTCTTCTCTGAAAGTTTGGTAAACTCTGCAGTATAGCCATCCGGGCCAGGGCTTTTTTTTGTTGGGAGTTTTTGATTACCGTTTCAATCACTTTTTTTGTTTTGGGTCTATTTAGTTGTTCTACTTCTGATTGTGTTAGTTTAGGTAGGTAGTGTTTTTCCAGGAATTCATCCATTTCTTCTAGGTTTTCAAATTTGTTAGAGTACAATTTTTCGTAATAATCTGGTATGATTCTTTTAATTTCAGTTGGGTCTGTTGTGACGTGGCCCTTCTTGTTTCTTATTCGGGTTATTTGTTTCCTTTCCTGTATTTCTTTAGTCAGTCTAGCCAATGTTTTGTCAATTTTGTTAATTTTTTCAAAGAACCAGCTTTTGGCTTTGTTAATTCTTTCAATTGTTTTTCTGTTCTCTAATTCATTTAGTTCAGCTCTAATTTTTATTATTTGTTTTCTTCTGGTGCCTGATGGATTCTTTTGTTGCTCACTTTCTATTTGTTCAAGTTGTAGGGACAGTTCTCTGATTTTGGCCCTTTCTTCTTTTTGTATGTGTGCAGCTATTGATATAAATTGGCCACTGAGCACTGCTTTTGCTGTGTCCCAGAGGTTTTGATAGGAAGTATTTTCATTCTCGTTGCATTCTATGAATTTCCTTATTCCCTCCTTGATGTCTTCTATAACCCAGTCTTTTTTCAGGAGGGTATTGTTCAGTTTCCAAGTATTTGATTTCTTTTCCCTAGTTTTTCTGTTATTGATTTCTACTATTATTGCCTTGTGGTCTGAGAAGATGCTTTGTAATATTTCGATGTTTTGGATTCTGCAAAGGTTTGTTTCATGACCTAATATGTGGTCTATTCTAGAGAATGTTCCATGTGCGCTAGAAAAAAAAGTACACTTGCAGCAGTTGGGTGGAGAGTTCTGTATAAGTCAATGAGGTCAAGTTGGTTGATTGTTGTAATTAGGTCTTTTGTGTCTCTATTGAGCTTCTTACTGGATGTCCTGTCCTTCTCCAAAAGTGGTGTGTTGAAGTCTCCTACTATAATTGTGGAGGTGTCTATCTCACTTTTCAGTTCTGTTAAAATTTGGTTTATGTATCTTGCAGCCCTGGCATTGGTTGCATAAATATTTAATATGGTTATATCTTCCTGATCAATTGTCCCTTTTATCATTATGTAGTGTCCTTCTTTATCCTTTGTGGTGGATTTAAGTTTAAAGTCTATTTTGTCAGAAATTAATATTGCTACTCCTCTTCTTTTTTGCTTATTGTTTGCTTGATATATTTTTTTCCATCCTTGTGAGTTTTAGTTTGTTTGTGTCTCTAAGTCTAAGGTGTGTCTCTTGTAGGCAGCATATAGACAGATCTTGTTTCTTTATCCAGTCCGAGACTCTCTGTCTCTTTATTGGTGCATTTAGTCCATTTACATTCAGCGTAATTATAGGTAAGTGTTTAGTGTTGTCATTTTGATGCCTTTTTATGTGTGTTGTTGACAACTTCATTTTTCCACTTACTTTTTTGTTCTGAGACGTTTTTCTTTGTAAATTGTGAGATCCTCATTTTCATAGTATTGGACTTTATGTTTGCTGAGTCATTATGTTTTTCTTGGCTTTTAATTTGAGTTATGGAGTTGTTATACCTCTTTGTGGTTATCTTAATATTTACCCCTATTTTTCTAAGTAAAAACCTAACTTGTATTGTCCTATATCGCCTTGTATCACTCTCCATATGGCAGTTCTATGCCACCTGTATTTAGTCCCTCTTTTTGATTATTGTGATCTTTTACATATTGACTTCAGTGATTCCCTGTTTTGAGCATTTTTTTTTTTTTAATTAATCTTAATTTGTTTTTGGGATTTCCTTATCTGAGTTGATCTCAGGGTGTTCTCTTCTGTGACCTTGTGTTGTGCTGGTATCTGATATTATTGGTTTTCTGACCAAACAATTTCCTTTAGTATTTCTTGTAGCTTTGGTTTGGTTTTTGGAAATTCTCTAAGCTTGTGTTTATCTGTGAATATCTTAATTTCACCTTCATATTTCAGAGAGAGTTTTGCTGGATATACGATCCTTGGCTGGCAGTTTTTCTCCTTCAGTGCTCTGTATATGTCATCCCATTGCCTTCTTGCCTGCATGGTTTCTGCTGAGTAGTCTGAACTTATTTTTATTGATTCTCCTTTATAGGAGACCTTTCTTTTCTCGCTGGTTGCTTTTAAAATTTTCTCTTTATCTTTGGTTTTGGCAAGTTTGATGATAATATGTCTTGGTGTTTTTCTTTTTGGATCAATCTTAAATGGGTTTCGATGAGCATCTTTGATAGATATCCTTTCGACTTTCATGATGTCAGGGAAGTTTTCTGTCAGCAGATCTTCAACTATTTTCTCTGTGTTCTCTGTCCTCCCTCCCTGTTCTGGGACTCCAATCACACGCAAGTTATCCTTCTTGATAGAGTCCCACATGATTCTTAGGGTTTCTTCATTTTTTTAAATTCTTTTATCTGATTTTTTTTCCAGCTATGTTGGTGTTAATTCCCTGGTCCTCCAGATTTCCCACTCTGCATTCTAATTGTTCTAGTCTGCTCCTCTGACTTCCCATTGCGTTGTCTAATTCTGTAATTTTATTGTTAATCTTTTGGATTTCTGCATGCTGTCTCTGTATGGATTCTTGCAACTTATTAATTTTTCCACTATGTTCTTGAATAATCTTTTTGAGTTCTTCAACTGTTTTATCAGTGTGTTCCTTGGCTTTTTCTGCAGTTTGCCTTATTTCATTTCTGAGGTCATCCCTGATGTCTTGAAGCATTCTGTAAATTAGTTTTTTATATTCTGTATCTGATAATTCCAGGATTGTATCTTCATTTGGGAAAGATTTTGATTCTTTTGTTTGGGGGGTTGTAGAAGCTGTCATGGTCTGCTTCTTTATGTGGTTTGATATCGACTGCTGTCTCTGAGCCATCACTAAGATATGAAAAAGATATAGCAGTGATTTATTCTATAATTGCTCACTGAGTCTTATCTTGTTTTGTTTTCTTTCAATATACGTGGATGGGCTACTAGATTGTGCTGTCTTGTTTGTTATAGTCCTTGACTTACTTATGACCTATTACTAGCTGGTTTGGGCTGGTGCCAGATATATATGCCTGAGTCTATTCACTATTCTTGAGTAGAATCTGATTTTGGGTCATCAAGTGTGTCCTGCACCCTAACACCTATCCACCTCGAGAAGTAGTGGTGATAGTTGTGTGCACCAGATTCTATTAGCAGCTGGGGTTCACACTCCAGGGGGGGCAGGATGCTGATAGGCTTCCCCCAAGTGTCAGTGAGGTAGGTGTGTCTCTTTTCCTATAGCACCTTGGTGGAAGGGCTCTGCAGCTGTACCTTAGGCCCCCAATGCAAGTACCTCTACTGATTGGTAGGTGTCACCCTTCTTAGACCCCTAAGGCAGGAGGCTAGGTGGTCTGCGGGGAGCTTCAGCCCTCAGTTCCCTGTTGTGGGTCAGTTAGGCCTCTGTTGAATAAGCAGAGATATCAGACCTGGGAAACTTGTTTTTCCAGTAAATCCGCTAATAAAAATGCAGTCAGATCCCTGTCAGTACTATCTTTGTAGTATAACAGCCACCTTGTTCGCTGTAAGGATGAAAGCCCGAGATTTGGATCATATTTGCTTGGCTGGAGCTGGTTCTGCATTTTTAGTCCAATTAGGGAAGGATTTTTGGTCCCTGGGTTTTTTGTGGTTGCTTCTCTTAGGCCAGAAGAAAGGGTTAGGAAAAGACCAAAAAAAAAAAAAAAGGGAAAAGCAAAGCTGTGGAGCCGGAGCCATTCTCCCTCTGGCTCAGGAAATTCCAATGTTAATGAAGCCACCTGGGAAGGGGAGGGGAGGGTTCAGAAAAACAGCAGAGAATAGCACCCCGGAATATAGCCAAAGTTGCTTATCTTACTTGGGATGACTATTTTATCTGAGATTCCCGAGGGGCGTGTCGCCTACGTGTGCTGGCTGTGTGGAGATTGTCCCCGAGGATCTGGCCCACTGAAGCCGCGGTCAGATCCTCCGCTGCCAGTCCAAAGCCCAGCGTCAAGGTTCCCCTGCTGGGACGCTGCACTCCCGGCCCCAAAATCAGTCACTGCCTCCCGGGAACTTCTCCTCCCGCCAGCCGCGTAGCCACGCCGCCCCCGCAGACCGGCTGGGCCCCCTCCCAGAGTTAGTTCAGGGGAGTAGAGCCACACCCTGTGTTTGCGCTGTGAGAGGATGCCGTGTTCAACTCCCCTGGGCCCAGTCCTAAGCCCAGCGCCAAGGTTACCTGACTGGGACACTGGCTCCAGGCTCCGAAAACAGTCGCTGCTTCCCCGTAGTTGTTCGTTCTCCATCTCTGTCACTCAGGTCAACTCTTTAAATCTGTGCTTGTTGTTCAGGGTTCGTAGATTGTCATGTATGTGATTGATTCACTTGTTTTTCCGAGTCTTTGTTGCAAGAGGGATCCGAGGTAGCATCTACCTAGTCAGCCATCTTGGCCCCCTCCACCCAGGGAGCTTTTTAAGAAGAATGATGGACAAATCCAGCACCACACTATTTAAATCAGAATCTTTAGGTGTGGAGTCAAAGGATTTGTGTTAGTTCAAAGCTGACCAGGTTCTTACTAGAACTGCCCTATTTCCCATCATTATCTTTGCTTCTCCCCCTCTCTTCCACCAAAGGCTTCTTTCCCATTGGACCTAAAGATTTTATTCTTCCTTCTCACAGTCTCAGGTAAATCACTCTCTCATTTGGACTTCCAAGATAAACATTGTCCTGAGAGTTCTTGTTTTCCTTCTTTTTATCTTTCTGAGTCTTTACAAAATTGGCCTTTAGATTCCTTTTTCCCAAAGCCAATTCACCACAAAGCTCTCCTCATGTCAGGTAGATGGAATTCATACTCCAGCATCTGTCAGTCAGTGTTAAGTGCTTTTCAGGCAGGGAGCAACTGATTGCTGTGGGACTGACATAAACACCCAGGTAATTTCAGGTCCCTGATCCATCAGGCAAAGTAGTTCCAGTAGTCTAAGTGTATTCCTCCTCAGAAGGGTCCTTGAAAGCAAGAGGAAATCGTAAGCATGAGAGAGAGAAAGGGATCCAAGGTGGATGTTGTGCAGGGAGGGCTAACAAGGTGGATATTGCACACAGCAGAAACTGAGTAAATAGGAAGCCTGGGGGAATAAAGGCAGTTAGAGGATATTCTGCAGATTTATAAACACTTTCGCCAATCTGAAGATATGCTTGCTTTTTTTGTTTGTTTGTTTCTCAGTAATAAGAGTTACACACCATAATGCAACTGGGATATTATAGTTTGAATACACTGAATTTATGCTTTGCAAAGGATCAACAGGAACTATACTTTTAATATTTTATTACTTTTATTTTTTATCAGTTTCAAAATGGGGGGTTTTGCTCTTTTTCAGGTTTATATCACCTTTCTGGTCTTCACACTCTATCAAAAACTACTGACCTGGAATCTAAATTAAAAACACAGGGGCCTATCTGTTCAGAGACATAAATACTCTATATGTGTGGTCTGGATGCTCTGAGAAGTATTCCAGAAGCCCTCAGGTTGGTGTTTAGAGAAGTGGTCTGGCATGCCTTCCTGAGTCCCCCTCATAGAGAGTTCCTGATGTAATGAATCATTGCTATGTCTGCCACCTGAGTCAGGCAAAAAATTAAAATATTTTTTCTTGCCTAGTTCACAAGATTCTTTCCCAGCTGCTGCCTGAACTTCTCCAGCCTTCATTTGCATCACAGGGCTGGTTGCTAGACCATGGTTGTGTGTCCCACTACTACTGTTACAAGAGAACCTACTCCAGTCTTTGAGGAGAGAACAAACAACCAGGTCCCACCTGTCCTCCAACGTCAGAGGACTACAAGGGTGCCTGCATGTCTACCCCTATTCTGCTTCCCCAGGTGTTTTCAGGGATAATTTGGTCTATAAAAACTGTTCCAGTATAAATCAACTTTACAATCAGCAGGTTCTGCTCTACCCAATGTTTCAACTAACCCCAAAATGGGGAGGGGCCTTATTATTTTTTTTTCCAAATACAATCAGGAACATTACTTCATTTGATGTCTACAGCAATCAACGGAATGCATGATTTGACCCATTTTATAAATGAGGAAACAGAAATCGAGGAAGGATAAGTCACTCGCAGAAAGTTAGTAAAGACCAAGGCCAAGCCAAGCCCATTCCTGTTGAGTTGATCCCTACTCATAGTGACCCTATAGGATAGAGTAGAACTGCCCCATAGGGTTTCCAAGGAGCAGCTGATGGGTTCAAACTGTCCACCTTGTGGTTAGCAGCAAAGCTCTTAACCACTGTGCAACCAGGGCTCCTTAGTAAAGACAGCACTGACAAAAAAAAAAAAAAAAAAAAACAAGCAAAGAAGATGGGATGGCTGCTGCCTCCTGCCCTAAAGGCCTGTGATGAAGGAGCCAGTTATAATAATGTGACCTCCAGCTCTATGTATTTCGCCACTGTACTCACACGTTGCCTGTCCTGATATTGTCATGGCCCCTAGAATGTGAGATGAAAAGCAGGACATCTGGTTAAAAAGTCAGTCATAGTGTTGTGGAGGCATAGAATCTTATGTGAAATTAGGACCTTGGTAGGAGCTAAGGGCCTTCAGAGCCTGTGGCCAACTCACCCATGGTGAGTTTGCTTGTGAGGCTCTCTGCCAACTGGCATCCTTGAGCCAGTTGATCACAGAATCTCTTTCTCTCATAGTTGGAAATGTTAGTATTCCCAATGAAGTCCTCAAAAGACTTGATTGTGTTTTTCACATGCTGTGTGAAAAGGTAGCATCCACCAATCCCTTTCTGTATCTTCTGATGTAAATGGATCAGTTCTTGAGCCTAAGCCTGAATTAGGGAATTGTATTTCCTAAGATAGAAAGAAGAGGAAAATATAAGAGTGAACATAGTGAATGATAGGCTATGACAGTTTCATCAGAGACATCTCTTAGAACACCCCCAGGGAACTCTTCAAGTTGAATTCCTGTACAAGGAGTTTGTCTTTCCAGTGGCAAAAGGGATGAGACAAAAGCCTTGGGTATATTTGTTTTACTACCTTTGCTTTCAAATGATGCCCCTTTAGTTCCTCACTACAGCCAAGTTGACACACAACCTTAACCATTACAGTCCACCTCTTGTCAACTTGGCACCTGTACACATCTCCTTAAACAATATAAGATCTCTAAAAAAAGACAATTACAAAGTCATAGTTTACCTGACATGATACATCTAACATGCTTACAACCGAAAACGCACTAGCCCTGTTTACATCTTATATATTTTATAAGTGAAAAACACAAAAATATTTCATGCACCCACACAAGGAAGAAATGCTCATAACAATTACAGTCCTTGTTTCTGCAACTGGGCACATGGTCATGTTTAGAACTACCTTCTTCTACCAACCATTCCATATTTGCTTTGCCCTCACCAAGCACCTCAGCTGGTCATTGTTCTTTGCCTGCTGAGGTGACCTAAACCTTCATTCCTGAAGGGTCTGGACCATTAGTAATCATGTTGGAATTGGGTTGCTGTGTTTTTCATTGACTTTAATAACAGGGCACGGTAATACTAAGAGATGCTTTAAGGGATCGCCTGTATTCCAGACATACTCTTCTTTACCTCCCTTGGTTGTCAGGGTCAATCACACCAGCAAATATGTTAATAACCTTGTTTGCCTGTTGATCCAGAGGCATGATTAGGCCAAATGGCCAGGTGGTGTTCTTAAATTCCAGTTCAGTGGAATCTTTGGTGTGTTTCCATGTGAGAGCATTCCTCCCTTTGGAACTAAGATGTCTAGACCTGCAGAGCATAGGGTCATGGGGACAGGGAGCAAAAATTTTGCAAGTGGGTCAATAGGGGTATTAGTGAGTGGCACCACTCCCATTTCCACCCCTGATTCCTGGAACCGTGAATCCTGTCTATGGGAGAAACAGCACTATGTATTGGATGCTGGTTTAGAACATATACAGCCTCCTGGAGAACATTGTCTCAATCCTGCAAAGTGCTGCCACCTAGCTGGCACCATACTTGTGTCTTTAGAAGGCCATTCCATTGTTCCATCAAGCTAGCTGCTTCAGGATAATGGGAACATGGTAAGACAAGTGAATTCCATGAGCATAGGCCCATTGCTATACTTCATTTGCTGTGAAGTGAGCCCCTTGATCCGAGATGATGCTCTGTGGGATATCATAACAGTGGATAAGGCATTCTATGAGTCCACTGATCATAGTTATGCTTGCAGGGAAGGCTAATCCATATCCAGAGTAAGTGTCTATCCCAGTAAGAATGAAACTGTGCCCTTTCCATCATGGAAATGGTCCAATGTAATTAACCTGCCACCAGGTTGCTGGCTGATCACCTTAAGGAGTGGTACCATATAGGGGACTCAAGGTTAGTCTCTGCTGCTGGCATATTCAGCATTCGGCATTGGCTATAGCCCAAGTTGGCCTTGATGAGTGGAAGGCCTTGTTGCTGAGCCATACAAAACCTCCATCAATGCCACCATGACCACTTTCTTCATGAGCCCTTTGGGCAATGATGGGAGTGGCTGGGAAGAGATGACTGGTTTCTATAGAATGTGTCATACTATCCTCTTGATAGTTAAAATACTCCACTGTGGAGGTCATCCCTGGTGATCATTCACATAAAACACAAATATCTTCATTTTTTTGGCCCATTCAGAGAAGTCTGTCCACATACCTCTTCCCCATACTGCCTTGTATCCAATTTTCCAGTCATGTTCCTTCCAAGTCCCTGACCATCCAGCCAAACCATCTGCCACAGCCCATGAATCAGTATAGGATGACACATCTAGCCATTTTTCCTTCAAGGCAAAGTTAACAAGGAAGTCCACTGCTCAAAGTTCTGCCTGTTGGGAAGATTTTCCTTCACCACAGTACTTCAGGGAGGTCCCAGAAAGGGGCTGCATTGCTAAGGCTGTCCACTTTCGAGTGGTGCTTGTGCTTAGTGCAGAACCGTCTATCATGGTTTGAATTATGTTCCCCTGAAAATGTATCAATTTGGCTGGGCCATGATTCCTGGTGTTGTGTGATTTTCCTATATGTTGTAAATCCTGCCTCTATGATGTTATGAGGGAGGAGGGGCAGAAGTTGTGTTAGTGAGGGAGAACTCAATCTACAAGATTGGATTCTGTCTTGAGGCAATCCCTTGAGAAATAAGAGAGAGAATTGAACAGAAAGCCAGGGGGACTGGACCTCATACCACCAAGAAAGCAGTTCCAGGAGCAGAGCATGTCCTTTGGACCTGGGGTCCCTGTGCGGAGAAGCTCCTAGACTGGGGGAAGATTGATGAGAAGGCTGACAGAGAGAGAAAGCCTTCTCCTGGAGCTGACGCCTTGAATTTGGACTTTTAGCCTACTTTACTGTGAGGAAATAACTTTGTCTTTGTTAAAGCCATCCACTTGTGGGTTTTCTTATAGCAGCACCAGATGACTAAGACACTGTCTATGAACCATGCATGAGTTTTCTCTTCCTCAGTCAACTGATCACAAGGAACTCTCTGTGAGGCCATAGGTGCAGACTGGGAGAGGGCAGGTAATGTGATAGGAGTGGAGACAAGGGGCATTAGGACCATTTCCTCACGCAACTTACCTTCACCTTCAGGTCCTGCTCCTGCCCGATCTTGTATATACCACTTTCATTTCATGATGTAATGTTATGTCTGACTTTATGGCTCTGTGGGTCAGACAACACCCAGTTCGTGATGGGCAACTCAGGCTGCATGGTGACTTGGTGGACCATGGTTAAGCAGTCTTTACTGAGGCCCAGTAACAAGTCAAAATCATCTGTTTTTCAAAATGAAAGTATTGTCTGCAGAGGATGGCAGGGCTTTGCTCCAAAATCCTAAGGGTCTACACTGTGATTCACCAATAGCGGCCTGCCGAAGACTCCAAAGAGCGTTTCTATGTGCCTCTGACACTTCAAGCACAATTTGATCACCTGGATAATATGGCCCAAGAGGCAGAGTGGCTTAAGGGCAGCCTGAAATTTTGTGGGATTAATTTCCCATCCTCTAGCATGCAAAAGTTTTACTGATAAGTTCAGAATCATTGACACTTCTTCCCTAATACATCCATTCAGCATAATGTCATGTGTAATGGACCAATGTGACATCTCGTGAAAGGGAAAGATGATCCAGTTTCCTACAGACTACTTTATGACATAGGGCTAGACAGTTGATATACCCATGAGGTAGGACAGTGAAGATGTATTTCTGGCCTTGCCAGCTGAAGCCAAATTGCTTCTGGTGTTCCATCGAAACCGTAATCAAGAAAAAGGCCTTGGCCAGATCAATAGCTACATACCAGGTACCAGGAAATGTATTAACTTGCTCAAGGAAAGAAACCACATCTGGAACAGCTGCAATTGGAGTCACCACCTGATTTAAGTTTACAGTAATCCACTGTCATTCTCCAAGATCCATCTGCTTTTTGCATAGGTCAAATAGGCGAGATGAATGGCGATGTGGTGGGAACCATCACCCTTGCAGCCTTCAAATTCTTGATGGTGACAGTGGTCTCTCCAATCCCTACAGAAATGTGGTATTGCTTTTTGTCCACTATTTTTCTAGGTACGGGCAGTTCTAATGGCTTCTGCTTGGCTTTTCCTATCATAATAGCCCTTACTACACTGTTCCGGGATCCGATGTTGGGGTTCTGGCAGTTGCTGAGTAAATCTATTCTGATTATGGATTCTGGAACTGGGGAAATCACTACAGGAGGGGTTCGGGACCCACTGGACCCACTGTGTGATGAACCTGAGCTAAGTCTCCAATAATAATCTGACCTCCATATCCCCCTACTCTGACTGGTGGACCACAGTCATGTTTGGGGTCTCCTGAAATTAGTGTAATTTCAGAGCCAGTATCCAATAATCCCTGAAAAGTCTGATTATTTCCATTTCCACAATGAACAGCCACTCTCATAAAAGATCACAGAACACTTTTGGGAAGCCTGGGAGAAAGATTAACAGTATAAATTTTTGGCAGCGTAGTGGGGCCCTTCCTCAAGGTGACAAGGCCTCCCCCATATTCAAGAGGTTGTAGGTCTGTGAACTGGCTCAAGTTTGGGAATTGATTGAGGGGCCATGACTCTCTATTTTGGTGATTCAAGTTTGACTACAGTTCACTTGACCTAGAAATCTTCTGCTTGTACAGATGAAGTAAATATTTAGTAAATTTCCCTTCTATTTCATTGGTAGAGACACCATGACTAAGCAGCCAATGCCATGAGTCCATGCAAGTCAGACTAGGGCTAATTAGTGCTTTGGCACTGCTGTTTATTATGGTAACCACGCCCACCTTGTCTTTGTCAATTGTGTGGCACCACTTAGGCCCTACCATCATGGGGTCCAATCAGTTCCGTTGTAGTTAGGTGTCTTAATTCAGTTCGGAAAGTTTTTTTGGTGTGTTGCATACCTCCTCCTAGGTCAAGCTTTGTACTTCACCTTTTGTGACTTACTTGGACTTAAATCTAGTGTAGAAGCAGAAAAATGGGTGGTGTGGATATGTTCTGAGAACATTCAGCAATGTCTTGTAAGGCATCTACCTTAGATAATGCCACAGGCAATGACTAAGATGTGGCCTCAGTTGTTATCTCAGGCAAAGGCTCTTTAGCCACAGCTGGGTTAATCTCATCAGATGGGGGTGGAGGGGCTAATGGTTTTACTGGGGAGGGTGGCTTAGTAGACAAAGATGAAGAAGTCTCTTCAGGTGGGAGTGAGAAGGCTGGTCCTGTTGAGTGATTCATTGGAATTTAGGGGCTTGTTGTCCCCAGCTTCCTGATTATCTGCCCACATGTCCCCATCTCAAGTTTCAGGATCCAATTTATTCCCAACCAATGCTCCCTCTTTAACTTTAGACACCATTTGAGGTTGAGAATTCATTTGGCATTGTAATTCAGCCACTCTTAAAATAAGACTATGGGTTTGGTTTTCAGCAATATCACCTCTGTTACTACAGGAAATAAGGTTTTCTTTCAGGGCCTATGGGGCAAAGTTGAGGTTGTTTATGTGGTGTTTGAGCTGTGCTTTTGAAGCTCTGAGCTCATCTCTTTCTTTCACCACTTTGTCTTGCTAAGGTAAGACCAACCAATTAGCCTCCTTATACTTCTCATTCTGACAAAATTGTAGAAAAGTATCAAACATGTGATTGCCTAGAGCCTTGCCGCTCACAAATACATAATCTATTCATGGAGATGTTGCCATCTCATACCATGGATTATCAGTGCCATCTTTACTACTGGAAAGAGAATCATCAATATTCTTAACAAGACTTGAGAACCAATTTAGAAAACTCACCCTTAGAATTTTGTTTCTCTAGAACCACTCTCAGTACCAGTTGTCTTAGGCTGGGTTCTGTAGAGAAGCAAAACCAGTGAAGTGTGTGTGTGTGTGCGTGTGTGTGTGTGTGTGTGTGTGTGTGTAAACAGAGGGAGACAAGTAGATTTATCTCAAGGAAATGGCTCACGAAGTTGTAGAGGCCGGCAAGTCTCTGAGTCTGTGGGTCAGGCATCAGGCTGGAGGCTTCCCCTGAATCAGGCAGCTTCAGGGGCTGATGAGCCCCAGATCAGCAGATCAGACTGCAGTCAACTGGCTCATAGGTCCTGGAAGCTGACAAATCCAAGATGGGCAGATAAGATGGCAGGCTGCTGGTTTACAGGCTGCAGTAGATGAACCCCATGATCAACAGAGATTATGGCAGGCTGATGGCTCCAGTACCAGATGTCAAGGCTGATGCAGGATCCAGAGTGAGCAAAGCCAGTGAACTTTACCAGAACATCTATATATACTGGATGCAGGCTATATCCCCAAGGAAACTCCCCTTACAACTCATTGGCTGATCACATCAGATCCCATCATGGAGGTATTTACATTATATCACAAAATAGAGTATATCTAAATTCTTACATAACTGTCAAATTACATCATTACATAACTGCTAAACTACATCGTTAGATAATGGCCAAACCACTGAGAATCATGGCCCAGCCAAGCTGACACAGAACTTTAGCCACCACAGATCCCTATGTAGAAGATGTGCTCTGTGAGATTAGAGACAGTGCCATATGTTATGGAACTCACAGCACCCAGTAGAATGTACACACACAACTAAGCATTAAGGTAATAGTTACAACCAGGTACTCCTAAAGCTGGACTGGACACTTATACTCATCTACCCCATCTGATAGCTGAATCTTCCCCTTTTTGCACTATGAAGAGGTCATCTATAGATCATATTTCAAATTCTATTCTGTAGAGTTCCTATTAAATTTCAGAGGAAGTAAAGACAGACTAGGGAGAACCAAGGGCTCCACACCTATCATGTTGTCTTATGCTGGATTCCCTAAAGAAAGAAAATCAGTAAAGTGTATAGAGAGAGAGAGAGAGAGAGAGATGTATATCAAGGAAATGGCTCACATGGTTGTAGAGGCTGTAATGTCCCAAGTCCGTGAGGCAGGATAGAGGCTTTTCCTGATTCACATAGCTGCAGGGACTGGCAAAACCAAGATCAGCATGTTGGAGGACAGGGCTCTTGCTCATATGCTGTGAAGAGCAATGAATCCCAAGATGGGCAGGCAAGACCACAGGTAAGAAGCTGGCTCAAATCCCAAGAAATGGAGGTCAGACAACCAGGAGCTATTTGCAGGATCCAGAATGTGCAAAAGTCCCTGAGCACTGCCAGAATGTCTGCCCACAGTCAACGCAGGCCACATGCCCAAGGAAACTCCTGTTTAACTGACTGCTACAGCAGATCCCATCATAGGGGTGATCACCTATCAAATATCAACAGGGAAGTGATCGCAACATCACACAACTGCCAAAATACTGAGAATCATGGCCAGCCAAGTAGACCCACAATCTTAACCATCATAGGCTCCTTTTATCAAGCATCTGTGCTTTAGTGTGTCTTACACACTTGAGCATCTGAGATCTCATTTCAATACAGGGTTAAAAAAAGTTTTGAATGCCACAATCTACCTTATGTCTGAAACTTTCTGAGGATAGGAAATGCTGGTCCTCAGCAAATTAATAATTCATTTTCCAGGCTACATTTCCTCAATTATCTGTCTACCCAATGGTCCTGCCAGTTAATACCCTATATAGTATGATACATAGAAAAAAATCAAAGTTGGAGAGGAGAAACCTTTTTATCAGAAAAACTTGAAAATTATCTTCTGTAGTAGAAAATGTTAGTCTATTAATGACAACCACCACTCTGACAAAAAAATAAAAGAAAGCATAATAATTACAGCAAATATTTTTTGAGAAGTTCAAATGTGCTGGATATTGTTCTAACTCCTTTACTTTGTAATTATGTATTTAATATTCATAACCCTCTGAGGCAGTTAATGTTGGTATCTTCATTTTACAGATGAGGTAACCAAGGTAACTGAGACACAGTAAAGTTAGGTAGATTTTCCCAACATTACAAAGCTAGAAGTTAGCATTGCTAGTATTCTAACTCAGGCATCTGTCTCTATTTCCTTTATATATTATTTAAGGGAGAACCCCAGAGACCTAAATTCCTCCAGGCCCTGGACCACTATCCAGTTCCCATACCCCTCTGGTTGTCTAGTTTTATGCCTTCTTGTAAATTTCTGTCCTTCTCTTTGCAAAAAATTTGCTCTTCGTTCTACTAGCACGGGCTACCCCACTTCAAGCAGAAATTGACACTTTGCCATAGCCTGCCCTGCACAGATCCTTCCTTACCCAATCCTTGTAGCTGGTATCTCCTCCTCAAACTGCAGCTCCTCCCCCAGCAGGGATTCAATGAGGGCCTTGTATTCTTCACACTCTGAGAATAGACAGACATACCTGCCTCAGTGGAAAGCTGGACCTGCCACTGATGATCACTGTTTTCAAGAGAGGAGGCAGGGCTTATCCAAAGGACACAAATAACCCCAGTTCCAGGCTCTATGCTGGTATTCCACATCTTTATTTCTCAGTCTCCCAGCTGCAAAGCAGTTGACCATTCCCATTTTAGAGACAATTAAAAAGAAGCTGAAAGGACCCTGGCGGCACAATGGTTAAGAGTTCAACTGCTAACAAAAAGTTTGGCCATTCCAAATCTCCCAACCACTCCACGGGAGTAAGAAGTGGCAATTTATTTCTGTAAAGATTATAGCCTAGAAAACCCTATGGGCAGTTCTGCTCATCACCTGGAGTTGCTATGAGTCAGAATCAACTTGAAGGCAATTTGAGTTTTTTTTTTTAATTAAAAGAGAAGCTCAGAGACAGGTATAAGAATTGTTGAAGATGATTCAACTGGTATTTGGCAGAGTCAGAATTCATATCCCCTAAAAAAGACTCTGATTCATGGGCCCCTTTACCAAGCCTTGTTGGCCTCTTCAGTAGAACACTCACCTGGGGCATGAAGTAGCTATTTCCTGTAAGCTTGGGAAGGCCCTAAGGACTATAGGACTGATGGTTCTCCTGTGCTGACAGTTTCAATAACACCGTAATATTTGAAAGTTTATCTGGATAAAGCTGTGTAAAAATGCAGTGGGGAAAAAAATACCTGAAAGACTTATCTTCAAATGCTAAAATGTATTAAGTTAGAACTGGTAGGAAGGAGTGTTTCCCATGTGCCAGGCTTTGTTCTAGCAGATTTTCAAGAATTAACTCATATAATTATTTTTGGTACCTGAAGAGAAAGGTACTACTCTTACTACCACTATAAATGAAGAAACTGAGGCATAGAGAAGATACCTTGGATTTGAGCCCAGGACATTTATCCTCAAGGTACATGCTCTTAATCACTGTGATGTATTACCTCTATCCTAAGATCTTACTTAGGTGATATCTTCTTCTCTAGCATCAAAAATTTTGTCCCACAGTTTTATCGGGATTATAATGAATAATGTGAAGAAAAACAAAAATCTTACTTCTCCTATCCCCCAAACCTTTTCACTTCTTTGAGAAGTAGTCTTCGTTTTTACTTTTTGTCTATGACAGTAAGTTGATTAACAAATTTTATCTTCCATTGATTTGTTGAAAAATAACTGTGTAAGTTTGAAAGCCAACAGTTCAATGTCATCAAGCATCTTCCTCTAATATCCCTGACCTTCTTGTTCCCCTATTTCCTTTAGCCAATATATCTCCACCCTCTCTCTCATTGTTAACAGAATTGGGGTTGCCAGTGGATTTTCAGATGTGAAAACTGACTGTGGTGAAGGAGGGGCCAGCCTCTACACCAGCCTGCCTAGACTGGTGGTCTCCTCCACTAGGCCTTGTTCTCATTTTGGCCTCATAGTCCAGATGCTGGAGGTCCACCTGGACTTGCTTGCAGTCTGCAAGATTCATATTCAGGGAGAGATAGAATGTTAGAGATTCTCTGAGTTTCCTGGAAATACTTCCTTGAACTTATGCAGGAAAAGAATCTTGGTGCAGGCATGTGGACTTCCCTCTGTGTTTGTTATAGATGTTCTCATCTCTAGATTCCCAAGGCTAGGTTGGGAATACACAGTGTTAAGCTCCTTTGAGGAAAGTATGGTGTACTAGTAACTCTTTCTCCCCAGTGTAGCTGACAAAATGCTTTTTCAGTAAGAGTTCGAATTGAATCCTGAGATACTTAGGTCAACAGTGATGTTCTATGTTTGTAGACTCTGAAACAGGTTCCTGAGCAAGAAAAGGCAGTTTTGTGCCTGAACTAGGATTTTAGCCTCTGTTCCTCCCTACACTCTCACTGTGAACTTTGGAAAGTTGCTTTACCCCTTTATACCTCCGTTTTTTCATCCTTTGCAAATTAAGAATAAAATATCCACTTCTACCTCTCTAGGAGTCTGGTCAGGATAAATTTTATTTTGATGAACGAGAGTGAATAGCCTTTAGTTTCTGGAGAGTGTTTTGTTTCTCCGAGAGCAGACAGACAATCATTCATCATTTTGGTGGCCTTGACCATGTAGGACTTACTGTATTTCTGCAGCAGATTGGCCAGGGTGTAGGCAGTAGCTTCAGATATAAGGAATTTCTCTTTGAGGTCTCTGACCTGCTGTTTGCTTTGTGCTAGCTGGGAGAGCAACTCCTGGTTGATTTCCAGGATATTCCTGTCTGTCCTTTGCCTAGAGCAAGTGGTGAGAGATAATTCCATGTCAAATCTTATGGTGGAAGGAGTGGAGCCAGAGCTGGGGAGAAGAAAACTAGACAAAAATAAAAACAAGTTAATAGATTATACTAATGAGTGCATATCTTGATGAATTTACTAAAAAATCATTGAATTGTACGGCGAAAATGGGTAAATTTTGTGGTATAAAATCATATCCCAAGAAAGTTTTTTTTTTTTAAGTGAAAAAAGTGATTTAAACCAGTCTAGCAGTGATTCATAACCTACTTTTGGGATAAACGCTGTCAGGATCCCACAACACTGGGCAGTCCTGAGCCACTGAAGCAAGGAGCAAGACCTAGAGCTCAGCCTAAGGCACTGCCTCTAGCTCAGGCTTCCTCAGGAGTGCCAGAGGGAGGACCAGAGCACGAGGTAATGGTCTGGAGTCACAATAACAGAATTGGAAGGTGGCGGGTGTCATGGAATCTTAGGTGCCCCTGGCTTCCAGTTGCCTGGGTCATGCTGATACGCAAGGCTGCCTGGTCTAATCTGAAGGTGGGGACCACCCTCAGCACCAGTCTCAGTGTGTGCGTGCCCTATTGCTGATGTAAAAGACCTGTCTCTTTCTAAAATTTTAGCATGTTTTTCATTGTTTACTTCTATGCGAGTGCATAGAAGACATCAAGGATTCCATATCTCCCCCAAATTCTTTCATTTTCTTAAAGAATATCATGAAGTCACTTTTTCTTCTTCATAGAAAGCTTAATGGAAAACTTAAAGATAATCTTAGCGTTCTTGTTTGGTTCTTCTCCAGTTTGTCCCCTACCCCCACCACCATTTTAATATTATAAGAACAAAATCCTGAGAGTAATACTCTACTCAGTTTGTGAATACTTTATAAGGTTTTTGCCTTGACTATCTCATGTTCTTCTTGCTGCATCCTAAAGTTATGTTGGCTTCTTTTCCCTCAGCAGGGAAACATGCTGGGTTTTCATTAAAGTCAAGTTGCACATCCCTACCTCCAAATCCTACCCTCCTCTAGTGTGTGAGTTACTTTGTTTTTTAATTTCCATATACATATTTTGCAATTTTCACTTAAGAATTTCATTCTAGCTCCACAGGGTCTCTTTCCAACTTGTCAAAATCATTGAAATATCTCATGCTAGTTGATTATCTCCCACTAGGCTCATGATTCCTTGGACCCCTAAGGTTTATATACATCTTCTTGAATACATGTAGTGGGCATCTATTTTGGGATGACTTGTAAACTGATGCTATTTTTTTATGTTCAGGAGCAGTTTCTATGGGACAGTGATTAATAGATCTGTTTGGGTTGACAAAAGTCACTGACCTGTGGTTATCCTGTGGTTGTATTTTCTGATAAGATGTATAAAATCAAGATCATGGATCTGCGATTGTTTGTGGTGATCCACAGCATTCCTGTGCAATTGGGTTTAGTGGCATAGAAGCTGACATTTTAAGGAAAGGCACAGACAGACAGGAAAGTGATTTCCTGACATACCTCCTCACTTTCTAGGTATCCATTCATCCCGGGTTTTGTGAACCTGAGACTAAGAAGACTGCATGGAATGTTTGTTTCTTCCTTTTAGCATCCTGGCTTGCCTGCCCATTTGGTGGGGGGAGGCCTTTGGAGCCCAGCGAAGAGGGAGATTTATGGGAAGGATTTCTTGAGGAAGGAATTTGTGCAGAAGGGCCACAGACTTCCTATGGAGGTGGGCCCTATGCTCTGCTGGTCTTGGTAGAATTAAGGACAAGGATGAGTCATAAGTGGAGAGAGCACCATGTACAAGAAAATCAGTTTTCTCACTCCTGTTTGTTGTACATTCCACCAGGCAAATCTTCAGGTCAGGGAATCATTTTTGATGCTCGTGGTTAAAGAGCATTGGGAGGCGGCCATAACAACCCTTAGCTCTGGAGGTTTGGAAGAGGAGACTCTGGAAAAGGAATGCCTGGGGGCATGTGGTTTGTCCATACCGTTTTCATCAATTCTCTTCTTCAGCAGAGCTTGTGTATTCCCCAGATATTATATCGCAGCTACCAGACTGGTGGTTTCAGTGTAGTTAATACTTCCTGATTTGTCGGACTTTTGATCTTCACGACTGGGGTGGAGGTGTGGGTTTCCACTGTCATTTAGTTAGCAGAGGCCAAGGATGTTGCTAAACATCCTGCAATACACGGGAAAGCCCCTGCCCGCCACAAGAAAAGAATTACCAGATGCAAAATATCAATAGTGCTGAGTTTGAGAAACTCAGTGCTCACGCCTGAGTGACTAGAAAACATGAATTCCTGACTAATTGGATTTGGGGTTGAAGGAAAACTGTGGAGTCAAAGAAAACTCTTAAGTTTCTCACCTTAGTATATGGACGAATGGAGTTGCCACCAAGTAAGAGAGGAAAACTACAGGTGCAGAAGGTTTTAGCGGGAACATCTAGCCCAGAACCCCGGGCCTTGCTCGAAAGTGTTTTCCATCCAGGCTGTCTCCATTCCTACATCTGTATGAGTCCTCCTTTTATTAGGTTGGAGATACCTGGGTCTTGGTGTTCAGCCTCCTCTTATCCTGGGCACCATCTATCCTGCCTCCTGCTGGGAGGCTCATTCACTGCCCTGGTTCCCTCAACCAACTCTCACAAGTTTCCTCTGTGCAAAGGTGTCCCTAGATCAGTTGTGAGGTGTGCCTAGGATGAGGCTACTCATTTCTTCAGTTATGGACAAGGAGATAGAGTAGTTCTCTGATGATCTAGTGGCTAGGATTCTGGGGTTAATGATCCTGGGTCAGTTCAGGTCTCCACATGCAGGAAGTCTCTTTTTATCCGAGCAGGTCTGGGTGCTCCAAGGACCAGAAGTAGAAGAGCCTCAACACTGAGTCCAAATGTTCCTTGTTAGGGGAGTGAGGGATAGGGAGAAGGTGGGCAAGAGTAATGGTGAGCCTCTTCTTGGGTCACACTGGCCTTGCTTCATGTTCGTATTGACATGGGTAAAACTGGCTTTAGACACCCACTAAGACTCTTACCCAGGTTTACACAGCCTTTCAGAGATTCAAGTCGCTGTTGGACTACACCCAAGTTACCGCTGCTGCTCCAGGGGCTCAGATGCCATTGAGTTCTGAATAGCTGAGTGAGAGGCCAAGCCAAGGCATGGCGTTTGTATGTACTCTCCATGTACGTGCATCAGCTTAGCATCCTGGACTATGTTTGCTGGTTAATTGATTACTAGGCTTTTGGAAGAGGTGACTGGATGCTATAAACACTATGATGGGAGGGAGGTGAGGGTTCGGTGAGGTCATAGAGACCTGTCCCGTATGTAGATGAGGTCATTCAGGAAGGTGATATTCAGTGACCCAAGAAAGGCAGCATGTGAAGTATGTGTGAACGGAAAACTATTTCCAGTGCCATAAGCAGAAAGTAGATGTAAAAAGAAGAGTATCAGAACAATGGTATCACAGCAAAGCCCCACAACTCTACCACTGCTGTGATCTTTAACTCCCTCCCCTCCTCCCCAGCAGCCTCTTCCAGGCACTGCACATGTTTTCTCTGTTGCATTCAGCACTCCCAAGATGGGTTCATATCTGTCTTGTGTCCATTGTAACCCAGGAGGAGAGCGACAGCCATGGAGGTGGAGTGGCCTGAGCCCATGGAGGCGGCGTGGGAAGTATGGAGAAGAGATGGCCCAGTGGTGGCTGGTTGGGATCCTCTGCTTCAAGGCTGTGCTGTGGGTTCCAGTTGGGGTCTGTGGCTTGAATGATTTCTTGAGGAGCAGATCGCAAGTGTGGCTGTGGGCAGATAGGGGAGGATGGAGACTGTGTGTGCGCAGTGAAGAGATAGGAAGGTGCACTGCTCTGGCAGGAGCTCCAGCCATACTTACTCGTCAGAGAAGATACCAGGATCACGAAGGAAGCTTTCCCAGGCGGTGCTCATCCATTGCACGCCAGATGTGCTACCCTTGTGGTTCCCCACTTGTGGGAAACTGCATAATTCACGCTTTCCCTGATGTTCTGCATTTCACCACAGATCTATCTTGCACTTGCTACTCTTCTAGGTCTTTTCTAAGTTCCTTCTGTACCTGTTTTTTTTTAAGCCCGTCCATCTTCCTGCTGGGTATCTGCATGACCTGCAAAGTTTTGCCATTGTCAGACCGGAACCGCCAACATTGTGTTTCAGTCTGTCATTCTCTCTTCTCTGTCCTTTCTCTTCCCCTACCTCTCTCCTTCCATACCCTTTCTGTTCTTAATTGCAGCACCTTCCACTCCTGCCTTGGGGACCCGTCACTTCCGCATTCTGACATAGGCCTGTGGGTCAGCTCTCCTGCCTGGAGCCTTTCCAACCCTGAACCAAGCCCAACCCTCAGCCAGAGGAGCCCCAGCTTCTCCAGCCTTCCTCCCGCTCCCTCACCATGCTCTGCATCCACCTGCAGCGACTCTGGATGCAAGCTGGACCTCAGAAAGGGCGGCTAGAGGTGGCGGTGTGGGGCTGAGTACCATCGAGGGGAGTGAGTTGGAGTGAGTCATAGGTTTTGTTTGGGAAACTCTGGAGGCTTACTGGTTAAAAGCCACTGCTATTAACCAAAAGGTTGGCAGTTTGAGTCCAAAGGTTGGCAGTTTGAGTCTACCGGGCGCTCCTTGGGAACTTTGTGGGGCAGTTCTACTGTCTTAATAAGGTGCCGGGTTTTTGTGTTAATTTAGAAAATTGAATTCTCCCAATTAACCATTTATTGCAAAATTAATGTTAATTATTTTTATAATAGCAACATTTCCATTCAAATGCTCAAACACCTTAAAAAGCAGACACATTCTATTATTCTAATGATTACGAGACTGATCATTACTCTTGCACAAAAACAATTACAAAGGACTAACTTGGTGGACCAAAATTTGTTTCTTCATTATCTCTATTGTGTCTAGCCCTTTTCTTCTCCTAATTCTTATTTTTTCTGTAGATTACAATTTTATCTACCTAACCTAAGTTTTTTTTAACCTAACAAGTTAGGTTACCTTCTCAGACCTACTAAAGTAAGTTTGCAGTTGACAATTGAAGATTCAGGACAAGAACAAGGGATCTGGATGAATTATTGATGTTTTTCTATGGGGGCCTGTTACTCAGTTGAAAAAAGCCTTTTTCAGAGGTGTAGTTTAAGCTGACAAAACAGCTCAATTTGATATTTTAATTTGAATGCCATCACATTATACTGTTGCCTGATGTTTTAAGTCTTAGCTTTGGGTGTCTGTCGGTTTGTTAGCACTGTCTTCCAAAGACAACACCATGTGAAGCCTATTTTGGAACTTTTACAGTGGTTCTAGTGCTTCTTTCTTGCTACATTCCTGCTACAAGAACAAGGTGAAACATTGGTGTTTCAATGGTAGAATTCATGCCTCCCATGAGAGAGACCTGAGTTCGATTCCCGACCATTGCACTTCAGGATTTATTTCTTTACACAGGGTTTTCATACCTCCTTCCTACTACGCAGGATTATCTATTGCACAGGCATGTCTGGCCATGTGGTGGTTCTGGCAGCCAGGAGCAGAAGACCTTAAAGAGTTGTTCTAAACTAGGACTTCCCAGAGCCTACCACAAAGGAGAATATTTTCATCCTAGGGCTGGAGAGGTACCCACAAATAACATTTCAAGAGAATCAAGTAACATCTGGAATTCACTTACAAAAAATAAGAAGGGATTCCCATATATTTGGAATTTTAGAGGCACTTCTATTAAACCTTAGAGCAGAGATGAAAATGGAAATTAGGAAACATTCTGAACAGAATAAAAAGGAGAATCCTGCATATGTTGCATTTGTTATCGTCAGTTGCTGTGAGGTCAGTTCTGACTCGTGGTGACCGTATGTACAACAGAAGGAAACATTGCCCGATCCTGTGCTATCTTCCTGGTTGTTGCTGTTTGAGTCCATTGTTGTGGCTATTGTGTCAGTCCATCTCTTTGAGGGTTTTTCTTGTTTTCACTGACTCTCTACATTACCAACCATGATGTCCTTTTCTAGTGATTGCTCTTTCTTGATGACTTGTCCAAAATAAGCGAGCCAAAGTCTGGCCATCCTCACTTTCAAGGAGCATTCTGGCTGCATTTAAGACTGATTTGTTTGTTCTTTTTGGCAGTTCATGGTATACTCAGTATTCTTCTCCAAGAACACAGTTCAAATGCATTAGTTTTTCTTCTATCTTCCTTTTTCACTGTTCAGCTTTCCCATGCATATGCGGTAATTAAAAAAGCCATGGCTTTGGTCAGGCACACCTTAGTCATCAAAGCGACATCTGCACCTGAACCAGTCCTCAGAAGACAACACACAGCTTTAAACCTGAATATTAGAAAATTAGTGCTGATCATTAATGAGCAAAGTCTCCACCAAAAAAGTTGCAAAAGGAACAACAACAATAAAAGCAGATAGGAGTACAACTTAAATATAAAAATTGGAAATAAATATACAGAAGAAAAGATTAAGTAGTTGGTTCTTTATAAACACTACTGAAACTGAAAAAACTAGGGTAAATGGGAGATAGAAAAAAGAAAGACGGAACAAATAAGGAACATGGGGAATAAAACAGAAGTCTTTACCACTGTATTTGTAGATATAAACAGATAATAAATATCATGAACAGATATGTGGCAATAATTTTTTTAATTAAATAAAATGAATGAATACCAGAAAAATTATCTCCAATGATTTTGAAAATAGAAGTCTTACAAATGCTAAATAAATCAGAATTCAAAAATCTTCTTGCAAAGAAGGACCAAATGGTTCACTAGAAGAAATTACTCCAATTGCAAACTAACTCTAAAAAAATTAAAATATAGTATACTTCTCCAGTGTATTCTGTGGATTAGATTGAAACACCTGAAAAAAGCAATAGGAAAAATAGATGCTATAGACCTGTCTCACTGGCAAACATAGATGCAAAAATCGTTTAAAATATTTTACTAAGCTGAATTTAAAACATTTATATACATATGTTCATACATATCCCCATGCATCTGTCAGGTTGTCGGTACTGTGGTGGTCTGTGTGTTGCTGTAATGCTGGAAGCTGTACCAACGGTATTTCAAATACCAACATGGTCACCCATGACAGATAGGTTTCAGTGGAGCTTCCAGACAAAGGCAAACTAGGAAGAAAGACTTGGTGGTCTACTTCTGAAAAAGTGACCAGTGAAAACCTTGTGAATAGCAGCAAAACATTTTCCGATATAGTGCAGGAAGATGAAGCCCTCAGGTTGGAAGACGAATCATAAAATATGACTGAAGAAGAGCAGCCTCCTCAAAATAGAGTCGATCTTAATGCCATGGGTGGAATCAAGCTTTGGGACCTTCATTTGCAGATGTGACATGACTCAAAATGAGAAGAAATAGCTGCGAACATCCATTAATATGTATATACATATGAGCCTTGGTGGCACAATGGTTAAGCACTTGGCGGGTAACTGAAAGACCAGCGGTTTGAACCCACCGAATTTACCGAGGGAGATAGATGTGGCAGTCAGCTTCCATAAAGATTTACAGCCTTGGAAATCCTATAGGGCAGTTCTACTCTGTTCTATAGGGTCTCTGTGAGTCACAATCTACTTGACTGCAATGGGTTTATATGTATCAGAATTGACTTGACACCAATGGGTTATATATATATCGTGCTGAAGTTGGTTTCATTCTGGGAAAATAGTTTTCATTAGAAAAAACTAATTCATTTCATCACATCAACAGCTTAAAGGAGGAAAATCATAATTACTAAAACAGAGAATGAGGACAGCTACTGAATGGAAGTTCCCAGCCAGCTGAGGTAGCATGGACTCACCATCTTGAACCCCTCAGCCACCAAGAAGGGTAGACAGGGAGTACAGGAAGGCAACTTCACCTGAGCTCCCAACAGGAGACAGAGTACTCCGTAACCAGGAATACAATGATTTCCCATTCCCCACTTCTTTCCTCTGTGTGGCCTCCACCACTTTCCAGTGTTTGAAAAAAAAAAATTCATTATCAATTTATGATTAAATGTTGTTATTTTTCAACAAACAAACAAAAAAACAACCTTAAAGTCTTTGGGGGGCACAAATGGGTAAGGGCTGGCCTGCTAGCTGAAAGGTTGATGTTTCGAACCTACTCAGAAACCCACTGCCATCAGTCGATTCTGACTCATAGTGACTCTATAGGACAGAATAGAACTGCCCCATAGGGGTTCCAAGGCTATGAATCTTCAGGGAACATCAGTGGCTGGTGGGTTGGAGCTTCTGATCTTTCGGTTAGCAGGTGAGTGTTTAACCACAGCACCACCAAAGCTCCTAACCTACCCAGAGCCATCTCGAAAGACAGGCCTGGCAATCTGCTTCCAAAAGGTCACACCCTTGAAAACCCTATGGAGCATTATACGCTGCCCACGTGGGGTCACTATGAGTTGGAACTGACTCAGTGGCAACTAACAACACTCTGGCTTCTGTAACAATACACTGGCTACTGTAACAAATTACCACCAACTTAAGAAAACAAACTCTTAGCAAAATAGGAATAGAAGATGAAGTATAGTCTGATAAAAGACAGCTCAAAAAAAGACAAAAAAAAAAAAAAAACCCAAAAAACCCTACACCAAACATTATACTTGATGATAAAATACTGACCCTTCTCCCCATATTAATCAGGAATCATCAGGAATCAGACAGCTATGCTTACTTTGACCACTTCACATTTATGGTGGAGATCTTAGCCATGTGGAAAGGGCAGGGGGATGGGATGGGGGAGAGGAGGAAAGATAAGAAATGAGAGTGAAAAATGAATACTGTGATTACTTACAGACCTCACCTTCTGTATCCTTTTTGCTATAATAAAACTAATAGTATAGTGATTTTCTGAGTTCCATGAATCTGTAAAATAAAATTACAAGTTTTGCTTTATGAAGACAAAGAGTTCTCTTACTCACAATACTATAAAGGGATTTTGTTAAATGTTGTTAAAAACCTATATACTGTAAAACAAACAAAAACTTTGATGCCGATACCTATGCCTTAAACTATTAACTAACCTTTAGAAGTAGCTTATCTTGTTTTGCATAACTATATCTAGATGAGCAGGATCAATGAAACAGTTGAAACTTATTATTTCAGAAAATAATAGATGATTAATGAAAATGTCCTGTTTCTTCATTAATCTTGTGATTGTCTTGGCAAGGTTCCTAATTAAGCTTTGATAGTGTTTGAGCATATACTGCTCTCTTATAAGATTTATGTGTTCTAACATAATCGTCAACCAATCAGAAATTTTTTGTTCAAAGCTCTTGATAAAATTGCACATAAGCGCTTTGGAAATCTTGATTAATCAGAGAACTGATTTATTCTGATTTGTGCTGCCCAGTTTGCAAACTGACTATAAAACCTGCATGTCGTTGCTGTTGTTAGGTACCATTGAGTTGGTTCTGACTCATAGCAAACTTATGTACTACACAATGAAATGCTGCCTGGTCCTGCACCATGCTCACAAATGGTTGTTATGCTTGAGCCCATTGTTGCATCGGGATAAGCACTTCACTAAAAATGAAACTTCAGGAGGAAAGGGCACATTCTTTTCAACTTCATTTCTAAAGGAAATCCTAGGGAGAATAACATCAAAGTCTTTCACCAAAGAAACTCTTTGCCTATTGGCGGTTGCTGTAAGGCAAAGTTGAAAACCTGTCCAGACACTACTGCTCTAAGCAAACCACCTTCCCCTCTTTGTCCTGGGCTAAAATTTGCACTTCATGACCTGTTGAGCATCAAGATAAGCAAAGGCAAATAAAAATGAGTGTCAGTTACTGAAATACAGCTGCCTTTCAAAAAGAATCTCAGGAGTGAGGAGGGAAAAATCAGTTGATCATGAATTCTGCCTGAGTCACACCCTTGAGACCTGGTGTTCAAATGAATTCAGTGCAGGCCTCTGAGGCTGGCTTGGCCTGTGTTAGTTGTTTGATATTTTCAAACAGCCAGATGCTAACGTATGGCTAAAACATGAAGGTGTTGTTAAAGTATTTGGACTTAAATTGAGCCAAAAGGAACAAGCAACAGGGGCAGGATCCAGAGGCACCTCCTGCCCACGGAAAGACCTGTCTGCTGGGGAAGACAGTGGTGAGGCAGCAGGGTAAAAGGGCTTGAGAGGAAAGTGTGCAGGTCAGGCCCAACACACGGTAGGGTGAGGAAGGAAGGTCCTACTTCGTTCCTTGGTGGACTGGAAACACAGATCATTTGTCTGGAGATAGCACTGACCACTGGCACCATGAAAAAAACTACCCAACCTCTAGTCCATAGGCCCAGAGGGGCAACACCTAAAGCCCCTGGGTGGGGGGAGTACCCAGGCTGGACTCGCATAACCTACCGACTCTTGCAGCTTCTGCTTAGTTCTGGAACTGGAAACCCTGCATGATATGCAGGATCCCCAAGCCCTGGTGTGGGGGGCCAGGGTCCTTGCTTCTGCGGTAGGTGCCAAAACCAAACCAGGCCTATCTGGAGCCAGAGTACCACTTGCCTGAAGGGTTGCTTTGGTGCTTCCCAAGGCTTTTCACTAGTCCTTGACTGCTAGCAGTGAATTTCAAAATATAGTTGAAGTTCAGGTATTGGAAGCCATAATCATTGAGGTGGCAGTTAGCCACCTGATTTCCGTACCATAGTGGTTATTACGTTCATCTCACAGGTTGGAGATCACCTGTTCACGACCTATCAGAAGCCGAAGACTTGTATGAGTCATTTCATTACCTCAGTCAGCCCCCTATTGTAACCGAACCAGGGTTCTTGTCCTGTCCTATTAACCAAATCAAACCCAGTGCCGTCCAGTCAATTCCGACTCATAGCGACCCTATAGGACAGGGTAGAACTGCCCCACAGTGTTTCCAAGGAGCACCTGGCAGATTCGAACCGTCCACTCTTGGGTTAGCAGCCGTAGCACTTAACTGCTACGCCACCAGGGTTTCCCCTGTCCTATTAGCCCATTGAAAAAAGATGGACGCCACACCGCCAGTTGCAAGGGAAACAGAAAGTGGAAATTTATTGTTTGTTCAAACAAGGAGCAACGTGGGGCCTAGCACAGAAAGACAATGTACTCCCAGCCCCAGGGGAGCTTGGAGCTTTTATGCTCTCCAGTACCCAGGGGCGGGATTGGTGCCCAAAATCTGATACGCCAATCCCTTTCATTTCCATATTTGGAGGCCCAGGTGCTGAGTCTTTTGTAAAGGAAGGGAACTTTCACTTTACAAATGGGCTGGGATGCAGTTGTCTGCTGCAGAACATCTTCCTTTCTAAGTTCAGGTCCGGGCTCAAATTTGGGCCACGGCTCTTCAGGTCCTTCGCATGTGCCAAGGTCTTGGTTTGCACGTGCTTGGGATCCCGGTGGCAAATTTAAACCGGGATTAGAGCCCTCGGCATGATCTGGCCAAACTGCCTTTAGAAAACGAGGCTTGGCGGGCTGCGAGGGGGCGGAAACTTAGCCTTGGTGGCTTCAGTATGAAAGGAAAAACGAAAGGGGGAGGGGTGGAGAAGGGCGATAGCTCCTTCTTTGACTCTCAAGAAATAGGAGAGAATTGCCATTACTGTCCAACCTGACTACACACTGTGAACCAAACCACATTTCTCTGTTGCAAGTCAAAGATGACCAAAATTGTCACCAGCTTCTGGAATGGCGTGAGATTATAGGACAATGCTGACTTTACGTAAGATTTTAGATCAGGAAATTCTTTAAAGTTCTCTTCTACTGACTGAATCTTCTCCACAGGTTGACACTGAAACTGAGTAATTGTCATGGTTTGAATTATGTCCCCCCAAAAATATGTGTATCAATTGGGCTGGGCCATGAGCCTCCATATTGCTTGATTTTCCTATATGTTGTAAATTCTGCCTCTATGATGTTAATGAGGGAGGATGGGCGACAGTTGTGTTAGTGAGGCAGGACTCAACCTACAAGATTGGATTGTGTCTTGAGTCAATCTTTTGAGGTAGAAAAGAAACAAGCAGAGAGACAGGGGGACCTCATACCACCAAGAAAGCACCATCTGGAGCAGAGAGTGTCCTTTGGTCCGGGGGTCCCTGTGCCTGAGAAGCTCCTTGACCAGGGGAAGATTGAGGACAAGGATCTTCCTCCAAAGCTAACAGAGAGAGAAAGCCTTCCACTGGAGCCCATGCCCTGAATTTGGACTTTTAGCCTACTTTACTGTGAGGGAATAAACTTCTCTTCGTTAAAGCCATCTGCTTGTGGTATTTCTGTTATAGCAGCACTAGGTAACTAAGACAACGTCCATGACAAGCAGTGCAAGAAGTATTTCCTGAGGGCCCACTTGGCTTTCCTCCGACCCAGAATATGGTTGCAGAATAGGTTGATTTCCCTGAAAGAAAACGAATCTAAATCTGAATCTGGGTCTCAAGCCAAGGACAGGCAGATTTAGTATTCCATCTTCACACCAGTTAAGTGTATATATAGCTATATTAACATTTATACACACATACCTCTACCCCCAAATAATCCTTCTCAGAAAACTATAAGGGCCTAAACCACCAACTGGAGGTTTAAGTAATTGGCAGCTTTAATAAATACAACTCACTGTGTATAGCGTATAGATCCTGGAAGGCTGTCACCCCCTTTTCCAACCTCTTCTGCTTTGTTCCTGCACTCTTACAACTCTGCCTTGATGGGTTGTAGGCCACTGCCCCAGTATTTACTTTACCTTTGCTCTATTCTCGGATGCACTTTGGCTCTCTGGTGCCAGATGAAAGCGTGTGTCTGAAAGTGAGAGAGTTCCTTACATGTGAAGTGGTTCACTGACAATGGATTTGAGAATTTTTGAGTGATATTCAGATGATGAGCATGGAGGGAAGCAGGGTACAGATAATAAAGGTATTAAGACAATTTCCTAAAGAAATATAAGGACAGTGAGTAGATTAGGCTGCAGGTATGTCCAGATACAGGCTGTGGAAAAGTCACTTAGGACGCAGTGTGGCAAATGGATTGGAGTGGACGACACTTGGTGTGGAGACTGGGTGTAGGAAGGCCCACTTTGTATCTGGTTATATTAAAGGAGGTAAGAGTTGACAGTTTCCTTTCCCCAGTTTATTTATCCAGGCATAATCAAGGAAAGAAATGTACTTCACTACTTGACCTTGTCAAAGGACCAATATATTAGTATTTCAACCATCAAAATTTCTCTAAAATAGTTTGTACTCCTTAGACAACTAATACATCAAAACATATTGAGTTAGGAAATTGGAGTCTCCTAAACAATTAAATATTTATTTCACACTTTAAATAAAATATCCATATAATAGGATAAGCCTATGGCTGAAGAGTTGTTATATCTTTGGCCCCAGACATTAATAGGGATGTTGACTGACTACGGAGCCCTGGTGGTGCAGTGGTTAAGCATTTGGCTGCTAACCGAAAGGTCAGCAGTTCAAATCCACCAGCTGCCCCTTGGAAACCCTATGGGGCCAGTTCTACTCTGTCCTATAGGGTTGCTGTGGGTTGGAATCGACTTGACGGCAATGGGTTTGGGATTTGGGTTTGACTGACTACTGATCGTATTGAAGATGGGGCTGGAATGGTGAGGGGTCAGACACTGGAGATAGCTGAAGATACTGAGAATTTTAAGACTGGAGAGAAAAGACAGCAACATATAGTGAAATGACATCTATGGTGGTTAAGGTTGTGTGTCAACTTGGCTGGGCCATGAGTCTCAGTGGTTTGGCAGTTATGATGTAGTTTGGCAATTATGTAATGATGTAATCACCTCCATGATGAAATCTGCTATATAAAGCCAATCAGTTGAGAGGGAGTGTCCTTGGGGGAATGACCTACATCCATTATATTTAGACTTTCTGGCAAAGCCTGCTGGTCTTGGCTCACTCTACACCCTGCAGGTGGCTCCTCATCTCAGTTTCAGTTCCTGGTACCTGAGCTAGCAGCTTACCCGCTAATCTTGGGATTCATCATCCTCCACAGCCTCTGAGCCAGAGGTCTGCTCCTGACCTGCCCATCTTGGGTTCACCAGCCTGTGCAGCTAAGTGAGACAGGAGAAGCCACCAACCTAACTCACGGATTTGTGACTTTTCAGCCTCTACAACCCCATGAACCATTTCCTTGTTATAAATCTCTAAGACAACATCCAACTTGAAATATCTTAAGGACTTCTGGGAGAAGGAGCAGGAGTGTTTTGTGACAGGAGTGTTTTGCGACACTCCTGGAGCTGAATAACGAAAAACGGTGAGGAGTACAGGACGTCAGGTATTGGCCATAATACAGGTATTTTCCTGACCACCAGAGCTATCTAATGATATAATGGCTGATTGTGAGTGAGCTTCCCTCACAAGACATTTTAGGAGAAACTGCATGGCATGAAAAGATTCTTGCATCTGTTGCTGCTTTCAACTCTAAGATCTATTTTTCTGTTTGACAGTCCCTTCACCAAACAGGTTGTTGGTTTAAGATGTTTTACTATTCATAGCAATATGCATTATCATAAAGGGTTATAAAGTGTCCTAAATTGCTGAGGACTTTTGGGTAATGAGATTGGTGAGACATTTGATAGAATGGAGATGGAAGAATCCAAGAAAGCCGTTGGAAGGAGACTGCATGAATGCAGGCATCAATGACGAAAATCTGATAAAGGTGTTATCAGGAAATCTAAGGGGTAAACAAGAAAAACATTAAAAAAAAAAAATAAACCTGATTAAAATTGAGGATGTTTGGAGGGAAGGAGAGAGAAGAACCCCTATAGTGATGTGGAACAGGCCCAAGGGCCATGTCTCCCTCACCTAAACTGACATGAGGCTATTTGATTTCCTTAGTTAGCCTAATCTGTGAGAATATATATTAATTTCACAGTAGAAATATAAATATGTTTGGTTATAGAGTATTGCCCCAGACACCACTGTAAAGATGTGTAATATAAGGATCGTGTATTGTATTACCTCCTAATGAACCACAAGTGTTTATTGCGGAAATACTTCTGGCCCCTAAGTTCCTGATAAGAGTTTGAACCTTTACTACATTATTTACAGTTGCTAGTACCCACTGTGTAGAAATAAAATAGATGTATGTATGTATGTATGAGTTAATGGATCAAGAAATGATTTAAAAAATACAAATACTAAGTTTAAAAGGTTCCAGAACTCTGAAAATTTCACATAAATTTGTTCGTCTATAGTTGTCCAACTTCCTATTTTCCTGGTTCTCACAAGTTTTGAGGCCCTTCCGCTTTTACCCTTCTACTTCCGCTTTTACCCTTTTATCTCTACATGTGGACAGAAATCAAAAACTTTCTCTCCCATCCTCTTTTGTCTCTCTAGAAACTTCTTTTTGGAATGGAGGGTTAAGGATAAGAGTAATTGAAGAATAGGTGTAGCCTCATCTGCCAACCCAAAGCCTTCTAGTCTCAAGTGAGTTTTTTTCAATCAGGAAAACTCCTGCCTGGGTACCTGCCATCTCAGTATCCCCAGGCACAAATACGAATGGTGCCATCTCCTGGGTCTCTAGGATCAGGGTGGTATCACTGACAGGCATGGTTCAGCAGTTGGCTGCTGGTGGTGGCAAAGACAGGCTTGGCCCTTCCGCAACCGTCTGGAAACCAGTGGCCACTGTTCAAGGTGGTTGCTGTTGTTAGGTGCCGTTGAGTGGGTTTTCAATCATAGTGACCCTATGTACAACAGAATGAAACACTGCCCAGGGCTGCACCATCCTCAGAAGCATTGTTAGGCTTGAACCCATTGTTGTACTCACTGTGTTCATCCATCTCATTGAGCGTCTTCCTCTTTCTCTCAGACCCTCAAACTTACCAAGCATGATGTCCTTTTTCAGGGTCTCCCTCCTGATGACGTGTCCAAAGTAGATGAGATGAATTCTTGCCATCCTTGTTTCTAAGGAGCATTCTGGCTGTACTTCTTCCAAGACAGATTTGTTCATTTTTCTAGCAGTCCATGGTATATTAAATATTCTTCCCCAACACCGTAATTCAAATGCATCAATTTTTCTTCAGTCTTCCTTATTGATTGCTCAGCTTTCACATGCATATGAGACAATTGAAAACACCATGGCTTGGGTCAGGCACACCTTAGTCCTTAAAGTGGCATTATTCCTTTTTAACACTTTAAAGAGGTCTTTTGCAGCAGGTTTGCCCAATGCAATGCATCATTTGATTTCTTTACTGCTGTTTCCATGCGTATTGATTGTGGATTCAAGTAAAATGAAAACGTTGATGACTTCAGTCTTTTCTCCATTTATCCTGATGTTGCTTATTGGTCCAGTTGTGAGGATTTTTGTTTTCTTTATGTTCAGATGTAATCCATACTGAAGGCTGTAGTCTTTGTTCTTCATCAGTAAGTGCTTCAAGTCCTCTTCACTTTCAGCAAGCAAGGTTGTGTCATCTGTTTATCCCAGGTTGTTAATGAATCTTCCTCCAATCCTGATGCCGTGTTCCTCTTCATATTGTCCAGCTATTAAGATTATTTGCTCAGAATATAGATTGAATAAATATGGTGAAAGGATAAAACCCTTATGTACACATTTCTTGACTTTAAACCACCCAGTATTCCCTTGTTCTGTTCGATTGATTGCCTTTTGGTCTAAGTACAAGTTCCTCATGAGCACAATTAAGTGTTCTGGAATTCCCATTCTTTGAAACGTTATCCATAAGTTGTTATGATCCACACAGTTGAAAGCTTTTGCATAGTCAATAAAACACAGATAAACATCTTTATGGTATTCTCTGCTTTCAGCCAAGATCCATCTGACATAGGCAATGATATCCTTCATTCCACATCCTCTTCTGAATCTGGCTTGAATTTCTAGCAATTTGCTGTCGATGTACTGCTGCAACTGGTTTTGAATGATCTTCAGCAAGATTTTGCTTGCGTGTGATATTAATGATATTGTTTGATAATTTCTACATTCAATTGAATCACCTTTCTTTGGAATGGGTACAAATATGGATCTCTTCCAGTTGGTTGACCAGGTAGCTGTCTTCCAAATTTCTTGGCGTAGATGAGTGAGTGCTCCCAGTACTGCATCTGTTTGTTGAAACATCTCAGTTGGTATTCTGTCAATTCTTGGAACCTTGTTTTTCTCCAGTGCCTTCAGTGCAGCTTGAACCTCTTTCTTCAGAACCATTGGTTCTTGATCATATGCTACTTTCTGAAATGGTTGAACATCAGTGTTTGGTACAGTGACTCTGTGTATTCCTTCTATCTTCTTTTGATGTTTCCTGTGTCCTTTAATATTTTCCTTGTAGAACTCTTCAGTATTGCAACTTGAGGCTTGCATTTTCCAAGGTAGGGAAGTAAAGTGGGATAGGGGTTCCTCAGTTTGTGCAAGGTGATGTTGTTGGAAGAGATAATGGGGCCATGTCAGGATCCTCTCAGAGCTCAGCCTGGCTCACAGAATGTCAGAGACCTAAACCAAAACAAAACAAAACCCATTGCCATGGAGCTGATTCTGACTTGTAGTGACCCTATAGGACAGAGCTGAACTGCCCTGGTTTCCAACCAAGGAGCAGCTGGTGGATTCGAGCTGCCAGCCTATTAGTTAGCAGTTGAGCTCTTAACTACCATGCGACCAGGGATCCAGAATATCAGAACCTAGTGTATTTTCACTGGGGATTCAAGCTTTAATATCCCACTCATTTTATGGTGTTACCCTCTTATTATTAAGGAAAACAAACAATACACATGCTTTCAGATTGACAAATGCTTACAAACTTACAAAATGTTCTCAGCTAACCCCTGTTCCACACTTAACATTTATTGAGTGCCCTCTGTGTGTAGTGCCCATCTCAATGTCCATTCCTGTATAGGATTGCTCCCAGGCTGCACCTATGTGTCATGGTGAGTTCCCTATGATCAGTTGACTGAGGAAGAGGAAACTTGGACCTGGTTTACAGATGGTCTTGTGTGATACGCAGGCACCACCTGAAAGTTGACAGCTGTAACACTACAACCCCTTTCTGGGACATCAGTGAAAGACAAGGATGAAGGGAAATCCTCCCAATGGGCAGAACTTTGAGTAGTGCACCTGGTTGTCATTATTGCTTGGAATAAGAGATGACTAGATGTGCAATTGTATACAGATTCATGCAATTGTATACAATCATTTGTTTGAATTGTCAGGAATTTGAAAAGTACTTGAAAGTACATGATTGTAAATTGGTGACAAGGGAGTCTGGGGAAGAGGTGCGTGGATAGACCTCTCTGAATGGGCAAAAAATTGAAGATATTTGTGTCCCGTGTGAATGCTCACCAAAGAGTGACCTCAGCAGAAGAGGATTTTAGTAATCAAGTGGATAGGATGACTTGTTCTGTGGATACCAGTCAGCATTTTTCTCCAGTCAATCCTGTCATTGCCCAGAGGGCTCATAAACACAGTGTACAGGATGGCAGGGATGAAAATTATGCATGGGCTCAGCAACACGGACTTCCACCGACCAAGGCCAACCTGGCTACAGTCACTACTGAGCGCTCAATCTTCCAGCAGCAGAGACCAACGTTGAGTCCCAGATACGGCAATATTTCCCAGAGTGATCAGTCAGTAACCTGGTGAAGGGTTGATTATACCACTTCCATGATGGAAGGGGCAGTGTTTCTTTCTTACTGAAATAGACAGTTACACTGGTTATAAATTTGTCTTCCCTGAGTCCAAAGCTTCTGCCACAACTGCCAGCTGTGGACTCACAAAATGTGTTATCAGCAGTGATGGTATTCCACACAGCGTTGTGTCTGATGAAGGAACCCACTTCATGGCAAATGAAGTATGCAATACACCAATACACTATTCAGCTTCCTGTCCTTGCAGCTGACACCAGTTGAGGTGAAGAGCTCATAGGAGCCATTGAACACTGCTGCATCCATTTCAGGTACTGTTTGTGGGAAGAGTGAGTTGTGGCATTTGGAGGTAGAAATTTACCAATGACAAAAATAACTATGGTGCTCTCCCAGGAAAAGTTCTAAGTGCTTTCTGTGCCTTAACAGCTTTGACCTTCATAGCAACCCTGAAGGATTTATTTCTATTCCTGTCATCATCACTGGTGTCCCTGGGTGGTGCTGTGAAAGAAAGGCCTGGCAGTCTACTTTTTGAAAACTCAGCCATTGAAAATGCTATGGAGCGTTTTGATTCACATGGGGTCACCATGAGTTGAAACAGGCTCCATGGAAACTGGTTTATGCTTTTATTATTATTATCATTATTTGTTTTATTATTATTAGCACAGATGAATACTTTAAGACCCAGAGAGGATTAGTGACTTGCCAGAGGGCCTGGCTTCAGAGCCCTTGCCTTCCACTCAACATTCAGATTTCACTCCTATTTGGCACATGAGCTTCTCTTCTTTACATGTTCTTCATCCCCTAACAACCCAGGAGGCTATATGTCAGGAACCAAATGACCCTCAGAAGTCAATAAAGAAAAGAAGAGGAGAAGGAAGAGGGGAAGCTGGAGAAGGTAGGGGGAGGAGAGAACGAGGCCACAAAACCTTTTGAGTTTCTTCAGGAAGACTCTACCAGGGTCCTGCAAAGATGACATAGCTCTGGCCCCCATTCTAGTTGATGGTCTGATCCAGGGAGATCCCTGAATGGGCCTCCCAGGAGAAGGAAACAAGGTCATTTGGTCTTCGAGGGGCAGGTGGGACCTCCTGAGAGGGCCCTCTCCCAGACTGAGACCCAGACTCAAGATTTTCTGCAGAATGCATGAAGATCTAATGAATCCCACAGCAGCCAGGAGCTTGCCCTGCCCCTATTCTTTTGTCTGGTCCATGCACTCCACAGTTGACTGCTAAATATGTATTTTAAATGTTCTCTTTAAATACATTCACTTTCTTTTTCTCAAGTCGTCTGAATTTTCGATTCTTCTGGCTACCACCAATGAAAGCAGATATCAGTGCCATAAGCAGAAAGTAAGTGTAAAAAGAAACACCAGAATATCAGAATAATGGTACTACAGTAAAGCCCCACAACTCTACCACTCTTTTGATCTTTAATCCCCATGGACTCTTCCAGGCATGTCACATGTTTTCTGTTTTGCATTCAATACTCCCAAGAAGTGTTCATATCTGTCTTGTGTCCAAGAGGGAAGCAATGGCCAAGGAGGTGGAGTTGCTTAAGCCTGTGGAGGCATCCTGGTAAGTATGTAGATGAGACAATGCAGCGGTAGTTTGTCAGGGTCTGTGCTTCAAGGTGGTATGGTTGGCCAGGCTGTGGGTTCCAGCTGGGGCTAGGGCTTGAATGTCTTCCTGGAGAACGGTTTGCAAAAGTGGCAGTGGGTTGATCTGTTGTGGGAATTGAATAAAGTTCTTGCCTCTCACTGGTCAAGAATGAGCAAGTAAGGCACACAGAATTTTCCACATGAGCAAAGCTTTACTGAAGAGGCTTGCAAGTGGAGATGAGGAGGGCCTAAGCAACGCATACCCCTGTGTCACAGAACAAAAGACTTGCCTGGGTTTTTAAAAGTTCTTGGGCAGGAAAAGATTCATATTTATTCATAGGCATAGGCAGGGATATGTTAACTATGGTGCACGCGCAGCAGTTTTCTAAGATGGCTCCTGTCCCAGAGGCTTCTGGGATTTGTAACAGGACTTATTATGGGGTATCGTGCCTGCACAGCAATTCCTAAGCTGTTGCTGCAGCTCCTCACTGCCCCTGGTGGAAGTTCAGACAGTGGTCACAGGTGAATGTTCTGCGCATGTCTCTGGGGCTGGTTTTATCCAGCTGCTTCTGAAAGACAACTTTAAAGAAGTTGGCGGGCTATTTTCTGATACCCTGCCTCATTGTTCTGGGGAATGGCTTTGTTTCTGTGCCCTGTCCCATTTCCTGTACTTTGTTTTCAGATTTGCGGGCCCCTCTGTTCCTGCCTTAGATCGAGAGGAGGGAGGTAACCTTAAGTGTACGGTGCAAATGTAGGAGGCTGTGCTGTGCCCATAAAAAAATGCAGTCATACTTAACTAGCAGGGGAGATACCATGATCACAAAGGTGGTTTTCTGAGGGTGAGGCTCATGCCTTGCACTCAGGTTGTCCTCACTGCTGTGGTTTCCCCACACACGAGAAACTCGACTGCATAATTTGTGGTAGTGGGAATTGCGTTAGGGCTTTCCCCTGATCTTCCATTTAGGACAGACTTTGCTAACCTTGGCTGCCACGCCCAGTAAAGCTGCTCTCTCATCACTTTTTCTTACCCCTGACTCAAATTCTCTATTCTTCCCCATGTCTCTCTCTTCCAACTCTCATTTTTTACTTCTTTGGCAGAAGTCCCATCTGTGCTTCCGCTGCCTGCTCAGAGGCTCTTTACTCTCCCTGAGACACTCCAGAATCTGCAACTTCATCCACCAGTCTCACATTTGCTAAGGACCCTCTGTTCCCACCTGCAGCTAATAAACTGACTCTGGCTGTGCCTTGGGCCTGGCATCAGGGTGCTGTTGGAGTTGGGGAAGCAGGCTGGGAGGAGCACTCTTGTGAGAGAAGCACTCTTGGCTGTGGAGTCCAGAGGGACCAGTAAGGGGTGGTAGTGAGAGATGAGATTCCAGTATGTAGCCTTCTGGTGTAGATGGGAATCGAGCCAGTGGATGAAAATGTCCAGGTGCGGCTGTCCCAACATTGATTTTAGTCCTACTGGGGAAATGGATGTGTCCCCTCATCTTAAGGTTTTCTCATATAGTGAGTAGTGTCTAAATGAGCCCTGGTTCTTGCCTTATTGTCCGGTGGAAAGATTCTCTCTCCTCCAGGTCTGTGCTAGGCTCCAACCACAGAGAACACAGCTCTTTGCTGGAGGACAGCCCTGTGTGGGGGCAGCAGTAACTCCTCTGGGCTGGGTGGCTGTTACCAGCAGAAGAAAGGGCATAATGCGTGCCTTGTTGGAAAGCATGGAAGACTTTGCCTTCCTGCTTCCCAGTGAGCAACAAGACCTCTCTAGAGTCTCAGTGGGAACTGGAGTGAAGAAGGCATCTCTTTCAGGAAGGCTCCCTCTCCCTGCTCCAGCGATCCAGTTACTTCTGAAATCTCACCCAGCACCCTCCATCTTCCTTCTTTTGGTCTTCTTCTTCTTCCCCAGATGACCTCTGCACTTATAGACTCAGAATTGGTGGACAAGACTGAGCTTCATCTCCATGGTTGGGGAGGGAGTTGGATGAACATTTTCCAACAACACGAAGAAGCAACAGAGATTCCTGCATGAACTCCTCCCCTTGCCGCCACTCTAGGCACAACCCATTGAGAGCCTTGGGAGAGTGTCGGGCTTGCTCAGTAAGCAGACCTTGATGGTGATGGCAGAGTCTCTCCACTGCAATTCGGGAATGGGTGGGATAGCCTGTGGGGCTAGCTGTTACTGATAAGGGAAGCCTGGGGGAAATTCCATCAGAAACCTTGACTCTGCACTGAGCTGCTATGGAATGCTGCTTCCATAGCTCATTCTTCCCTAGGAGCATCTTGGAAGAGAAGCCATCGAGGATGGCGCCCTCTTCACTGCCCCTGTGCTCTCACGAAGGCCTTTTTTTCCACCAGGAGATTCACAGGACCATCACATAGGCTCATGGGCCCTACAGCATTAGTGAACTCCCTGCAGAAATTGTCCTTCGAACCCATCCAATGCTTCTCAAAGTACAGCCTTTGAGGGTTTCCTAATGGCAAGGCTTCACTGTGGTGGTGGTTGCTTTCTGGATCCAATGAATGTTTGTATGAAAGCTTCCACAAATATTTTCCAACTTTGATTTCTCCCAGTGGGTGTTCATTTTTGGCGTCCATGAGATGGCATGTGGCAAAGTCCTTGCTGGTAGTCTGTCACACACTTGCCCCATTTCACATGCTTACCTTCCTCAGCTTCCTAACAGACCCCACACCCATGGCATGTCCAGAAAGCCACTGGAAGTGGTGCCAGCCTCCTAAGGGCTATCTCCAATTCCTATTATGTAGCCACCCAACCCTCCTGAGAATAACCTCAGTCCCTGCAACCATGGATACTTTGTACGTGAGCCCATTGAGCAATGATGAAAGTAGCTGGGGAAAGATGATGACAGGTTTCTACATAATGCATACTCCTATCCACTTGAGTATTAAAATCTTCTTCTGCTCATGTCACCCTTTGGTGAACATTTACATGAGATACAAATATCTTCACTTCTCTGGCCCATTCAGAGAGATGTATCCACATACCTCCTCCCCATACCTCCTTGTCTCCAATTTTCCAGTGATGTTCCTTCCAAGTCCCTGACCATCCAGCCAAACCATTCACCACAGCCCATGAATCAGTATACAGTCCCACAACTGGCCATTTCCCCTTCCAATCAAAGTGAACAAGCAGGTGCACTGCTTGAAGTTCTGCCCATTGGGAGGATTTCCTTTCACCACTGTCCTTCAGGGAGGTCCCAGAAAGGGGCTGTAGTGTTGCCGCTATCCACTTTCCAGTGGTGCTTGCATATCATGCAGAACTATCTTTAACCAGGCACGAGTTTTCTCTTTCTCAGCCAACTGATCATAAGGCGGTTCCCATGAGGCCATAGGTGCAAACGGGAGATGGTAGGTAATGTGGCAGGAGTGGAGACCATGGGCATTTGGGCCACTTCTTCACACAACTTACTTGTGCCTTCATGTCCTACTCTGGCCCAATCTCCTATATACCACACTCCCATTTAATGGTGGAGTGCTGCCGTGCACATCCAAATTTATGACTCTGTGGGTTAGACAACACCGAGTTCATGATGGGCAGCTCAGGCTGCATGGCGACTTTGTGTCCCATGGTTAAGTGCTCAGTCTCTATTTAGGCCCAGTAACAAGCCAAAAGCTGCTTTCCAAACATGAGAGTAGTTATGCACAGAGGATAACAGGGCTTTGCTCCAAAATCCCAAGGGTATGCACTGTGATTCACCAATAGGGGCCTGCCAAAGACTTCAAAAGGCATCTCTATCTGCCCCTGACACTTCAAGCACCATAGCGTCAGCTGCATCATATGGCTCAAGTGGCAGAGCTGCTTTCACAGCAGCCTGAACCTGCTGCAGAGCCTTCTCTTGGTCTGTGCCCTACTCAAACCTAGCAGCTTTTCAAGTCACTTGATAAATAGGCTCGAGTAGCACACCCAAATGAGCGATATGTTGCCTCCAAAATCTGAAGAGGTCTGCTAGGCATTATGACTCCTTTTCAGTTGTGGGACTAGCCAGATACAATAACTTATCCTTCACTTTATAAGATCTATCTCAACATGGACTGGACCCCTAGAAATCTTACTGAGGTGGAAGATGCCTGAATTTTTGTGGATTTTATTTCCCACCCTATAGCATGCAACAGTTTTGCCAATAAGTCCGGAGTCATTGACACTTCTTCTTTACTAGGTCCAATCAGCATAATGTCATCAATGTAATAGACCTACACCACATCTTGTGGAAGGGAAAGGTGATCGAAGTCCCTGCAGACAAAATTATGACATATGTCTAGATGTAGCGCTGAGGTAGGCAACTGAAGGTGTATTGCTGGCATTGCCAGCCAAAGGCAAACTGCTTCTGATGGTTCTTCGAAACAGGTATGAAGAAAAAGGCATTAATTAGATCAATAGTTGCATACCAGGTACCAGGAGATGTATTAATTCGTTTCAGCAATGAAACCACATCTAGAACAGCAGCTACAATTGGAGTCACCACCTGGCTACATTTTCTATAATCGTCTGTCATTCTCCAAGATCCATCTGTTTTTTGTACAAGCCAAATAAGTGAATTGAATGGGAACGTGGTGGGAATCACCACTGCTGCATCCTTCAGATCTGTGATGGTGGTAGTAATCTCTGCAATCCCTGCAGGAATGAAGTATTGCTTTTGGTTTACTATTTTCCTACGTGGGGGCAATTTTAATGGCTTCCACTTGGCTTTTCCTACCATAATAGCCCTTGCTCCATTTGTTGGAGATCCAATGTGGGTTGGGGTTCTGCCAGTTGCCGAATATATCTATTCCAATTATGCATTCCTGAACTGGGGAAATCACTACAGGATGGGTTTGGAGACCCACTTGACACACTGTGAGATGAACATGAGCTAAGGCTCCATTAATAACCTGACCTTCATATGTCCCCACTCTGACTGTTGGGCCACAGTGATATTTTGGGTCTCCTGGAATTAGTGTGAGTTTAGAACCAGTATTCAGTAATCCTTGAAAAGTCTCATTATTTCCTTTTCCCCAATGAATGGTCACTTGTAAAAGGCCGTAGATCTCTTTGGGGAAGGCTGGGAGAAAGATTAACGGTATAAGTTTTTGGCAGTGTACTGGAGTCCTTCCTCAAGGTGATCCAGCCTCCCCTTCATTCAAGATGTTATGGGTCTTTAAACTCACTCAAGTCTGGAAATTGATTGAGGGGCCATGAGTCTATTCTGGTAATTTAGTAGACTGCTGGTCACGTGACCCAGAATTCATCCACTTATACAGATCAAGTAAGTATTTAGATTTCCTATGTATTTCACTCCTAGAGACACCATGACTAAGTAGCCAATGCCATAAGTCTACATGAGTCAGACTATTCTGATTACTGCTTTGACTCCACTGTCCGTTACAGTAACCATCCCCACCTTATCTTTGTTGACTGAGTGCTGCTGATTGGCTCCTACTACCATAGGGTCCAATCAGCCCATTTGTATTTAAGTGTCTTAATTCTGTTCCCAGTCTCAAATCTGACTTACATAAAATAGCAATCATGGCAGTCTTCAAGGACGTTGGGGTTCCCTTCACAAATTTGTTTCTTACAGTGTGGTAAAAGGTGTTTCTGAGGGCGGAGCCAAGATGGCGGACTAGGCAGACGTTACCTCGGATCCCTCTTACAACAAAGACACGGAAAAACAAGTGAATTGATCACATACATAACAATCTACGAACCCTGAACAACAAACACAGATCTAGAGACGGAGAACGAACTAATACGGGGAAGCAGCGATAGTTTCCAGAGCCTGGAGCCAGAGTACCAGTCAGGTACAGCACAAGCACAGAGACCTGCTCCACCCCCCTGAACTAACCCCGGGAGAGGGACCAGCCGGTTCCACGGGCGGCGTGGGACGCAGCCGGTAGGAGAAGTCCCCGGGAGGCAGTGACTGATCTTGGAGCAGAAAGAGCAGCATCCGAGCCGGAGAACCGTCCCGCAGGGATTTGGACTGCACGCAGGTACGCCATAAACACGGAGAGTTGCTCCACCCCCTGAACGAACCCCGGGAAGGGGACCAGCCGGGTCGCGCGGGCGGCGTGGGACGCAGCCGGTAGGAGAAGTCCCCGGGAGGCAGCGACTGGTATTGGAGTGGGGAGAACAGCGTTCCAGCCGGGACACTCGGTCGCGGCACAAGCACGGGGAGCTACTCCACCCATCTGAACTAACCCCGGGAGGGGGCCCACCTGGTTCACGGGGGCGGCACGGCCACACGGCTGGAGAGACGAGAAGTCCCCGGGAGGCAGCGACTGATTTTGGAGTTGAGAGTGCACCGTCCCAGTAGGGGAGCCTTGACGCTGGGCGTGGGGCTGGAAGCGGAGGATCTGACCGTGACTCCAGCGGGCCAGACCCCCTGGGGGCAATCTCCACACAGCCAGCACACATAGGCGACGCGCCCGCGGGAATCTCAGATATAACAGTCATTCCAAGCAAGACAAGCAACTCTGGCTATATTCTGAGGTGCTACTCTCCTATCTCTCTGTTCCCTCCCCCACCCTCCCCAGGCGGCTTCATTAACATCTGAATAGCCTGAGCCAGAGGGAGAACTCTGATAGGGATCTGACTGCAGTTTTTTTTTAGCGGATTTTCTGGAAAAACTAGTTTCCCAGTGATGGCTCGGAGACAACAATCCATATCAAACCACTTAAAGAAGCAGACCGTGACAGCTTCTCCAACCCCCCAAACAAAAGAATCAAAATCTTTCCCAAATGAAGATACAATTTTGGAATTATCAGATACAGAATATAAAAAACTAATTTACAGAATGCTTAATGATATCACAAATGAAATTAGGATATCTGCAGAAAAAGCCAAGGAACACACTGATAAAACTGTTGAAGAACTCAAAAAGATTATTCAAGAACATAGTGGAAAAATTAATAAGTTGCAAGAATCCATAGAGAGACAACATGTAGAAATCCAAAAGATTAACAATAAAATAACAGAATTAGACAACACACTAGGAAGTCAGAGGAGCAGACTCGAGCAATTAGAATGCAGACTGGGACATCTGGAGGACCAGGGAATCAACACCAACATAGCTGAAAAAAAATCAGATAAAAGAATTAAAAAAAATGAAGAAACCCTAAGAATTATGTGGGACTCTATCAAGAAGGATAACCTGCGGGTGATTGGAGTCCCAGAACAGGGAGGGGGGACAGAAAACACAGAGAAAATAGTTGAAGAACTTCTGACAGAAAACTTCCCTGACATCATGAAAGACGAAAGGATATCTATCCAAGATGCTCATCGAACCCCATTTAAGATTGATCCAAAAAGAAAAACACCAAGACATATTATCATCAAACTCACCAAAACCAAAGATAAACAGAAAATTTTAAAAGCAGCCAGGGAGAAAAGAAAGGTTTCCTTCAAGGGAGAATCAATAAGAATATGTTCTGACTACTCAGCAGAAACCATGCAGGCAAGAAGGGAATGGGACGACATATACAGAACACTGAAGGAGAAAAACTGCCAACCAAGGATCATATATCCAGCAAAACTCTCTCTGAAATATGAAGGCGAAATTAAGATATTTACAGACAAACACAAGTTTAGAGAATTTGCAAAAACCAAACCAAAGCTACAAGAAATACTAAAGGATATTGTTTGGTCACAGAACCAATAATATCAGATATCAGCACAACACAAGGTCACAAAACAGAACGTCCTGATATCAACTCAAATAGGGAAATCACAAAAACAAACAAATTAAGATTAATTAAAAAAAAAAAAATACACATAACAGGGAATCATGGAAGTCAATAGGTAAAAGATCACAATAATCAAAGAGAGGGACTAAATACAGGAGGCATTGAACTGCCATATGGAGAGTGATACAAGGCGATATAGGACAATACAAGTTAGGTTTTTACTTAGTAAAATAGGGGTATATAATGAGGTAACCACAAAAAGGTATAACAACTCTATAACTCAAGATAAAAGCCAAGAAAAACGTAACGACTCAACTAACATAAAGTCAAACACTATGAAAATGAGGATCTCACAATTTACTAAGAAAAACGCCTCAGCACAAAAAAGTATGTGGAAAAATGAAATTGTCAACAACACACATAAAAAGGCATCAAAATGACAGCACTAAAAACTTATTTATCTATAATTACCCTGAATGTAAATGGACTAAATGCACCAATAAAGAGACAGAGAGTCACAGACTGGATAAAGAAACACGATCCATCTATATGCTGCCTACAAGAGACACACCTTAGACTTAGAGACACAAACAAACTAAAACTCAAAGGATGGAAAAAAGTATATCAAGCAAACAATAAGCAAAAAAGAAGAGGAGTAGCAATATTAATTTCTGACAAAATAGACTTTAGACTTAAATCCACCACAAAGGATAAAGAAGGACACTATATAATGATAAAAGGGACAATTGATCAGGAAGACATAACCATATTAAATATTTACGCACCCAATGACAGGGCTGCGAGATACATAAATCAAATTTTAACAGAACTGAAAAGCAAGATAGATACCTCCACAATTATAGTAGGAGACTTCAACACACCACTTTCGGAGAAGGACAGGACATCCAGTAAGAAGCTCAACAGAGACACGGAAGATCTAATTACAACAATCAACCAACTTGACCTCATTGACTTATACAGAACTCTCCACCCAACTGCTGCAAAATATACTTTTTTTTCTAGCGCACATGGAACATTCTCTAGAATAGACCACATATTAGGTCATAAAACAAACCTTTGCAGAGTCCAAAACATCGAAATATTACAAAGCATCTTCTCAGACCACAAGGCAATAAAACTAGAGATCAATAACAGAAAAACGAGGGAAAAGAAATCAAATACTTGGAAAATGAACAATACCCTCCTGAAAAAAGACTGGGTTATAGAAGACATCAAGGAGGGAATAAGGAAATTCATAGAAAGCAACGAGAATGAAAATACTTCCTATCAAAACCTCTGGGACACAGCAAAAGCAGTGCTCAGAGGCCAATTTATATCAATAAATGCACACATACAAAAAGAAGAAAGAGCCAAAATCAGAGAACTGTCCCTACAACTTGAACAAATAGAAAGTGAGCAACAAAAGAATCCATCAGACACCAGAAGAAAACAAATAATAAAAATTAGAGCTGAACTAAATGAATTAGAGAACAGAAAAACAATCGAAAGAATTAACAAAGCCAAAAGCTGGTTCTTTGAAAAAATTAACAAAATTGATAAACCATTGGCTAGACTGACTAAAGAAATACAGGAAAGGAAACAAATAACCCGAATAAGAAATGAGAAGGACCACATCACAACAGAACCAAATGAAATTAAAAGAATCATTTCAGATTATTATGAAAAATTGTACTCTAACAAATTTGAAAACCTAGAAGAAATGGATGAATTCCTGGAAAAACACTACCTACCTAAACTAACACATTCAGAAGTAGAACAACTAAATAGACCCATAACAAAAAAAGAGATTGAAACGGTAATCAAAAAACTCCCAACAAAAAAAAGTCCTGGCCCGGACGGCTTCACTGCAGAGTTCTACCAAATTTTCAGAGAAGAGTTAACACCACTACTACTAAAGGTATTCCAAAGCATAGAAAATGACGGAATACTACCCAACTCATTCTATGAAGCCACCATCTCCCTGATACCAAAACCAGGTAAAGACATTACAAAAAAAGAAAATTATAGACCTATATCCCTCATGAACATTGATGCAAAAATCCTCAACAAAATTCTAGCCAATAGAATCCAACGACACATCAAAAAAATAATTCACCCTGATCAAGTGGGATTTATACCAGGTATGCAAGGCTGGTTTAATATCAGAAAAACCATTAATGTAATTCATCACATAAATAAATCAAAAGACAAAAACCACATGATCTTATCAATTGATGCAGAAAAGGCATTTGACAAAGTCCAACACCCATTCATGATAAAAACTCTCACCAAAATAGGAATTGAAGGAAAATTCCTCAACATAATAAAGGGCATCTATGCAAAGCCAACAGCCAATATCACTCTAAATGGAGAGAACCTGAAAGCATTTCCCTTGAGAACGGGAACCAGACAAGGATGCCCTTTATCACCGCTCTTATTCAACATCGTGTTGGAAGTCTTAGCCAGGGCAATCAGGCTAGACAAAGAAATAAAAGGTATCCGGATTGGCAAGGAAGAAGTAAAGTTATCACTATTTGCAGATGACATGATTATATACACAGAAAACCCTAAGGAATCCTCCAGAAAACTACTGAAACTAATAGAAGAGTTTGGCAGAGTCTCAGGTTATAAAATAAACATACAAAAATCACTTGGATTCCTCTACGTCAACAAAAAGAACACCGAAGAGGAAATTACCAAATCAATACCATTCACAATAGCCCCCAAGAAGATAAGATACTTAGGAATAAATCTTACCAAGGATGTAAAAGACCTATACAAAGAAAACTACAAAGCTCTACTACAAGGAATTCAAAAGGACATACTTAAGTGGAAAAACATACCTTGCTCATGGATAGGAAGACTTAACATAGTAAAAATGTCTACTCTACCAAAAGCCATCTATACATTTAACGCACTTCCGATCCAAATTCCAATGTCATATTTTAAGGGGATAGAGAAACAAATCACCAATTTCATATGGAAGGGAAAGAAGCCCCGGATAAGCAAAGCACTACTGAAAAAGAAGAAGAAAGTGGGAGGCCTCACCTTACCTGACTTCAGAACCTATTATACAGCCACAGTAGTCAAAACAGCCTGGTATTGGTACAACAACAGACACATAGACCAATGGAACAGAATTGAGAACCCAGACATAGATCCATCCACGTATGAGCAGCTGATATTTGACAAAGGACCAGTGTCAATTAACTGGGGAAAAGATAGCCTTTTTAACAAATGGTGCTGGCATAACTGGATATCCATTTGCAAAAAAATGAAACAGGACCCATACCTCACACCATGCACAAAAACTAACTCCAAGTGGATCAAAGACCTAAACATAAAGACTAAAACGATAAAGATCATGGAAGAAAAAATTGGGACAACCCTAGGAGCCCTAATATAAGGTATAAACAGAATACAAAACATTACCAAAAATGATGAAGAGAAACCCGATAACTGGGAGCTCCTAAAAATCAAACACCTATGCTCATCTAAAGACTTCACCAAAAGAGTAAAAAGACCACCTACAGATTGGGAAAGAATTTTCAGCTATGACATCTCCGACCAGCGCCTGATCTCTAAAATCTACATGATTCTGTCAAAACTCAACCACAAAAAGACAAACAACCCAATCAAGAAGTGGGCAAAGGATATGAACACACACTTCTCTAAAGAAGATATTCAGGCAGCCAACAGATACATGAGAAAATGCTCTCGATCATTAGCCATTAGAGAAATGCAAATTAAAACTACGATGAGATTCCATCTCACACCAGCAAGGCTGGCATTAATCCAAAAAACACAAAATAATAAATGTTGGAGAGGCTGCGGAGAGATTGGAACTCTCATACACTGCTGGTGGGAATGTAAAATGGTACAACCACTTTGGAAATCTATCTGGCGTTATCTTAAACAGTTAGAAATAGAACTACCATACAAGCCAGAAATCCCACTCCTAGGAATATACCCTAGAGATACAAGAGCCTTCATACAAACAGATATATGCACACCCATGTTTATTGCAGCTCTGTTTACAATAGCAAAAAGTTGGAAGCAACCAAGGTGTCCATCAACGGATGAATGGGTAAATAAATTGTGGTATATTCACACAATGGAATACTACGCATCGATAAAGAACAGTGACGAATCTCTGAAACATTTCATAACATGGAGGAACCTGGAAGGCATTATGCTGAGCGAAATTAGTCAGAGGCAAAAGGACAAATATTGTATAAGACCACTATTATAAGATCTTGAGAAATAGTAAACCTGAGAAGAACACATACTTTTGTGGTTACGAGGGGGGGAGGGAGGGAGGGTGGGAGAGGGTTTTTTATTGATTAATCAGTAGATAAGAACTGCTTTAGGTGAAGGGAAAGACAACACTCAATACATGGAAGGTCAGCTCAATTGGACTGGACCAAAAGCAAAGAAGTTTCCGGGATAAAATGAATGCTTCAAAGGTCAGCGGAGCAAGCGCGGGGGTCTGGGGAACATGGTTTGCGGGGACTTCTAAGTCAATTGGCAAAATAATTCTATTATGAAATCATTCTGCATCCCACTTTGAAATGTGGCGTCTGGGGTCTTAAATGCTAACAAGCAGCCATCTAAGATGCAGCAATTGGTCTCAACCCACCTGGAGCAAAGGAAAATGAAAAACACCAAGCCCACATGACAACTAAGAGCCCAAGAGACAGAAAGGGCCACATGAACCAGAGACCTACATCATCCTGAGACCAGAAGAACTAGTTGGTGCCCGGTCACAATCGATGTCTGCCCAGACAGGGAGCTCAGCAGAGGACCCCTGAGGGAGCAGGAGATCAGTGGGATACAGACCCCAAATTCTCATAAGAAGACCAAACTTAATGGTCTGACTGAGACTGGAGGAATCCCGGCGGCCATGCTCCCCAGACCTTCTGTTGACACAGGACAGGAACTATCCCCGAAGACAACTCATCAGAAATGAAAGGGACTGGTCAGCGGGTGGGAGGGAGATGCTGATGAAGAGTGAGCTAATTATATCAGGTGGACACTTGAGATTGTGTTGGCAACTCTTGCCTGGAGGGGGGATGGGAGCATAGAGAGAGAGGGAAGCCGGCAAAATTGTCAAGAAAGGAGAGACTGAATGGGCTGACTCAAGACGGGGAGAGTAAGTGGGAGTAGGGAGTGAGATGTATGTAAACTTATATGTGACAGACTGATTGGATTTGTAAACGTTCACTTGAAGCTTAATAAAAGTTATTATAAAAAAAAAAAAAAAAGGTGTTTCTTCTGGGTACTTTTGAATATCTCAAGATTCTTTTGTTACTCCTTTCCTTTGGTATATCCCTCTAGACCAGCCTCTTGGGGACCTCCCCTCTTTGTCCTTTCAAAGAGGTCCCTCTTGCCCCTTCAGCATAAACTCTCAGGTGTGACCTGAAGGCCCTCCATGAATTACAAAAACTCCAATCACTGGGGAAATCTCAAGAGTTTACAGATTACCTTCCAGGAACCAGGACAAAAGACCAAATGCTTTGAGTAAAATTAATTGTACACTCCACAGACACACTTATTCATCCCTATTTTTATCCACTGGAAAGGTGAAGAAGATACTACCTTCCCCAAGGCTGTGAGAAATACGTTCAAGAAAACTGTTTCCACATCTTTAAAGAACTCTGTGGTGGCTGTTCTATAAAGAACAGTGGGAACTGCTGCCGTTTAACTGGGATCTTTGAAATGCATGGGGATGATGGGAAGATGGGATTGCAAGGGTCAAGTGACAACGATTAAACCTTAAAGACAAGGTGACCACAGTTACTACAATGAGTAGCAGAGCTGAAGCAATAATCAGAATGACCTGACCCTTAAAGCTCTTTGGCATTAACTCATTGATTGGTGTCCCTAGAAATGAAATAGATGGGCAGCCTATTAAATACTTACTTGATTGATATAAGCAGAAACACTCTACATCTGGTGAACATAGTCTGACTTGAATCACAGCAATAGACAGTCACAAACCCTCAACAAATTCACAGGCACAGAGTTCTTTGAATGAAAGAGAGATAGATCTCCTCAAGGAATGACCTGTGTATACAGCTAGAAATTAATTCTCTTAGGCCTTTAGCTAAATGGCATATTCTCACCAAATTTATCTGAGCAGAAATACCTATTAGTAAAAGAGTGTTTTATACCATAATATTTGGATTTTATACCATATTAATAGAAATGTTCCCTTGACATAGTTATATTGTTTGTTAAATTTTATAACCAAAAAATATTTCATAAGGATTGTCATCCAGGTTGATCACAGTGAAACTAGAATGAGGCAAGTTTAGAATGTGAACATCTATTTGACTGTCATGAGATTTACCTTTCCTAGGAAGCAAAAGTGGAGTAGGTAAATATTTACGTAAGCAGAATTTAACATTTTTAAAGTAGATAAAATTATTTATAGGTTGTTTTAGTTGTGGGTTGAGAGAAATATTAAGGTAATAAATGGGCTTATACTGTGTGATGGTTAAGGTTCTGTGTCAAACTTGGCTGAGCCATGATATTCAGTGGTTTGGCAGTTACGTAATAATGTAGTTTAACAGTTGTGTGATGATGTAATTTGGCAGTTATATAATGATGTAGTCATCCTCCTTGGTGTGATCTGATGTGATGAGCCATTTAGTTGTAAGTGGAGCTCCCTTGGGGGTGTGGCCTACATCCAATATATGTATGGATGCTCTGGCAAAGCTTGCTTTCTTGCTCTGGATCCTACATCTGGCTCACCATCATCTGACCTCCAGTTATTGGTACTTGAGCCAGAGAGAGAGAACTTTCTCTAGAGAACCCAACCTAAGACATCTGGTACTGAGAGTAGTTCCATAGAAACAGAATCGTAAGGATGAGTTTTTTAAATTGGATCTCAAGTCTGACTAGTCTTGAAAGCGCTCATGACTCTGCTTTCAGTAGTAAGGAGGGTGCTGCTCATCCACGGCATAAGGTGGAAATATTAATATGCAAAATATCACCACCAATAGATTGAGTATTGGTGAGAAACGGGGCTCTGAGTTATTGCATGTTTCACACTTTCCTACAATTATGTCAGAATGAGAAGTATAGGGAAGCTGGCTGGTTGGTCCTAACTTCACTAGACAAAGTGGTAAAAGAAAGAGCACAGGGCTTCAGAGTCACAGCTCAGGTGTCTCTTGACCTCAAAGTTGCCACTTATGGCTTGAAAGAAAGCCTCATTTCTTGTAGTAACAGAGCTGACATTGCCAAAAACCCAATCCGTAGTCTTATTGTAAGAGTGGATGAATTACAAAGCCAGTTGTTTTCCCAAACTTGAGTGGTGTCTGAAGTTAAAATGAGGACATTGATTGGGAAGAACAGGGATCCTGAAACATGGGATGGGGACACATGGGAAGATAATTAGGAAACTGGGGACAATGAGCCCCTCAATTCCTTTGAATCACTCCCACCAGCAGAGCTAGCCCTCTTACTCCTATCTAAAGAGATCACTCCGTCTTTATCTGCTTAGCCACTTTCAGTAAAACCATTATACCTTTCATCTCCAAATGATGAGATTAACCCACCTGTGCCTGAAGAGTCTTTTTCTGAGACATTGCCTGAGCTGGCACCTGTGATGATGCCTGGGGTATCACCTGAGGTAGATGCCACACCAGGCATTCCTGAATATTCCCAGGACTCACCCCCACTACACATTTTTGCTTCTAGATCTGTAACTAGACTTAAGTCCCAGAGAGCCCCAAAAGGTGAAGTACAAAATGTGACCCAGAAGGAGGTATGCTACATTCCAAAAGAACTCTGACTTTTTTAATACGCACAAACAGAAACATGGGGAATATGTGAGGAATGGCTATTAAGGGTGTGGGAAAATATTGCAAGGAACGTAAAGTTGGTTCATTCTGAGTTTATTGATATGTCCCCACTAAGCACAGATTCTTCATTCAGTATTTCAGCTCAAGAGGTTAGGAAAAGATCTAAGGTTTTAGTTTGTTGGATCGCTGAAGCATAAATTATTTGATGGACTACACTAAATGAAGTTGAAGTACCAGACCTGCCTTGGTATACTGTAGAAGAAGGTACCCAAAACTTACAAAAATTGGCATGTGAGGATGGATTGATCAGGTTAGACCCACAGACCCACACATAGAGTGCCCAGAGGACACACCTTTTATAGCAACGGTGAAGAAGAAATTCGTGCAGGGAGCCCTGGCATCCTTGAAGCTTGCTGTGGTTGCTCTTTTACGTAAGTCAGATTTGACAGTGGAAACTGCCCTAACTGAATTAAGACAGCTAGCTACAATGAGGCTGATTGGACCTCATGGTAGTAGGAGCCAAGTGGCAACACTCAGTTGACAAAGACCAGGTGAGCATGATTGTTGTAATGGACAGTGGAGTCAAAGCAGTAATGCAAATAGTGTGACTCAAATGGACTCGTGGTGTTGGCTACTTAGTCATAGTGTCCTAGGAGTGAAATAGATGGGAAATTTGCTAAATATTTATTTGAAGAAGCAGAAGAATTCTTGGTCAAGTGAACAGCCGTCTAATTCAAATCACCACAAGAGGCAGACACTGCCCCTCAATCTATTCCCAGACTTGAGCCAGTTTACAGGCCCACAGCCCCTTGAATCAAGGGGAGGCTGGGTCTCCTTGAGGAAGGACCCCACTACACTGCCAAAAATTTATACTTTCATCTTTCTCCCAGCATTCCCCAAAGGGATCTACGGCCTTTTACGAGAGTGACTGTTCACTGGGGAAAAGGAAATATCAGACATTTCTGGGATTGCTGGATACTGGCTCTGACTGAAATTAAACTATTTCCAGGAGATCCAAAATGTCATTGTGGCCCACCAGTCAGAGTGGGGGGTATATGAAGGTCAGGTTATTGTTGTAGTCTTAGCACAGGCTTATCTCACAATGAGTGCATCGGGTCCCTGAACCCATCCTGTAGTGATTTCCCCTGTTCTAGAATGCATATTTGGAATATGCAACTGACAGAATTCCCCGATTGGATCCCTGAGAAGTGGAGTAAGGGCTTCTATGGTAGGAAAAGCCAAGTGGAAGCCATTAGAATTGCCCCTCCCTAGGAAAACAGTAAATCAAAAGCAATATTGCATTCTTGGAGAGATTTCAGAGATTACTGTTACCATCGAGGACTTGAATGATGCAGGGGTGGTGATTGTCACCACAGCCCCAGACAAGTTGCCTGTTTGGCCTGTGCAAAAAACAAATGGATCTTGGAGAATGACAGTGAATTACCATAAACTTAACCCGGTGGTGACCGCAATTGCAGCTGCTGTTTCAGAGTGGTTGCATTGCTTGAGCAAATTAATACATCTCCTGGTAACTGGTATGCAGCCACTGCTCTGACCAATGCTGTTTTCTTGATTCTGGTTTCGAAAAAACACCTGAAACAGTTTACCTTTGGCTGGTAAGGCCAGAAATACACCTTCAGGCACCTATTTTAGGGGTGTATCAACTCTCCAGCCATATGTCTTAATTTAGTCCTCGGGGACATAGATTGCCTTTTCCCTTCCACAAGATGTCATATCAATCCATTACATTGATGGCATTATGCTGCTTGAACCTAATAAGGAAGTAGTGTCAATGACTTATTGGTAACACATTTGTGTGCTAGAGGGAGGGAAATTAATCTGACAAAAATTCAGGCATCTACCACGTCGGTGAAATTTCTAGGAGTCCATTGGTGTGGGGCATATTGAGGTGTTCCTTCTAAAGTGAAGCATAAGTTGTTACACCTGCCTCTCCTACAACTAAAAAGGAGGCACAACACCTGGTGGTTCTCTTGGGATTTTGAAGGCAACATATTCTTCATTTGGGTGTGCTACTCCAGCCTATTATCGAGTGACTTAAAAACTTCTAGTTTTGAGTGTGGTCCAGAATAAGAGAAAGCTCTGTAGCTGGTTTAGGCTGCTGAGCAAGCCACTCTCCCACTTGGGTCATGTGATGCAGCTGATCCAATGGTGCTTGAAGTGTCAGTGGCAGATAGAGATGCTGTTTGGAATCCTTGGCAGATCCCTTTGGTGGATCACTGCACAGACCCTTATGATTTTTGAGTAAAGTCCTGCCATCCTCTGCAGAGAAATACTCTCCTTTTGAGAAGCAGCTTCTGGCTTGTTGCTGAACACTTAACCATGGGTCACCAACTCACCATGCAGCCTGAGGAGCTCACCATTGAACTGGGTATTGTCTGACCCAGAGAGTCATAAGGTTGGAGTTACACAGCAGCATTCTATCATTAAATGGAAATGGTATATATAAGATCGGGCTCAAAGAGGGTCTGAGGGCACAAATAAGTTGCAAAAGAAGGTGGCCTAAATGCCCATGATCTACACTCCTGTCATATTACCTGCACTCTCCTAGCCTATACCTATGGCCTCATGGGGAGTTCCTTATGATCAGTTGGCTGAGGAAAAGAAAATTTGTGCCTGGTTTACAGGTGGTTCTGGATGATATGCAGGCACCACTCAGAAGTGGACAGTGACAGAACTGCAGCCCCTTTCTGGAACCTCCTTGAATGACAGTGGTGAAGGGGAATCCTCCCAATGGGCAGAACTTCAAGCAGTGTGCCTGTTTGTTCACTTTGACTGGGAGGAGAAATGACTGATTCATGGTTTTACTGGATGGTCAGAGACTTAGAAGGAATATGATTGGACAACTGGTGAGAGGAGGTATGTGGATAGAGCTCTCTGAGTGGGCCAAGGAAGTGAAGATATTTATGTCTCGAATGAATGTCCACCAAATGGTGACCTCAGCAGAAGAAGATTTTCACAATCCAGTGCATATGATGATGCATTCTGTTGAAACCAGTCACCCTCTTTTCCCAGCCACTTCCATCATTGTCCAATGGGCTCATGAACAAAGTGGCCATGGTGGCAGTGATGGATGGTATACATTGGCTCAGCAACATGGAATTCCACTCACCAAGCCAGACCTGGCTACAGTCACTGCTGAATGTCCAATCTACCAGCAACGGAGACCAACACTGAATGCTCAATGTGGCACCATTCCTTGAGGTGATCAGTCAGCAACCTGGTGGCAGGTTGATTACATTTTACCACTTCCATCATGGAAAGATCAGTGTTTCATTCTTCATGAGATGGATACTTCATTTGGATACAGAATAGCTTTCCCTGCACGCAATGCCTTTACCATAACTACCATCCATGAACTCACAGAATACCTTAGCCACCTTCTTGGTATTCCACACAGTATCACCTCAGATCAAGGGACCCTCTTCACAGCAAAAGAAGTATGGCAATGTGCCCACATTCATGAAATTCACTGGTTTACCATGTTCTCCATCATCCTGAAGTAGCTGGCTTGATAGAACCATAGAGCGGCCGTCTAAAGACACAATTACACTGCCAGCTAGGTGGCAACACTTTGCAGGGTTTGGGAAATTTTCTCCAGAAGGCTGTATGTGCTCTAAACCAGCATCAAGTATATGTTGCTCTTTCTCCCATAGCCAGAAGTCAGGGTTCCAGGAATCAAGGGGTGGAGATGGGATGGTACCACTCACTATTACCTCCAGTGACCCACTCAAAAGTTTTTTGTTTCCTGTCCCCGTGACCATATGCCCTGTGGGTCTAAACATCTTAGTTTCAAAGGGAGGAATGCTCCCACCTGGAGACCCAACACAGATCCCATCGAACAGCAAGTGCAGAATTCCACCCGGCCTCTTTGGGATCCTCATACCTCTGGATCAACAGGCAAAGAAGGGAGTTACCATACTGGCTGGTGTGATTACCCTACCAAGGGGAAATCAGATTGATGTTGCATAATGGAGGTTAAAAAAGAGTATGTCTGGAATACAGGACATTCCTTAGGGCATTTCTTAGTACTACTATGCCCTGTGATTAAAATCAGTAAAAATATACAGCAACTCAATTCCAACATGACTATTAACGGCTCAAACCATTCAGGAATGAAGGTTTGCATCACCCCACTAGGCAAAGAACAATGACCGGCTGAGGTGCTTGCTGAAGGTAAAGGGAATATCAACTGGTGGTGAAGAAGGGAGTTGTAAATACCAGTTACAACCACATGACCTAGGTAGAGAAATGAGAATGGCACAGTCATCCCTTGGTGTCTGTGCAGGATTGGTTCCAGGAACCCCCTTGGACATCAAAATCTGCAGATGCTCAAGTCCCTTATATAAAATGGCATAGTATTTGCATATAACCTATGCACATTCCACCGTATACTATATTTTTCTTTTTTTATTGTACTTTAGATGAGGGTTTACAGAACAAACTGGTTTCTCATTACACAGTTAGTACACATATTGTTTTACGACATTGGCTAACAACGCCACGACAGTGAATACTCTCCCTTCTCAATCTTGGGTTCCCTATTACCAGCTTTCCTGTCCGTGCCCGCCTTCTAGTCTTTGCCCCAGGGCTGATGTGCCCCTTTAGTCTCATTTTGTTTTATAGGCCTGTCCACTCCTTGACTGAAGGGTGAACCTCAGGAGTGACTTCATTACTGAGCTGAGAGGGTGTCTAGGGGCCATACTCTCAGGGTTTCTCCAGACTCTGTCAGGCCAGCAAGTCTGGTATTTCTTTTTTTTTTTTTTTCAGAATTCTTTTTGGTTTTTTAATTGTGCTTTAGGTGAAAGTTTACAGAGCAAATTAGATTCTCATTAAACAGTTAATGCACAAACTGTTTTGTGACATTGGTTGCCAGCACTGCAATGTATCAACACTCTCTTCTCTTCCACCCCGGGTTAACTGTTTTCATTTGTCCAGTTTTCCTGTCCCTTTCTGCCTTCTCATCTTTGCTTTTGGGCTGGTGTGCCCATCAGTCTCGGATAAATGATTGAATTACGAAGCACGTTCCTCATGTGTGTTATTGTTAGCCCTATAAACCAGAAACAAACAAACGTGTTGCTGTCGAATCAATTCCTACCCATAGCAACCCTATAGGACAGAAAAGAACTGCCCCATAGGGTTTCCAAGGAGCAGCTGATAGATTGGAACTGCAGACCTTTTGGTTAGCAGCCAATCTTTTAATCACTGTGCCACCAGGGCTCCTGCTGGCCCTATAAACCAAAAATCAAACCCATTGCCATCCAGTCAATACCGACTTGTAGCGACCCTATATGGGGCACGGTGGTTAAGAGCTTGACTGCTAACCAAAAGGTCAGCAGTTCAAATCCACCAGCCACTCCTTGGAAAGCCCATGGGGCAGTTCTACTCTGTCCTATAAGATCGCTATGAGTTGGTTCTAGGGATATGTCTAATATTTGGCTAAAGAGTGAACCCCCAGGAGTGAGTTCAGTACAGAGTTAAAAGGCTGTCCAGGGGCCATACTCTCAGGATTTCTCCAGTCTCTGCCAGACCAGTAAGTCAGGTCTTTTTTTTATGAGTTAGGATTCTGTTCTACATTTTTCTCCAGCTCTGTCCAGGACCCTCTATTATGATACCTGTCAGAGCACTCAGTGGTGGTACCAGGTACCGTCCAGTTGTATCGGACTCAGTCTGGTGGAGGCCATGATAGTTGTGGCCCATTAGTCCTTTGGACTAATCTTTCCCTTGTATCTTTGGTTTTCTTCTTTCCCTCTTCTCCAGACTGGGTGGGACCAGTGGAGTATCTTATATCTTAGATGGCTGCTCACAAGCTTTGAAGACCCCAGACGCTACTCACCAAAGAAGGACGTAGAACATTTTCTTTATAAACTATGCTATAAGAATTGAGCTAGATGTTCCCTGAGACCATGGTTCCCAGCCCTCAGCCCAGTAATTCAGACCCTCAGGGAGTCTGGATGTGTCTATGAAGCTTCCATGACCTTGCCTTGGTCAAGTTGTGTTGACTTCCTCAGTATTGTGTACTGTTTTACCTTTCACCAAAGTTACCACTTATCTACTACCTAGTTAGTGTTTTTCCCTTCCCACCCCTCCCCTCCCTAGTAACTATCAAAGATTGTTTCTTTTTGTGTGTAAGCCTCTTCATGAGTTTTTATAATAGTAGTCTTATACAGTATTTGTCCTTTTTCGATTGACTTACTTCACTCAGCATAACGCCATCCAGATTCATCCATGTCGTGAGACATTTCTCAAATTCATCATTGTTCTTTATCGTTGAGTAGTACTTCATTGTGTGTAAGTACCATAGTTTGTTTATCCATTCATCTGTTGATGGGCACTTAGGTTGTTTCCATCTTTTTGCTATTGTGAATAAGGTTGCAGTGAACATGGGTGTGCATATGTCTATTTGTAGAATGGCTCTTATTTCTCTAAGATATTTTCCTACGAGTAGGATTGCTGGATCTGATGGTATTTCTATTTCTAGCTTTTTAAGGAAGTGCCATATCAGTTTACAAAATGGTTGTACCATTTTGCATTCCCGCCAGCAGTGCATGAGAGTTCCAAGCTCCCCGCAGCCTCTCCAACATTTGTTATTTCCTGTTTTTTTTTATTCATGCCTGTAATGTTGGGGTGAGATGGTATCTCATTGTACTTTTGATTTACATTTCTCTAATGGCTAGTGATGGCGAGCATTTCCTCATGTGTCCTTAACTGCCTGGATGTCTTTTTGGTGAAGCGTCCGTTCGTATCCTTTGCCCATTTTTTAACTGAATTATTTGCCTTTTTATTTTAGAAGTATTGCATTTTCCTATAGATGTTAGTGCTTAGACCTTTGTTGGATATGTCACGGCCAAAATTTTTTTCCCAGTCTGTAGATTCTCTTTTTACTCTTGTGGTGAAGTCTTTTGATGAGCATAAATGTTTAATTTTTAGAAGATTCCATTTATTTAGCTTATTTTCTGGTGTTTGCATATTGTTAACTATGGTTTGTATCCTATTCATTGTGTATATTAGGACCCCTGGTACCGACCCTATTGTTTCTTCCATGATCGTTATAGTTTTTGGTTTTGTATTTAGGTCTCTGATCCATTTTGAACTAGCTTTTGTATATGGTGTGAGGTATAGGTCCTGTTTCTTTTTTTTTTTTTACATATAGACATCCAGTTTTGCCAGCATTGTTTATTAAAAAGACTGCCTTTTCCTGCATTTAATGGACTTTGGGCCTCTGTCGAGATCAGGTGACCATAGGTGGACGGATTTACATCTGGGTTCTAGATTCTGTTCCATTGGTCAGTGTGTCTGTCGTTGTACCAGTACGAGGCTGTTTTGACTACCATAGCTGTATGGTATGTTCTGAAGTGCGAGGCCTCCTACTTTGTCCTTCTTCAATAATGCTTTATCTGGGGCCACTTTCTTTTCCATATAAAGTTAATGATTGGTTTTCCCATCTGGTTAAAGAATGCTATTGCTATTTGGATCAGGATTGCATTGTATTTATAGATTGCTTTGGGTAAAATTGACATTTTCACAATGTTGAGCCTACCTATCCATGAGCATGGTATGTTTTTCCATTTATGTAGGTCTCATTTGGTTTCTTGCTGTAATGTTTTGTAGTTTTCTTTGTGTAGGTCTTTTATGTCCCTGGTTACTGAGTGAGAGAGTCTGGGCTCCTTCAGTTGCAGCCAGCAAACGTGGTCATACTTAGCCCTGAGTGTGTCCACACCATACTTCTATCTCCGATTGGGAATTCCAAGGAGGTGTCTTTCTACTTAAGGGGTTGTTAATTTTCTTCCAAGATGGTCATGCTGAGTCATGTCGTTTAGTCAGGAATCTCCACTCCATATCTCCATCCCGTTCCCATTTTCCATCAATTTCTTCTTCTCAGTGATTTAAATCTAATACTTTATCCCTTCATTTAAGGTTCAGGCTTCCAGGATTGACATTTGTATTTGTTTTACTTGGTTTTTCGGGCCTTTGTTGCAGCGGGATTGCTTAGTGCCTCTGACTACTCTGCCATCTTCATCCCACCCCTCTCAGTGGTAGAATTCTTGCCTTCCATGTGGGAGACCCAGGTTCGATTCCTGGCCAGCGTACCTTGGAGGCTGATGGTGAGTGCTGGAGGTCAGCTTCATGAAGCACCAGGCACAGCGTCCAGGTTTGTCATTCACCTCATCCTGCCTGTACTGGTATTTCTTTATGAGTTAGAATTTTGTTCTACATTTTTCTCCAGTTCTGTCTGGGACTCTCTATTGTGATCCCTGTCAGAGCAGTCATTAGTGGTAGCCAGGCACCATCTAGTTGTACTGGGCTCAGTCTGGTGGAGACTGTGGTAGATGTGGTTCATTAGTCCTTTGGACTAATCTTTCCCTTGTATCTTTTGTTTTCTTCATTCTTCCTTGCTCCTGAAGGCACGAGACCAGTTGAGTATCCTAGATGGTCCCTCACAGGCTTTTATGACCCCAGATGTTACTCATCAAAGTAGAGTGTAGAACATCTTCTTTATAAACTATGTTATGCCAATTGAGCTAGATGTTCCCCAAGACCATGGTCCCTGCATCCCTCAGCCCAACTATTCTGTCCCTCGCGGAGTTTAGATGTGTCTAGGGAGCTTCCATGACCTTGTGTTGTACAAGCTGTGCTGTTTTCCCCAGTACTGTGTACTGTCTTACCCTTCACCAACGTTACTGGGTATCTCCAGCTTCATAAAAGGACTCATATGGTTGCAGGAATGGAGACAGCCTGAATGGAGAACTCTTTCAAGCAAGGTCAGATGTTTTGGGCTGAATGTTCCCGCTGAAATCTGCTGCACTTGCAGTTTTTCCATCTTAGTCAGTGGCAACTCCATCCTTCCATATACTAAGACAAGAAACTTAAAGAGTTTTCTTTGACTCCAGAGTTTTCCTTCCACGGCAAATCCAATTAGTCAGAAATTCATGTTTTCTAGTCATTCAGGTGTGAACATTCATCTATGCCAGGGTTTCTGAACCTCAGCACTATTATATTTTGCATGTGATAATTCTTTCTTGCGGGGAGGGGGCTCTCCTGTGTATTGCAGCATGTTTAGCAACATCCTTGGCCTCTGCTAACTACGTACCAGTAGAAACCACCACCCCTAACCCAGTTGTGATGATCAAAAGTCTCACAAATCAGAAGTATTAGCTGCACAGAAAGCGTCAATATGGTAGCTGCAATATGATATCCTGGAAACACACAAGCTTTGCTGAAGAAGAGAGTTGATGAAAAAGGTGTGGACAAACCACATGCTCCCAGGCTTTCTTTTTCCAGAGTCTCCTCTTCCAAACCTCCAGATCTAAGGATTGCTATGGCCTCCTCCCAATGCTACCTGACCTTAAATATTATAAATGATCCCCTGACCTGAAGATTTCTGGGCGGAGTGTACAACAAACAGGAGTGTGAAAACTGATTTTTTTGTACATGTTGCTCTCCACTTATGGCTCATCCTTGTCTTCAATTCTACCAAGATGAGCAGAGCACAAGCCCCACCTCTGTATGAAGTCTGTAGCCCTTCTGCAAAGCTCTCCTTCTCAAGAATTCCTCCCCATAAAGCTCCCTTTCTCCTTTCTATGTGCACCAAAGGCATCCCCCACCAAATGGGTAGACAAGCCAGGCATCTGAAGGGAAGAAACAAATATTCCATGCAGTCTTCCTTGTCACAGGTTCACAAAACCAGGGAGGAATGGATACTTACAAAGTGAGGAGGTGTGTCAGGGAATCACTTTCTCTGCTGCCTATCTGTGCCTCTCCTTAAAAGCTCAGCTTCTGTGCCGCTAAACCCCATTGCACAGAAATGCTATGGATCACCGTGAACAACCACAGACCCATGATCTTGATTTTATTGTGTCCTGTCAGAGAACATAACCACAGGTTAATGACTTTGGTCAGCCCAAACAGATCTATCAATCAGTGCCCCATAGAAACTGCTTCTGAACATAAAGAATAGCAACAGTTTACAAGTCATCCCAAAATATGTGGCTACTACATGTATTTAGGGGGAAACCCTGGTGGCATAGTGGTTAAGTGCTACCGCTACTAACCAAAGGGTCAGCAGTTCAAATCCGCCAGGGGCTCCTTGGTAACTCTGTGGGGCAGTTCTACTCTGTCCTACAGGGTTGCTATGAGTCAAAATTGACTCGATGGCACTGGGTTTGGTTTATGGTTTTTGCTCCAGGTGGGTTGGTACCAATGGAAGCATCTTAGATGGCTGCTTGATAGCTTTTAAGATCCCAGATGCCACTCACCACAGTGGGATGCAGAACATCTTCCCTATAAACTTTGCTATGCTAATTGACCTAGATGTCCCCTGAAACCATGGTCCCCAGACCTCTGCCCCTGCTACGCTATCCCCCGAAATGTTTGGTCTTATTCAGGAAACTTCTTAGCTTTTGGTTTAGTCTTATTGTGCTGACTTCCTATATTGTGTTTTGCCCTTCCCTTCATCTAAGATCATTCTTGTCTACTATCTGGTTAGTAAATACCTCTCTTTCCTGCCTCCCCACCCTCATAGTTATAAAATTTTTTTTTCTTCTGTGTTTAAGCCTTTTCTTGAGTTCTTATAATAGTGGTCTCATACAGTATGTGTTCTTTTGTGACTGATTTCACTCAGCATAATGCCTTCCAGATTCATCCATGCTATGAGATGTTTCACTGATTCATTGTTGTTCTTTACTGTTGTGTAGCATTCCATTCTGTAAATACACCATAATTTGTTTATCCACTTATGTGTAGATGGGGACCTTGGTTGTTTCCATCTTTTTGCTGTTGTGAACAGTGCTGCAGTGAATATGAGTGTGCATATATCTATTTGTTTGATGGCTCTTGTTTCTCTAGAATATATTCCAAGGAATGGAATTGCTGGATTGTATGGTACTTCTATTTCTAGCTATTTAAGGAATCACCAAATCGATTTCCAATGTAGTTGTACCATTTTGCATTCTCACCAGCAGTGTCTAAGTGCCTCAGTCTCTCCACAACCTCTCCAACATTTATTATTTTGTGTTTTTTGGATTAATGCTAGACTTGTTGGAGTGAGATGGTATCTTATTGTAGTTTTGATTTGCGTTTCTCTAATGGCTAAGGTTGGTGAGCATTTCCTCATGTATCTGTTAGCCGCACGAATGTCTTCTTGGGTAAAGTGCCTGTTCATACCCTTTGCCCATTTGTTAATTGAGTAATTTGTCTTCTTGTTGTTGAGGTTTTGCAGTATCTTGTAGATTTTAGAGATTAGGCCCTGATCAGATACATTGTAGCCAAAATTATTTTTCTGGTCTGTAGTTTGTCTTTTCACTCTTGCTAAGTCTCTCAATGAACATAAGTGTTTGATTTTTTAGAAACTCCCAGTTATCTAGTTTCTTTTCTGGTATTTGTGCAGTGTTAGTAATGTTTTGTATTCTGTTTATGCCTTGCACTAAGGCTCCTAGCATTGTCCCTATTTTTCCTTCCATGATCTTTATCATTTTAGAATTTATATTTCAGTCTTCGATCCATTTTGAGTTAGTTTTTGTGCATGGTATAAGGTATGGGTCTTGTTTCATTTTTTTTTGCAGGTGGATATCCGGTTATGCCAGCACCATTTGTCCTTTCCCTATTTAACAGACTTTGGGCCTTTGTCAAATATCAGCTGCTCATAGGTGGATGCATTTACGTCTGGATTCTCAGTTCTGTTTCACTGGTCTATGCGTCTCTTGTTGTACCAGTACCAGGCTGTTTTGAGTACCTTGGCAGTATAATAGGTTCTAAAATCAGGTAGTGTGAGGCCTTCCACTTTGTTCTTCTTCAGTAATTCTTTACTTATTCAGGGCCTCTTCCCTTTCCACATGAAGTTGGTGATTTGTTTCTCCATCTCATTAAAAAAATGTCATTGGAATTTGGATCGAGATTACATCGTATCTGTAGATCACTTTGGGTAGAATTGATATTTTCACAATGTTGAGTCTTCCCATGCATGAGGAAGGTAAGTTTTTCCATTTACGTAGGTCTCTTGGTGTAGCGGTTAAGTGCTATGGCTGCTAACCAAGGAGTCCACAGTTTAAATCCACCAGGCGCTCCTTGGAAACTTTATGGGGCAGTTCTACTCTGTCCTATAGGGCCACTATGAGTCGGAATTGACTCAATGGCACTGAGTTTGGTTTGGTTTGGTTTAGGTCTCTTTTGGTATCTTGCAATAGTGTCTTGTAGTTTTCTTTGTATAGGTCTTGTATGTCTCTGGTTAGATTTATTCCTAAGTATTTATCTCCTTGGGAGCTATTATAAATGGTATTGATTTGGTGATTTCCTCTTAGAAGTTCTCTTTGTTGGTTTAGAGGAATCAAAGTGATTTTTGTATGTTTATCTTGCATCCTGATAGTTGGCTGAAATCTTCTATTAGTTCCATTAGTTTTCTGTGTATAAGATCATATTATCTGCGGATAGAGGTACTTTTACTTCTTCCTTACCAATTTCGATGCCCTTTATTTCTTTTTCTAGCCTAATTCCTCTGGCTAGGACCTCCAGCACAATGTTGAATAAGAGTGGTGATAAAGGGCATCCTTGTTTGGTTCCCATTCTCAAGGGGAGTGCTTTCAGACACTCTCTATTTACAATGATGTTGGCTGTTGGCTTTACATAAATGCCCTTTATTATGTTGAGGAATTTTCCTTCTATTCCTATTTTGCTAAGAGTTTTTATCATGAATGGGTGTTGGACTTTGTCAAATGCCTTTTCTGCATCAGTTGATAAGATCATGAGGTTCTTGTCTTTTGTTTTATTTATGTGATGGATTACATTGGTTGTTTTTCTAATGGTGAATCATCCCTGCATACCTGGCATGAATCCCATCTGGTCATGGTGAATTATTTTTTTGATATGTTGTTGAATTCTATTGGCTAGAATTTTGTTGAGGATTTTTGTGGCCATGTTCATGAGGGATTTTGGTCTGTAATTTTCTTTTTTTGTGGTGTGTTTACCTGGTTTTGGTCTCAGGGTTATGCTGGCTTTATAAAATGAGTTTGGGGTATTTCATCTTTGTCTATGCTCTGAAATACCTTTAATAGTAGTGGTATTAACTATTCTCTGAAAGTTTGGTAGAATTCTCTGGTGAAGCTGTCAGGGCCAGGGTTTTTTTGTTGTTGTTGTTGTTGGGAGTTTTTTAAATTACCGTTTCAATCTCTCTTCTTTTGTTGTAGGTTTGTTTAGTTGTTCTACCTCTGTTTGTGTTAGTTTAGATGGGTAGTGTGTTTCTAGAAATTTGTCCTTTTCCTTTAGGTTTTCAAATTCGTTAAATACAGTTTTTTATAGTATTCTGTTATGATTCTTTTAATTTCAGTTGGTTCTGTTGTGATATCACCCATCTCATTCCTTATTTGGATTATTTGCTTCTTCTCCTGCTTTTCTTTTGTCAGTTTGGCCAGTGGTTTATAGATCCTGTTGATCTTTTCGAAGAATGAGTTTTGGTCTTGTTAACTCTTTCAATTTTTTTCTATTCTCTATTTCATTTAATTTTGCTCTAATTTTTCTTTTTTGATTTCTTCTGGTGCCTGAGGGCTTCTTTTGCGGCTCTCTTTCTATTTGTTCAAGTCGTAGGGATAATTCTATGATTTTGGCCCTTCTTTTTGTATGTGTGCACTTATTGCTATAAATTGACTTTTGAGCACGGCTTTTGTTGTGTCCCAAGGTTCTGGTAGGAGGTTTTTTCATTTCCATTTGATTCTGTGAATTTCCTTATTCTGTCCTTAATTTCTTCTATAACCCAGTAGTTTTTGAGTAAGGTGTTGTTCAGTTTGCACATGCTTGTTTTTTTTTCCTCACCTTTTCGGTTATTGATTTCTACTTTTATGGCTTTATGGTCAGAAAAGATGGGTTGTAATATGTTGATGCTTTGGATTCTGTTAAGGCTTGCTTTATGGCCTAATATATGGTATATTCTGGAGAATGTTCCATGTGTGTTGGAAAAGAAAGTATACTTGGCTGTTGTTGGGTAGAGTGTTCTATTTATGTCTATGAGATCAAGTTGGTTGATTGTGGCATTCAGATCTTCTGTGTCCTTTATTGAGCTTCTTTCTGGACGTTCTGTCCTTCACCAAAAGTGGTGTGTTGAAGTCTCCTACTATTATTGTGGAACCATCTATATCTCTTTTCAATGCCATTAGAGTCCGTTTTATGTATTTTGGAGCCCCGCTGGGTATGTAAATATTTATCATGGTTATGTCCTCTTGGTGTAATGACCCTTTAATCATTATATAGTGTCCTTTCTTATCCTTTGTGGTGGATTTTACTTTAAAATCTATTTTATCAGATATTAATTTTGCCACTCCTGCTCTTCTTTGTTGTTTGCTTGATATATTTTTTTACATCCTTTGAGTTTTAGTTTGTGTCTTTAAGTCTAAGGTGTGTCTCTTGTAGGCAGCATATAGATGGATTGTGTTTTTTAATCCATTCTGCCATGCTGTGTCTCTTTATTTGTGCACTTTATCCATTTACATTCAGCATATATTGACAGGTACGAGTTTAGTATTGTCATTTTGATGTATTTGTGTGTGTGTGTGTGTGTGTGTGTGTTATAGACAGTTTCTTTGCTCCACTTTGTTTCCAGTGCTATCATTTTTCTTTATGTATTTTCTTTTCATCCTTTTCATTGTTGTTGATTTATATTTGCTGAGTCTTTATTTTTTTTTTTTTTCTTTTATTTTGATGTATAGCAGTGTTACTTTCCTTTGTGGTTGCCTTAATATTTATCATTATTTTTCTCAGTTTAAACCAATCTTTTTTTTTTTTTTTTTTAGTTTTTTTGAATTTTAAAAATAATTTTTATTGTGCTTTAAGAGAAAGTTTACAAATCAAGTCAGCCTCTCACACAAAAACCCATATACACCTTGCTACACACTCACAATTACTCTCCCCCTAATGAGACAGTCTTCTCTCTCCCTCCACTCTCTCTTTTCGTGTCCATTTCACCAACTTCTAACCCCCTCCACCCTCTTATCTCCCCTCCAGGCAGGAGATGCCAACATAGTCTCAAGTGTCCACCTGATCCAAGAAGCTCACTCTTCACCAGCACCCCTCTCCAACCCATTGTCCAGTCCAATCCATGTCTGAAGAGTTGGCTTCGGGAATGGTTCCTGTCCTGGGCCAACAGAAGGTCTGGGGGGCATGAGCATCGGAGTCCTTCTAGTCTCAGTCAGACCGTTAAGTCTGGTCTTATGAGAATTTGGGGTCTGCATCCCACTGCTCTCCTGCTCCCTCAGAGGTTCTCTGTTGTGTTCCCTGTCAGGGCAGTCATCAGTTGTAGCTGGGCACCATCTAGTTCTTCTGGTCTCAGGATGATGTAGTCGCTGGTTCATGTGGCCCTTTCTGTCTCTTGGGCTTGTAATCACCTTGTGTCCTTGGTGTTCTTCATTCTCCTTTGATCCAGGTGGGTTGAGACCAATTGATGCATCTTAGATGGCTGCTTGCTAGCGTTTAAGACCCCAGACACCACTCTTCAAAGTTGGATGCAGAATGTTTTCTTAATAGATTTTATTATGCCAATTGACTTAGATGGTCCCCAGACCCGTGCCCCTGCTACACTGGCCTTCGAAGCATTCAGTTTATTCAGGGAACTTCTTGCTTTTGGTTTAGTCCAATTGTGCTGACCTCTCCTGTATTGTGTGCTGTCTTTCCCTTCACCTAAAGTAGTTCTTATCTGCTATCTAATTAGTGAATACTCCCCTCCCATCCTCCCTCCCTCCCCCTCTTGTAACCACAAAAGAATGTTTTCTTTTCAGTTTAAACTATTTCTCATGTTCTTTCAATAGTGGTCTTATACAATATTTGTCCTTTTGCAACTGACTAATTTCATTCAGCATCATGCCTTCCAGGTTCCTCCATGTTATGAAATGTTTCACAGATTCGTCACTGTTCTTTATCGAAGCGTAGTATTCCATTGTGTGAATATACCATAATTTTTTTATCCATTCATCTGTGATGGGCACCTTGGTTGCTTCCATCTTTTTGCTATTGTAAACAGTGTGGGAATAAACACGGGTGTGCACATATCCGTTCGTGTAAAGGCTCTTATTTCTCTAGGGTATATTCCAAGGAATGGGATTGCTGGATCCTATAGTAGTTCTATTTCTAGCTTTTTAAGGAAGCACCAAATCGATTTCCAAAGTGGTTGTACCATTTGACATTCCCACCAGCAGTGTAGAAGTGTTCCAATCTCTCCACAGCCTCTCCAACATTTATTATTTTGTGTTTTTGGATTAATGCCAGCCTTTTTGGAGTGAGATGAAATCTCATTGTAGTTTTGATCTGCATTTCTCTAAGGCTAATGATTGTGAACATTTCCTCATATATCTGTTAGCTACCTGAATGTCTTCTTTAGTGAAGTGTCTATTCATATCTTTTGCTCATTTTTTAGTTGGGTAATTAGTCTTTTCGCAGTTGAGTTTTTGCAGTATCATGTAGATTTTAGAGATCAGGCACTGATTGGAAATGTCATAGCTAAAAACTTTTTTCCAGTCTGTAGGTAGTCTTTTTACTTTTTTGATGAAGTCTTTGGATGAGCATAAGTGATCTTTAGGAGCTCCCAGTTATCTAGTTTTTCTTCTACATTCTTTATAGTGTTTTGTGTACTGTTTATGCCATGTATTAGGGCTCCTAACGTTGTCTCTATTTTTTCTTCCATGATCTTTATCGTTTTAGGTTTTATATTTACGTCTTTGATCCATTTTGAGTTAGTTTTTGTGCATGGAGTGAGGTATAGGTCTTGTTTTGCTTTTTTGCAGATGGATATCCAGTTATGCCAGCACCATTTGTTAAAAAGACTGTCTTTTCCCCCATTTAACTGTTTTGGGGCCTTTGTCAAATATCAGCTGCTGATATGTGGATGGATTTATGTCTGGATTCTCAATTCTGTTCCATGTATCTGTTGTTGTACCAGTACCAGGCTGTTTTGACTACCGTGGCGGTATGACAGGTTCTAAAATCAGGTAAAGTAAGGCCTCCCACTTTGTTCTTCTTTTTCAGTAATGCCTTATTTATCCAGGGCCTCTTTCCCTTCCATATGAAATTGGTGATTTGTTTCTCCATCTCATTAATGTCATTGGGATTTTGATCGGAATTGCATTAAATGTATAGATCTCTTTTGGTAGAATAGACATTTTTATAATGTTAAGTCTTCCTTTCCACGAGCAAGGTGTGTTCTTCTACTTATGTAAGTCTCTTTTGGTTTCTTGCAGAAGCGTACTGTAGTTTTCTTTGTATAAGTCTTTTACATCTCTGGTAAGATTTATTCCTAAGTATTTTATCTTCTTGGAGGGCTACTGTAAATGGCATTGATTTGGTGATTTCCTCTTCGATGTTCTTTTTGTTGGTGTAGAGGAATCCAACTGATTTTTGTATGTTTATCTTGTATCCCAATACTCTGCTGAACTCTTCTATTAGTTTCAGTAGTTTTCTGGAGGATTCCTTTGGGTTTTCTGTGTATAAGATCATGTCATCTGCAAAAACAGATAATTTTACTACCTCCTTGCCAATCCGGATGCCCCTTATTTCTTTGTCTAGCCTAATTGCTCTGGCTAGGACTTCCAGCATAATGTTGAATAAGAGTGGTGATAAAGGGCATCCTTGTCTGGTTCCTGATCTCAGTGGGGATGTTTTCAGGCTCTCTTCATTTAGGGTGATGTTGGCTGTTAGCTTTGTATAAATGCCCTTTATTACATTGAGAAATTTTCCTTCTATTCCTATTTTACTGACAGTTTTTATCATGAATGAGTGTTGAACTTTGTCAAATGCCTTTTCTGCATCAATTGATAAAATCATGTGATTCTTGTCTTTTATTTATGTGATAGATTACATTGGTTGTTTTTCTAATGGTGAATCATCCCTGCATACCTGGCATGAATCTCACCTGGTCATAGTGAATTATTTTTTTTAATATGTTGTTGAATTCTATTGGCTAGAATTTTGTTGAGGATTTTTGCATCTACATTCATGAGGGATATAGGTCTATACTTTTCTTTTTTTGTGATGTCTTTACCTGTAAACCAATCTTTCATTTCTTTATATTAGTTTGATTTCTTCTCCATGTGAAAGATCTATGACTACATTATTTAGTCCCTCTTTTTTTGGTTTAATGTTGTCTTTTTTTACATATTGATGTCTCTGTTTCCCTATTTTCACTGTTTTAGCTTCGATTTATTTGTGACTTCCCAGCCTGGGTTGATATCTGGTTGTTCTGTTCTATGTTCTAGTCTTGGATTGTTATCTGATATTTTTGATTTTGTAACTGGAGGACTCCCTTTAGCATTTCTTCTAATTTTGGTTTGGTTTTCCCAAATTTCCTTAACTTCTGTTTATCTGGAAATGCCCTACTTGCACCATCATATTTAAGAGACAGTTTTGCTGGGTATATAATCCTTGGCTGGCAATTTTTTTCCTTCAAAGCTTTATCTACGTCATGCCATTGCCTTCTTGCCTGTATAGTTTCTACTGAGTATAAAAACAACAGAGTATTATTGACTGTCCTTTGTAGATGACTTTTCATTTATTCCTAACCACTCTTAAAATTCTCTCTTTATCTTTGGTTTTGGCAAGTTTCATTATAGTATGTCTTGGTGACTTTCTTTTGGGGGTTCGATGAGTTTCTTGGATAGATATCTTCTCATCTTTCATAATATCAGGGAAGTTTTCTGCCAACAAATCTTCAACAATTCTGTCTGTATTTTCTGTTATCCCCCTGTTCTGGTATGCCAATCTCTCATAGATTATTCCCCTTAATAGAGTCTCACATAATTCTTAGAGTTTCTTCATTTTTTTAAAAATTAGTTATCTGATTTTTCCTCAAATAAGTTCACATCAAGTGCTTTATCTTCAAACTCACTAATTCTGACTTCCATTGCCTCAATTCTGCTCCTATGACTTTCTATTGAGTTGTCTAATTCTGAAAATTTATTCGTAATCTTTTGAATTGAAGTTTTCTGTCTCTCTATGGATTCTTGCAGCCCGTTAAATTTGTCATCATGCTCTTGAATAACCTTCTTAAGTTCCTCTATTACTTTGTCTGTGTGTTCCTTGGCTTCTTCTGCGTTTTGCCTGATCTTCTTCCTGATCTCTTGCAGAGCCCTGTATATTAATCTTTTGAATTCTACCTCTGGTAATCCCAAGAATTTCTATTCCTCAAAAGGTTTCTTGATTCTTTGTTTTGGGATCTTGCTGAAGCCATCATGGTCTGTCTCTTTATGGGATTTGATATTGAATATTGTGTCCAAGCCCTCGATGAGTTGTTACAGTTATTTATTTTATATTTGCCTACTGTGTCCTACCTTCTTGTTTTGTTTTATTTTGACATGCTCAAGTAGGCTGGTCATGTGATCTACTTTGATTATTGGTGCCTTTGAAGTTCTCATGTCACCAGGTAGTTAGACCTGTTACTAGGTATGTGAGCCCAGAAGTCCATTTAATTTTCTTGTTTGGATTCAGCTCAGGTGTCCAGGTATTCTGTCACCAAGTGCGTGGTGGAGGCTCTCACCTATAGTCCTAGACTGGCAGGGGTGATTGGAGTAAGCTCATGTATCTGACTGCAGTAGGCGGTCATGTGCTGAGCAAGGTAGGGGGCTGACAGCTGCCTCTGAATGTCTGTGAGAAAAGCATGTTCTGATCCCTAGAGCATGTAGGTTGCTGAGTTTTGCAGCTGAACTATGGGCACCCAATGCTGTTGGCTGTAAGGACTGGGAAGCACCTCTTCTTGGATCCCTGTTGTGGGTGGCTAGGTGGTGTGGGTGGAGTCACCAATCCTCAGGCCAATGATGTGGGTAGGTGAGTACCCTGATTAATGGGCAGAGCACTGTCAAATGTCACAAATCTGCCACTCCACATTATAACTGATACAGTTGATAATAGGCTTCAGGCCTACGGTGTTGAAATGGGCCCACACAGGTCTATGCAGGGGTGAAAGGCTTTCAAAGTGTGTGAATCCCTTATGTCTGTGCCTAGGCAAAGGGGCTGTGCCTGCCCTGGGTTCCTGGCTTAAGGGAGCTGGCAGATTATTTTTTTCCTGTTTGTTAATTTGTTTCCTCTCCAAAGCCAGGAGAATGGCTCAGGGCACGCAATGGGTCCTACTTCTGGTCAGAGGACTCTGCAATCGCTGAAGCCAGCCCAGGACCCAGTGCAGAGCGGGCAGGGGGCAGGTAAATGGGAGAGAGGCTCTTTCCAAAGGGGTGTTTTTTGATCCTCACAGTAGGTTAGATGCATGTATTTATCTTTTGCCAATTGAGTGCTGCTTCTCATTGATCCTGGAGGGTTGAGCAGACTCTCCCACTACTTGGTTTCTCCCAATGTGGAAAACTCATCCCGAGCACCACTTCTTGATTCACCACTCACACTGGCCAACCCAGCCTGCAGAGTGCTGATTTCCACTGTGTTAGGTCTGACAATTCCTCACTGCTTCTGAACCATCTCTCCCTCTCCACCACTCAGTCCATTTCCTCAACTTTGCCTTTGATTTTCAGGTCTTCTGGGTTGTCATATATAATTGAATCACTTGTGTTTTGGGGTGTTTGTTGTAAGAGAGACCAGAGGAAGCATCTGACTACTCTGCCATCTTGGCTCTGTCTCCTTGGCAATTATCTTAAATGTAAATATATTAAACTCTTCAATGAAAAGGCAGAGAGTGGAAGGATGGATTAAAAATCATGATACATCTATATGCTATCTACAAGAGTTATATCTTACATCCAAAGACACAAGTAGGTTGAAAATGGAAGAATGGGAAAAAAAATTCATGCAAATAGTAACCCAAAGAGAGATGGGGTAGCTATACTAATATCAGACAAAATAGACTATAACTCAAAATCTGTTATAAAAGATAGAGAAAGGCATTATATAATGATCAAAAACATAACACTTATAAATGATATATGCATCTAAAAACAGAGCCACAAAAACTACAAAGTAAACATTGACAGAATTGAAAAGAGAAACAGACATTTCTACAATAATAATTGGAGACTTCAATACATGTAGAGAGAAAATCAATAAGGAAATAGAGGACTTGAAAAACAGTATAAACCAACTAGACCTAACAGAAATATAAAGAATACCCCACCCAATATCATCATAATGCACATTCTTTTCTAGTGCACATGGATCATTCTCCAGGATAGACCAAATTCTAGGTCACAATAAATTTTAAAAGATTGAAATCACAGAAAGTGTCTTTTCCCAACACAATAGAATGAAGCTAGAATTAATAACAGAAGGAAAACTGGAAAATACTCAAATATACGAAAATTAAACAACATACTATTAACCAACAGTCAAGGAAAAAATCAAAAGAGAAATCAGAAAATACTTAGCACCAAAAGAAAATGAAGCCACAACATACCAAAAGTTAAGGAATGCAACAGAGGCAGTGCTCAGGGGCAAATTTACAGTAGTAAATGCCTACATTAAAAAGAAGAAAGATCTGAAATCAATTTCCTAAATTTACAACTTGAGGAATTCAAAAAAGAAGAGCAAACTAAGCCCAAAACTACCAGAAGAACAAAAATAACAAAGATCAGAGCAGAAATAAATGAAATAGAGAATAGAAAAACAATAGGGAGAATCAACAAAACCAAAAGTTGTTTTTTTTAAAGATCAACAAATTAGCAAACCTTCAGCTATTCAGCTATACTGACAAAGAAAAAAGAAAGAAATGATGCAAATCTTAAAATCAGAATTGCAAGTTGGGACATTACAACCAACCCTACAGAAAGAAAGATCATAAAAGAATACTAAGAACAATTGCGTGTCAACAAATTAGGTAACTTAGATGAAATTGACAAATCCTAGAAACACATAGACTACTGAATTGCCTCAAGAAGAAGTAGATCTCAATAGACCCATAGTAAGTGAAAAGATGGATTCAGCAATAAAAAACTTCCAATTAAAAAAGAAAAAAGAAGTGCTGGATTAGATGGCTTCACTGGAGAATGCTAGCAAACATTTATAGAAGTGACATGAATCCTTTTTAAACACTTCCAAAAAAACTAGAAGAGGAGGTAACACTTCCTAACTCATTCTGTGAAGCTAGCATTACTCTGATCAAAGCCAGACAGACATCACAAGAAAAGAAAGCTATAGTACAATATCCCTTATGAATAGAGATGTAAAAATCCTCAACATAATACTAACAAACTGAATCTAACACCATATTAAAAGGGCCATACACCATGATCAAATGGGCTTTATTCCAAGAATGCAACCGTGGCTTAACATTAGATAATCAGTCAATGTAATACATCACTTTAATAGATCAAAGGAAAGAAACACAGGATCATCTCAATCAATGCAGAAAAGGTATTTGACAAAATCCAACACACTTTTATGTTAAAAAAAATCAACAAACTATGAATAGGAGAGAAATTTGTAAATATGATAAAGGGCATCTATGAAAAGCCCATGGTCAACATCATACCCAGTGGAGAAAGACTGAGAGCTGTCCCCTTGATATCAGGAAGGATACAAGACAAGGTTACTCACCTTCACCACTGCTGTTGAAGATAGATAATACTAGAGGTCCTAGCCAGAGCCATTTGGCTAGAAAAAGAAGTAAAAAAGTATTCAAACAAGGACAGAAGAATTAAAACTATCCCAATTCTCAGATAACATGATCCTAAAAAAAAAAAAAAAAAAAAAGTGTTGCTCTCGAGTTAATTCCCACTCATAGTGACCCTAAAGGTCAGAGCAAAACTGCCCCTTAGGGTTTCCAAAGAGCAGCTCCTAGCTCAAGTCCCAAGAACTGGAGGTCCAACAAATAGGAGCCAGCTGCAGGATTCATAGCCTGTGAGCCTTATCGGAAAGTCCATCTATATTGGATGCAGGCCACACCCCCAAGGAACCCCCTTTCAACTGATTGACTACTCATAGCAGATCCCATCATGGAGGTAATCACATTACATCAAAAGTGATCACATCATTATACAACCATCAAACTACATTATAACTGCCAAACCACTGAGAATCCTGTCCCACCAAGTTGACACACAACATTAACAATCAAAGCGAGTTATTCCAAAGCATGAATAGAACAGTATTGATGTGCAATTTGGTTATTTTCTAGTTTTTGCTTGTGACTAAGGCTTCTATGAATATTCTTGGATGAGTCTTTTGTGGTCCTGTGCGTCCATTTCCCTTGAGGACTTAAGTAGGATTGACTCTGTCTCAGTGGCAGTGATCATAGAGTGCTTAGTACCCTGCGTTGTGGCCTCAGCAACCCCGGCTTGAATCCCAGTCACTGCATGTAGTGGTAACTTGTTTGGCAGCCCCACCTTCTAACTAAAGGTTGTAATTCTGCTTTAGGCAGTCCCTCAGGAGTGCAGTCAAGTAATTTGTGAATAATACTTTCCACTATTCACACAGAGAGACACTTCAGGGCAGGATGAAAATCTGCCGGAAAGGACCTTCTAGAGGGTGATCCCGGAGCTCATCGCCTCTTCCAGAAGTTGGACATATGAACACTTCCGGGAGAAGAGTCAAGGACCCTGTGAGCAAGCACACCTGAGGCTCTGAATCCAATCTGAGTTTAAATCTCGGTGGGACCTTCGCACGCAATTAATATGCTCTTTTATTCAGGCCGCACAAAATTTAAGTGTTTAAAAACACACTTGTGCCCCCCAAATAGTGAATTGGACCTAATTTCCAATACTGTGTCACCCTTTCCCCGCTGCCCCAACTCTGTCACGGTTTAGGGGACAAAAGGATTTTGGACCGGGAAGAAGTTTGGGCTGTAGCTCCAAGGTCCCAGGAGCGAATTTCCACTCTCTTCCTGCTCCCGGTGGTCTCCCCTCGCTCTGTTCTGGAGCCAGAGTCCTAGAAACCCGGTTCTCAGAATGACGTGGTCCAGAAGGAATTTTCGGAAATTTCAGGGTTTCAGGACTCTTGCTACCCAAGTCCGTTGAGTCCCCCGGACCCTGTGCAGGCTCTGTCTTTGAGCCTTGGGTTTCTCAGGGGTGAAATGTAGAGACTGCGTCCATTAAATCCTAGACCCTGAGATTACTTTCACAGTAAGTACATAGACTATTGACTAGCTCTCCAAAGAAAATTATAATGATGTATGTAGCAAAGAAGACAAAACAGTGCCCAGCTAGCTCAGTCAGTAGAGTGTGAGACTCTTCATCTCAGAGTCGTGGGTTCGGGCCCCATATTAACCTACCGTGGAGTGGATTCTGACTCATAGCAACCATCTAGGACAGAGTAGAACTGCCCCATAGAGTTTCTAAGGAAAGCCTGTGGATTCGAACTGCCGACCTTTTTTTTAAAAAAAAAAAAAAATTTATTGTACTTTAAGTGAAGGTGTACAAACCAAGTCAATCTCTCACATATAAACTTATATACACCTTACTGCATATTCCCACTTACTCTCCCCCTAATGAGTCAGCCTGCTCCCTCCTTCCAGTCTCTCCTTTGGTGACCGTTTTACCAGTTTCTAACCCCCTCTACCCACGCATCTCCCCTCCAGACAGGAGATGCCAACATAGTCTCAAGTGTCCACCTGATGCAAGTAGCTCACTCCTCATAAGCATCTCTCTCCAACCCATTGTCCAGTCCAATTCATGTCTGATGAGTTGTCTTTGGGAATGGTTCCTGTCCTGGGCCAACAGAAGGTTTGGGGACCATGACCATCGGGATTCTTCTAGTCTTAGTCAGACCATTAAGTCCAGTCTTTTTATGAGAATTTGGGGTCTGCATCCCACAGTTCTCCTGGTCCTCCAGGGGTTCTGTGTTGTGTTCCCTGTCAGGGCAGTCATCAGTTGTGCCCAGGCACCATCTAGTTCTTCTGGTCTCAGGATGAGGTAGTCTCTAGTTCATGTGGCCCTTTCTGTCTCTTGGGCTCATAATTACCTTGTGACCTTGGTGTTCTTCATTCTCCTTTGATCCAGATGGGCTGAGATTCATTGATGCATCTTGGATGGCTGCTTGCTAGCGTTTAAGACCCCAGTGAACTGCCGATTCCGACTCATAGTGACCCTACAGGACAGGGTAGAACTGTACCATATAGTTTCCAAGAAACCAGTGGTGGATTAAAATTGCCGACCTTTTGTCTACAAGATGAGGTCTTAAGCACAGCGCCACCAGGGTTCCACCAACAGGATGAAACCAAAAATCAACCCATTGTGGTCAAGTCGAATTTCACTCATAATGACTCCAGTAATTACAGCTTCTAAGTTGCCGTTGTTGTTTTTAACTTTGGCAAGTTATTCCAGGAATTGTTTCCAAATCTGTTTTGGAAGAAGTACAACCAGAATGCTCCTTAGAAGCGAGGATGGCTAGACTTGTCTCACTTACTTTGGACATGTTATAAGGAGGGACCAGTCCCTGGAGAAGGAGGGACGGACCAGTCCCTGGAGAAGGAGGGACCGACCAGTCCCTGGAGAAAAACATCATGCTTGGTAGAGTGTCAGCAAAACACAGGAAGACCTTCAACGAGATGGATTGACACAGTGGCTGCAACAATGAGCTCAAATATAGCCAGGATTCTAAGGATGGTGCAGGACAGGGCAGTGTTTCCTTCTGTTGTACACAGGGTCACCAGGAGTCAGAACTGCCTTCATGGCACCTAACAACAGCAACAACATATTTTCAACACGCCAGAAAAAAAAATATTTTTGTGTGTGCTGAAAATACACATAACAAAATATACACCAACTCAACAATTTCTTTATGTATAATTCAGTGACACTGATTTCGTTCTTCAAGTTGTGCAACCCTTCTTACTACCCCTTTAGAAACAATTCAGTTTGAAATGATTTATCCTCAAAATAAAAAGTGATTCCCCTAGAGCAAGAGAAGTTGGAAGCGTGTATAGACCTGCCTTGAGACCATCTCTCACTTGCCTCCCTACCTTCCCTGGGAGGCAGTCATGGGACAGTTTCTCATCCCCTTCCAGGTTCCCAGGAGATATGAGGAACCTGTCTGGTCTGTTCACCCTCAGGCTATAGCTGCTGACCATAAAACTGCTTAGCTGAGGTCTAAAATTGGCTCGTCAGCAACAGGTATCCCACAACTTTGTTGCAGTCAGCAGGTCCCTTTGTTTCTGTATCTTCCTTTTTGGTGTATGGGATGAGAACCCAGGCACTTCTGGCTACTATTCCTTTTGTTGTTTATGTAAGTAATAAACTGCCTGAATCTAAAAGTGACTGGTTATATCTTTACTAACTGTGTGTGCTTGACAAATTTATTTTTGATTTTTTTTCCATACAAATTCTTAAAATTTTATGTAGTGAAACATATAAATCTTTCCCCTAAGGCTTCTGAGTTTTATGTCAGGCTTAGAAAGTCTTTTCAAGTATTTTGCCAGTTTGTTTTCTTTTGACTTTTGTAGGGGGATGGCTCTGCCTACAAGACTCTGAAATTTTCACTGGAGGTAGTTTTGAAGGAAGAATGGTGTATTTATTCTTCTGCTAATGAGTTGACTGGAGAAACAATTAGCTCCCAGATACTCTGTGGCACATCCCCTGAGGTTCTCTGAAGGCTCTACCTGCTGAGGATTGAGGGAGTTTCCTGGGACCTCCAGCTCAAGATTACTGGACTCTAAGAGGGGAATGCAGTCACCAAACATAGTGCGACATTCCAGCACTAGCAACAGTGAAGATTCATTACCACCCCTATGCCTGATGGGGCAAGGGGAGAGAGCTATTTCTGGAACCTGGAAAAAGTTGTAGCTATGTCCATCCCCCAAAATAAAGACTCAGTTACAATCTCTCCTCTAGTTGCCACAGAAAATAAGAGTAAAATTCCATTATTTAAAGTCCTACTCTGATCAAAAATTAAACTTAAAAGTCTTCCCTTTCCAGTTTTTATTTGCCTCTGGAACAACCATGAAAGTCCCACTCTGGGAGAATGGGTGAGTTCTGGGTTCTTCAGCAGCTGCATCCTGGGCTTTCTGTCACGGGATCGTTGGGAACAGGGTTACCTTTGTCAACATCTGTACAGTCAGGTCAATGTAAACTCAGATCTCTCCTGGGAACCACTTTTCCAGAATCCCAGGAGTTAGGAGAAGACAGAAGAACATGAGAGCCAGCCCCTCATCCACAAAATTCAGAGTGATGTGTGAAACCAACAGCAATAACATTCGCCAAGCAAAAGGGATGGGTTTGCCCTGCTATCAAAATGCCAGCTACAGTGTCACCCAGAAAACAGCATTCTCTCAGAATGTGGGGATGTGACTAGGTACAGCTTCTTTGGAGGGAAAAATTAGGCAGGAATTAGTAAAATTAGAAACGCACAAATACTTTGATCAGGCAAGCCCACTTCCAAGAATCTATTTTAGAGAAATACTTGCACATGAGATTAAAAATATTTGCATAAACTGTCCTCTGAAGAATTATTTATGACAATAAACATTAGAACCAATGTCACGTCCACCAGTTGAGAAATGCGTAAATATACAATGCTCCATCTCTACTGTGAAAGGATTGTAGTTGTTTAAAAGGGCGGGTAGATAAAGGCAGTGGTGATGATGATGCCACTGAAAACAATCATAATAGCTGAGGTCAGGGAGCATTTATTCAGCGCTCAAATGCTTTACGTGCCTTTCTCATTCAAATTTAGTTTAACCCATGAGGGAAGTATTCCCACGTGCTCCTTTTTATACACGAAAAAATACAGACGCAAAAAATTCCATAACTTGTTCGAAGTCCCACCTTGGCAAAACCAAGATTTCCTCACAAAGCTTGCGGCTGCGCCACTGATCAGAGTGGGGTTTTCTTATTCTCCATTCTCGGGACTTTTCAGGTTTCCGTGTGTGCAGTTGTAAAACCCCAGCCTTGGGAAGTGAAAGAATCCGTGCAGTGGCTCTGGAATAAGTAAACTCCGAAGTCCCGGGCAGGGGTCTCGTTGAAAATACATACTTCGCAGAAAAATTCCTTCTTTTATCACTTTTATGGTACTTGAATCTTCTCGCAGCCTAATTTAGGATTTAATTCAAAGCGGACAGAGGTCCACAGGGCTCTGAAGAAAAAGCCCTTAACAGGCTAAAGCTGCTTTTAAGCAGCTGCAAAGAGCCTAAAGTAAACATATCGTCCCTGGGTGGGCTCGAACCACCAACCTTTCGGTTAACAGCCGAACGCGCTAACCGATTGCGCCACAGAGACACAGCGAATTCGCTTTTCAAATTTATTATCTGTTGTCAGAAATTGTCCTTTAACCTCAGCCTGGTGATACCTTCACATCTTTCTGGCTGTCCGACCCCGCGCTCTCCGAAGACTGGGAGTACAACAGACACTTAGGCCGAGAATCATGCGGTTGGACACGTTCGGACGTTGATACCGAGAACCTGAGCGAGCTGGCGGACTCCGACACTATTGACCTCGCGCAGTGGGAGAGGCACAGTCGCTGCTCACCACCCGCAGGGGAGGAAGCGCCACAAACTGCCGCCCAGCGGGGCTAGGCGTTCAGAGGCCGCCGACATCAGCCCAAGCCTCCCGGCCCGCGTCCACAGCGTCCCCTCCCCACCCCCGCCACGCCCCGCTGAATGTCCCGGGCCTTTCCGAGGAATGGTGACGAAAGTGATCAACCACGTGTGGTGCCAAGTCCATTATTGTCAGGGGCAACAGGTACTGATACGGAATTATGAAGAACGGAGCGTCAGAGTAAGCTTCATACCAGCCTAAAGCGAGCAAAGCTGATTGTTTACGAAGACGAGGATGGTACACAATTGTAGCTTTAATTTCAAATAGAGCTGCAAATCCGCTATAGCTTTGTTCCTCTTTGCGGGCTCCTTGCAAACTTGCATTCCAGTGGTCCCCCCACACTCCCTTTGGCTGGATTAAAAACTTAACTAAAGCTGTGTTTATTAATAGGCATGTTCCTTTGGCTTTCGGTTTCTATTTCCCACACAGCCTCCAGAGAGGAAATGAAGAGCTCGCGGGGCTGAGGCTCCGGACCACGCAGTCAGGAAGGAGAGGAAGGGAAACAGCAGGTTATCTTGGGGCCCCGGGAACTTTCACTTGTGCTTAAAGAACTGGGAGAAAAGCACCCATGATCGTCTCGGAACGCTTGCTAATTCCAGTAGCAGGACTAGGAGAGTGCATCCCTGGAAAGCCTCGGTGACACCTCATGGAATAGGTTGTAAGAGCCCCTTAGATCCTGGTGGTCCCATGAACATCGGGAGTTCCGCCTGGAGGAAAAGGACTCAGGTGGACGCCATTCTCAGAGGCCCAAGGGAGGGTGGAGTCGCTCCCACAGTCAGATGCCGCCTCTGCGCAGCAGTTTCCATCCACTTCCCGGCTCCCCTCTTGTGTTCAGAAGCAGGACGTTTCTGGGGCCTGGACCCTGACTTGGTGAGATCAGCCCTGGGACCGAGAAAATCCATTCAACTCTCTGCAAACTTCACTTTCCTCAGGAAGGCGCCCAGGTTGAGTTCGGCATTTGCCTGCGGAGGTATCTTACATTTGGACCACTGAACTCACGTAGGCCACAGCTTTTCGTTACCCTGCCAGTTGGTTCCGTACTGCGCACGACTTCTAATTTCAGTGTCTCGAGTCTCAGCCAGAGTTTAGTGCGTTTTATTTGGTTTTCTTTGGATCCGGCTATGGCTACTCCTGGAACCGTGGGAATCCCCGCGATGGCCACGAAGGGTCCTGTGGTCCTTTTTGTTAGAATTCTGCTGCTAGGAACTGCTGCTCTTTCTGTTTGGCCGGTGAAGATGAATGATGTCTGGTAGTTTCAATTTCCCTCAGACTGGACGGACTTAAGATTTCTTATTTTGGACCACCCCAATTCTAGAGCTATTTTGGGTCGATGGCCCTTCCTATGCTTTGGGGGTTGGTGCTATCTCATCTCTCCCATCAGACCATGGAAGCCTCTCAAAGATTGCTGGATTTGAGAGGAATTGGCCTCTTTTGTCATTCTCAATGTTCTATTTTATGTATTAATAGCCATTATTCCAAGAAGGGTGTACAAACTTCAACACATCCCCAGAGGGGGTCCCATAGAAGAAAAGTTAGCCTGTATGGGACAGAAGATTAAGTGGGACCAGGCCTCAGCCTCCCCTGTTCCTAAATGGGGATGGAGAAGATTATAGAGAGGGAGATTCAGAGGGAAGAGGGACTGGGAGGACAAACAGAAAAGTTGAGGAAGTTCCCAGGACATATCTATTCACTGGCCCCAGTTAAGGCAGCTTGTCTCTCTGGGCCTCTCCTTCCCACCTTTGCACCTCACAGCAGCCTCTCATCCCTCCACCTGTCTCCTGATTCTGGGAATGCAATCATTTTCTACTCTTCCTGCCCAGGCTAGGCCCTGTCCTCTCTAACAGGACCACTGTTGGGCCCTTACAGGTCTCCTTTTGCCAGTCCTCTCTTTTGTGGTCCCAGGAGAGTCAGAAGTATTGAATAATCCCCAGAGAACAAGATATTCAGCCTAGGTGTTGTGAGGCCATCATGCTGAAAGTGAATCAGCAGTCCCAGGTCATTTTTTGCTGTACTTGTTAAGAAAATATAAAGAAATTCCTTGGTCCAGGTTATTTGTAAATGTAGAAAATGATGTTCAAATTATTTTAAAATCAGTAACACATGTGATTAAATCCTCATTTGCCAGGGCACTGAGGGAATCAATAAACCATGTGGGAAAAGCCCCCGTTTTAAAGGTGGTCTGCTGAAGCCTGTGCACCCTTCTGCTCACCTGCAGCTATCACATGGTAGCTGCTCCTAGATTAGTCTTCTTACTTTAAACAACCATAAAAATGGACAAAATATGTGAAGCACCGGTTTACAGATATTGAACTGAAGCAGTGCAAGACTGTGATCCCTGAGAGAGACTTTGGGAGAATTCCTGATGGTGGTACAGCAAGCTGAAATCCCAGCAGAGTGTGGTGTTCACGTGAGGAGGTAGAGATCAGAGTTAGGAGAGATTAGAGCACTGGAGGGGAGACAACCCTTTAGGGGCCAGTTTTCAGAAGTCCATATGGGAGTTCTCTGCAGGTCATTTGCTGAGTGTGGGCTGCTCATAGCGACTGTATGTGTGGTTTGTTTTTTTTTTTTTTGGAGGGGCATGTGCTCATGTGCTGGAAGATACTACCCAAGGCTTGCCAGAGGACAGATGCTACAATATAGAGAACAGAACAGAGGTCCTAGAGGTCAGTACTAGGCAATGCTGAAATTCAAGCTTTGTTAACAACTCTTTACTACTCTGAGCATCCAGCTGAGCCTCTCTCCAGAAAGGCTGTGCTGTAACAGCAGGACCCATACCCTAATGTGAGGCCTGCTCTTGACAGTCCCTAATAAAGCTGCAAACCAAGTCCTCCTAAGAGCTGCAAGGGAGACAGTTTGGAGGTTGAGTTCCAGCAAGTCAAGGGTTTTGGTAAACACCTTGAACTTTTCATAGATTCACCTTAAAGCCAAAATCCAGTCCTACATAAATTCAAGGTAATCAGCCAGTAATCAAAATGCATGCTGATGTTGTGTGCTGTGAAATCAATTCCAAATTATCCTGAACCTATATCACAGAGTAGAACGGCTCCATAGAGTTTCCTGGAACAAAAATTGATATTCTAGAGAAAGATATCAGAATATACTACAATGTATCATTCAAAGCATCCAATAAACAAAAAGTACTAGACACGCAAAGAGACATGTGACCCATATTCAAGGGAAAAATAAATCAATAAAAACCAACTCCCAACTCCAAGATGTCCTACAAGTTAGATTTAGCAAAATTCAAAGCAGCTATTACACACACACACACACACACACACACACACACACACTCAGAAAACATGATGTCAATGAGTGATCTGACAGACAGTCTCAACAGAGCCGTGAAAACCATCAAAAGGAATCAAATGGAAATTCTGGGACTGCCCAACAGACTCATAAACAAAGTGGTGTAGGAACAGGAATGCAAATTATCCATGGGCTCAGTGACATGGGCTTCCACACCAAGGCTAACGCGGTCACAGCCACTACTGAGTGCCCAGACAGCCACGAGCAGAGAACAACTCTGAGCCCCTGATATGACACTAGTCCCCAGAGGAGGTATGGGCTGTCAGCTGCCATATGATGGCAGGTTGAGCACATAGGACCTGTGATGGTTAATGTTATTTGTTGACTTGATCAGGCTATAATTCTCAGTGGTTTGGCGGAGGTTGACTGGGCTGATTACTTTTCCATAAGGTAATATATGTAATCTCCTCCATGATGTGATCTCATGTGATCAGCCAAACAGTCCTAAGTGGAGTTTTCTCAGGGGTATGGCCTGCATCCAGTATATACGGACATTTTGGCAGAGCTTATCTCCCACTGCCAAACTAGCTGATATCAGGAGGTGGTCTTTCTAGCATGGCCAGCACCCACCTGAGTCACTTTATTAGTGTAAACCTTCAGGTGTGGTCTGGATGCCTATAAAAAACAAAGGCACCTCAATAAATCAGCGAATTCCAATGGTTTAGAGTTATCACAAGAGTCCTGGTGGCACTTGGGTTAAGCGCTGGGCTGCTAACCCAAAGGTTAGAGGTTGGAACCCACCACCCTCTCCTCGGAAGGAAGATGTGGCAATCTGCACCTGTAAAGATTTACAACCTTGGAAACCCTATTGGGCAGTTATACTATGTGCTAAAATGTCAGTTTGAGTTGGAATCAACTTGAGGGCAATGGGTTTGGTGGTTTTTGTTTTGTTTTTTTTGTTGTTGTTCTTGTTAGACTACTCTCTTAGAATCCAAGGACAAAGACCTAATTGTATAGATGAAGTTAAATTCTGTACCCCACAATAAACCCATTGCCATCGAGTCGATTCCAACTCATAGTGACCCTAGAGGACGGAGTAGAGCTGCCCCATGGAGTTTCCAAGGAGCACCTGGTGGATTTGAACTGCTGACTTCTTGGTTAGAAGCCATAGCACTTAACCCCTACACCACCAGGGTTTCCGTACCCCAGACTATATTAAAAAAAAAACTAAAAAATCATAAACTATATATGGAGTAATTGGAATGTAATGGACATGGACAAGCTCTCAGAAAACAGACTGTGACTGTATAAAGTGTCAGAGCCCTGTCTTGTAGGCTCAACACCATGTGGTCGATTTTGAGTCACAGAAGATGAGGTTAGTCTGGTTTGTCTGCGTGTGTAAATGTCAAACATGGTTAATTGCTTTTTATTGTAAATCTAAGAAATATATATTTATTGTAAGAAAAACTTACCAAATAAAGGAGTGTATAAAGGAGAAAATGACAGTTCTCCTGCCTCTGGAACTCACTCCCCAGATAAACCACTGCTGACACCCCTTTACATATTACACATAGGAAGCTGTGGTGGCTTTGGAGTATAATAGGTGCTTTTTGGCCTAGGGACCCAGGAAGTCCCAAGTCCTGTCCTGACAATCGTCTGCCCTCCCTGGGAAATAAGAAATGGGTGAAGGCAAAGAAGAGGAAAATAACTCTATTTGCAGAAATTTCAACTTGGGACAGGAAACTCTGGTAAATGAGGAGGAGTAAAGGATTTATGACAGAGGCTTCAAGAGTTGTGCCATTGCCCTAAACCCAAAGTGGATTTTACCTCATTTCCTGAGATGAGAATGAAATGATAGAAGTCAATAAAAGGAGAGGGACAGAGAGAAAGCAAGATCAGTCAGTCAACTCACACAGGTTAACGGTACTCAAGTCCAGCCTGATTGTAATTAGTCTGTGGAAACTATGGCTGCTAAAAGAGTATTTACACGCCTCTTGACGCTCTAGTGGTTAGGATTTGTGCTCTCACCTCCTCAACCTGGGTTCGATTACCGGTTAAGGAAAGACTTTCTTTTTGGAGGCCTGGTGGTGTAGTGGTTAAGAATTCAGCTGCTAACCAAAAGGTCAGCAATTTTAATCCACCAGTCGCTCCTTGGAAATGCTATGGGACGGTTCTACTCTGTCCTATATGGTCGCTATGAGTCAGAATCGACTCAACGGCAACGGGGCTTGAGTTTTTTTGTTTGTTTTTATTGAGATGCTCATATGAGTCGGAATCAGCTCGACGACACTGGGTTCGGATTTGGTTTTTTATCGAAATACCCACAGATATGAGTAGGAATCGACTGGATGGCAATGGGACTGGGGTTTGGGATTCAGCTGTAGCTACAAACTTCTGTGGTGGTTCCATGGTGTAATGGTGGGCACTCCCGACTCTGAGTCTAGTGATCCAAGTCTCAGTGGGAACTTAGTTGTAACTCAAATTAAGGATTTTTTTTTTTTTTTTAACTCTGTAAATAGTGAATTAAACTTGTTAACCCCTTTCCGCGCTTCGCGGAACCAAAGCTGTTCCAGATCCCCGGGCCCTTTTGCTCCCTGTGGCCTTTTGCTCCTCGCAGCCCTGTCCCCTCATGGTTTCCTCTCTTCCTCAGGAACTGAGATTCCAGACACCCTCAGAAAATACCTGAGGAAGCAGGAGAGAAACAGAGAGGAGACTAGGATAGGAAAGGGAGAAGGGAGGGAATGGAAGGCAGAGGAACTGGGCGTTCACAGCAGCGGTTCCAGTTGCTGGCTTTGGACCACCGCAGCTCCTCACTCAGGAGCGCTCCCATCCTTTCCTGGCCCACCCAGAGAACACGGTTCCACCGAGAAACCTCAAAACTGCTTGCCTGGCATTTATTCTTGAAACGTTTCCTTGCACTGTGTGGAGTGGTGAGGTAGATTAAGTTGGTGGTTAGTAAGTGGAAGCCAAGTAAAGCCCCGTGTTGGCTCCCTTGGTGTTGACTAGCAGGTGGTGCACCCACTCACCCAAAACGCACGCAATTTTTCCCCTTGCAGGTTGTCTGCAGGACCTGGAGTGGAAAATCAAGGCATAACAATGTTTCCTTAGAGTTAAAGAGAAATAGCCAGATAATTGGTTATATGGGTTGAAAGCGGTTATCTCTGGCGAACAGGAAATGTAGAAAGGGATCAGGGGACTACCGTTTTTCAGAACAAACTTTTGGGCAAATATTACTTTGATAAAAGTGTATACTAAGTAAAAATAATTTCCTTGGTATATAGAATGTTTTTAAAGTTCATCCTTTTTTTATTGAATTGCAATTTTGATGTAGCCGTATGCATCATTCTTTAAAGATTGTGGGGTTTTTCATGTAGAAATGTCTTCCCAAATACGATTATAAAAATTTTATTGGGGGCAATTTTGAAGCAAACATCGAATCATTATTTCACTTTTAATGAGCTGAAGGGATGGGCTAGTAAACTTCCAGATCCTCACAAGTATAACTATTCTGCAGCTTATGCCCTGAAGCGTCAACTGAGAGAAGTGAACATGATTGAGTGCTAAACAGTCCTGAGACCAAGGAAATCTGTTAAACTCTCTGCAAACTCACATTCCTCATCAGCAACATGCCAAAGGTTGCCTTCGGTGTTGGCTCAGATATAACTGGGCAATCTTCCATGCTAGGGAGAAGAGAAGCTCTCAGCTCTTACTCATCAAGTTAGCTCAGTCCATAGGCCATACAGCTCCTCATTTTAAGGTCCTACATATTGCCTAGTTTTCTTTGGATCTCACCTTGATCAAACTCTTTGGTATCCTCTTTGATATCCAGAGGTTCCTGGGGCTGTACAGATACATCCCTATGCACTTTCTCCACAGACGCCACAAGGAGGGGCCAGGGCCCTTCCCCTTGGAACTGTTGTTATCTTTCTGCCACTCCAGCTCCTCTGTTTCAGGCATTCCAATTACATAGAGATTATATCACCTGATATTTTGTCACAGGTCAATAATGCTCTGTTCTTTTCATTTTTAGTTCTTTTTTCTCTCTGGGTTTCATTTTAGGTAATTTATATTGATACGTCTCCTACACTGTGTCAACTGCTGTTGAAATCATTCATCGTATTTACCATCTCTAGGTATTCTACTGGAGTTTTTTTTGTCTTTCATTTCTCTTCTCATCAAACTCATGCTTTCCTTCATCCTCCTGAACATACAAACCAAACCCATTGCTATCGAGTCAATTCTGACTCATGGTGACTCTATAGGACAGAGTAGAACTGCCCCATAGGGTTTCCAAGGATCACCTAATGGATTCCAGCTGTCCACCTTTTGGTTAGCAGCCACACCTCTTAACCACTGCGCCATCAGAGCTCCCCTGAACATATAAAGTATGTTTATAAATGCTGTTTTAATATTTTGTCTACTGATTTTATCACCTATGTCATTTCTGGGTCTGTTTCTAATTGATTGCTTTTTCTCATGGTTGTTGATTATATTTTCCTGCTTCTTTGCATACCTAATAAAATTTTTAAAATAATTTTTATTGTGCTTTAAGTGAAAGTTTACAAATCAATTCAGTCTCTCACAGAAAAACTACATACACCCTGCTACATCTCCCAATTACTCTCCCCCTAATGAGATGGTCTGCTGTCTTCCTCCACTCTCTCTTTTCCTGTCCATTTTGCAAGCTTCTAATTTTTTTTTTTTTAACCCCCTCTACCCTCTCATCTCCCCTCCAGGCAGGAGATGCCAACATAGTCTCAAGTGTCCACCTGATCCAAGAAGCTCACTCCTCACCAGCATCCCTCTCCAACCCATTGTCCACTCCATTCCATGTCTGAAGAGTTGGCTTCGGGAATGGTTCTTGTCCTGGGTCAACAGAAGGTCTGGGGGCCATGAGCATCGGGGTCCTTCTAGTCTCAGTCACACCATTAAGTCTGGTCTTTTTATGAGAATTTAGGGTCTGCATCCTACTGCTGTCCTGCTCCCTCAGGGGTTCTCTGCTGTTGTTGTGGGACACAACAGTCATCAGTTATAGCCTGGCACCATCTAGTTCTTCTGGTCTCAGGATAATGTAGTCTCTGGTTCATGTGGCCCTTTTTGTCTCTTGGGCTCATAATTACCTTGTGTCCTTGGTGTTCTTCATTCTCCTTTGGTCCAGGTGGGTTGAGACCAATTGATGCATCTTAGATGGCTGCTTACTAGTGTTTAAGACCCCAGATGCTACTCTTCAAAGTAGGATGCAGAATGTTTTCTTAATAGATTTTATTATGCCAATTGACTTAGATATCCCCTGAAAACATGGTCCCCAGACCCCTGCCCTTACTACACTGGCCTTTGAAGCCTTCAGTTTGTTCAGGAAACTTCTTTGCTTTTGGTTTAGTCCAGTTGTGCTGACCTCCCCTGTATTGTGTGTTGTCTTTCCCTTCACCTAAAGTAGTTCTTATCTACTATCTAATTAGTGAATACCCCTCTCCTACCCTCCTCTCTTGACCACAAAAGAATGTTTTCTTCTCAGTTTAAACTATTTCTCAAGTTCTTATAATAGTGGTCTTATACAATATTTGTCCTTTTGCATCTGACTAATTTCACTCAGCATAATGCCTTCCAGGTTCCTCCATGTTATGAAATGTTTCACAGATTTGTCACTGTTCTTTATCGATGTGTAGTATTCCATTGTGTGAATATACCATAATTTATTTATCCATTCATCTGTTGATGGGCACCTTGGTTACTTCCATCTTTTTGCTATTGTAAAGAGTGCGGCAATAAATATGGGTGTGCAAATATCCTTTTGTGTAAAGGCTCTTATTTCTCTAGGGTATATTCCAAGGAGTGGGATTGCTGGATCGTATGGTAGTTCTATTTCTAGCTTTTTAAGGAAGCACCAAATTGATTTCCAAAGTGGTTGTACAATTTTACATTCCTACCAGCAGTGTATAAGTGTTCCAATCTCTCCACAGCCTCATTGTAGCTTTGATTTGCATTTCTCTAATGGCTAATGATTGAGAGCATTTCCTCTTGTATCTGTTAGCCGCCTGAATGTCTTCTTTAGTGAAGTGCCTGTTCATATCTTTTGCCCATTTTTTAATTGGGTTATTTGACTTTTTGTAGTTGCATTTTTGCACTATCATGTAGATTTTAGAGATCAGGTGCTGATCGGAAATGTCATAGCTAAAAACTTTTTCCCAGTCTGTAGGTAGTCTTTTTACTCTTTTGGTGAAGTCTTTGGATGAGCATAGGTGTTTGGTTTTTAGGAGCTCCCAGTTATCTAGTTTTTCCTCTAAATTCTTAATGATGTTTTGTGTACTGTTTATGCCATGTATTAGGGCTCCTTACGTTGTCCCTATTTTTTCTTCCATGATCTTTATCGTTTTAGATTTTATGTTTAGGTCTTTGATCCACTTGGAGTTAGTTTTTGTGCATGGAGTGAGGTATGGGTCTTGTTTCATTTTTTTGCAGCTGGATATCCAGTTATGCCAGCACCATTTGTTAAAAAGACTGTCTTTTCCCCATTTAACTGTTTTGGGGCCTTTGTCAAATATCAGCTGCTGATATGTGGATGGATTTATGTCTGGATTCTCAATTCTGTTCCATTGGTCAGTGTATCTGTTGTTATACCAGTACCAGGCTGTTTTGACGACTGTGGTGATATAAGAGGTTCTAAAATCAGGCAAAGTAAGGCCTCCCACTTTGTTCTTCTTTTTCAGTAATGTCTTATCTGGGGCCTCTTTCCCTCCCATATGAAGTTGGTGATTTTTTTCTCCATCTCATTAAAGAATGTCACTGGGATTTGGATTGGAATTGCATTAAATGTATAGATCGCTTTTGGTAGAATAGACGTTTGTATGATGTTAAGTCTTCCTATCCATGAGCAAGGTATGTTCTTCCACTTACATAAGTCTCTTTTGGTTTCCTGAAGAAGTGTACTGTAGTTTTCTTTGTACACATCTCTGGTAAGATTTATTCCTAAGTGTTTTAACTTCTAGGGGGCTACTGTAAATGGCATCGATTTGGTGATTTCATCTTCAATGTTCTTTTTTGTTGGTGTAGAGGCACCCAACTGATTTTTTTGTGTGTTTATCTTGTATCCCGATACTCTGCTGGACTCTTCTATTAGTTTCAGTAGTTTTCTTGAGGATTCCTCAGGGTTTTCTGTATATAAGATCATATCATCTGCAAATAGAGATACTTTTACTCCTTCCTTGCCAATCTGGATGCCCTTTATTTCTTCATCTAGCCTAATTGCTCTGGCTAGGACCTCCAACACAATGTCAATAAAAGCGGTGATAAAGGGCATTCTTGTCTGGCTCCCCGTCTCAATGGGAATGCTTTCAGGCTCTCTCCATCAGGGTGATGTTGGCTGTTGGCTTTGTATAAATGCCCTTTATTATGTTGAGGAATTTTCCTTCTATTCCTATTTTGCTGAGAGTTTTTTAATCATGAATGGGTGTTGAACTTTGTCAAATGTCTTTTCTGCATCCATTGATAAAATCATGTGATTCTTGTCTTTTGTTTTATTTATGTGGTGGATTACATTAATTGTTTTTCTAGTGTTGAACCACCCCTGCATACCTGGTATGAATCCCACTTGGTCATGGTGAATTGTTTTTTTGATATTTGTTGAATTCTATTGGCTAGAATTTTGTTGATTTTTGCATCTATGCTCATGAGGGATATAGGTCTATAATTTTCTTTTATTGTGGTATCTTTGCCTGGTTTTGGTATCAGGGATATGACGGCTTCCTGGAATGGGTTTGGTAGTATTCTGTCCTTTTCTATGCTTTGAAATACCTTTAGTAGTAGTGGTATTAACTCTTCTCTGAAAGTTTGGTAGAACTCTGCAGGGAAGCCGTCTGGACCAGGCCTTTTTTTTTGCTGGGGGTTTTTTGATTACCTTTCCAATCTCTTCTTTTGTTACAGGTCTATTTAGTTGTTCTACCTCTGTTTGTGTTCGTTTAGGTAGGTAGTGTGTTTCTAGAAATTCATCCATTTCTTCTAGGTTTTCAAATTTATTAGAATACAATTTCTCATAGCAATCTGATATGATTCTTTTAATTTCAGTTCGGTCTGTTGTAATATTGCCCATCTCATTTCTTATTTGGGTTATTTGCTTCCTCTCCTGTTTTTCTTTTGTCAGTTTGGCCAGTGTTTATCAATTTTGTTGATTTTTTTTTTTCAAAAAACCAGCTTTTGGTCTTTTTAATTCTTTCAATTGTTTTTCTGTTTTCTATTTCATTTAGTTTGGCTCTAATTTTTATTATTTGTTTTCTTCTGGTGCCTGTGGATTTCTTTTGTTGTTCTCTTTCTATTTGTTCAAGTTATAGGGATAATTCTTTGATTTGGGCCCTTTCTTCTTTTTGGATGTGTGCATTTATTGATATAAATTAGCCCCTGAGCACCGCTTTTGCTGTGTCCCAAAGGTTCTGACAGGAAGTGTTTTCATTCTCACTGGATTTTATGAATTTCTTTCTTCCATCCTTAACGTCTTCTATAATCCAGTCTTTTTTGAGCAGGATATTATTCAGTTTCCAAGTGTTTGATTTCTTTTCCCTGCTTTTTCTGTTATTGATTTCCACTTTTATAGCCTTATGGTCAGAGAAGATGCTTTGTAATATTTCAATGTTTTGGATTCTGCTAAGGCTTGCTTTATGACCTAATATGTGGTCTATTCTAGAGAATGTTCCATGTGCACTAAAAAAGAAAGTATACTTGGTTGCTGTTGGGTGGAGTGTTCTGTATATATCTACAAGGCCAAGATGGTTGATCGTGGCATTTAGATCTTCCATGTCTTTGTTGAGCATCTTTCTGGATGTCCAGTCCTTCACCCAAAGTGGTGTGTTGAAGTCTCCTGCTATTATTGTGGAGCTGTCTATCTCACTTTTCAATGTTGATAGAGTTTGTTTTATGTATCTTGCAGCCCTGTCATTGGGTGCATAAATATTTAATATGGTTATATCTTCTTGGTGTGTTGTCCCTTTAATCATTATATAGTGTCCTTCCTTATCCTCTCTGATGGATTTAACTTTAAAGTCTATCTTGTCAGAAATTAATATTGCCACTCCTGCTCTTTTTTGATTGTCGATTGCTTGATATATTTTTTCCATCCTTTGAGTTTTAGTTTGTTTGTGTCTCTAAGTCTAAGGTGTGTCTCTTGTGGGCAGCATATAGATGGATCTTGTTTTTTAATCCATTTTGCCACTCTCTGTCTCTTTATTGGTGCATTTAGACCATTTACATTCAGGGTAATTATGGATAGGTATGAATTTAGTGCTATCATTTTGATGTCTTTTTTTTGTGTGTGTGTTGACAGTTTCTTTTTCCCACTTAATTTTATGTGCTGAGTAAATTATCTTTATATATTGTCCTTTCCTCATATTTGTTGTTGGTGATTTTGTTTCTGCTGAGTTTCTATTTTTTTCTTGTATTTTATATTGTTGAGTAGGATAGTTTGTCTCCTTTGTGGTTACCTTATTATTTACCCCTATTTTTCTAAATTTAAGACTAACTTTTATTTCTTTGTATTGCCGTATCTTCCTCTCCATATTGAAGGTGTATGGTTACATTTCTTAGTCCCTCTCTATTATTTTAATGTTGTCTTCTTTTATATGATAACACCGCTGTTACCCTGTTTTGGGTTTTTTTTTTTTTTTTTTTTAATAATCTTGCTTTGTTTTTTGGATTTCCCTTTCTGGGTTGACTTCTGATTGCTCTGCCCAGTTTTTTAGTCTTGGGTTGATACCTGATATTATTGATTTTCTAACCAAAGAACTCCCTTTAGTATTTCATGTAGTTTTGGTTTGGTTTTTTACGAATTCCCTAAACTTCTGTTTATCTGGAAATGTCTTAATTTCACCTTCATATTTAAGAGAGTTTTGATGGATATATGATTCTTGGCAGGCAATTTTCTTCCTTCAATTTTTAAATATGTGATCCCATTGCCTTCTTGCCTGCATGGTTCCTGCCGAGTAGTCTGAGTTTATTCTTATTGGCTCTCCTTTGTAGGTGACTTTGAAACTCTATGGGGCAGTTCTACTCTGTCCTATAGGGTCGCTATGAGTCAGAATCGACTCGATGGCACCGGTTTTTTTTTTTTTTTCTTTTATCCCTCGCTGCTCTTATAATTCTCTCTTTATCTTTGGTTTTGGCAAGTTTGATTATAATATGTCTTGGTGACTTTCTTTTAAGATCTACCTTATGTGGAGTTTGATAAGCATCTTGGATAGATATCTTCTCATCTTTTACAATACCAGGTAAGTTTTCTGCCAACAAATCTTCAACAATTCTCTTTGTATTTTCTGTTATCCTTCCCTGTTCTGGTACTGTAATCACTAGTAGGTTATTTCTCTTGATAGAGTCCCACATGATTCTTAAGTTTTCTTCATTTTTTTAAATTCTTTTATCTGATTTTTCTTCAAATATATTAGTGCCAAGTGATTTATCTTCGAGTTCAGAAATTCTAGCTTCTACTTGCTCAATTCTGCTTCTCTGACTTTCTGTTGAGTTGTGTACTTCTGTAATTTTATTGTTAATCTTCTGAATTTCTGATTGCTGTCTGTCTATGAATTTTTCCAGCTTATTCAACTTTTCATTATGTTCCTGAATAATCTTTCTGATTTCTTCAGTTGCTTAGTCTGTGTGTTCCTTGGCTTGTTCTGCGTATTGCCTCATTTCCTTCCTGATGTCTTGAAGGGTTCTGTATATTAAACGTTTGTATTCTGGCTCTGGTAATTGCAGGAATGCACTTTCATCTAGAAGATCCCTGTATTCTTTGTTTTGAGAGCCTGTTGAGGTGATCGTGATCTGTTTCTTTATGTGATTTGATATTGAGTGTTGTCTCCGAGCCATCTATAAGTTATTTTATTAGTTTATGCTTGCTTACTGTGTTGTAGCTTCTTTTTTGTTTTGTTTTGGTATACCCCTATGGGTTGCTTGAGCGAGCTAACTTGATTATTTTTGCCTTTGGAGCTCTGACGTCCTGTCCCCAGATGGCTAGAGCTGTTGTCAGGTATATCAGTGTAGGAGTCCATTCAGTTTTCTTGTATGAATTCAGCTCGGTTTTCCAGGTAGCTGATATCAAGTGTGTGGTACAGGCTCTGTCCTACAGTCTTAGAGGGGCAGGGGTGATTGGCGTATATACCAGTATCTGATTGCAACAGGGGGTTATGCTCTGAATTTAAGGCAGGGGGCTGAGAACCGACCCCTGCATGTCTCTGAGGAAAGCATATTCCTGTTCTCTAGGGCATGCAGGTGGGTGGGTTCTGCACAAGAACCATGGGCACCCAAAGTTTTTGGTTGTAAGGACTGGGAGGTACCAGTTATCTTTGGACCCTTGTCGCAGGTGGCTGAATGACCTGAGTGGAGCTACCAGTCCTTAGGCCCCTGATGTGGGTAGGTGAGGACCTTGTTTAACAAGCAAAGCAATGTCAAAACATCAAACACCCACCTCTCCACTGCACAGCCAAAATGGTTGGAGTCTGCCAACTAGGGCCTATTCTCCCAAAACAGGCCCACACAGGTCCATGCAGAAGGGAAGAGTGCTCAAAGTCCATGGACGGTTTATGGCTGGACAGTAGCTGCTTCTGTCCTGAGCTCCTCTGGTTAGTGGAGCTAGCAAATTTTCTTTTCCCACAGTTGCGAGTTTTTTCCTTCCCCAAGGCCAGGATGGCTCTAGGTGCTCAACAGCGCCTATCTCGGGCCCAGGGAATTCAGCCACTGAAGCCAGCTTGGGGGTGGGGGGGCACGGTAAAATATATGCGAGTATTTAGCTTTTGCTGAAAGCACTGCTCTTCTCAGGTTCCGGAGGTGTGAGTAGGCTGTGTTCCTGGGTGCTTTTCCCTGAGGAAACTGTGGCTGAACACTAGTACCAGCCCATCACCACTTCCACTCCAGGGATGGTGCCTGAGGGCTCATCGCAATTCAGGTCCTTTAACTCCTCTCCGCTTCTGAAAGGTCTCTTCCTCCCCCTGCCTCTCAGTTCATTTTCTAAGCTTGCTCTTGATACTCAGGGCTCCCAGCTTGTCACAAATATACTCATTTCACTTGTTTTTTCAGGTCTCTGTTGTAAAGAGGGCTCGTCAGAAGAGTCTGTCTATTCTGCCATCTTAGCTCTGCTTCCCTACATACCCAATAATTTTTATTGGATGCCAAGTACTAGGATTTTTTTTTTTTTTTTTTAGTTCTTTAAATATTTTTTAATTTTGCTCTGGGATGCACTTAAGCTACTTCATAATAATCTTGGCATATCTGATGTGCCTGGAATCCAGTATCCAGGGAGTTTTTAGCCACTGTGTGGGTCAACTGCTTTTGGTCATAACTTCTCCCTCCTGGAGCCAGAGGATAACTTAGCCCTTAATCTTCAACAGAGGAAAGCACTTAAACTCTCTGTAAACCCATGGTTTCTCATTGCTAAGGCACTGAAAATGGACTTCTGTCTTAATTCATATTTTATATTTGGGCAAGGAAAACAGCTGCTGCTGGGGAGAAAACTTCACGGTTCTTCTTCATTGAGCTATATCAGTCTGTAGGATGTAGGGCTTCTAGTTTCAATGTCCTGAATACTCGCTCTGGACCTTGTGGGTTTGAGATGGTTTTCTTTGAAACTGTTTTTGTCTTCTCCCCTTCTTCCTTGCCCTCCCTAGCATGTTTTGGGGTCTTGCTGTCTCTGTGTGTTGTTCTTGCAATAGGCACGAGGTGGCGCCATCGTCCTTCACGCCTTTTCTTGGCTAATGAAGAAAGATTCCAGGTTATTTCCATTTACCAGGACACTGTGGCTCAGAAGAGAGAGTTGAGAACACACGCTGGGAGGGACTGGCAAAAGGCCCACGCCTGCCAACACAAGACATAGGAATGTCTTCTAAAATATAGTTAAATATTCAGCCTTTTAAGATAAGAAAAAACTAAAGGTATTTCTGACAGTGAAAAATAATGTTCTATTTACTTACAATTCCTGGAGTTCTTGGGTGGTGAAAACAGTTAAACACTCGGTGACTAGGCCAAAGGTTGGTGTTTCAAATCCACGGAGAGCTGCCTTGGAATACAGACCTGGAGATCTGAAAACCCTATACAGCAGTTCTCTTCACACATGGGTTCATGATGGGTAGGAATCGACTTGACAGCAACTAATAACATTTTCAATTCCTGCCATCGCTGAAAGAGGGGGCATCTTATGGGAGCATCCTGATTTTCCAAGCTCCTGATGCATGTCAGGTGCAAATCCTATGCAGAGGGAGAGCTAATGCTGTCTGCCCATGAAGGAGGTAAGAGAGGCCTTGAGGAAAGGGGTGGGGGAAGAGGAAACTGGAGTCAGAAAAATAAAGAGGCTGCTTAAGGGGGGAAGGGTGCTGTAAAATTGTGGAGAAAGTAGCATCAGCATCAGAACCTGTCAAAATTCAGGGGGGATGATGACCAGGATCAGCCCAAAGTTCATTCGTATGAGGTGGCAGTCAGACATACTTCCACCCACCAACCTTTTGAGCTGTCCCTCCCACAGCACACTCTCTTCTTTTCTGGGTTTGATGCTCCATTCCAGTGGGCACACAGAACTCACAGACCATACTTAACGTCAAGTGGTTTATTAAGGAAGTAACAGGATACAACTTAGGATCAGGATCAACAGGCTGCAACTCAGGATCAGGATCAGGAAGCATGGAGGCAAAGTCTTCCTTCTTCAGTGCAGTACAGCTCTCTCAGCCCCCTGAAGATATGCTCCTCTTGGCCCCCCTGAAGACAGCCTCCTCTGGACTCTGCTGCCTGTCATCATTGACTCTGCCGCTGGGCCCCTTCTGAGCCTGTCACCATCTTCAGCATTACAGCCCTTGACCCATGTTACAGCTCTTGTAGGAGGTTCTTTTCCTTTTCTCTCTCTCTTTCTGCTTCTTCTCTCCTCTCTTCCTTCTCCTTCCCATCTGAAAAACCTCTGTGAGGTTAACTGTATATATATACAAATTCCTCATCAATTTCAAAGCATGGCCCTCCCACCAGGGCCATGAACTAATTCCCTCTCTGTAGGCCACATACACTTCACTTGCATAGGCTATGGTCACTCCATTTGCATAGTATGTTAACCAATCCCTGCAAGGTGCATACTAATTACACAGCAGGCTTCAGCCTAGGGCAAGACAAAAAGTATCAAACCTCAAGTTGTTTACTGCCTATCCAGGAAATGTTGAAATGTCGACCAACCTGGACAAAAGTAACAAACCCTCTGGGGTAGAAAACTAGGGCAAAGGTAACTCCTCAGGGCTTTGGGGGGCAAATCTCTCAGCATGTTTTACCAAATAACCAAGACAAAAGGTCACTTAGAGGATCTCATGTCACCACATGTGTGTCGGGGTGGTAACTGGAGAGAGTTGTTTTGCAATAGATGTAAGACTTGGGAGCAAGGCATCAAGCAGGCAGCAAGGCATCAAGCAGGCAGCTGTCACTCAAGGGAAGAAGTCTGAGGAGAGTTTAGATATGTAAAGGGCATTTGATGAAGTGTTGCCACCGGGTTTGTGATACCAACACTCCTCATCTCTACAAAGAAGGCATCAAAGTGGGCTTGATGTGCTTCTTGTGCATGTTGGGTATAAATATGGAATTAGATCCCTACTTATTCATATTAAAATAGTCATCCTTGTACCACCTGAAATTCTCTAATACTGAAGCAGGCAGTCATGAAAGGGTTATTAACCATCCCATAATAGTTGTTTTTCGGAAGAGTCAACTCTTGATACATTTTTGTTACAACTTTTACAGCATTTCACCATGATTGGTTGAATCCCCAGGTTTCTTCTCTTCTTCTGGCAGGAGGCCAAGGCATGGGCCCACTGACTCTGAATCTACCCGCTATATGACCTTACTAGGCTGGCAGTAGCGAGCTGTTGCCATTTTTCTTGGGTTGTGCACAGTATTTTTAGAGCCATATGCAAAAACTCATTCACTAAAATAATGCGGACTGCGAGAATCACAAGATTGAAGATCTCCCCTCACTGTTCATTTACATGTATGTCATTTCCTATAAAGGGAGCAAATTTGCCCTGGTTCAGGGAACTGGCAGCCTTGGGTCACAAGACCCTGCCTGTGTCCGAGTTTGTAAACTGTGAATAAACCTTTCTGTTCTTCCAATCCTGTGTCCGGCTGACTTCAATTCACTAGTGTGCTTGACAAGAATCTATTAGTTGATGGCTTCAGTACTGCCAGTGGTACCCATGCCAAAAACAGGGAAACTGGCTATTGAAAAGTAAAATAAGCCCCACCTGGGGGTACAAAGTTATTTGCTGTGGTGGAATCTCCTAATGCAATCTCTCAGGCCAAGGGCACAAAAACCCACTAAGTGCCAAGGAAACACAGTCAATCATAATTCTTCAGAGAATTATTAGAGAGCCTGAGGGATCTCTAGAAACGATTCCAGGCACCCTCTCATTTACACACAGAGAAAATGGCTCTGAGTTGAGGTCCAAATCTTCCCCAAGACATGTGTCAAGCCTGATACAGATGGAGCAGATTCTTGGACCCCCAGAGTCTGGGAAGATGTAGCTAGGAGGCACATGAATTCACTCGGGACAAGGCCACAACATAAGAGCCTGCTGGTGGGACATAGGTGACTGACGCCATGATCTAAGGGCTATATATTTCCAGAATGATTCCACCAGAAAGGCCATTCTTACACTCCTAGGTCAATGAGGATTCCAAGTCTGTCCTTTTACTGAGTTTGGTGTTCCAATCTCCAAATCCTGAGCATTTTTCCTACCTTACACCTTTTTTGTTAGGTTTTGAAGATGATTTTTGGTACATGAAATTCTCAAGCGTAAAGGGATTACAGCTAATTAACTTCAACAGTGATTGAAGTCAACTGCCGTCTTCACAGGCTGGTTGGAATCCACATTCTTTTCTTTCCTTCCTTTCTCTTTTTGCCTGACTGTAGGCTGAAACCCTGGTGGCGTAGTGGTTAAGTGATATGGCAGCTAACCAAAAGGTTGGCAGTTTGAATCCACCAGGTGCTCCCTGGAAACTCTATGAGGCATTTCTACCCTGTCCTATAGTGTTACTATGAGTCAGAATCAACTCAACAGCAATGAGTTTTTTTGGGTAGGTTCCCACTTCACAGCAATATCACTATTGATTTATCTGTGGAAAAGAATAGCTAAGCAATCTAGAAATGGGCATAAATTGCAGGAATTTACTGCAATAAAACAGAAGTCTCACAAGGAACCAAAATGCTTTGACTGTCCAGCAACTGATCACCAATCTCTGGGCGTCTTCATGTGAGTTGGGGGTCTGGAATTTAAGTCAAGAGGAGCTGGAACTTCTTGAAGTTGGAAATCTTATGATGAAGGTATCTTTTCCTGCTACTGAGGACTGTGGGTTCTGGGTAAATTTAAAAAATAGAAGCCCCAAAGTCATTGACTAGTCTGGATTGAAATAAGGGATAAAGTCAGAGACCACACGTCTCAATTAGCAGCTAATGAAGAACTTTGAAAGAGAGGGAAAGCTGTAGGCAAAGGTACTCTCCACCTGTCATCTCCCAAAGGTTCTGGTTCTTCTCTGGATAGTTGTGTTGTGTGGTGGCTTCTCTACTCCCTGAGTGTGTTTGAACTCTTATTGACACCTGGCCTTGGACCCCATGCAGGGCCAGCTTCATGGGCACGTGACCTGTGCAGTCACAGATGGCCCCACTCTCAGAAGAATTCTCATGCTTGGTTTAATGTTCTGCTGTCATCATCTTGGAATTATTTATAAGTTTATCTTTGAACATATGTCTCATAAGTGAAATTCAATGGGACAAGGAAGCATGCACTAATGCAGAAAAAATGTGGACAATACATATGTCTGCTGCAGTTCCTTGCTGGTTCATTTACATACCACATTCTTGATAACCCTATGAGCACAGAATTAAAGTGAACTGAAAATGCATGGGGGTTCAGCAAGATTCAAAGTGAGTACAAGGTGTGAAGCACAAGACAAGGCAAAGTCAAGGCATAACAGATTCAGATGGTAAAAAAAAATGCTTTTTTGGACATAGATAGTTTATTACTTACATGAACAGTAAAACTTATCAAAGGTGTCAGCCCCTCATGGTCCTCTCATCAGACTACATTCAAAAAGGGGGCCAGATGACTGAAACATAAGTAATAGGACACTGTTGCAGAGGAGTCAATGCCTTGCTTCAGTTAAGGAGTTTTATATCCTGTGGCTGTGCCCTAAGGAGGGCTAGATGAAAAATCTCACACCTCACTGGAAGCAGAGGGGTGGATGGGAAAACTGTCTAATGGCACCTCCCACAAGAAAGAGAGGCAGATGAGAAAGTGTCAAGCTCCTCACAAGACCATCTATCTTATGTTCCTGGGCATAGGACAGGGTATTCCTCCAAGACTTGGGTACTTACCTGTATGGCCTATGTAGATATGTACAAGGTGGCGAAAACACCATGGTAGAGCGATTCCCCTGCACAAGGTGTGTCTAAAACTGATGGGAGGATGTGAGGCCAATATGGTGGAGTAGCCAGGTGCTTCCAGTGGTCCTTCTTACAACAAATACCTGAAAAAACAAGTGAGTCAATAATATATTTGACAACCTAGGAGCCCTGAACATAAAAGGCAAAGTTCAGAAATCGGACCAGGTGGCACAGGGCAGGAGAGATGGTTCAGAAGCAGTGAGGAGTTGCTGGGCCTGACTTGGTTGGAACTGGTGCCCCTCAGCCCTGATCCCCTGGCATGACCGCGGCGGGGCTGGTGGCAGCATCTGGGGCAAGTTTTCCATGGCGAGAGAGAAAGAGAGTGCGATTGGCACAAAGTCTACCTCCACCTCCAGAATCAATGAAGAACAGCACTCTCGGCAAAAGATGAGTGCTTGCATCTAATCTACATTGTGGATCAAAAAGCACTCCTTTTGAAAGAACTTTCTCCCATTTATCTGATCTCTCCTCCCTCTGCCCCAGCCCCTGAGCTGGCTTCAGTGGTGATTGATTTCCCCAGGCCTGAGATAGGTTCTGCTGTGTTTCCTGAGCCATCCTCCTGGCCTCGGAGAAGGAACAAATTAACAAATGGGGGAAAAATAATCTGCCAGCTCCCCTAAGCTGGGAACTCAGGGCAGAAGCAGCTCCTATCCAGACACAAGCAGTCTATGGACTTTGAATGCCTTTCACCTCTACATGGACCTGTGTGGGCCCATTTCAGACACTTAGACCCTTGTTGGCACAGTTCAACAGTGTACGTGCCTAAAGTCTGAATTCAACTGTCTCAGCTATGCAGTGGAGAGGTAGGTTTTTGACGTTTGACACCCTCTGCCTATTAAGTGGAAACCCTGGTGGCATAGTGGTTAAGTGCTACGGCTGCTAACCAAGAGGTCAGCAGTTCGAATCCACCAAGCACTCCCTGGAAACTCTATTGCGCAGTTCTACTCTGTCCTATAGCGCTGCTATGAGTTGGAATCAACTTGACGGCAGTGGGTTTGGTTTGGTTTTGGCCTATTAAGCAGAGTCCTCACCTATCTACATTAGGGGCCTGAGGACTGGTGGATCCACCCACAACATCTAGCCACCTGCCACAGGGGTCCAAGGATAAGTGGTGCCTCCCAGTCCTTACAGCCAAAAGCTTTGGGTGCCCATGGTCTGGCTGCAGAGCCCACCCATCTCTGCACTCTAGGGTACAGGGACATGCTTTCCTCACAGACACTCAGGGGATGGTTGTCAGGCCCCTGCCTTGCTCAGAGTGTGACCCCCTGCTGCAACCAGACAAAACACTTGCAACCAATCACCCCTGCTCCTTCAAGACTGTAGGTGACAGCCTGCACCACACACTTGTTGAAAGACTACCTGGGCACCTGAGCTGAATCCATACAAGAAAAGTGAATGGACTCCTAGGCTCATATACCTGGTAACAGCTCTAGCCATTTGGTGACAGGACATTAGAACTTTAAAGGCACCAATAATCAAGCTAGCTCACTCAAGCACCCTATTCGGGCATATTAAAACAAAAGAAAGCAAGAAGCTAGGACACAGTAAGCAAACATAAATTAATACTATAACTTATAGATGGCTGAGATACAATAGTCAATATCAAACCACATAAAGAAGCAGACCATGATCACTTGAACAAGCTCCCAGAACAAAGACTCAAGAAATCTTCTGGATGAAGATATATTCCTGGAGTTAACAGAGGTAGAATACAAAACACTAACATACAGAACTCTTCAAGAGATCAGGAAGGAGATCAGGCAAAACAGAACGCACCCAAGGAACACACAGATAAAGTAGTTGAGGAAATCAAGAAGGTTATTCAAGAGCATAATGACAAATTTAATAGGTGGCAAGAATCCACAGAGGGATAGCAATCAGAAATTCAGAAGATTAACAATAAAATTCACAATTAGACAACTCAATAGAAAGTCAAAGGAGCAGAATTGAGGAAATGGAAGTCAGAATTAGTGAGACTGAAGATAAAACATTTGGCACCAATATAGTCACAGAAAAATCAGATAAAACTGTTGGAGGCACTAACAGCCCAGGAAAAACTTCTTTCTTGTCAACTAGAACTTGTTTCAGGATCTTCAGGCTGTGAAAACAGACAGGGTTTTTTACCGACATTAAGAAGAGCATCAGCCATGGAATTCTTTCTCCCTCTTCTGTTAGGGATTGAACTGTGTCCCCCAAAGAGAAATGTCAAAGTCCTAATCCCTATATCTGTGAATGTGACCTTATTTGGAGTAATAGAGTCTTTCTTTGAAGATAAGTCCACTGCAGGTGGACTCAATTCTGACTCACAGCAACCCTATAGGACCGAGTAAAAGCTGACTGCCACATCTTTCTCCAGCTTTTTGAAGAGTATCAGTTAAGTAATACTAGAGAAGGGTGGGTCCTAGTCCTAATCCCTTCTGAGTGCTGTTTCATAAAAGAGAAGAGAGGTGCAGAGAGAGTCAGGCACAGGATGTATACAACATGTGAGGCTCCCTCACAGACGAATGAACACCAAGAGATAACTGGGGACTGCCTGCAAGGATGGCTCTTTCTGCCTGAGCTCACAGAGGCATTGCCCAGGCAAGGCCCTCAACTGGGAGTTCTACTCCACAGGACACTGAGGAAAATAAACATGCGGTCTTCAAAGTCACAAATTTATCATTTTTATGACAGGTATTCCCAGGAAAACTTTGAGCAATCACTGGAAATGACCCAGTACAGAACCTCAGCTGCTGCTTCAAAGAGTCTTTTGCTGGTCTAGATGGGAAAAATGGTTGGTTCTGTCCTTCAAGAGATTCGCCCTACCTGTAGGTTCACGCTCCCTGTGCAGAAAAAAAAAAAAAAAAAAAAACAGGATCAACGTTTGGAGCAACTTGACAAAAGCAAGGAAAGGGAAAAAGCAGGATCAGTAATTGTAACAACTCGACAAAAGCAGGAAAAAGAAACTACGATGCGCATGTGTGAGAGTTTAAGATTCTAGTGAGGACAGAATTCTGTGTTTTGAACAACAAAGACCAGGGGAAAGCGGGAATACAACCCAGCACTAACACAAATTACACAGTCAAGTTTCCCATATTTAGGAAAATCACCGAGGCCAGCACATCTGAACTGTAATGATAAGTCTCTCTCTGGGAAAACCATCTTTGTGATCTAGACATCTCCCCTGCTAAATAAGTATGAGTTGTTCGCCTGCTGCCTCGCTACAGCCTCACAGTCCTCACACTTTTTTTTTAACATACGGTCATTTGTCTATCACACTTCCTAGCCCTCAGCCCCGCTATGCTCCTACTGCGCCCAGTTTCAAGCCACAGCCCTAGACTTGTTCCCACAACACGGAAAATCACCAAGCAGTTTAGCAGCAGATGCAGACCCAGCAGCTACTGCGCTGCCATATCTACATAAGATGCTCCCCATTGGTGACGTCACAGAACCCGCTCTTTCGCTCCAACCCACACTGCACCTCCCCGGCCTCCTTTGTCTCCTCCCATTCCTCCCAGCCAGCCAACGAGCAGGCCGGCAGCCGGAGGTGGAAGTGACCTCTCCTTTTCCCCTCCCCAGCTACCGTTTAGGCGGCCAGGGGAGCCGGCGGCCTGGACCAGCTGCGGGTGTCCTCACTACACGGGATCTTCACCTCCCTCCTTCCTACACCCCTTTGGCGGCCAGCTGAAGCCTGTGCAGCTTTCTCGGAATAATGGCTGTTAATGTGTAGAATAGAACAAATGTTCTACCTGATTCTAAATGTTTACAAAGGAAACCGATCCCTTTCAAATCCAGTCTTCTTTGTGATGTATCGCTTCAACTGAAATTCCAGGCCACCCTCAGAAAGGAAGAAATAGTACTTCTGAAGTTAGAGGGACTGCCCAGTGGACTGCAAGCCCCTAGTCTGTACTGGTTTTACCACTATTGGTTTTTATATAGTTTCCAATCTAATTTCACGAACCCGGTAGGAATTTTTAGCAGAGACGATTGGCCATCTCAAACTCTCGGGTATGGTGTCGGACTTTGGCGTTGCTCTGATGGCCATCCCCAGACCTTCAGTGCCTATCTTATGGTAGCACTTTATGTTCCACAAAGGAAGAAACAATCGTCCAACTTTGACAAAATATCCAGAGAAAGTTTTACCTGAGGCGCTTAGCAGATGACCTGACCTGCTGCCTTCATGTATAAATATAACCCAGGAAAAACTGAAGGTAGAGCTTGGAATGCCCAACTCAAAGACTATTTGAATATTTACAAATAGATTCTATTCTGTTTGTCAAATCGCAAAATATTAATTGGAGGGTTCTGTTCTGTACCGGGTGTGTGACATGGTGACCAGTTGCACATTGGAGGACAAGGCCCTACTGAAAATAAGGGATTTAGATGACAGTGTAGCAACCAAATGCTGAACCCTCTATCCCAGCCCCATGCCCTGAATACTGGCAGCCAGACTCAGTCTCCAGGCAGGAACAGAGAAACACTATTGTTATGTATGCTCCTGTGTGATGTTCTCCAATCAGCTCACTAAGATGTGTGCATCTCTAATCCTTTTTACCCTGTTAAGATGTTTTCATAATGCATCACCTATGTATAAATCACTTATAATGTGAAGTTAGAAATAGAGAATCTCCAAACTTAGAAATACACATATGTATTTTTATGTGCTCTAACCATTAACTGTAAATTGTTAGAAAGTTGTTCTAACCTTGAAAACAGATCGTAGAAGTATGCAGAAGCCAAACCCAAACCAAACACATTGCCATCAAGTTGATTCTGACTCTGCCCCATAGGGTTTCCAAGGAGCGACTGGTGGATTCAAACTGCCATCATTTTTGGTTAGCAGCTGAGCTCTTACCTACTGCCCCACCGGGGCCGTAGAGTAGGTTGTAAATTATTTTCTGAAATTGGGCTGTGCATCTGCAGTCTGCAATAACAGAAGGTAACATTAATCAGATCTCTATAAATGGTGAGGATGGTGCAGGACCAGGCAGTGTTTCATTCTGTTGTACATAGGGTCGCTATGAGTCTGAATAGACTCGACAGCACCTAACGACAACGACGACATAAAGTAGGGAAGTATAAATATGTCATACAGCAATGCCCTTAATTGGCAATAAAGTATACCAATTATAGTTGAACATGACAGCACACATGGTATATAAACCCCTGAGTTTCTGCTCATTTTCAGTGAAGAAGACAGAACCAAACAGTCTCTCTAACTCTCTGTCTAAAGACTAAGAAGCCTGCTGAGATACTGCTCACTACAACCGGCTTTGGACCCTAGCTATGGGGGACCTCCTCTGAGTTCAAGAGGTGGTCAGGTCTTCTCCCCAAGACCACTTGTTAAAGGTAAAAGCCCAAGGTCTATAAAGATTTGCACTGTAACATTTAAACTAACCTTGTAATTGTTAATTCTGATTTTCCAGTGGTAAATGAATGCCTTGAGGTCTCACTTGAGTACCTTACCATACTTACCTTACAATAAACTGAACGACTTTATTTGTGACAAACCTGAGCATCGCTTTAAAATATTTTATTGTGTTTTTGGTGAAAGTTTATCCAGCAAATTAGATTCTCATTTAACAATTTCTATACATATTATTTTGGAAACCCTGGTGGCATAGTGGATAAGAGCTATAGCTGCTAACCAAAAGGTCAGCAGTTCAAATCTACCAGGTGCTCCTTGGAAACTATATGGGCAGCTCTACTCTGTTCTATAGGGTCACTATGAGTCAGAATCAACTCGATGGAAAAGAGGTTTGGTTTTTTGGTTTTTATACGTATTATTCAGCGACAATGGTTACACTTTTCATAATGTCTCAGAATTTCCTTTCTGGTAGTTCTGTTTTTATTAATCCAGCTTCCTTGTCCCCCCTTACCTTCTCATCTTTGATCTAGGGTAAATGTTGACTTTAGGTCCCATTTAGATAAATATTTAGTGGAGCACAGCACTCATGGGTGATATTATTTATCTTATAAGCCACTCTGTCTTTTGGCTGATAGGTGACCACTGGGGGTAGTTTGAGTTCCAAGTTTAAAGGGTATTCCAGGGCGGTAGTCTTGGGGATCATCTAGTCTTTACCGGTCCACTAAGTCTGGCTTGTTTAGGAATTTGAGTTTTGTTCTACATTTGTCTCCCATTCTGTCTGGGTCGATCTATTGTGTCAGTAGTGGTAGCTGGGCATCGTCTAGTTCTTCTGGTCTCAACGTAGGTGAGGCTGTGCTTCATGTAGACTCTTAGTCCTGTAGCATAGTTTCTTCTTCGAGTTTTGGTTTCTTCTTTGTCTTTTGTTCCTCTTTATTTATTCTTAAGACAAAAATCCTCCGGGACAACTTTCTTGGCATTCTGACCAAACTGTGTGAAAAAAACCTGGCATCACCCTACAGTGAAGCTCAGAACTTTCAATCAGCTTTTTAGGTCTCTTTTCTTTATTAAAAGGAGCCCTGGTGGTACAGTGGTTAAAGCGACCGACTGCTAGCTGGCGATTCCATTCGAAATCACCAGCTGCTGTGCGGGAGAAAGATGTGGCAGTCTGCTTCCGCAGAGATTTACAGCCTTGGAAAACCTACGGGTTGCTATGAGTGGTGGGTCTGTTATCTAAACATGACCAGATTTACCTGAGAAAATCATCTCTTAACAGGGATCTGACAGGAAACAGAAGGTCCATTCAACCTGAGTGATTTAAAGAGAGTTTTACAAAGGGGCTATTTAATCGTGTGAGATGTGTGGGCAGGATTAAAAGAATTCAACATAGGACAGAGAAGCACCTGGGATCTGGAAAGAGCAGGGCGGCCATTACCACCTCCAGGCCTGTATGGAGGTGGAAGGGAGGGTCTGTACTAGAACCTAGGAGGCCTGGAGCCTTGGGGAGGGTCACAAGACAGGACCGTGGTCTCTAGAAAAGGAATCAGCGAGTGACCTCCAAACCTAGCCCTCGTAGGGAGGGACTGAGGGGATTTAAAAATACTCAGAACTCTTTCTCCTTCTACCCTTTGATCTCCTTCCTCTACCTCCCATTGGCTGCACGCAACAGGAATCACGAGGGCAAGGAAGCCCAAGAGATGCTGGCTGTGGAGATCAGATTCAGGCACACAGATCAGGCAGGAAGCCGAAGGGGGGAATCTGGAGTGACAGAGAATAGCCAGCACAAATATGCGAGAGAGCTTCCCAAAATAAACAACTTGAAAGAAGCAGAAAATACGCAGGAAGAAGTGTTCAAAAATAACTTTCAGAAAAAGGTAAAATCCTGACTCATATATAGCTATACCTATAAATACGTGTCAAAGAATTAATTTTACCCATATGATAGAGGAAACCAGACAGATGTTAAAAGTGGTTCAAAAGGAAAAGTCAAAACAGCACAGATTTATGCGTAAAGAAGTATACAGATGAATTACAAATGGGGACAGAACTCATTTTCTAGAGAGGGGACCGAGTCAATATCACTACCAGAAAGGACAAAATCTACTTATCTATCAGTAAACTACAACTTCTGAAGAGTTGCAAAATACCTCAACTTTAATAATCTGGGAGGGAATGCTGTATATGATGCACAATTTTCCACTGACAATTTTTTTTTTTTCTACAGAAGAAAATAAAACAAAAGAAAACCACTCTTACAGTTAATACTGTCCTAGATAGGTAACCACCACGCATCTGTCAGTTTGTTGCACTGTGACAGCTTGATCATAAGGAACTCCCCATTAGGCCATAGGTCTAGAATGGGAGAGAACAAGTAAAGTGACAGGAATAGACACCACGGACATTTGGGCCATTTCCTCATGCAACTTACTTGTGCTTTCAGGTCCTGCTCGAGCCTGATCTTATATATACAACTTCCGTTTAATGATGGAGTCCTGCTGTGCATGTCCGACTTTATGACTGGGTGGGTCAGACAACATCCAGTTCACGATGGGCAGCTCAAGACTGCATGGTGACTTGGTGGCCCATGTTGTTCAGTCTCTACTAAGGCCCAGTAACAAGCCAAAAGCTGTTTCTCAGGAGGGAAGTACTTATCTGCAGAGGATAACAGGGCTTTGCTCCAAAATCCTAAAGGTCTATGCTGTGACTCACCAATAGGGATCTGCCAAAGACTCCAGACAACATCTGTATGAGCCACTGACACATCAGGCACCATTGGATCAGCCAGATCATATAGCCCAGGAGGCAGAGAGCTTGCACAGCAGCATGAACCTGTTACAGAGCCATCTCTTCTGGTCCTCACTCAAAACTAGAAGCATTTTGAATCACTTGTTGAACTGGTTGGAGTAGAAAACCCAAATGGGGAATACGTTTCCTCCAAAATCCAAAGAGGACTGACAGACATTGTGCCTCCTTTATAGTTGTAGGAGGGCCAGAATTAGCAATTTATCCTTCACTGTACAAGGAATATCTCAACATGCCCCACACCGCTGGACTCCTAGAAACTTCACTGAGGTGGAAGGTGCCTGAATTTTTGTGGGATTAATTTCTCACCGTCTAGCACACAAATGTTTTGTCAATAAATACAGAGTCATTGACATTACTTCCTTACTTGGTCCAGTCAGTGTAAGATCATCAATGTAATGGACCAGCATGACGGCTTGGGGAATGGAAAGGCAATCAAGGTTCCTGAGGGGTAAATTAAGACATAGGGCTGGAGACTTGATATTTCTCTGAGGTAGGACATTGGAGGTGTACTGCTGGCCTTTCCAGCTGAAGAAAAACTGCTTCTGGTGTTTCTTAAAAACGGAAAATGAGAAAACGGCATTGGTCAGACCAATAGCTGCATACCAGGTACCAGGAGATATGTTAATTTGTTCACGCAATGAAACCACATCTGAAACAGCAGCTGCAATTCGAGTCACCACCTGGTTAAGTTTACAGTAATCTACGGTCATTCTACAAGATCCATCTGTTTTTTGCACAGGCCCCACAGGCGAGTTGAATGGGGATGTGGTGGGAATCGCCACCCCTGCATTCTTTAAGTCCTTGATGGTGGAAGTAATCTCTGCAATCCCTCCAAGTACATGGTATTCCTTTTGGTTTGCTATTTTCCCAGAGATGAGCAGTTTTAATGGTTTCCACTTGGCTTTTCTTGCCATAATAGTCCTCATTCCACTTGTCAGGGATCCAAAGTGGGGGTTCTGTGAGTTGCTGAGTAAATCTATTCTGATTATGCCTTTCAGAACTGGGGAAATTACTACAGGATAGGTTTGGGGACCCACTGGACCCACTGTGAGACAAATCTGAGCTAAGAACCTGTTATGGATTGAGTTAAGTCCCCCCCAAAAATGTGTGTATCAACTTGGTTAGGCATGATTCCCAGTATTGTATGGTTGAGCTCCATTTTGTGATTGTAATTTTACGTTGAGAGGATTAGGGTGGGATTGTAACACCACTCTAACTCAGGTCACTTCCCTGATCCAAGGGAGATTCCATGGGGTGTGCCTGCATCACCTTTTATCTCTCATGAGATAAAAGGAAAGGGAAGCAAGCAGACAGTGCTGGACCTCATACCACCAAAAAAGAAGCACCAGGAGCAGAGCGCATCTTTTAGACCCAAGGTCCCTATTTGAAGAATCTCCTTGTCTGGGAGAACATTGATGAGAAGGTCCACAGAGAGAGAAAGCCTTCCCCTGGCACCGACACCCTGAGTTTGGACTTATAACCTACTAGACTGTGAGAAAATAAATTTCTCTTTGTTAAAGCCATCCACTTGTGGTATTTCTGTTATGACAGCATTAGATGACTAAGACAGAATTCAATAAGAATCTTACATTCATATGCCCCTGCTCTGACTGGTGGGCCACAGTGATGTTTTGGGTATCCTGGAGTTAGTGTCAGTTTAGAGCCAGTATCCAGTAATGCCCGAAAATTCTGATTATTTCCTTTTCCCCGATGAATAGTCACTCTCATAAAAAGGCTGTAGATCACTTTTGGGAAGGCTAGGAGAATTTAACAGCATACATTTTTGGCAGTGTAGGGGGCCTTTTCTCAAGGGGACCTGGCTTCACATTCATTCAAGGGGTTGTGGGTCTCTGAACTGGCTCTAGGCTGGGAATTAATTGAGGGGTTGCAACTCTCTGTTTTGGTGATTCGAGTTAGACTGCCGTCCACTTGACCTAGAATTCTTTCACTTGTACAGATCAGTAGATCTCCTGTCTGTTTCACTCCTGGGACACTATGACTTAGTACCCAACGCCATAAGTCCATATAAGTCAGACTATTCTGATTACTGCTTTGACAACACTGTCTGTTATGGTTACCACGCCCGCCTTGTCTTTGTTGATTGAATGCTGCTACTTCGCCCCCACAACCATGAGGCCCAATCAGCCCCATTGTAGTTAGGTGTTTTAATTCAGTTAGGGCAGTTTTCACTGTCAAACCTTACTTACATAAAAGAGCAATCATAGCAGTCTTCAAGGATGCTGGGGCTCCCTTCACAAATTTGTTCCTCACTGTTGTAAATGGTGTGTCCTCTGGCACTCCATGTGTGGGCCTGTCGCTCTAGCCTGATAAATCCACTCTAACATGCCAGTTTCCCTAAACCTTTGAATACCTTCTTCTACAGTATACCAGGGGTAGTTCTGGTACTTCGACTTGGTTTAGTGTAGGCCACCACGTAATCCGTACTTCATCGACCCAAAGAAATTAATTATTAAAGCTTTTACTAACCTCTCGAGCTGAAACACTGAATGAAGAATCTGTGCTTAGAGGGCCCATATCAATAAACTCAGACTGATCCATATTTGTGTTTCTTGCACCATTATTCCACACCCTTAATAGCCATTCTCACACATATTCCCCTGGTTTCTGTTTGTACATATTAGAAAAGTCAAGCAGTTCCTTTGGAGTGTGGCATGCCTCCTCCTGGGTAACATTTTATACTTCAGTTTTTGGGGCTCTCTGGGACTTAAGTCTAGTTATGGACCTAGAGCCAAAAATGGATAGTGGGGGTGAATTCTGGGACTATTCATCAATGCCTTGAAAGGCATATACCTCAGGTGCTGCCTCAGGTGATATCTCAGACAAAGACTCTTCAGACACAGTTGGGTTAATCTCATGAGAAGGGGGTGGAAGGTACAATGGTTTTACTGGGGGACGGTGGCTTAGTGGAAACCCTGGTGCCGTAGTTGTTAAGAGTTCAGCTGCTAACCAAAAGGTTGGTAGTTCAAATCCACCAGGTGCTCCATGGAAACCCTATGGGGCATTTCTACTCTGTCCTATAGGGTCGCTATGAGTTGGAATCGACTTCACAGGAATGGGAGGGTTTTTTTTTTTGGTTTGGTGGCTTAGACAAAGATGGAGTGATCTCTTCAGATGGGAGTAAGAGTCCTGATTCTGGTGGCAGGAATGTTTCAATGGAATTTAGAGCCTCAGTGTCCCCAGCTCTGGGATTATCTGCCCATAAGTTCCCATTCCAAGTTACAAGATCCCATTTCTTCTCAATCAATGGCCTCACTTTCACTTCAGACATCATTCAATGTTGGGAATTCAACTGGCATTGTAATTCAGCCACTCTTACAAAAAGGCTCTGCGTTAGATTTTTGGTAATATCAGCTCTGTTACTACAAGGAATAAGGCTTTCTGTCAGGACACAAGTTGCAAGTTTGAGGTTTTTTATGTGGCGCTTGAACTTTGTCTAATGAAAGCAGGAGCCACCAACCAGCTTCCTTATACTTCTCATTCTGACAAAATTGTAGAAAAGTTTCAAACATGTGATCACCCAGAGACTCACTTCTCACCAATACTTGATCTATTTGTGGTGATATTTGGCATATTAAAATTGCCACCTCATGCCATAGATAAGCAGCACCCAGTTTACTAATGGAGGAAGAGTCATCAGCGCCTTTAAGACTAGTCAGATTGAGAACCAGTTTAGAAAACTCATCCTTACTATTCTGTTTCTCTGGAACCACTCTCAGTACCAAATGTCTTAGGCTGGGTTCTCAAGAGAAGCAAAACCAGTGAAGTGTGTGTATGGATGTGTGTGTGTGTGTGTGTGTGTGTGTGTATAACTATATATATATACAGAGAAAGAGAGACCTTTATGGTAAGGAAATTGCTCACATGGTTGTAGAGGGTAGCAGGTCCCAAGTCCACGGGTCAGACATCAGGCTGGAGGTTTCTCCCATCTCATATACCTGCATGGGCTGATGAAGCCAAGATTGGCAGGTAAGGTGACAGGCTACTGGCTAAAATCCCAAGAACTGGAGATCAGATTGTGACCAGCCAGATGCAAGATCCAGAGCAAGCAAGTGAGCTTTGCCAAAACATCCATACATATATTGGATACAGGCCACACCCCTGAGGAAATCCCCTTACAACTGGTTGGCTGATCAAGTCAGATCACATTATGCAGGATGACTACACCACTATTTAACTGCCAAATTACATCATTACATAACTGCCAAACAACTGAGAATCATGGTCCAGCCAAGTTGACACACAACCTTAGCCACCACACATTAAAAGGCCATTGATTACCTTAATACTTTTCCCAACTGGTAACTAAAATAACCTACGAATAATTTTATCTACTCTAAAATTGTTAAACCCTGCTTAAATATACATTTATCTACTCTACTTTTGCTTCCTAGGAAAGGTAAATCTCCTGATAGTCAAAGTCAAATAGATGGTCACATTCTAAACTTGCCTCATTCTAGTTTCACTGATGATCAACCCTGATGCCAATCCTTCTAAAACGTTTTTTGGTTATGAAAATGGACTAATAATTAAGGTAAGGTAATATTTATCCTACTATAGTGTAAATTCATAATATTCTGGGATAAAATAATATTTACTAAGGGGTCATTCTACTCAGATAACTTTGGTGGGAATATGCCATTTGGCTAAAGGCCTAAGAGAATTGATTTTTGACTGTATAAACAAACAGATTCTTCCTTGAAGGGATCTACCTCTCTTTCATTCAAAGAGTTCAGTGCTTGTGAATTTATTCAGGGTCTGTGAATATTGCCGTGATTCAAGTCAGACTATGTTCACCAGACCCACAGTGTTTCTGCTTATGCAAATCAAGTAAGACTTTAATAGGTCGCCCATCAACTGCATTTCTAGAGACACCGATCAATGAGTTAATGCCAAAGAACTTTGAAGGACAGACCGTTCTGATTACTGCTTAAGTTCTGTACTCAATGTAGTAACTGAGATCACCTTGTCTTTGAAGGGTTAAATGTTGTGACTTGGTCCTTCCAATCCCATCTTCCTATCATTCCCATTCATTTCAAGGATCCCAGTTCAATGGCAGCAGTTTCCACTGTTGTTCATAAATTACCCACCACAGAGTTCTTTGAGGAGGTGAAAACAGTTCTGTAGGATGTATTTCTCACAGCCTTGTTGAAGGTAGTATCTTCTTGACCCCTCCAGGGGATAAAAGTAGGGGCAAATGAGCATGTCTGTGGACTTTACAATTAATTTTACTCAAAGGATTTGGACTTTTCCCCTAGTTCCTGAGGGGTAATCTCTAAACACCTGAGGTTTTCCCAGTGATTGGAGTCTTAGTAATTCCTGGAGGGGCTCCAGATCACACCTGAGAGTTTATGCTGAAAGGACAAGAGGGGCCTCTTTGAGAGGACAAAGAGGAAAAGTCCCCAAGAGGCTGGGTTAGAGGGATATTGCCAAAGGAAAGGAGTAAACAAGGGATCCTGACATATCTGCAAGTTACTGTGAAATGGGGTAGCAAATACATATATGTGGAGAGACGGACAAAGCAAATGTGGAAATTGTTCATTGGTAAATGTACATGAAGAATATATGAAGTTACTACTCTTTCAACTTTTTTATGTTTGAAATTGTTTTGAAATGGAAGATTTGGAGCTTTTGTCCCAGGTTCTACTTTGTTCTCTTGAGATGAACATTCTGAAAGTGAAAGGTTAGGTTTCTAAGATGAGGACAACAGGAGCGGAGGTGCGGTTCCCGGTGGCCTAGAGCAAGATGCAGTTCCCGGGGCACCAAACCGCTGGGACTCTTCCGCATCAAACAAGGCTAAAGAAGACCCCTGCGGAGGAGAGCCTTCGCAAAACAGCTTTCCCTGATCGGGAGCCTAACCCTGGTCTCAGACATGAAAGCACTGAATCCTAGCCACTAGACCACCAGGGACCTGCCAGCAGGTCTGTTATCTCCAGCCTGGAGACAGTACATCTCTTTGCACCAAACTCGGGGAAGCCAGAAGACTACCTTCTCGGATGCCGCCCTCTTCTCCAGCGATTGTCCCCCAAGGCCTTTCCTCCTTGCCTTCTCCAAAGGCGAACCAGCCTGCCATACACTGTCAGGTCTCCGCAAGTATCTGAGCAAGGGGGCTCTTCACTGCAGCACCTGAGGCCTGACCTAGAGATGCGCCTTTGCGGGGCCGCACCGTGTGGAGAGATGGTGGCCGGGTCCAGGGCAGGGGACGAGCCTTCAGGGAGGAGGCGCCCAGGGTGGGAAGGGGGCCGAGCACAAGCCCCCGAGAACTCTAACAACAAAAAGGGCTCAGACGGTTGCAGAAGTGAAGACAGCCTGGATGAATAATTCTTTCCAACAGGGCCCCAGGGCCCCCGAATTGAACTCCGGATTTTCCCCCTGAAGTCCGCTGCGCCTGCCGTTTTCCCATCTTTGTTGATGGCAACTCCATCCTTCCTTATACTCAGGCAAAAAACTGCGAGTTCTCCTTGGCGCCCGTCTTTTCCTCAGACCCCACATCTAATTACTTAGGGATTTACCTGTTCTCTTTGGCGGTCCAGTGGTTAAGAACTTAGGCTGCTATACAAAGAGTCGGTACTTCGTTCCACTCCACCAACCGCTCCGTGGAAACCGTATGGGGCTGTTCTACTCTGCTTGCTACGAGTCGGAATAGACTCAACCACAACGGGTCTTTTGGTATTGTGTCTGTCAAATGTGGATGTTGGTCTACACAGTCCCTCCCTTTCCTGAGCTCTGAATTTGGACCAATGACTCTCCCGGAACAGGCTGGAGATCAATTTAAGGCGTGACCCTCGGCTTGCTCAGACCTTACGGTTCGGCACCCTTAATTTCAGGGCATGGGGTTTGGCTACCTTTGCCCCTTTTCTTTGGCTCTGTCCCTCGAAGTCAGCCTGTTCCCAGCCTGTCTTGGAGTAGAGGACATGCTTGAGACCCCTCCGCTCAACTCCTCTCTCCAGGTTAAGAAACCAACTCCTTTGGGGTTCCGCCTGCAGAGAAGCTTCAGAAGGCGCGTTTTCTCGTGTCCTGAACTCCGCGCGGCCTGGGGTGCGATACGCGGGGCTCACGCGGTGAGTTTGTGGTTCCGCAGTTGCCCGCTGTTCTCCCCGCCTCTGTAAGGGAAGGACAATCTTCCCCTTCGTCCTATTCAGGAGGGATCGCAAAGGGTCCTGACTCGACAGAAAGGCGGTGAACCCTCTCCTCTGGGTGGGCGGGGAGGCGGAAGATAGATGAAGAAAACAAAAAAATGAAGGGAAGGGGAAATGCACGTTATGAAATTTCTTGCTCTAAAGCTACCGGGAAGTCTGCCTTGTCTGCAACGGGGGGTCCTAGGTCGCTGGTGAGCGTAATGTAGTCCATCTCCACTCTAAGCCAAAAAAACAAAAACAAAGTCGAGCACCGGGTCCAGGTTTCCAGTGAGCAAGCAATCCGCGCCTTCCCCAGCGTGGGGGAGCACTTGAACTTCGCGTGTGAAGGCAGTGCGGTAACCCCCTGCACCAAGAGCAGCAACTGCGGGAGAAAACGGCACGTTCTTCCCCCGCCCCCCACCACCCGACCCATTTTTTTTAAAGTTGATTTCTAAAGGAAATCCTATGCAGAATAACATTAAAGTCTTTGAGCTACAGAAACTCTTTGCCTATTGGCGGCTGCCGCAAAGCAAAGGTGAAAAACCTGCGCAAACCGCCTGCGTTACTATTCGCACTGCATGATCTGTTGAGCAGAAAAATAAAAAAGGCAAACGAAGATGAGTTTCGAGCACTGAAATAAAACTGCCCTTCAAAAAACATCTCCAGGAGTGCGGAGGGAGAAATCAAGCGATCCTGACATCTGCACGAGCTTCCCCTGGGGCCTGCGGTTTATACTTGGCTTCGTGGTCTGGTGTCCAACAGAATCCAATGCAGGCCTTCATGGCTGGCTTGGCCTGTGTTGGTTGTTCGATATTTTCAAAGAGCCAAATGCCCGAAGACACATATTTCAGCCTTTGCTAAGGTACGGCTAAAACATGAAGGCCTGATTAAAGTAGTGGACTGAAATCCAGTCGCACAGAACAAGAGACGCCACAAGCGTCAGAGGGGGGACAGCAGAGAGGTGCTGAGGCAGAAGGGCTTCTGAGGAAAGAGCCCAGGTCAGGCCCCAGGGAGAGCGCAGGGTAGGGCCTGGAGGGAGGCTTCTACTGTTCCCGGGTGGACCGGAAGTGTGGGTCATTTTGAGTGTGTGTGTGTGTGTGTGTGATACAACAGGTAACAAAACACTTGCCATTTCAACCACTTTATGTGCACAATTCAGTGACAGTAATTAGGCTCATCATGTTGTGGAACCATCACCACTGTCCCTTTCCAAAGGTTTTCATCATCCTTAACAGAAATGCAGTGCCCTTTAAGCTATCTTTCCTGCCTTTTCCCTCCCACCCGCCCCTGGTGACCACTAATAAACTTTGGCCTCTATGAATTTGCTCTTCTAGAGATTCCAAGTAAGTGGGATCATATAATCTTTGTCCTTTTGCGTCTGGCTTATTTCATTCAGCATAATTTTTTAGGTTCATCCATGTCTTAACATTTATCAGAATTTCCTTTCTCTGTGCAGCTGAATAATATTCCATTGTATGGATATACCGCATTTTGCTTATCCATTCATCTGTTGATGGACCGTCGGGTTGTTTACACTTTTTGCTATTGTGAATAATGCTGCAATGAGCATTCGTATACAAGGATCTGTTCGCATTCCTGTTTTCAATTCTTTGGGGGTATATACCTAGTAGTGGAGGTGTTGGGTCATTTGGGAATTCTGTGGTTAACTTTTTGAGGAACCACCAAACGGATTTCCACAGAGGCTGTACCATTTTACAATCCCACCAGCAATGGGTGAGGGTTCCAATTTTCCACATCCTCAGCAATGCTTGTTTTCCGGTTTTCTGCCAAACGGTTGAGCCCTCGACTAGTAACCGAAAGGTTTGTGTTTGGAACCCATGCAGAGGCGCCTCGGAAGGCAAGTCTGGCGATCTGCTTCTGAAAGATCCAAAACTCGAAGCCGTTGCCGTCCAGTCAATTCTGACTCATAGCGGCCCTATAGGACAGAGTAGAACTGCCCCACAGGGTTTCAAGGCTGTGATCTTTACAGAAGCAGGCTGCCACATCTTTCTCCCCCAGAGCGGCTAATGGATTCCAACTGCTGACCTTTCAGTTAGCAGCCGAGCGCTTTAACCACTGCACCACCAAGTCACAGCCTTCAAAACCCTATGGAGCAGTTCTGCACTGCACTCATGGGGTCGCCATGAGTCCTAATCGACTCCATGGCAGCTAACAGCAAGTGGGGGGATGAATAACGAGTAGTGACATGGGACATCTTTTCACGGAGGCAGGGTTCATTTGTCAAGAGCACCAGCACCCTTAATTCACAGCTCCTGGGCTGTGGGGAGCTGGAGAGCCCCAGAGGAGCTTAGTTCTGAAAATGGAAACTCTAGTGAGCTGCGGGATTCCCAAGCCCGGGGGTGGGCCCCTGAAGTCCCAGCTTCCGGGATAGGTGCAGAAAACTACGTTAGGGCCTAACTGAAGCCGCAGACTCCTTTGCCTGAAGGGATTGTTGATGTCCGCCCACCCTCCCCTCCAACCCCCCCACCCTCCCCCCCACCCCCCCACCCCCCCCACCCGCCCACCCCCCCACCCCCCCCCCAGGGCTTTCTCTAGCACTTTGCTGTAAGCAGTCGAATTTCAAATGTAATTGAATTCCCTGTGTTAGAAGCCAAAGTACTTGGGGACTGCAGGTCTTACAATGTTTATGCATAAAATCTTAGGCTGACTCACCTGCAGGGTTTCCGTAGTGTAGTGGTGATCACGTTCGCCTCACACGCGAAAGGTCCCCGGTTCGAAACCGGGCGGGAACAAGCTTCTTTTCCTAAAAGGTGATTGTTCACCAATAGTCTTCTAAGGAGAAGGGAAAAACAAACAAACAAACAAACAAAAAAACATGGCAGGAGGACTTCCATTACTCAGCACCTCAAGCCAGACCTCATTTCTCTTCCCTAAGTTAGATGGGAGATCAGGACACAATTCTCCTCTGGGTCTTGGGAGGGGGGGCCCCAAACGAGGCCCGCTTTATGTTAGTTTTAGTTCTGGAGAGTTCTAAAGGTTCTCTTTGTTCTCTTTTATCAGGCCTTCATGTTTTAGCCGTACCTTAGCAAAGGCTGAAATATGTGTCTTCGGGCATTTGGCTCTTTGAAAATATCGAACAACCAACACAGGCCAAGCCAGCCATGAAGGCCTGCATTGGATTCTGTTGGACACCAGACCACGAAGCCAAGTATAAACCGCAGGCCCCAGGGGAAGCTCGTGCAGATGTCAGGATCGCTTGATTTCTCCCTCCGCACTCCTGGAGATGTTTTTTGAAGGGCAGTTTTATTTCAGTGCTCGAAACTCATCTTCGTTTGCCTTTTTTATTTTTCTGCTCAACAGATCATGCAGTGCGAATAGTAACGCAGGCGGTTTGCGCAGGTTTTTCACCTTTGCTTTGCGGCAGCCGCCAATAGGCAAAGAGTTTCTGTAGCTCAAAGACTTTAATGTTATTCTGCATAGGATTTCCTTTAGAAATCAACTTTAAAAAAAATGGGTCGGGTGGTGGGGGGCGGGGGAAGAACGTGCCGTTTTCTCCCGCAGTTGCTGCTCTTGGTGCAGGGGGTTACCGCACTGCCTTCACACGCGAAGTTCAAGTGCTCCCCCACGCTGGGGAAGGCGCGGATTGCTTGCTCACTGGAAACCTGGACCCGGTGCTCGACTTTGTTTTTGTTTTTTTGGCTTAGAGTGGAGATGGACTACATTACGCTCACCAGCGACCTAGGACCCCCCGTTGCAGACAAGGCAGACTTCCCGGTAGCTTTAGAGCAAGAAATTTCATAACGTGCATTTCCCCTTCCCTTCATTTTTTTGTTTTCTTCATCTATCTTCCGCCTCCCCGCCCACCCAGAGGAGAGGGTTCACCGCCTTTCTGTCGAGTCAGGACCCTTTGCGATCCCTCCTGAATAGGACGAAGGGGAAGATTGTCCTTCCCTTACAGAGGCGGGGAGAACAGCGGGCAACTGCGGAACCACAAACTCACCGCGTGAGCCCCGCGTATCGCACCCCAGGCCGCGCGGAGTTCAGGACACGAGAAAACGCGCCTTCTGAAGCTTCTCTGCAGGCGGAACCCCAAAGGAGTTGGTTTCTTAACCTGGAGAGAGGAGTTGAGCGGAGGGGTCTCAAGCATGTCCTCTACTCCAAGACAGGCTGGGAACAGGCTGACTTCGAGGGACAGAGCCAAAGAAAAGGGGCAAAGGTAGCCAAACCCCATGCCCTGAAATTAAGGGTGCCGAACCGTAAGGTCTGAGCAAGCCGAGGGTCACGCCTTAAATTGATCTCCAGCCTGTTCCGGGAGAGTCATTGGTCCAAATTCAGAGCTCAGAAAAGGGAGGGACTGTGTAGACCAACATCCACATTTGACAGACACAATACCAAAAGACCCGTTGTGGTTGAGTCTATTCCGACTCGTAGCAAGCAGAGTAGAACAGCCCCATACGGTTTCCACGGAGCGGTTGGCGGAGTGGAAGTACCGACTCTTTGTATAGCAGCCTAAGTTCTTAACCACTGGACCGCCAAAGAGAACAGGTAAATCCCTAGGTAATTAGATGTGGGGTCTGAGGAAAAGACGGGCGCCAAGGAGAACTCGCAGTTTTTTGCCTGAGTATAAGGAAGGATGGAGTTGCCATCAACAAAGATGGGAAAACGGCAGGCGCAGCGGACTTCAGGGGGAAAATCCGGAGTTCAATTCGGGGGCCCTGGGGCCCTGTTGGAAAGAATTATTCATCCAGGCTGTCTTCACTTCTGCAACCGTCTGAGCCCTTTTTGTTGTTAGAGTTCTCGGGGGCTTGTGCTGGGCCCCCTTCCCACCCTGGGCGCCTCCTCCCTGAAGGCTTATCCCCTGCCCTGGACCCGGCCACCATCTCTCCACACGGTGCGGCCCCGCAAAGGCGCATCTCTAGGTCAGGCTTCAGGTGCTGCAGTGAAGAGCCCCCTTGCTCAGAAACTTGAGGAGACCTCACAGCGCTAGGCATGTGGCAGGCTGGCTTGGGTTTTGGAGAAGGCAAGGGGGAAAGGGCCTTGGGGGACAATCGCTGGAGAAGAGGGCGGCATCCGAGAAGGTAGTCTTCTGGCTTCCCCGAGTTTGGTGCAAAGAGATGTACTGTCTCTCCAGGCTGGAGATAACAGACCTGCTGGCAGGTCCCTGGTGGTCTAGTGGCTAGGATTCAGCGCTTTCATCACCATGGTGCGGGTTTGGTTCCGGTCAGGGGAAGTTGTTTGGCGATGCCTCTCTTCCGCAGGGGTCTTCTTTAGCCTTGTTTGATGCGGAAGAGTCCCAGCATGGCCCAAGCTTGGGATGTGAGAGGGGATGAGCAGCTGTTCAGTAGCTTGGTGCCCCGGGAACTGCATCCTGCTCTAGGCCACCGGGAACCGCGCCTCCGCTCCTGTTGTCCTAATCTTAGAAACCTATCCTTTCACTTTCAGAATGTTCATCTCAAGAAAACAAAGTAGAACCTGGGACAAAAGCTCCAAATCTTCCATTTCAAAACAATTTCAAACATAAAAAAGTTGAAAGAGTAGTAACTTTATATATTCTTCATGTACATTTACCAATGAGCATTTTCCACATTTGCTTTGTCCGTCTCTCCACATATATGTATTTGCTACCCCATTTCACAGTAACTTGCAGATATGTCAGGATCCCTTGTTTACTCCTTTCCTTTGGCAATATCCCTCTAACCCAGCCTCTTGGGGACTTTTCCTCTTTGTCCTCTCAAAGAGGCCCCTCTTGTCCTTTCAGCATAAACTCTCAGGTGTGATCTGGAGCCCCTCCAGGAATTACTAAGACTCCAATCACTGGGAAAACCTCAGGTGTTTAGAGATTACCCCTCAGGAACCAGGGGAAAAGTCCAAATCCTTTGAGTAAAATTAATTGTAAAGTCCACAGACATGCTCATTTGTCCCTACTTTTATCCCCTGGAAGGGTCAAGAAGATACTACCTTCAATAAGGCTGTGACAAATACATCCTACAGAGCTGTTTTCACCTCCTCAAAGAACTCTGGTGGGTAATTTATGAACAACAGTGGAAACTGCTGCCATTGAACTGGGATCCTTGAAATGAATGGGGATGATAGGAAGATGGGATTAGAAGGACCAAGTCACAACATTTAACCCTTCAAAGACAAGGTGATCTCAGTTACTACATTGAGTACAGAACTTAAGCAGTAATCAGAATGGTCTGTCCCTCAAAGCTCTTTGGCATTAACTCATTGATCAGTGTCTCTAAAAATGCAGTTGATGGGCGACCTATTAAAGTCTTACTTGATTTGCATAAGCAGAAACACTGTGGGTCTGGTGAACATAGTCTGACTTGAATCACAGCAATATTCACAGACCCTGAATAAATTCACAAGCACTGAACTCTTTGAATGAAAGAGAGGTAGATCCCTTCAAGGAAGAATCTGTTTGTTTATACAGTCAAAAATCAATTCTCTTAGGCCTTTAGCCAAATGGCATATTCCCACCAAAGTTATCTGAGTAGAATGACCCCTTAGTAAATATTATTTTATCCCAGAATATTATGAATTTACACTATAGTAGGATAAATATTACCTTACCTTAATTATTAGTCCATTTTCATAACCAAAAAACGTTTTAGAAGGATTGGCATCAGGGTTGATCATCAGTGAAACTAGAATGAGGCAAGTTTAGAATGTGACCATCTATTTGACTTTGACTATCAGGAGATTTACCTTTCCTAGGAAGCAAAAGTAGAGTAGATAAATGTATATTTAAGCAGGGTTTAACAATTTTAGAGTAGATAAAATTATTCGTAGGTTATTTTAGTTACCAGTTGGGAAAAGTATTAAGGTAATCAATGGCCTTTTAATGTGTGGTGGCTAAGGTTGTGTGTCAACTTGGCTGGGCCATGATTCTAGTTGTTTGGCAGTTATGTAATGATGTAATTTGGCAGTTAAATAGTGGTGTAGTCATCCTGCATGATGTGATCTGACATGACTAGCCAATCAATTGTAAGGCGTTTTCCTTGGGGGCGTGGCCTGCATCCAATACATGTATGGGTGTTTTGTAAAGCTCGCTTACTTGCTCTGGATCCTGCTTCTGGCTGGTCATTATCTGACTTCCAGTTCTGGGGACTTTAGTCGGCTGCCTGCCACCTTACCTGCTGACCTTGTGTTTGTCAGCCCGTGCAGGTATGTGAGATGGGAGAAGCCTCCAGCCTGATGTCTGACCCATAGACTTGGGACTTGCTATCCTCTACAACCGTGTGAGCTATTTCCTCGTAATAAAGCTATCTGTCTCTATATATACCTATCTCTCTCTCTATATATATATACAGTTATACACACATGCACACACGCGCGCACACACACACACACACACATCCATACACACGTTTCACTGGTTTTGCTTCTCTTGAGAACCCAGCCTTAGACATTTGGTACTGAGTGTGGTTCCAGAGAAACAGAATCATAAGGATGAATCTGACTCATAATGACCCTATAGGACAGATTAGAACCGTCCCATAGAGTTTCCAAGAGTGCCTGGTGTATTTGAACTGCCGACCTTTTGGTTAACAGCTGTAGCTCTTAACCACTATGCCACCAGGGTTTCCAAAATAATATGTATAGAAATCGTTAAATGAGAACCTAATTTGCTGGATAAACTTTCACCAAAAATGCAATACAATATCTAAAAAAAAGAAAGAAAGAAAAGAATAAAGAAATGCTCAGGTTTGTCACAAATAAAGTCGTTTAGTTTATTGTAAGGTAAGTATGGTAAGGTATACAAGTGAGAACTCAAGGCATTCATTTAGCACTGGAAAATTAGAATTAACAATTACAAGGTTAGTTTAAACGTTACAGAGCAAATCTTTATAGACCTTGGGCTTTTACCTTTAACAAGTGGTCTTGGGGAGGAGACCTGACCATCTCTTGAACTCAGAGGAGGTCCCCCGTAGCTAGGGTCTAAAGCCGGTTGTGGTGAGCAGTATCTCAGCAGGCTTCTTAGTCTTTAGACAGAGAGCTAGAGAGACTGTTTGCTTCTGTCTTCTTCTCTGAAAATGAGCAGAAACCCAGGGGTTTATATACCATGTGTGCTGTCATGTTCAACTATAATTGGTATACTTTATTGCCAATTAAGGGCATTGTTGTATGACATATTTATGTTTCTCTAATTTATGTTCTTGTTGTCGTTAGGTGCCGTGGAGTCGATTCGGACTCATAGGCCCTATGTACAACAGAATGAAACACTGCCTGGTCCTGCACCATTCTCACAATTTATAGAGATTTGATTAATGTTACCTTCTGTTATCACAGACTGCAGGTGCACAGCCTAATTTCAGAAAACTATTTACAACCTACTCTACAGCCCCGGTGGTGCAGTAGGTAAGAGCTCAGCTGCTAACCAAAAATCATGGCAGTTTGAATCCACCAGTCGCTCCTTGGAAACCCTATGGGGCAGATTCAGAATCCACTGGAGGACAATGGGTTTGGTTTCCACGTACTTCTAGGATCTCTTTTCAAGGTTAGAACAACTTTCTAAAGATTTACAGTTAATGGTTAGAGAGCATTATAGAAATATATGTGTCTATTTCTAAATTTGGAGATTCCCTATTTCTAACTTCACATTATAAGTGACTTATACATAGGTGAAGGGTTATGAAAACATCTCAACAGTGTAAAAAGCACTAGTGTAAAATGCATACATCCTAGTGAGCTGATTGGAGAATATCACAAGAAGCGTACATAACAATAGTGTTTCTCTGTTCCTGCCTGGTGACTGAGTCTGGCTGCTAGTATTCAGGGCATGGGGCTGGGATAGAGGGTTCAGCATTTGGTTGTTACACTGTCACCTAATCCCTTATTTTCAGTAGGGCCTTGTCCTCCAGTGTGCGACTGGTCACCATGCCACACACTCTTTGCACACCCTGAACAGAACAGAACCCTCCAATTAATATTTTGTGATTTGACAAACAGAATAGAATCTATTTGTAAATATTCAAATAGTCTTTGAGTTGGGCATTCCAAGCTCTACCTTCAGTTTTTCCTGGGTTATATTTATACATGAAGGCAAGCAGATCGGGTCATCTGTAAAACTTTCCCCGGGTATTTTGTCAAAGTTGGAAGATTATTTCTGCCTTTGTGGAACATAAAGTGCTAAGATAAGGTAGGCACTGAAGGTCTGGGGATGGCCATCAGAGCAACAACAAAGTCCTACACCTTGCACAAGACTTTGAGATCGCCAACAGTTTTTGCTAAAAATTCCTACTGGATTCATGAAATTAGATTGGAAACTATCTTTATAAAAACCAATAGTGGTAAAACCAGTAAGGACTGGGGGCTTTCACTCCACTGGGCAGTCCCTCTAGCTTCAGAAGGACTGTTTCTTCTTTTCTGAGGATGGCTTGAAATTTCAGTTGAAATGGTATATCACAAAGAAGACTCGATTTGCGAGGGACCAGCTTCCTTTGTAAACATTTAGAATCAAGTAGGACATTTGTTCTATTCTACACATTAAGAGCCATTATTCCGAAAAGGCTTCACAGGCTTCAGCTGACCGCCAAAGGGGTGTAGGAAGGAGAGAGGTGAAGAACCCACACAGTCAGGTGACCTGCAGCTGGGCCAGGCCTCCTGGGCTCTGCTGCCTGCCTACAAGTTAGCTGGGGAGGGGAAAACTAGATGTCACCTCTGCCTCCAGCTGCCGGCCTGCTTGTTGGCTGACTGGGAGGAATGAAAGGAGGCAAACGAAGTGTGGGTCAGAGGGAAGAAGTGGGTTCCTTGACGGCACCAACAGGGGTGTGTGTTATGTATATATGGCAGCGTAGTGGTTGTTGGGTCCGCATGTGCTGTTTAACCACGTTGTGATTTTCCAGTCTAGATCTGTAGGTTGAAATTGGGCACAGTAGGACCGTAGAGGGCTGAGGGCTCGGGAGTATGGATAGCGAAATGACTGTATGTATAAAGCGTAAGCAGTGTGAGGCTGTGGCGAGGCATCACTCGAGCAACTTGTACTTACCTCGCAGAGATGATACTGTGCTCACGAAGGTGGCTTTCCTAGGGCGAGGCTTATTCATTGCATTCTGGATTCCGGATGTGCTGACCCCTGTGATTTCCCCAGATATGGGAGACTTGACTGCACAATTTGCTTGCAGAGTGGACTGCATTCGTGCTTTTTCCTGATTTTTGCTGTTCAAAAGACAGAATTGTGGTAGAGCAGTACTAACCTGCTGTCTGCACTAGCATTCTAAAGTTTCACGGGCTCATTGAAATGTGCATGCTAGTTTCCTACTTTTCTGGAGTTGATCAGAGGAATGCTGGTCCTGCTTTTTTATTTTGCAGGGAGCGTGAATGTGTGGGGAGCTAGGCAGAACCACTTTTCCCAAACTGACCAGTAAAAGACTCTTTCAAGCAGCAGCTGAGGTTCTGTACTGGGTCATTTCCAGAGATAGCTCAAAGTTTTCCCAGGAATACCTCTTATAAAAAAGATAAATTCGTGACTTTGAAGACCACGTGTTTATTTTCCTCAGCGTTCTGGGGAGTAGAAGTCCCAATTTAGGGCCTTGGCAGGGCAATGCTCCCTGTGGGCTCAGGCGGGAAGAACCGTCCTTGTCAGTAGTCCTACATCTCTTGGCGTTCATTTGTCTGTGAGGGATCCTCACATGGTGTCTTCCTCCTGTGCCTGACCCTCTCTGCACTTCTCTTCTCTTTTATGAAACAGCACTCAGAAAGGATTAGGACTAGGTCCCGCACTTCTCTGGTATTAACTGATACTCTCTTCAAAGAGCTGGAGAAAGATGTGCCAGCCAGTGTCTACTCTATCCTATAGGATCGCTGTGAGTCGGAATTGAGTCCACTCACAGTGGATTTAGCTTTAAAGGAAGACCCTATTACCCCAAAGAAGGTCACATTCACAGGTACCGGGGTTAGGACTTTGGCATTTTTCTTCCGGTGGCGCAATTCAATCTCTAACACAAGAGGGAGAGAGAATTCCATGGCTGATGCTCTTCTTAATGTCGGTAAAAAATCCTGTCTGTTTTCAAAGCCTGAAGATCCTGAAACAAGTTCTAGTTGACAAGAAAGCAGCTCTTCCCAAGCTGTTAGTGCCCCCATCAGTTTTATCTTATTTTTTCTTTGACTATATTGATGCCAAGTGTTTTATCTTCAGTTTTACTAATTCTGACTTCCATTTCCTCAATTCTGCTCCTCTGACTTTCTATTGAGTTGTCTAATTCTGAATTTTATTGTTAATCTTCTGAATTTCTGATTGCTGTCTCTCTATGGATTCTTGCCACCTATTAAATTTGTCATTATGCTCTTGAAAAACCTTAATTTCCTAGACTGCTTTATGTGTCTGTTCCTTGGCTTGTTCTGCATTTTGTCTGATCTCTTGAAGAGCTCTGTGTATTAATCTTTTCTATTCTACCTCCGGTAATTCCAGGAAAATATCTTCATCCAGAAGATTCTTTGATTCCATGTTTTGGGATATTGTTGATGAGATCACGGTCTGCTTCTTTATATGATTTCATATGGACTATTGTCTCTGAGCCATCTATAAGTTATTGCATTACTTTATGTTTGCTTACTGTGTCCTAGATTCTTGCTTTGTTTTGTTTTGATATGCCCAAATGGGCTGCTTGAGAGAGCTAGCTTGATTGTTGGCACCTTTGAAGCTCTAACCTCCTCTCACCAGATGGCTAGAGCTGTTACCAGGTATATGAGCCTAGGAGACCATTCACTTTTTTTGTATGGATTCAGCTCAGGTGTCCAGGTAGCCAGGCATCAAGTGTGTGGTGCAGGCACTCGCCTACAGTCTTTAAGGAGCAAGGGTGATTGGTGTAGGCACAGGTATCTGGTTGCAGCAGAGGGTCACGCTCTGAGCAAGACAGGGGGCTGACAACCATCTCTTGAGTGTTTGGGAGGAAAGTGTTCCCCTGTGCCCTGGAGTGCACAGGTGGGTGCACTCTGCAGGCGGGCCATGGGCACCCAATACTTTTGGCTGTAAGGACAGGGAGGCATGACTTATCCTTGGACCCCTGTCACGTGTGGCTAGTTGGCATGGGTGGAGCCACCAGTTGTCAGGCCTCAGATGTGGGTAGGTGAGAACCCTGCTTAATAGGCAGAGCAGTGTCAAATGTAAAAAACCTGCCTCTCCACAGCACAGCTGAAACAGTTGAAGTCAGGCCTCAGGGACACACACCTTTGTACTGCGCCAACAAGAGTCTAAGCATCTGAAATGGGCCCACACAAGTCCATGCAGGGTTGAAAGGCATTCAAAGTCCATGGACTGCTTGTGCCTGGATAGGAGCTGCTTCTGCCCTGAGTTCCCAGCTTAGGGGAGCCAGCAGATTATTTTCCCCCCATTTGTTAATTTGTTCCTTCTCCAAGACTAGGAGAATGTCTCAGGACCTATCTCAGGCCCAGGGAAATTGGCCACCACTGAAGCCAGCTTGGGGGGTGGGGCAGAGGGAGGACGGATCAGATAAATGGGAGAGAGTTCTTTCCAAAGGGGTGCTTTTTGATCCACGAGGTAAATTAGATGAAAGCATTTATCTTTTGCTGAGAGCGCTGTTCTTCACTGATTCTGGAGGCATGAGTAGACTCTGTGTCCTGGATGCTACCACCAGCCCCACTGTGGTCAAGCAAAGGGATCAGGGTTGAGGGGCACCAGTTCCCACAGAGTCAGGTCCGGAAACTCCTCATTGCTTTTCAACCATTTCTCCCTCACCCTGCCGCTCAGTCCAATTTCTTAACTTTGCCTTTGATATTCAGGGCTCCTACCATGTCAGATATATAATTGACTCACTTGTTTTTTCAGGTCTTTGTTGTAAGAGGGACCACTGGAAACATCTGACTACTCTGCCATCTTGGCCTCATCTCTCCCATCAGTTTTAGACACACCTTGTGCAGGGTAATGGCTCTGCCATGGTGTTCTGGCCACATTGTACATATCTACATAGACCATGCAGGTCAGAACCCAAGTCTTAATGGAATATCCTGTCCTATACCCAGGAATATAAAATAGAGAGTCTTGTGAGGAGCTTGACACTTTCTCATCTGCCTCTCTTTCTTGTAGAAGGCTGCCACTAGACAGTTTTCCTATCCACCTTCCTGCTTCCAGTGAGGTGCAGGACTTTTCACCTAGCCCTCTTTAGGGCACACCACAGGAGATAAAACTGCTCAGTTGCAGCAAAGCATTGACTCCTCAGCAACAGTGTCCAGTTACTTACGTTGCAGTCATATGGCCACCTTTTTTGAATGTCTCCTTGTGAGAGGGCCTTGAAGAGCTGGCACCTTTGACAATTTTCCTTTCATTGTTCATGTAAGTAATGAACTATCTAAATCCAAAAAAGGATTTTTTTTTTAATCATCTGAATCTGTTATGCCTTGACTCTGTCTTGTCTTGTGCTTGACACTTTGTACTCGCTTCGAGTCTTGCTGAATCCCCATGCATTGTCGGTTCACTTTAATTCTGTGCTCAAGGAGTTATCAAGAATGCAGGATGTAAGTGAGCCAATAAGGAACTGCAGTGGACATACATATTGTTCACATTTCCTCTGCTCATGTGCATGCTTCCTTGTGCCATGGGATTTCACTTACAAAACACAAAGTTCAAAGATAAATAATTCCAAGACGATGACAGCAGAACATTAAATCAAGTATGAGAATTCTGAGCGTAGGGCCATTTGTGACTGCACAAGTCACATGCCCGTGAAGCTGGTCCTGCATGGGGTCCAAGGCCAGGTGTCAATAAGAGTTCAAACACCCTCAGGGAGTAGAGAAGCCGCCACACAGCACAACTATCCAGAGAAGAACCAGAACTATGGGAGATGACAGGTGGAGAGTACCTTCGCATACAGCTTTCCCTCTCTTTCAAAGTTCTTCATTAGCTGCTAACTGAGATGTGTGGTCTCTGACTTTATCTTTTATTTCAATCTAGACTCAGTCAATGACTTTGGGGCTTCTATTTCTTAAATTTACCCGAACCCACAGTCTTCAGTAGCAGGAACAAGTTCCTTCTTCACAAGATTTCCAGCTTCAAGAAGTTCCAGTTCCTCTTGACTTAAATTCCAGACCCCAAGTCACATGAAGACACCCAGAAATTGGTGGACAGTTGCTGGACAGTCAAAGCTTTTTGTTTCATTGTGAGACTTCTATTTCATTGCAGTATATTCCTGCACTTTATGTCCATTTCTGGATTGCTTAGCTATTCTTTTCCACAGAGAAATTGATATTGATATTGCTGTGGAGTTGCAGCCTAGAGTCAGGAAAAAAAAGGAAGAAAGAAAGAAAAGAAAAGAACGTGGATTCCAACCAGCTTGTGAAAACATCAGTTGAACTCAATCAATGTTGAAGTAAATTAGCTGCAATCCCTTTATGCTTGAGAATTTCATGCACCAAAAATCATCTTCAAAACCTAACAAAAAAGATGTAAGGTAGGAAAAATGCTCGGGATTTAGAGATTGGAACATCAAAATCAGTAAAAGGACAAAGCCTTGGAATTCCTCACTGACCTAGGAGTGTAAGAATGGACTTTCTGGTGGAGTCACTATAGAAATATATAGTGCTTAGATCCTGGGCCTCAGTTTCAAATGTCCCACCTATAGGCTATCGTGTTGTGGCCTTGTCCTGAGTGAATTCATTCACCTCCTAGCTACATCTTCCCAGACTCTGGGGGTCCAAGAATCTGCTTCGTCTGTATCAGCCTTGACACGTGTCTTGAGGAAGATTTGGACCTCAACTCAGAGCCATTTTCTCTGTGTGTAAATGAGAGGTTGCCTGGAATAGTTTATAGAGATCCTTCAGGGTCTCTAACAATTCTCTGAGGAATTATGATTGACTGTGTTTCCTTGGCACTTAGTGGGTTTCTGTGCCCTTGGCCTGAGAGATTGCATTAGGAGATTCCACCACAGCAAATAACTTTGTACCCCCAGGTGGAGCTCATTTTACTCTTAGATAGCCAGTTTCCCTGTTTGTGGTATGGGTACCACTGGCAGTGCTTGTGATAATTTTAGGTGGTACAAGGATGAGCATTTTATTATGAATAAGTGTGTATTTATTTCCATATTCATACCCCACATGCACAAGAAGCACATCAAGCCCACTTTGGTGGCTTCTTTGTAGAGATGAGAAAGAGCGTTGGTATCACAAACCAGGTGGAAAGAGCGTTGATATCACAAACCAGATGGCAACGCTTCATCAAATGCCTTTTAGATATCTAAACTTTCCACAGACTTCTTTCCCTGGGTGACAGCTGCCCTGCTTGATACCTTGCTCCCAAGTCCTACATTTATTGCCAGACAAGTCTCTCCAGATACCAGCCCGACACACCTGTGGTGAGGTGAGATCCTTTTAGTGACCTTTTGTCTTGGTTATTTGGTAAAACACTTGAGAGATTTACCTCCTAAGCCCTGAGGAGTTACCTTTGGCCTAGTTTTCTACCCCAGAGGGTTTGTTACTTTTGTCCAGCTTGATTGACATTTCCTGGGTTTGCTCTAAAAGACTTGAGGTTTGATACTTTTTGTCTGAACCTGGGCTGAGGCCTGCTATGTAATTAGTATGCACCTTGCAGGGATTGGTCAATATACTGTGCAAATACAGTGACTATGGCTTATGCAAATGAAGTATCTGTGGCCTCCTGAGAGAGGATTGGTCAGTTCATGGCCCTAGTGGGAGGGCCATGCCTTGAAATTGATGAGGAATTTGTGTATACATACAGTTAAGTCCACAGAGGTTTTTCAGATGGGAAGGAGAAGGAAGAGAGGAGAGAAGAAGCAGAGAGAGAGAAGAGGAAAAGAACCTCCTACAAGAGCTGTAACATGAGTCAAGGGCTGTAATGCTGAAGATAGTGACAGGCCCAGAAGGGGCCCAGCAGCAGAGTTGGTGGTTACAGACAGCAGAGACAAGAGGAGCCTGTCCTGAGGGGACCAAAAGGAGCTTGTCATTATGAGGATGAGAGGAGCTGAGAAAGCTGTCCTGCACTAAGAAAAGAGACTTTGCCTCCATGCTTCCTGATCCTGATCCTGAGTTGTAACTTGTTAATTCCTTCATAAACCATTTAACTGTAAGTATGGTCTGTGAGTTCTGCATGGCCTTTAGAATGGAACATCAAACCAGAAGAGAAGTAGAGAGTGCCATGGGAGGGACAGCTCATGTCAGAAGTGGTAAAAAGGTTGCAGGGTGGAAGTATGTCTGACTGCCACCTCATAGCAATGAGCTTTGGGCTGATCCTGGTCATCATCCCCCCTGAATTTTGACAGGTTCTGACACTGATGCTACTTTCCCTACAATTTTACCGCACCCCTCCCCACAAAAGCAGCCTCTTTATTTTTCGGACTCCAGTTTCCTCTTCCTCAACCCCTTTCCTCAAGCCCTCTCTTACCTCCTCCATTGGCAGAGAGCATTAGCTCTCTCTCTCTGCCTAGTATTTGCACCTGACATGCATCAGGAGCTTGGAAAATTAGGAAGATCCCTTAAGCTGCCCTCTCTTTCAGTGATAGTGGGAATCATAAATGTTGTTAGTTGTTGTCAAGTCATTCCTACTCATCACCGACCCCATGTATGCTGAGTAGAACTGCTTTGCAGGGTTTTCAAAACTGCCATCTTTCAGAAGCAGTTCGCCAGGTCTGTCTTCTGAGGCACCTCGGGGTGGATTTGAAACACCAACCTTTGGCCTAGTCCCCGAGTGTTTAACTGTTTTCTTCACCCAGGAACTCCAGGAATTGTAAGTAAATAGAACGTTATTTTTCACTGTCAGAAATAACTTTAGTTTTTCCTTATCTAAAAAGGCTGATATTAAACTATAAATTAGAAGAGATCCCTATGTCTTGTGTTGGCAGGAGTGGGCCTTTTGCCAGTCCCTCCCAGCGTATGTTCTCAACTCTCACTTCTGAGCCACAGTGTCCTGGTAAATGGAAATAACCTGGAATCTTTCTTCACTAGCCAAGCTAAGAAAAGGCGCGAAGGACGATGGCGCCACCTCGTGGCTATTGCAAGAACAACACACAGGGATAGCAAGACCCCAAAACATGCTAGGGAGGGCAAGAAGAGGGGGAGAAGACAAGGGCAATTTCAAAGAAAACCAACTCAAACGCACAAGATCCCGAGCGAGCATTCAGGACATTGAAACTAGAAGCCCTACATCCTACAGACTGATATGGCTCAATGAAGAAGAGCCGTGAAGTTTTCTCCCTAGCAGCAGCAGTTTTCCTTGGCCAAATATTAAATATCTGAATTAAGACAGAATTCCATTTTCAGTGCCTTACCAATGAGAAAACATGGGTTTACAGAGAGTTTAAAGGCTTTCATTAGTTGGAATTTAAGGGCAAAGTTATGCTCTGGGTCCATTAGAGAGGAGTAATGACCAAAAGCAGTCGACCCATACAGTGGCTAGAAACTCTGTGGATACTGGATTCCAGGCATATCAGATATCCCAGGGTTATTACAAAGACCGTTGGTCTAGTCTGTGGCTAGGAGCACTACCTCTGGGAAGGCCTCCCTTCAAGTCCTGGCACCACTACTTGCCTTCTGTTCGACCTTGGGCCAGCTCCTTCAATGTTTCAAGTCTCACGTGAAAATAATAAAATTAAATGTCTCATAGACTTATTGTACAGATTAATTAAGATGATATAATAATACACAGCATAGTGTATGGCACATGTTAGGTACAGGAGATAGGAAAGAATATTCAAGATGATTTTTTTTCCCTTAATTGTGAAATATAACAAAAGGAAAGTGCATATACTTCTGCTTTGGGCCATGATGGAGTAAGAGAGATGGCATTTTCTTTTCCACCGTAAACAACTAGAAGACAAGACAAAATATATGTGAAATAGCTCTTTTCAGACATTGGGCCACAGGAAGTGTAGGACAGAGCTCAGACTGAGCCAGTAACAGTGTGTTCTCACCAGCCTGAACGGAAAGAGCATCTAACACACGTAGCATCAAGGAGAGTCTTCAGAAGGGTAATATCTCAATATTGTGTCCAAATTAGCCTTAGACTAAAGGATATTCTGAACCTGCCTAAGAAAGCTGAAAAGCCAGCCTGGAAAGAACAAACTGTTTTCAAGTAGATTAACTGCATCCCAGAGCAAAATCTGAAAATATTTAAAAAACTATTAAAAAAAAAATCTAGAACTTAACATGAAATTCATACTGTTCAGCATCCAATAAAAATTATTAGGTATGCAAAGAAGCAGGAAAATATGACCAACAACCATGAGAATACTCAATCAATAGAAACAGACCCAGAAATGACATAGACGATACAATCAGTAGACAAAATATTAAAATAGCTTTTATAAACATACTTTATATGTTCAGGGGAATCCTGATGGAACAGTGGTTAAGAGCTATGGCTGCTAACCAAAAGGTTGACAGTAGGAATCCATTAGTTGATCCTTGGAAACCCTATGGGGCAGTTCTACTCTGTCCTATAGGGTTGCCATGATTCAGAATTGACTCGATGGCAACAGGTTTGGTTATATGTTGAAAACGATGAAGAAAAGCATGAGCTTGATGAAGAGAGAAATGAAAGACAAAAATAAGACTCCAATAGAACTTCCAGAGGTGATAAATACAATGAATGATTTTAATAGCAAATGAGACACTGTAGGAGATGTATCAATATAAATTACCTAAAATGAAACCCAGAGAGAAAAAAGAACTAAAAATGAAAAGAACAGAGCATGACTGACCTGTGACAAAACATCAGGTGACCTAATATCCATGTAATTGAAGTGCCTGAAACAGGGCAGCTAGAGTGGCAGAAGAAAAACATTTGAGTAGATACCAACACTTCCAAGGGGAAGGACCCTGGCCACTTCCTGTGGCCTCTGTGGGGAAAGTGTGTAAGGATCTATCTGTACAACTCCAGGAGCTGCTGGATATCAAAGAGGACACCAAAAATGTTGGTCAAAGGAAGATCCAAAGAAAACTAGGCAATAAGTAGAACCTTAAAAGGAGAAGCTTTATGGCCTATAGACTGAGCTAGCTTGATAAGAGCTAAGAGCTTCTCTTCTCCCTAGCACGGAAGATTGCCCAAATACATCTGAGCCAACACTGAAGGCAGCCTTTGGCATGTTGCTGATGAGGAAGCTGAGGTTTGCAGAGAGTATAACGGATTTCCTTGTTATCAGGAATATTTAGCACTAAATCATGTCCAGTCCTCTCAGTTGTTGATTCTTCAGGGAATGAACTGTACAATTAGTCATATTTGGGAGGATCTGGAAGTTTATTAGCCCATCTGTTCAGCTCATTAAAAGGGGAATGATGATTCGATGTTTGCTTCAAAATTGCCCCCAATAAAATTTTTATAATCTTGCTTGGAAGACATTTCTACATGTTACACAAACCCCAGAATATTTAAAGAGTGATGCATACGACTGCATCAAAATTTCAATGCAAATAGAAACGGTAAACTTTAAAAACATTCTATACAAGAAATTATTTCTATTTAGTATACATTTTTATCAAAGTAATATGTGCCCAAAAGTTTGTTACGAAAAACAGAAGTCCCCTGATCCTTTTCTGCATTGCTTGTTCTCCAGAGATAACCACTTTCAACCCGTATAACCAATTACCTGGCTATTTCTCTCTTTAATAAATACTGTTATGCCCTGATTTTCCAGTTTTCCACTCCAGGCCCTGCAGACTGGCCTGCAACGGGAAAAATGGTGTGCCTTTGGGTGAACGGGTGCACCACCTGCTAGTCGACATGGCGAGCCAACATGGCGCTTCACTTAGATTCCACCCACTTGCCAACCAACTTAATCCACCTCACCCCTCCACACAGTGAAGGGATACTTTGCAAGAACAAATGCCAGGCAAGCAGCTCTGAGATTTCTCCGTGGGCCCGGGTTCTCAGGTGGGTCAGGAAGGGATGGGAGAGCTCCTGAGTGAGGAACTGCGGTGGTACAAAGCCGGCAACTGAAACCGCTGCTGTAGACATGCAGTTCCCCTGCCTTTCCCTCCCTACCTTCTCCCTTTCCTATCCTCGTCTCCTCTCTGTTTCTGTCGTCCTTCCTTAAGTGTTTTCTGAGGATGTCTGGAATCTCAATTCCTGAGGAGGAGAGGAGAGGACGAAGGGACCGGGCTGCGAGACGCAAAAGGCCATGGGAAGCAGGAGGGGCAAGGGGATCAGGAACAGCTTGGGTTCCCCGGAGCGCCGAGAGGGGTTAACAAGATTTATTCACTATTTAAGTAGTTAAAAAAAAAAAAAATCATTATTGTGAGTTACACACTAAGGTCTCATTGAGGTCTGAATTTGGATCACCAGATTCAGAGTCCAGAGCGTTTGCCATTACACCATGGAACCACCACACAAGTTTGGAGCTACAATTGAGTCCCAAACCCCAATCTCACTGCCGTTCAGTCAATGCTGACTCATATCTATGAGTATTTCAATAAAAAGCCAAACCCAAACCCACTGTTGTCGAGTGGATTCTGACTTAGAAATATGAGGATCTCAGTAAAAAGAAACAGAAAAACCCAAACCCGTTGCCGTCCAGTCGATTCCGACTCATAGCGACCATATAGGACAGAGTAGAATTGCCCCATAGGGTTTCCAAGGAGCGACTGGTGGATTAGAACTGTCCACTTTTTGATCAGCAGCTGAATTTTTGAGACTACACCACCAGGGATCCAAGAACAAAGTCTTCCCTGACCAGGAATTGAACCTGCAGGGGCGAGGTGAGAGCACCAAATCCTAGCCACTAGACCACCAAGGAGGGTTAAGAACCAAAAAAAACAAAAACAAAACAAATCCAGTGCCCTACAGTGGATTCCAACTCACAGCGACCCTATAGGACAGAGTAGAACTGCCCCCATAGAGTTTCCAAGGAGAGCCTGGCGAATTTGAACTCCTGACTCTTTGGTTAGCAGCCACAGCACTTAACCACTACACCACCAGGGTTTCCACAAGGGTTTAGGGGTGTGTAAATATTTATTTAGCAGCCCTAGTTTCCATGAACTAATCTCAGACTGGACTTGATTACGGTTAACCTGTGTGAGTGGACCCACGGGTCTTGCTTTCTCTCTGCCCCTCACCTTTTATTGACTTCTATCATTTTATTCCCATCTCAGGAAATGAGGTAAAATCCACTTTGGGTTTAGGGCAATGGCACAGCTCTTTAAGCCTCCCCAGAAACCACATATTCTGCTTAATTTGCCAGAGTTTCCTGTCCCAAGGGGAAATTTCTGCCAACAATAATGTTATTTTCCTTTTCCCTACCTTTATGCACTTCTCATTGCCCAGGGAGGGCAGACGATTGTCAGGACAGGACCTGGGACTTCGTGGGTCCCTTGACCAAACAGCACCTATTATACTCCAAAGCCCCCACAGCTTCCTATGTGTAATATGTAAAGGGGTGTCAGCAGTGGTTTATCTAGGGAGTGAGTTCCAGAGGCAGGAGAACTTTCATTTTCTTCTTTAAACACTCCTTTATTTGGTAAGTTTTTCTTACAATAAATATATATTTGTTAGATTTACAATAAAAAGCAATTAACCATGTTTGACATTTACACACTCAGACAGACCAGACTAAATTCATCTGCTGTGACTCAAAATTGACCACGTGGTGTTGAGGCTACAAGACAGGGCTCTGACACTTATACAGTCACAGTCTGTTTTCTGAGAGCTTGTCCATGTCCATTACATTCCAGTTTCTCAGTATATCATTTACTCTTTTTTATTTGTTTTCTAAAATGTACTGTGAGGTACAGAATTTAACATCATCTAAAGAATTAGGTCTTTGTCCTTGGATTCTAAGAGAATACTCTAAACTAAACAAACAAAAAACAAAAACAAAAACCACCTAACCCATTGCCCTCAAGTTGACTCTAACTCATACTGACTTTTTAGGACATAGTATAACCGCCCAATAGGGTTTCCAAGGTTGTAAATCTTCACAGGTGCAGATTGCCACATCTTCCTTCCGAGGAGAGGGTGGTGGGCTCCAACCTCTGACCTTTGGGTTAGCAGCTCAGCACTTAAACACTGTGCCACCAGGGCTCTTTGTGATAACTCTAAACCCTTGGAATTTGCTGATTTACTGAGGTGCCTTTGTTTTTTATAGGCATCCAGACCACATCTGAAGGTTTACACTAATAAAGTGACTCAGGTGGGGGCTGGCCATGCTAGAAAGACCACCCCCTGATATCAGCCAGTTTGGCGGTGGGGGATAAGCTCTGCCAAAATGTCCATATATACTGGATGCAGGCCATACCCCTGAGAAAACTCCACTTAGGGCTGTTTGGCTGATCACATGAGATCACATCATGGAGGAGATTACATATATTACCTTATGGAAAAGTAATCACTCCAATCAGCCTCTGCCAAACCACTGAGAATTATAGTCTGATCAAGTCAACAAATAACATTAACCATCACAGGTCCTATGTGCTCAATCTGCCATCATATGGCCGCTGATAGCTCCTGCCTCCTCTGGTGACTGGTGTCCTATCAGGGGCTCAGAGTTGTTCTCTGCTCGTGGCTGTCTGGGCACTCAGTAGTGGCTGTCACTACGTTAGCCTTGGTGAGTAGATGCCCATTATCACTGAGCCCACAGATAATTTGCATTCCTGTTCCTACACCACTTTGTTTATGAGTCTATTGGGCAGTCCTAGAATGTCCATTTGATTCCTTTTGATGGTTTTCACAGCTCTTTTGAGACTGTCTATCAGATCACTCATTGACATCATGTTTTCTGAGTATATGTGTGTGTGTGTGTGTGTGTGTGTGTAATAGCTGCTTTGAATTCTGCTAAATCTAACTTGTAGGACATCTTGGAATTGGGAGTTTTTTTTTTTTGGCCCTTGAATATGGGTCACATGTCTCTTTGCATGTCTAGTACCTTTTGTTTATTGGATGCTTTGAATGATACATTGTAGTATATTCTGATATCTTTCTCTAGAATGTCAATTTTTGTCCTAGGAAACTCTATGGAGCCGTTCTACTCTGTGATATAGGTTCAGGATAATTTGGAATTGATTTCACAGCACACAACATCAGCATGCATTTTGTTTACTGGCTGATTACCTTGAATTTGTGTAGGACTGGATTTTGGCTTTAAGGTGAATCTATGGAAAGTTGAAGGTATTTACCAAAACCCTCGAATTGCTGGAACTCACCCTCCAAACTCTGTCTCTCCTCCCGCTCTTATCAGGGCTTGGTTTGCAGCTTTATTAGGAACTGTCAAGAGTAGGCCTCACATTAGGGTATGGGTTGTGCTCTTAAAGCACAGCCTTTCTGGAGAGAGGCTCAGCTGGATGCTCAGAGTAGTAAAGAGTTGTTAACAAAGCTTGAATTTCAGCATTGCCTAGTACTGACCTCTAGGACCTCTGTTCTGTTCTCTATATTGTAGCATCTGTCCTCTGGCAAGCCTTGGGTAGTATCTTCCAGCACATGAGCACATGCCCCTCCCAAAAAAAAACAAAACAAAACACAACAAAAACCATGCCATCCAGTTGGTATGAGCAGCCCACATTCAGCAAATGACCTGCAGAGGACCCCCATATGGACTTCTGAAAACTGACCCCTAAAGGGTTTTCTCCCCTCCAGTGCTCTAATCTCTCCTAACTCTGATCTCTACCTCCTCATGTGAACACCACACTCTGCTGGGATTTCAGCTTGCTGTACCACCATCAGGAATTCTCCCAAAGTCTCTCTCAGGGATCACAGTCTTGAACTGCTTCAGTTCAATATCTGTAAACTGGTGCTTCACATATTTTGTCCATTTTCATGGTTGTTTAAAGTAAGAAGACTAATCTAGGAGCAGCTACCATGTGATAGCTGCAGGTGAGCAGAAGGGTGCACAGGCTTCAGCAGACCACCTTTAAAACGGGGGCTTTTTCCACATGGTTTATTGATTCCCTCAGTGCCCTGGCAAATGAGGATTTAATCACATGTGTTACTGATTTCAAAATAATTTGAACATCATTTTCCACATTTACAAATGATCTGGATGAAGGAATTTCTTTATATTTTCTTAACAAGTACAGTAAAAAACGACCTGGGACTGCTGATTCACTTTCAGCATGATGGCCTCACAATACCTAGGCTGAATATCCTGTTCTCTGGGGATAATTCAATACTTCTGACTCTCCTGGGACCACAAAAGAGAGGACTGGCAAAAGGAGACCTGTAAGGGCCCAACAGTGGTCCTGTTAGAGAGGACAGGGCCTAGCCTGGGCAGGTAGAGTAGAAAATGATAGCATTCCCAGAATCAGGAGACAGGTGGAGGGATGAGAGGCTGCTGTGAGGTGCAAAGGTGGGAAGGAGAGGCCCAGAGAGACAAGCTGCCTTAACTGGGGCCAGTGAATAGATGTGTCCTGGGAACTTCCTCAGCTTTTCTGTTTGTCCTCCCAGTCCCTCTTCCCTCTGAATATCTTCTCCCTCCCCATTTAGAAACAGTGGAGGCTGGGGCCTGGTCTCACTGCATTTTCTCTCCCATACAAGCTAACCTTCCTTCTGTGGGGACCCCCGTTGGGGACGTGTTGAAGCCTGTACACCCTTCTTGGAACAATGGCTTTTAGTGTTTAGAATAGAACATTGAGAATGACAAAAGAGGCCGATTCCTTTCAAATCCAGCTATCTTTGTGAGGCTTCCAGGGTCTGATAGGAGGGACAATGAGATAACACCAACGCCCCCAAGCATAGGAAGGGCCATCGACCCAAAATAGCTCCAGAATTGGCGTAGTCCAAAATAAGAAATCTTAAGTCCATCTGGTCTCAGGGAAATTGAAACTACCAGACATCATTCTTCTTTACGGGCCAAACAGAAATAGCAGTAGCTCCTAGGAGCAGAGTTCTAATAGAAAGGCCCACAAGACCCTTCGAGGCCATCGCCGGGATCTGCATGGCTCCAGGAGCAGCCATACCCGAATCCAAAGAAAACCAAGTAAAACGCACTAAACGCGGGGCAACACTGAAGCGTCGAAATTAGAAGTCGTGCTCAGTACGGAACGAACTGGCGGGATAACGAAAAGCCGTGAGCTACTCTTCTCCCTGGAAGCATAAGATCGGTTGTCCAAAGATAAGATATCTCCGCAAAAACAGAAGTCAACCTGGGCGCCTTGCTGATGAGGAAAGTGAGGTTTGCAGAGAGTTGAATGGATTTCCTCGGTCCCAGGGCTGATCTCACCAAGTCAGGGTCCAGGCCCTGGCAGCGTCCTGCTTCTGAACACAAGAGGGGAGCCGGGAAGTGGATGGAAACTGCTGCGCAGAGGCGGCATCTGACTGTGGGAGCGACTCCACCCTCCCTTGGGCCTCTGAGAATGGCGTCCACCTGAGCTCTTTTCCTCCAGGCGGAACTCCCGATGTTCATGGGACCACCAGGATCTAAGGGGCTCTTACAACCTATTCCATGAGGTCTCACCGAGGCTTTCCAGGGATGCACCTTCCTAGTCCTGCTACTGGAATTAGCAAGCGTTCCACGACGATCATGGGTGCTTTTCTCCCAGTTCTTTAAGCACAAGTGAAAGTTCCCGGGGCCCCAAGATAACCTGCTGTTTCCCTTCCTCTCCTTCCTGACTGCGTGGTCCGGAGCCTCAGCCCCGCGAGCTCTTCATTCCTCTCTGGAGGCTGTGTGGGAAATAGAAACCGAAAGCCAAAGGAACATGCCTATTAATAAACACAGCTTTAGTTAAGTTTTTTATCCAGCCAAAGGGAGTGTGGGGGGACCACTGGAATGCAAGTTTGCAAGGAGCCCGCAAAGGGGAACAAAGCTATAGCGGATTTGCAGCTCTATCTAAAATTAAAGCTACAATTGGGTACCATCCTAGTTAGTCTTCGTAAACAATCAGCTTTGCTCGCTTTAGGCTGGTATGAAGCTTACTCTGACGCTCCGTTCTTCATAATTCCGTATCAGTACCTGTTGCCCCTGACAATAACGGACTTGACACCGCACGTGGTTGATCACTTTCGTCACCATTCCTCGGAAAGGCCCGGGACATTCAGCGGGGCGTGGCGGGGGTGGGGAGGCCACGCCGTGGACGCGGGCCGGGAGGCTTGGGCGGATGTCGGCGGCCTCTGAACGCCTAGCCCCGCTGGGCGGCAGTTTGTGGCGCTTCCTCCCCTGCGGGTGGTGAGCAGCGACTGTGCCTCTCCCACTGCGCGAGGCCAAATAGTGTCAGCTCGCTCAGGTTCTCAGTATCACCGTCCGAATGTGTCCAACCGCATGATTCTCGGCCTAAGTGTCTGTTGTACTCCCAGCCTCCGGAGAGAGCGCGGGGTCGGACAGCCAGATGGATGTGAAGGTATCACCAGGCTGAGGTTAAAGGACAATTTCTGCCAACAGATAATAAATTTGAAAAGTGAATTCGCTGTGTCTCTGTGGCGCAATTGGTTAGCGCGTTCGGCTGTTAACCGAAAGGTTGGTGGTTCGAGCCCACCCAGGGACGGTATGTGTACTTTAGGCTCTTTGCAGCTGCTTAAAAGCAGCTTTAGTCTGTTGAGGGCTTTTTCCTCAGAGCCGCCAGGACCTCTATCCTCTTCGAATCAAATCCTAAAATAGACCGCGCCAACATTCAAGTACCATAGAAGTGACAAAAGATGGAATTTTTCTGCGGAATATATATTTTCGATGAGTCCCGCGTCCGGGACTTCGGAGTTTACTTATCCCAGAGCCACTGCACGGATTCTTTCACTTCCCGAGGCTGGGGTTTTACAACTGCACACACGGAAACCTGAAAAGTCCCGAGAATGGAGAATAAGAAAACCCCACTCTGATCAGTGGCGCAGCCGCAAGCTTTGTGAGGAAATCTTGGTTTTGCCAAGGTGGGACTTCGAACAAGTTATGGAATTTTTTGAGTCTGTATTTTTTCATGTATAAAAAGGAGCACGTGGGAATACTTCCCTCATGGGTTAAACTAAGTTTGAACGAGAAAGGCACGTAAAGCATTTGAGCGCTGAATAAATGCTCCCTGACCTCAGCTATTATGATTGTTTTCAGTGGCATCATCATCACCACTGCCTTTATCTACCCGCCCTTTTAAACAACTGCAACCCTTTCACAGTAGAGATAGAGCATTGTATATTTACGCATTTCTCAACTGGTGGACGTGACATTGGTTCTAATGTTTATTGTCATAAATAATTCTTCAGAGGACAGTTTATGCAAATATTTTTAATCTCATGTGCAAGTATTTCTCTAAAATAGATTCCTGGAAGTGGGCTTGCCTGATCAAAGTATTTGTGCGTTTCTAATTTTACTAATTCCTGCCTAATTTTTCCCTCCAAAGAAGCTGTACCTAGTCACATCCCCACATTCTGAGAGAATGCTGTTTTCTGGGTGACACTGTAGCTGGCGTTTTAATAGCAGGGCAAACCCATCCCTTTTGCTTGGTGAATGTTATTGCTGTTGGTTTCACACATCACTCTGAATTTTGTGGATGAGGGGCTGGCTCTGATGTTCTTCTGTCTTCTCCTAACTCCTGGGATTCTGGAAAAGTGGTTCCCAGGAGAGATCTGAGTTTACATTGACCTGACTGTACAGATGTTGACAGAGGTAACCCTGTTCCCATCGATCCCGTGACAGAAAGCCCAGGACGCAGCTGCTGAAGAACCCAGAACTCACCCATCCTCCCAGAGTGGGACTTTGATGGTTGTTCCAGAGCCAAATAAAAACTGGAAAGGGAAGACTTTTAAGTTTAATTTTTGATCAGAGTAGGACTTTAAATAATGGAGTTTTACTCTTATTTTCTGTGGCAACTAGAGGAGAGATTGTGATTGAGTCTTTATTTGGGAGAATAGAAATAACTACAAATTTGTCCAGGTTGTAGAAATAGCTCTCTCCCTTTGCTCCATCAGGCATAGGGGTGGTAATGAAACTTCACTGTTGCTAGTGCTGGAATGTCGCACTATGTTTGGGGCCTGCATTCCCCTCTTAGACAGAGTCCAGTGATCTTGAGCTGGAGGTCCCAGGAAACTCCCTCAATCCTCAGCAGGTAGAGCCTTCAGAGAACCTTAGGCAATGTGCCGCAGAATCCGGGAGCTAATTGTTTCTCTAGTCAGCTCATTAGCAGAAGAATAAATACACCATTCTTCCTTCAAAACTACCTCCAGTGAAAATTTCAGAGTCTTGTAAATGTAGGCAGAGCCATCCCCCTACAAAAGTCAAAACACAACAAACTGGTAAAATTCTTAAAAGCCTTTCTAAGCCTGCCATAAAACTCAGAAGCCTTAGGGGAAAGATTTATATATTTCACTACATAAAATTTTAAGAATTTGTATGGCAAGAAACAAAAAACAAATAAATTTGTCAAGCATGCACGGCTGGTATATAACCAGACACTTTTAGATTCAGGCAGTTTATTACTTACATAGACAACAAAAGGATGAGTAGCCAAAGGTGGCTGGGTTCACATCCCACACACCAAAAAGGAAGATACAGAAACAAAGTGGCCTGCTGACTGCAACAAAGTTGCTGAGGAGCCTGTTCTAGATCTCAGCTAAGCAGTGTTAGAGCCGGCAGCTATAGTCTGAGGGTGAACAGACCACAAAACCTGGAAGGGGTTGAGAAACTGTCCCATGACTGCCTCCCTGGGAAGTTAGGGAGGCAAGTGAGAGATGGTCTCCTGGCAATTCTTCACAAGCCTCAAGGCAGTTCTATACACACTTGCAACTTCTCTTGCTCTGGGGGAATCACTTTTTATGTTTGAGGATAAATCATTTCAAACTGAAATGATTGAAAAAGAGTAGTGAGAATGGTTGCACAACTTGAAGAATGAAATCAGTGTCACTGAATTGTACATGTAGAAATTGTTGTGTTGGCATATATTTTGCTATATATATTTTCACCACACACACAAAAATACATATTTCTTAAAATTTTTTTTTTCTGGGGTGTTGAAAATATGTTGTTTCTATTGTTAGGTGCCATCAAGTGGGTTCTGACTCATGGTGACCCTATATACAACAGAAGGAAACACTGCCCTGTACTGTGTCATCCTCAGAACCCAGGCTATATTTGTGCTCATTGTTGCAGCCACTGTGTCAATCCATCTCCCTGAAGATCTTCCTCTCTTCCCCAGACACTCTGCTTTACCAAGCATGACATGTTTCTCCAGGGACTGTGCCCTCTTTCTTCAGGGACTGTGCCCCCTTTCTCCAGGGACTGTTTCCTCCTTCTCCAGGGACTGGTCCCTCCTTATAACATGTCCAAAGTAAGTGAGACAAGTCTAGCCATCCTCACTTCTAAGGAGAACTCTGGTTGTACTTCTTCCAAAACAGATTTGGAAGTGATTTCTGGAATAACTCACCAAAGTTTAAAACAACAGTGGGAGCAATAGCAATTTAGAAGCTGTAATTCGTAGAGTCATTATGAGTCACATTCCACTCGACCTCAACAGGTTTGATTTTTGGTTTCAGTCTGTGGGCGGAACCCTGGGGGCACCGTGGTTTTAAGACTTCACCTGCTGGAGAAAAGGTCGGCAATTTTAATCCACCACCGGTTTCTTGGGATCCCTATGGGGCAGTTTTGCTCTGTCCTACAGGGTCGCTATGAGTCGGAATGGACTCGAAGGCAACGGTTTTTTTTGTTTTTTGTTTTTTTAATTCTTTAGGTAGCTGGGAAACCTTGGTGGCAAGGTAGTTAGGGGCTATGGCTGCTAACCAAAGGGTCAGCAGTTCGAATCCATACGCTGTCCTTGGAAAAACCCTACGGGCAGTTCTGCTCTGCCCTACAGGGTCACTGTGAGTCGGAATCCATGCGACTGCAACGGGTTTTAACTGGTAGATAGCTGACCAGGGACGATTCCATAAAAATGGAAGTGAGGATAAAAACAAACATCCAACGTGGGGCCTGAATACATGACCCTGAGATTAAGAGTCTCATTCTCTACCAGGGGAGCTAGCCAGGCACCACTAGCGTAGTTCTCTCTCCAGAGCTAGAGTCAGTAGTTTATACTCTTACGGTGAAAGTAATCTTTGGGTCTAGGATTTAATGGACGCTGTCTCTACTTTACCACTGAGAAACCCGAGGCTCAAAGAGATCCTGCGCAGGGTCCGGAAGACATGAAAATCAAGAGTCCTTAAACCCCAATATTTCAGCAAATTCCTTCTGGACCGGGTCACTGTGAGAACCCAGGTTCTGAGGGCTCCGGCCCAGGAAGAGCTTGAAGGGAGGGAGATGTGGGCCGCAAACAACCGCGGGGAGCAGAGAAGAGCGGAAACTTGCTCCCAGGACCTTAGAGCTGCAGGCCAAGCTTCCTTCTTCCCAGTCCAAAATCTTTTTCTCCCCTAAGCCGTGACCCAGTTCGGGGAGGGGAGGCAGACGGGGGACAATACGTTATTGGAAATTAGGTCCTATTCATTATTTATTTAGGGGCACAAGTGTGTTTTTAAATACTAAAATTTTGTGTGGCCGGAATAAAAGAGCTTATTCATTGCGTGTGAAGGTCCCACTGAGATTTAAACTCAGATTGGGTTCAGAGCCTCAGGCGCACAACCTGGTGGGATCCTTGGCTTTTCTTCCCAAAGTGTTCAGATCTCCAGCCTCTGAAAGAGATGGAGCCCCGGGATCACCCTCTAGAAGTGTCCTCTCAGCTGCTCACGTGAAGGTCGAAGGAGACTGTCCTTGCAGCCTTGATTACGGCCCTCGTGGATTTTCGTCCTGCCCTGAAGCATCTCTCCTTGTGTGGATGGTGGAAACTATTATTCACCAATTCTTCGACTGCACTCCTGATAGGCTGCCTCCAGCAAAAACAGAATTACAACCTTTAAAAGTTAGGGCTGCCAAAGCAAGTTACAACTACATGCCATCACTGGGATTTGAACAAGGTTGCTGTGCCACAAGGTGGAGTACTAACCAGGGTATGATCATTGCCACTCATACAAGCCAGTTGTACTGAAGTCCTCAAGGGAAATGGATGTACACTTCCAAAAAAGACTCATCCAAGAATATTCATGGCAGCCTTGGTCACAACCAAAAACTAGAAATAGTCCAATTGCACATCAATACTGGTCTATTCATACTTTGGAATAACTCACTGTTGTGTGTCAACTTGGTGGGCCACAATTCTCAGTGGTTTGGCAGCTATGATGTAGTTTGGCAGTGTGTAATGATGTGATCACCTCCATAGTGGGATCTGCCGTGAGTAGTTAATCACTTGAAAGGGAGTTTCCTTGGGGATGTGGCCTGTATCCAGTACAGGTGGACTTTCTGGCAAGGCTTGCAGGCTGTGAATCCTGCAGCTGGCTCTTATTTATTGGACCTCCAGTTCTTGGAACTTGAGCTAGCATCTTACCTGCCGTCTTGCCTGCTGATCTTGGGATTCGTTGGTCTTTGAAGCTGTGAGTCAGAGCCCTGCTATCTGACCTGCTGACCTTGGGTTCACCAGCTTTTGCTACTACATAAATCAGGAGAAACCTCCAGCCTAATCCAGGGACTTGGTATGTTTCAGCCTCTACAACCATGTGAGCCATTTCCTTGATATCAATCTTTCTGTATATATATTTACACACTTTACTGGTTTTGCTTCTCTAAGAACCCAGCCTAAGACATTTGGTACCAAAAATGGCTCTAGAGAAACAAACTTGTATGGATGAGTTTTCTAAATTGGTTCTCAAGTCTGGTTAGTCTTAAAGATGTTGATGACTCTGCTTCCAGTAATAAAGATGGCACTGCAAATCCATTGGCATGAAATGGAGATAGAAATACACAAAATATCACCACCAATAGATCAGGTATTGGTGAGAGGTGAGGCTCTGGGTGATTGCATTGTCTTAGTTATCTAGTGCTGCTATAACACAAATACCACAAGTGGATGGCTTTAACAAAGACAAATTTATTCTTTCACAGCCTAGGAGGAAAGAAGTCCAAATTCATGGTGCCAGCTCCAGGGGAAGGTGTTCTTTCTCTGATAGCTGGGGGGAAAGTCTTTGTCATTAATCTCCACCTGGAGTTGGAATTGACTCAATGGCAATGGAGTGGGGGTGGGGAGGCTGAGGAACTTCTCAGTGCAGGGACCATGGCTCCAAAGAGTGTGATCCCCTCGTGGCTCTTCATTCTTGGTGTCATGAAGTTCCTCCTGTCTCTCTGCTCCCTTCTCTTTTTCGTATCTGAAAAGAGATTGACTCAAGATACAACCTAATTTTGTAGATTGAGTCCTGCCTGATTAACATAACTGCTTCTAGTCCTGCCTCATTAACATCATAGAAGTAGGATTTACAACAGATAGAAAAATCACATCAGATGACAAAATGGTGGACAATCACACAATACTGGGAATCATGGCCTAGCCAAGTTGATACACACTGTGGGGGACACAATTCAATTCATAACATACATGTTTGATACCTTCCTACAATTTTGTCATAATGAGAAGTATAAGGAAACTGGTTGGTTGGTCCTACTTTTGCTAGCAAAGTGGTGAAAGAAAGAGATGAACTCAGTGTTTCAGAGTCAAGACTCACGCATCGCATAAACGACCTCAAATTTCTACTTGTACCTTGGAAGAAAGCCTTATTTCTTGTGGTAACAAAGCTGATATTGCCAAAAACCAAACCCAGAGTCTTATTGTAAGAGTGGCTGAATTACAACAGCAATGAATTCCCAACCTCAAGTGGTGTCTGAGGTTAAAGTGAGGGCATTGACTGGGGAAGAAATGGAATCCTGAAACTTGGGATGGGGATATGGGGGTAGACAGTTAGGAAGCTGGGGACACTGAGTCCCTAAATTCTGTTGAATCACTCCTGCCAACAGAACCAACCATCTCACTAAGCCAACCTCCCCAGTAAAACCATTGGCCCTTCTACCGCCATCTGATAAGATTAACCCAGCTGTGTCTAAAGAGCTTTTGTCTGAGTCATTGCCTGGGATATCGCCTGAGGCAGTGCCTTACACAACAATGCTGAATGTTCTCAAAACACATCCTCACCACCCATTTTGGCTTCTAGATCTATAACTAGACATAAGTCCCAGTGAGCCACAAACGGTGAAGTACTATATTCCTAAATAACTGACTTCTCTAATGCTTACAAACAGAAACCTGGGGAATATGTGTGGGAATGGCTATTAAGGGTATGGGGTAATGGTGCAAGGAACATAAAGATGCATCAGTCTGAATTTATTGATATGGGCCCACTAAGCACAGATTCTTCACCAATATTTCAGCTCAACAGGTTAGGAAAGTTTATTTGGTTGTATTGCTGAAGCATGAATTACATGTTGGCCTACATTAAATCAAGTTGAAGTACCAGACCTGCCTTGGTATACTGTAGAAGAAGGTATCCAATGGCTTAGGGAAACTGGCATGTTAGAGTGGATTTAGCGGATTAGACCCACAGACTCACACATGAAGTGCTCAGAGGATACACTTTTACCATAACAGTGAGGAACAAATTCATGAAGGGAAACCGAGCCTCTTTGAAGATTGCTCTGATTGCTCTTTAATGTAAGTTAGATTTGACAGTGGGAACTTCCCTTACTGAATAAAGACACCTAACTAAAATGGAGCTGATTGGACCCCGTGGTAGTAGAGGTCAAGTGGCGACACTGAATTGACAAAGACAGGGTGGGCACAGTTACCGTGATGGACCATGGAGTCAAAGGAGTAATCAGAATAGTCTAAGTATGGACTTATGGTGTTGACTACTTAGTCATGGTGTCTCTTAGAGTGAAATAGATGGGAAATCTACTTAATATTTACTTGATCTGTACAGGCAGAATAATTCTAGGTCTAGTGAACAGCAGTCTAACTTGAATTGCCATAATAGAAAGTCAATCAATATCTAGACTTGAGCAAATTTACAGTTCCACAGCCCCTTGAATGAAGAGGAGGCTGGGTCCTCTTGAGGAAGGACCCACTACACTGCCAGAATTTTATGCTATTAAACTTCCTCCCAGCCTTTCCCTAAAAGTACCTATGGCCTTTTATGACAGTGACTGTTCGCTGGGGAAAAGGAAATATTAAGACTTTTTGGGGATCACAGACAGTGGCTCTGAACTGACACTATTTTCAAGAGACTTATAACATCACTTTGGCCCACCAGTCCAAGTGGAGGCATGTGGAGTTCAGGTTATTCATGGAGTCTTAATTTCCGGTCCATCTCAGTAGATCAAGTCATCGTCTTTCTCTAACCACTCCTGTCATTGCTCAACGGGCTCATGAACAAGTGGCCATGCTGACAGGGATAGAAGTAATGCGTGGACTCAGCAACATGGACTTCCACTCATCGAGGCCAACTTGGCTACAACCACTGCCGAGTGACCAATTTGCCAGGAGCAGAGACCAACACTGAGTCCCCAGTATGGCACCATTTCCTGAAGGTTATTGCCAGCATCCTGGTGGCAAGGTGACTACCTTGGATTGCTTCCATCACAGAAAAGACATTTTGTTCTTACTGGCATAGACACTTACTCTGGATATGGATTTGTCTTCCCTGTGTGCAACGCTTCTGCCAAAACTACCATCCATGGACTTACAGAATGCGTTATCCACCATCATGATTCCCACACAGCATTGCCTGGGATCAAGGGACTCACTTCACAGCATTTGAAGTGTGGCAGTGGGTCCATGCCCATGGAATTCACTGGTCTCACCATACTCCCCGTCATCTGGAAGCAGCTGGCTTGATAGAACAATGGAATGGCCTCCTAAAGACAAATTACGGCACCAGCTAGGTGGCAATACCTTGCAGGTTTGGGGCAATGTTCTCCAGGAGGCTGTATATGCTTAAGCCAGTGTCCAATATACGGTGCTGTTTCTCCCACAGCCAGGATTTATAGGTCCAGGAATCAAAGGGTGGAAATGGGAGTGGCACCACTCACTATTACCCCTAGTGGCCCACTCACAAGATTTTTGCTTCCTGTCCCCACAACCCTGTATTCTGTGGGTCTCTCTTAGCCCCAAAGGGAGGAATGCTCCCACATGGAGACACATCACTGATTCCATTAAACTGGAAGTTAAGAGTGCCACCTGGCCACTTTGGGCTCTTAAGGCCTCTGGATCAACAGGCAAAGAAGGGAGTTACCATATTGGCTAGTGTGATTTATCCTGATTACCAAGGAGAAATCGAATTGATATTACATAATGGAGGTAAAGAAGCGCACGTGTGGAATGCAGGATATTCCTATGGAGTCTCTTAGTGCTACCATGACCTGTGATTAAGGTCAATGGAAAACTATGGCAACCCAATTCTAACATGACTACTAATGGCCCAGACCCTTTAGGAATGAAGGTTTGGGTCACCCCACCAGGCAAAGAACCAGGACCAGCTGAGGTACTTGCTGAGGGCAAGTGGAATACAGAATGGGTGGTGGAAGAAGGTAGTTCTAAATACCAGTTATGACCATATGACCAGTTGCAGAAACAAGGACTGTACTTGTTATGAGTATTTCTTCCTTGTATGTGTGCATCAAATTATTTTGCTTTGTTCAATTATAAAACATAAGATGTAAACTGGGATACTGTGTTTTCAGTGGTACTTGTGTTTGTTGTGTCATGTTAAGCCCAAGTATGACTTTATAATTGTCTTTATTCAGAGATTATGTATGGCTTAAGGAGATGTGTACAGGTGCCAAGTTGACAAGGGGTGGAGTGTAATCATTAAGGTTGTGTGTCAATTTGGCTGAGCCATGATTCTCAGTGGTTTGGCAGTTACCATGTAGTTTGGTAAAATGATATAATTACCTCCATGATGAGATCCAATATAATGTGATCACCTCGATGAGCACCAGCTGTGAGTAGTCAATCATTTGAAAGGCAGTTTCCCTGAGGGTGTTGCCTGCTTCCAATATAGGTGAACTTTCTGGCAAAGTTTGCTGGCTTTTTCTTGTTCTGGATCCTGAAGCTGGCTCCTGAAGGATTTGGAGTTGAGCTAGCTGCTTACCTGCAGACCTCGGGATTTTTGAGTCTGTGAACCAGCAGCCTGCCAGCTTACCTGTGGTCCTTGGAATTTGTCAGCCTCCACATCCTGTGAACCAGATGCCTACTGTCTGACCTTCAGATCTTGGGTTTGCCAACCCCTGTAGCTGTGTGAGTCAGGAGAAGCCTGACCTACGAACTTAGACTTTCCAGCCTCTACAACTGCGTGAGCCATTTTCTTAATATAAATCTCCCTCTCTCTCTCTCTATATATAGATGCTTCATTGGTTTTACTTCTCTAGAGAACCCAGCCTAAGACAGACCGTATGAACCTCCGTTATTTTATTATTATTCTGTTTACTTATTATTGTTGTTATTCTGTTTACTAAGTGCAAAAATCTTAAGTATGCAACAAGATAATTTTTTTTTATTGTGGTGAAATATATATAACAAAACATTTGCCATTTCAACCATTTTTTTGTGTGTAATTCAGTGACATTAGTTATGTTCATCATATTGTGAAACCATTACCACTATCCATTTCCAAAATTTTCCTCAGAAATTTTGTGCCCCTTAAGCAATAATCCCTGTCACCCATCCCTCATGTCCTTTAACCAAATAAACTTTTGACTCTATGCATTTGCCTCTTGAGATATTCTGTATAAGAGGAATCATACAATATTTGTTCTTTTGTGTCTGACTTATTTCACTCACATAACATTTTCAAAGTTCATTGATGTCGTAGCATGCATCAAAACTTTCTTTTTATGGGTAAATAATATTTCATTGTATGTATAGATCACATTTTATTTATCCATTCATCTGTTGATGGACACAGGTTGTTTTCATCTTTCAGCTATTCTGAATAATGTTGCAGTCAACACTGGTATTACAAGTATCTGTTTGAGTCCCTGTTTCAAGTCTTCTGGGTATATATCTAGGAGTGGAATTGCAGAGTCATATGGTAATTATATACTTACGTCTTTGAAAAACAGCCCAACTGTCTTCTACAGTGGCTGCACTATTTTATAGTCCCACCACAGTGGATGAGGACTCCAGTTTCTCCACATCTTCACCAAGACTTATTTTCTGATAATAGCCATCCTAGTGGGGATAAGGATCCCTAGTGGCACAGTGGTTAAGAGCTTGGCTGCTCACCAAAAGGTCGGCAGTTCGAATCTCAATCCACCCCTCTGCTTCTTGGAAACCCTATGGGGCAGTTGTACTCTGTCCTAGAGGGTCAGACAATGGTTTTGGTTTTGGTGTTAGTGGGGGTGTAGTGGTGTCTTTGTTACCTAGTGTTACTGTAATAGAAATACCACAAGTGGATGGCTTTAGTAAACAGAAGTTTATTCTCTCACAGTCTAGTAGACTAGAAGTCTAGATTAAAGGGGGCCAGCTCCAGGGTAACGTCTTCTCTCTCTGTTGGCTCTGGAGGAAGGTCCTTGTCATCAATATTCCCTTGGGGTAGGAGCTTCTCCGCACAGGAAATCCAGTTCCAAAGGACGCGTTCTGCTCCTGGCACTGCTTTCTTGGTGGTATGAGGTCCTCCTGTCTCCTTGCTCACTTCTATGTCTCAAAGGAGAGTAGCTTAAATTGTAGATTGATCTTGTGGATTGAGTCTACATAACTGCTGCTAATTCCATCTCATTAACATCATAGAGATAGGATTTATAACACATAGGAATTAGGAAAATTACATCAGATGACAAAATGGTGGACAATCACGCAATACTGAAATCATGACCTACACAAGTTGACAGATATTTTGGGGGGACACAAGTCAATCCAGGACAAGTGGTATTTCATGTGGTTTTGATTTGCATTTCCTTAATGACTAATGGGAAATCCTGGTGGCATAGTGGTTAAGTGCTACAGCTGCCAACCAAAAGATTGGCAGTTCGAATCCACCAGACACTCCTTGAAACTCTATGGGACAGGTCTACTGTGTCCTATAGGGTCGCTCTCAGTCGGAATTGACTCTGTGGAAATGGGTTTAGTTTGGTTTCTAATGACTAATGAGGAGTCTCTTGTGGCACAAATGGTTAAGCTCTCGATTACTAGCTGAAAGTTTCAAACCTACCCAGAGGCGCCTCAGAAGACAGGCCTGGTGATCTGCTTCTGAAAGGTCACAGCCCTGAAAACTCTATGAAGCAATTTTACTCTGCACCACCACAAACAACCCTATGACTAATGATGCTGAGAATCTTTTCATGTGCTTATTGGTCATTTGTACATCTTCTTTGGTGTGCAATTTAAGTCCTTTGCCCATTTTTTAAGTTGGGTTGTTTATTTTTTTGTTGTTGAATTGTAGTTCTTCATAAATATATATTCTGTGTATTAAACATTTATCAGATACATGGTCTCCAAATATTTTCTCCCATTCTGTAGATTGTCTCTTTGTTGATAATGTCCTCAGACTCACAAAAGTTTTTAATTTTGATGAAGTCCAACTTATTTATTTTTCATTTGTTGCTCATACTTTTGGGTCATATGTAAGAATCTGTTGTTGAAAACTAAGTTCCAAAGCATTACCCTTGTAATTTATTCTAAGAGTTTTATAGTTTCAGTTTTGAGGTCATTGATCCATTTTGAGTTAATTTTCAGATAGGCTGTGAGGTCTGGGTCCGGCTTTATTTAATTAATTTATTTTTGCACCTGGAAATCATTTATTGAGCAGACTATTCTTTCCCCCATTGAATGAACTTAGCATCCTTGTTGAAAATTAATTGACCATAGATGTATGAGCTTATTTATGGGCTTTCAATTCCTTTTCATCAGTCTATATATCTATATTATTTTTTATTTTTATATATCTATATTATACCAGTACCAGATGTTTTGACTATTGTAACTTTATATTACATTTTTAAATTGGGAAAAAATTTGAAACTGGACAAGTTCTCCTACTACGTTCCTCTTTTAAAGATTGCTTTGGCTATTCAGGGCCCCTTATAATTACATATAAATTGCATGGTGCTTATTGGGAACCCTGGTGGCATAGTGGTTAAGTGCTACGGCTGTTAACCAAGAGGTCAGCAGTTCAAATCTGCCAGGGGCTCCTTGGAAACTCTGTGGGGGCAGTTCTACTCTGTCCTGTAGGGTCACTATGAGCCAGAATCGACTCAACGGCAGTGAGTTTGGTTTTCGTTTTTTTTTCCATTTCTAAGAAAGCTATTGGAATTTTGATGGGGATCGTTCTGAGTCTACATATTGCTTTGTTTTGTACTGACATCTTCACAATATTAAATCTTTCAGTCCAGGAACAAGGATGTCTTCCCTTATTTAAGATCTTTAATTTCCTTCAGCAATGTTTCATAGTTTTCATGGAAAAGTCCTTCATGTCCCTGGTTAAATTTATTCTTAAGTATTTTATTCTTTTAGATGTATCTAAATGGAATTTTCTTAATTTCCTCTTCAGATTGCTCTTTCCTTGTGTATAGAAACTGAACTGATTTTTGTGTGTTGACCTTGTACCCTGTGACATTGCCAAATTCATTCATTATTTATTGTTAGCTTATAGTAGTAGCTTTCTTCTGGGTTCTTTGAGATTTCCTATATATAGGATTAGGGCTCTGGTGGTGCAGGGGTTACGTGTTTGGCAGCTAATCAAAAGGTAAGCAGTTGGAATTCACCAGCTGCTCCCTGGAAACCCTATGGGGCAGTCCTTTGGGGTCGCTATGAGTGGCAATTAACTCGGCAGCATCATTTATTTTCTACACCATGTTATCTGAGAATAGGGATAGTTTTACTTCTCCATTCCTTGTTTGAATACTTTTTACTTCTTTTTCTTGCCTGATTGCTCTGGCTAGGACTTCCAGTATTATCTTGAATAGCAACAGTCTGATCCCCAGCTCATCATGGGGATAGCATTTTATTCCGTTGTGCATGGGGTCACCATGAGTCGTGGGCCAGTCTGACGAAGCTAATAACAATTGCAACACTAGTCATTGGCTCCTGTGACAGGGTGCTGTGAATAAAAAGATGAATAAGACAAAGCTTCTGCCTTGAGGTGTTTACAGTCTTGTGAGGGAGATGAACCCCAAAACACGTGACTTAAGTGCCCAATTTCCTTCTCTCTAGATGATCAAGGCAGATGATCTCTCTAGATGATTACTCTGGTTTCCCATTGTTTCAGGCATTGGTCCTCCCTATCCTTTGCTTCTTTGTCCTCTCCCAGGGTCCCAGGCATCTCTCCAATGTCAAACCTCCTTTTCTCCCTTCTCTGTCTTCCTATCCTCTATCCCTTGGTCTCCTTGTGTCTACTCAGGTGTTGGGTTTTTGGATTGCACAGAGTCTTTAACATGTTGGCTATCTCATTTGCTGTCTCAGTTTCTTACTTTATCTCTTGTTGAAAAAACAGAACAAAGCAAAGCACGAAAAAATATATGCATTATCAAATAATATTTATTATGTTTACCTGATGAAATGGAGCCTGTAGTCCCATTCCTTAGGCTCTTACAAGATAAAATATATGAGCAATATTTTATTAATGGAAATTTACAAATCATGAAATCAAAGATGACTTGTAGAGAGGATGAAATACCCTGTTATAAACATGACACCTGGCTTCTGATATTGGTTCAGCAGTATTTGCTATTAGTGAGCATAATCTTCATGTTCACATTAATCAATCAATATAATAAACATATTGAAGATCCAAGTTTTATCAGATACTGGGGAACAAAGAAGAGGAGGAAAGGTCCCTAGCCCCAAACAAGTAATTGACCAGTTGGAGACAGTTAAGAAAATACCAGAGCTATTTTTTTTTTTTAATATAAATAGCTTAGGATAAGGGGTGGACTGTGATCCTTAAGGTTGCATCAGCTTGGCTGGGCCATGATTTTCAGTGGTTTGGCAGTTATGATATAGTTTGGCAGCTGCATAATGATATGATCACCACCATGATGAAATTTGATACGATGGGATTACCTCCATGATGCGATGTGCTGTATCTAATCAGTTGAAAGGGAATTTCCTTGGGGGTGTGGTCTGCATCTAATATAGGTGGACTTTCTGGCAAGGCTTGATGGCTTTTGCTCACTCTGGGTCCTGCAGCTGGCTCCTGTTTGCCTGACCTCTGGTCCTTGGAACTTGAGCTAGCAGCTTACCTGCCATCTTGCCTGCCAATCTTAGGATTCGGTGATCTTAGCAGTCTGTGAGCAAGAGTCCTGCTGTGTGACTTGCTGATCTTGGGTTCACCAGCCTCTGCTGCTACGTGAATCAGGAGAAGCCTTCAGCCTAATCCTTGGACTTGGAAAGTTTCAGCCTCTACATCCTCGTGAGCCATTTCCTTGATATAAATCTCTCTCTCTCTCTGTATATATTTATACGCTTTACGGATTTTGCTTCTGTAGAGAACCCAGCCTAAGATACCTGCATTAATATGAAAATTAACAAGTAAAGCAGGCAGGCAACAATGTGTATGGATATATTTCAGAAACACTAAGCTGTTTGACCAAAATAAAATAAAATAAAAGCCAGGTACTACAAGATAAAAAAAAAAAAAAGATATACACCATTAATGTGACCTCCGAGAGCAGGCAAGTCTAATCTCTGGTGATAAAAATCAGAATAGTGATTGCTATGCGGGGGTGGTTGGGGATTGATTGGACAAGAGTTCTACAGACCGTGGCCGGATGACAGAAATTTTCTACAGCTTGACTTGGGTGATGGTTACATTTTTCAAAATTTAATAAGCCGCCTGCTTAAGATTTTTACATGTCATACTATGTGAGTTACATTTAAGGATTAACTGTTGGCATAAACATGGGAGACAGAATGGAATTAAGACTGTAAGGACCATGGCAAGAAGCTTGGATTATACTTTAAACTCATTAAAAATTCATTCTTCTTTAGTCTAAAAAAGCCACACTGATATTTGAAATATCTCAATCAGAACAATGGTTATGACCACGCTCTCTTTATATTCAGGGACAGGCGGCATTTCATCTTCTGCTCTATTATGGGGCATGTCTAGGGTTTCCGGATGACCAGACCCCAGGTTTGTGCACTATCGCAGCTTTGAGTTCTGCAGCAATATGGCCTCAGCTAAGGGGTGCAGCCTTTGCAAGAATTAAAGGCAAGCCTCAAGAGAAGTCAGTTCGTCCGAAGATAGACGCCAGAAGCTGCTGAGGTTACTGCGGCCACCATGAAGAGTACCAGCCCCTATCCGATCACCGCATGCCATAAACTTGCTGACTTATGTTGCACTACCTTGAATATTTTTGACGTAAAGAACCGGACGGCTCTGTAGCTTTTCTCTCTTTCAAGTCCTCTCTGGGTTCCCTCCCTCACCACCCTCCCCATTTTGTTGCCTCACAAAAACTTTTCTCTCCTCGCCAGGATCCCCCCGCCTCTGTCTCTGCAAAGTGCCCCTGGAGGTCTCGTCCACGTCCACGCCTCCCTGTTTCCCTTGTCTCTTCACAGTTCCCCCTTCCCCCCTAATTTTCCCCACTCCCGCCACACCGATCGCAACTGAGTCGAGCTGGGGGCGTCCAGCGGCGCGGGCGGGCGGGCAGGGCCAATGCCGAGCAGCCGACGCTAAGGAACGTCCTGGAGCCCACGAGCCTCAGCGTGTTTCGGGCACCGCCCGGCACAGCTGGTGGTCACAGGCGCAGGGGTTTCCGGGGGTCGCTGGCTTCTGAGGCGGACCAAGAGCAAGTAGGGGCGAAGGCCATCCGACACAACTTCTAGCTTCGGAATCACCCAGTGCATAGGTTTCAAACGTGAAGAGCAACACAATCTGGGAAAAGAAAGCTTTATCATTTTGATATCTACAAAAAACCCAACTCTTTCAGTTTTCCGTGGCTTGGGCGTCTGCGCAGTTGCGCCGCATAAAGAGGGTAGCGCCGTCTAGTGGGTGGTGAGAAATCCCTCTTTGTTGAGACAGAAAACTGACTCCTCAAGTCTCGGGGCCCATGTGCTTAGCGCGTACTGCTGTTAACTGAGAGGCTGATTATTCCACCCAACCCGGGAATGTGTCTCACACTTTAAAAAATTTAGTATTTGGTCGATTCTACTCTGCACATTGTCTCACGTAAAGACAGACAAAGACCTTGCTTACCCATGGTCCCTTGTCCACAGCAGGAGGACCTAAAGCAGGGTCCTGCCAGAGAACCAAGTAGGTGCACTACCGTAAATCTTGGAAGAGGAGATTATTACCCTCTTCACTACTTTTGGAAACCCTGATGGTGTAGTGGTTAAGTGCTACCGCTGCTAACCAAGAGGTCGGCAGTTCAAATCCTCCAGTCGCTCCTTGGAAACTCTACTGGGCAGTTCTACTCTGTCCATTAGGGTCCAAATGGACTCTATGGCAGAGGTTTCTTTTTTTGGTTTCACTACTTTTGGAAACCCTGGTGGCGTAGTGGTTAAGTGCTATGGCAGTTCGAATCCGCCAGGCGCTCCTTGGAAACTACTGGGCAGTTCTACTCTGTCTGATATGGTCGCTATGAGTCGGAATCCGCTCCACGGCACTGGGTTTGGTTTGGTTTTGGTTTCACTATTTTTGACACAGGAATTTCTTCCATTGCTTGTACTGTTATTCAACGCTGTGTATATGTAGGTACTTTGGTAATTAGTTGGTTCTATGATTTTACGATTAAAATAATGCTGGAGTTATCATTCTTGAACACATTAACTTTGACCCTTTGTGCAAGTATTTCTACAGGGTAGAATCCTGGAAGAGCAATTGCTCTATCACTATGTTTACATGGTTTTTATGTAATTCTTTTTTTCTCCTTCGTGGGCTTATTCGTTGTAACGCGTTGTTTTTGTTATTTTAATGTTTGATCTAGGGTTTCTAGTACACATCTTCAACTTCTCACAGCCTGCCTTCGAGTGATATTATACCTCTCACATTTCTCCTCTGCCTGCCTTTATGCTCTTATTGTCATGCATTTTACCTTTAAATATGTTAGAAACAACACAATCCATTGTTATTACTTTTGTTAACATGGGCAAATATTTTTAAAGAGATTTAAATAACCAGAAAAAAAAACTTGGGTATCTACCCCTGTAGATACCACTGCTGGTGTTCTTCATTCCTTTGTGTAGATCCGGATTTCCATTTGGAATCAGTTTCCTTCTGCCCAGAGGACTCCTTTAACGTTTCTTGTAGCGTGGGTCTGGTGGAGAATTCTTTCAGCTTTACTGTGTCTTAAAATGTTTCTATTCACCTTCATTTTTTAAAGTTTTTTTTTTTTTTTTCCCCTTCAGTACTTTAAAGGTACTGCTCCGCTGTCTTCGTTGGCAAGGCATCTGATGAGAAATCTTTGTAATCCTTATTGTTGCTCCTCAGTATGTACTGTGTCTTTTTCCTCTGGCTGTTTTTAAGATTTTTCCCTTTTTCACTGGATTTGAGCTATTTGATTATGATGTGCTTAGGTGTGTTTTTCTTCATGTTTCTCATGCTTGGGGTTCATTCAGCTTCTGGGGCCAGTGGATTTGTAGTTTTCATTATGATTGGAAAATTTTCTGCTACTATTTCTTTTTTCTGTTTTTGAATATTTTATTGTGTTTTAGGTGAAAGTTTACACAGTAAATTAGATTCCCATTCAACAATTCATTCACAAATTTTTTTGTGACGTTGTTTACAAACCCGTAATGTGTCAGCACTCTCCCTATTTCCACCCTGCCTGCCCTGTTTCCATTCATCCAATTTCCCTGACCCTCCTTGCCTTCTCATTTTTGCTTTTGTGTAACTGTATAGTTGATTGTTTAAAGGAGCACATTGGTCATGGGCATTATTGTTTATTTTATAGGCCAATGTATTATTTGGCTGAAACGTGGCCTCCAGGAGTGGCTTCAGGTCCAGGTTAAAAGTGTATCTTAGGGATGGCTGTGATTTGTTTAAAAAATGTTCTTTCTCCCTCTAACTTTTTGGGGACTTTAGTTACTTGTACATTAGGCCACTTTAGGTTGCTCTAAAGTTCACTGATGCTCTTTAAATTTTTTTAACTTATTTTTTTCCTTCAAGTTCTTAAAAAGGCATTATTTATTCTGTTTATTCAGTCTTGTGTTCCTTCCAGTGTTTATTTCTGAAGTGATTGTTCTGAATTTCTTATTTTCCGGATTTTATCATGTTAATTCTTAGTTTTTCTAATTCAGATTTAATTGATTCTTTAATAATTTATAACCTTTTTTTTAATGCATTTTAGCTCAATGAGATGGATCACCACAGTGGCTGCAACAATGAGCTCAAACATAACAATGATTGTGAGGATGGTGCAGGACCAGGCAGCGTTCTCTTCTGTTGGTACGTAGGATGGCTATGAGTCAGAACTCACTTGATGGCACCTAACAACAACAACAACAGAAATATTGGGCTATAGGGTTCGACTGTTTTGTGGGAATGTCTTTATGCCATGTTTAGTTTGGCTATGGTGATGTTCTCCTTATTCCCTTTTTTGTTTTTTGTGATTTTACTTTTGTATATTTTTAAAGAATCAATAATAAAGAGTTTGTAAAAAATTATCTGAGATGCTGGGCCACATAAAATAATTGCAGGTATATAATTCTGAATTTCATCACACATTCCCCAAAGACCAAAGAAATCAACTGGAAGGAGTTTGTTAGTGTTTTCACTCTATTCTATACCCTTAGCATAGCTAGAGGGCAGAAAATACAAAATTTGATTGTTGCGTATTTAAGGAAATGACCAGTTCAAAACCAGCAGAACTCTGATGGCTATAGTAACAGAGATCAACCAAATAATGCCCCAAACACACACACACACACACATACACGAATGGATATATACATACAGATATAAACATACACACATACACGCACACACATACACAGGAAAAGGCAGTGGTGGGGAGGAGGACATGGTGAAACACAGATAAAAATCATACACAATTAAAATGTGAAGAACACATCTGATACCTGTTGTGTAAGAGCACTGGCTACTGGGAATTTAAAAGAAAAGGCTTGAAAGTGTACAGAAATAGAAGTGCCAGTCTTGGAAGGCACAATTTCTGGGAGAAAGGGTTGTTGACTTGGAAGGAGGAAGCAATTTTGGGTATTAGTGGTAAAGAAAAGGAAAGCAAATGTGTGGAAATTTAAGGCCCTGTTGAAAAAAACCACCACCTGTCTGTATGTTTGTCATACGTCGGTGGCTTGTGTGTTGCTGTGATGTTAGAAGCTATGCCATTGATATTTCAAATACCAGCAGGGTCACCTATGGTGGAAAGTTTCAGCAGAGCTTCCAGACCAAGAAAGATTAAAAAGAAAGGCCTGGCGATTACTTCCAAACATATTAGAGAAGTCAAGCAGTTCTTGTGCAGTGTAGTGTATCTCCTCCTGGGTCACATTTTACACTTCACCTTTTGGAACTCTCTGGGACTTAAGCCTAGTTATAGACCTAGAAGCAAAAATGGGTGGTGAGAGTGAGTCCTGGGAATATTCAGCAATGTCTTGTAAGGCATCTACCTCAGGCAACGCCCCAGGCAATGTCCCTAGGGTTGACTCAGGTGATACCTCAAACAGACTCTTCTGGTACAGCTAGGTTAGTCTCATCAGATGGGGGTAAAAGGGATAATGGTTTTACTGAGGAGGGAGGCTAAGCAGACAAAGATGGAGTGATCTCTTCAGGTGGGAGTAAGTGGGCTGGTTCTGCTGGCAGGAGTGATTCAACAGAATTTAGGGGCACAGTGTCCCCAGCTTCCTGATTATCTGCCCATATGTCCCCATCCCAAGTTTCAGGATTCCTGTTCTTCCCAATCAATGACCTCATTTTAACTTCAGACACCATTCAAGATTGGAAATTCCATTAGTGTAATAATCCAGCCACTCTTACCATAAGACTCTGGGTTTGTATTTTGGCAATAGTAGCTCTGTTACTACAAGAAGTAAGGCTTTCTTTCAGAGCACAAGTGGCAACTCTGAGGTCTTTTATATGGCACTTGAGCTGTGGCTCTGAAGCCCTGAGCTCATCTTTTTTTTTTTTTTTTTTTACCACTTCTTCTAATGAATGTAGGACCAACCAACCAGCTTCCCTATACTTCTCATTCTGACATAATTGAAGAAAAGTATCAAATGTGATCACTCAGAGCCTCACTTCTCACCAATACTTGAACTATTGGTAGTGATATTTTGGGTATTAGTACTTCCACCTCACACCATGGATTAGCAGCACTGTCTTCACTACTGGAAGCACGGTCAGAAGAGCCTTTAAGACAAGTCCAACTGAAGAAACAATTTAAAAAACTCATCCTTACTATTCTGTTTCTCTGGAACCACTCTCAGTACCAAATGTCTTAGGCTGGGTTCTCTAGAGAAGCAAAACCAGCGAAGCAGATATATATATATATATATAAATATGTATATATGTGTGTGTGTGTATATATATATATATATATAGAGAGAGAGAGAGAGAGAGAGAGAGAGAGAGAGATTTATCTTAAATAAATGTCCCACAGAGTTGTAGAGGCTGGCAAGTCTCAAGTCCATGGGTCAGACATCTGGCTGGAGGCTTCTCCTGTCTCCATAGCTGCAGGGGCTGGTAAATTCAAGATCGGTAGGTAAATGGCAGGCCACTGGCTCAAGTTGAAGAACATGAGATCAGAAGATGAGCCAAACGCAAGATCCAGAGCAAGTAAGTGAGTGAGCTTTGCCAGAAAGTCCATACATATACTGGGTGCAGGCCATATCCCCAGGGAAACTCCCCTTACAACTGATTGGCTGATCACATCAGATCACATCATGGAGGATGGCTACATCATTACACATCTGCCAAATTACATCATTATATTATGTAACTGGTAAACTACACTATTACATAACTGCCAAACCACTGAGGATCATGGCCCAGCCAAGCTGACGTAGAACCTTAACCATCACACACTATAAACTCATTTATTACCTTAATATTTCTCTCAACTTGTTGCTAAAACAACCTAAAAATAATTTTATCTATTCCTCTAAAAATGTTAAATTTTGCTTAAATATACATTTACCTACTGTGCTTTTGCTTCCTAGGAAAGGTAAATCTCATGACAGTCAAATAGATGTTCACATTCTAAACTTGCCTTACTCTGGTTTCACTGATGATCAACCCTGATGACAATCCTTATAAAATATTTTTTAGTTATGAAAATTAATAACAACTCAGGTAAGGTAATATTTATACTATTATGGTGTATATTCCAAATATTCTGGTATAAAATAATCCTTTACTAATAGGTCATTCTGCTCAGATAATTTGATGGGAATATACCATTTGGCTAAAGGCCTAAGAGAATTAATTTTTGACTGTATAAACAGGTTCTTGCTTGAGGAGATCTACCTCTCTTTCGTTCAAAGAGCTCTGTGCTTGTGAATTTGTTGAGGGTCTGTGACTCTCTATTGCTGTGATTCAAGTCAGACTACGCTCACCAGGCCAAGAATGTTTCTGCTTATACAAATCAAGTAAGACTTTTAATAGGTTGCCCATCCATTTCATTTCTAGGGACACCGAACAATGAGTTAATGCCGAAGAGCTTTGAGGGTAAGACCATTCTGATTATTGCTTCAGCTATGCTACTCATCGTGGTAACTGTGGTCACCTTGTCTTTAAGGGTTAAGAGTTGTCACTTTACCCTTCCAATCCCATCTTCTCATCATCCGCATTCATTTCAAGGGTCCCAGCTCAATGGCAGCAGTTCCCACTGTCCTTCATGAAATAGCCACCGCAGAGTTCTTCGAGGATGTGAAAACAGTTCTCTTGGATATATTTCTCACAGCCTTGTTTAAGGTAGTGTCTTCTTGATCTTTCCAGGGGATAAAAATAGGGGTGAATGACCCTGTCTGTGGAGTGTACAATTCCTGGGAGGTAATCTCTAAACACTTGAGATTTCCCCAGTGATAGGAGTCTTTGTAATTCATGGAGGGACTCCAGGTCACCGCCTGAGAGTTTATGCTGAAGGGGCAAGAGTGGCCTTTTTGAGTGGATAAAGAGGAGAGGTCCCCAAGAGGCTGGTTTAGAGAGGTATTGACAAAGGAAAAGAGAAACCAAAGAATCTTGAGATATCTGCAAGTTACTCTCAAATAGGGTAGCAAATACATATACATGGAGAGATGGACAAAGCAGGTGCGGAAAATGTTCATTGGTAAATGTACACGAAAGAATACATAAAGTTACCATTCTTTCAACTATTTTTATGTTTGAAATTGTTTTGAAAAGGAAGGCTGAAACTCTTGTCCCAGGTTCTACTTTGTTCTCTTGAGATGAAAATTCTGAAAGCGAAAGGACAGGTTTCTAAGATGAGGACCCCAGGAGTGGTGGCGGTTCCCAGCTGTTTATCGCCTCTCACCTCTCCAAGCCTGGGCGATGCCGAGACTGTTCAGAAGATCCTGGCGGAGAGACGTTGCAAAAGGTTCTTACCTGACCGGCAATCGAGCCCGGGATATGGCGTTGAAAGAGCCAAATCCTAGCCACTAAAAAACAACGGAAAACAGTCGGACGGTTTCTTCTCTCCCGCCTGGAGATAGCACCTGTCTTTACATCAAACTCTGGCAAGCCTGGAGGCCTACCTTCCGCGGTGCCGCCCTCTACTCCAGCCGTTGTCCCTGAAGGCTATTTTCTCCCTGCCTTCTCCAAAAGGCGGGTCAGCCTGCTGGACACCGAGCGCTGTCGGGTCTCCGCAAGTCTCGGAGCGAGGTCGCTGCTCGCTCCCCGCGGCACCTCAGGCCTGATCTAGAGATGCGGCTCTGCATGGCGGCGGCGTGCAAAGACATGGTGTGACCGGGTCCAGGGCAGGGGAGAAGCGTGCAGGGAGGAGGCGCGCAGGGTGGGAAGGGGGCCCAACACGAGCTCCTGAGATCTGCAACCTCAGAAAGGGCTCAGACAGATGCAGAAACCGAGACAGCCTGGATGGAAAATTCTTTCGGCCACGGCGCCGGGACCTGGAACTGAAGCCCAGATCTTTCCCCTAAAACAGGCTGAACGGGAACTTTGCCCATGGTAGTTGATGGCAACTCCATCCTTTCAAATGCTCACGCAAAAAACTGCAAGTTCTACTTGGCACCGGTGTTTTCCTCAGACCATACACGTAATTAGTTAGGAATTTGTCTTTTCTTGTCCGCGAAGTGTGGACGTTGGTCTCATAATTCCCCCTTTCCTGAGTTCTGAATTTGGACCAACGACTCTCCTGATAAGGCGGGAGATCTGTTTAAGGCGCCACCTTAGGCTGCTCAGAACTTAGGGTTCGACACCCTAAGTGGGGTGGAGCTGCCTTCGCCTCTTTTCTTTGGCTCTGTCCCTCAAAATCAGCCTGATCCTGGCCTGTCTTGAATAATTGGAGACTTGCCTGAGACCCCTCGGCTCTGCTAGACTCTGTGGGTCCAGAACCCCACCAACTCCCTTCTGGTTCTGCCTGCAGAAAAGCTTCCAAAGGCGCCTTTTTCTGTTTCTTGAAGCCGGTGCGGACGAGGTGTCGGAAGCACGGAGGCTAACTCTGCGAGCTTGTGGTTCCCCAGTAGCCCGCTGTCTGTCTGCCTCCGTAGGGGAGGGAAACCGTTCCCTTTGTCCCGTTTAGGAGGGATTCCGACAGGGTTCTCTGGGTGGGCGGGGAAGGTGGAAGATAGACCACAAATGGAAGGCAAGAGGAAAAGTACCTTTCGAAACCTCCTGATGTCACCAGGTAGAAACCCTAGGTTCTTACTGGGCATGACTTGCATTGAGCAATAAATGAGAGTTGGAGGTGGGAGAACAGGAAAGCCAGCTTTATTTGATTGTATGAGGGAATGGAGTCAGCCGGAGCTTCTGCTGCCAAAACTAGGCTAGGTGAGGCTAGGCTAGGCTGCTTGCCCCTTGGGCAGGTAAATTACTTTTAAATGGGCTAGCAAGTAGGGAGTTTATGCAAAGTACCTTAGCAAAATTCTTAGTCATACCGCACAGGCACAAGGGGGTTTACATATAATCTCTAAGCATGGAAAAAAAAAGCATAGAGCAGGATTCAAATACAAAGCCGGGGGTAGGGGGGAGGCAGAGCCCAGCAGAGAAAATGATTTTCCAATATAACACTGTAGAGGAGAAGCCAGGTAAAGAATACAGCACTGAGTGGGTGCAGTCCCACTCTTCCCATTTCTATTTGGACAGTGGTCATTCAAGATCAGAGTCCATTTGGAAATGCAACTGAATTTGCCTAGCCTATTTTTTTTTAGCCTATGCCTAGCCTTGCCATCCAGTGTCTGAAATTAGGAGGAGGAACGGAGAACCATGTTTGAGGATCACAGCCCAGAAGAGCAGCAGCTCCGTTTTTGCGCAGCGGCCCCAGCACTTGGCTGCGGACCTTCTCCTGGGGTGAGTGGAACCAGTAGCGCCAGTGGTCTATGTAGAACGTGAGCGGGGCGCGGAGGCTGGGCTCTGGGATGGTCAGGTAGTTGAATTCTGTGTTGTACTCCTGTCTCGCGTTGTAGGCCTGAGCTGGCCACTGCCTGCTTCTCAGTAGGGCAAGCCGGGTGAGGCCTGCAGGCCCGCGGCCCCCCTCCCCCGCCTTCTCCCCCCCCCCGCCTTCTCCCTCATCCCCTCTGCCCCCCGCCCCCCTGCCCTGCCCGCCCCACTTTCGGCCCCCCAGCCCCTCATCTTCTCTGCCCCCCCCGCCTCCCCACCCCTAGCCCCCTCCCCTTCTGCCCACCCCCGCCCGCCCCGCCCAACCCCGCCCCCCGCTACCCCCTCCAACCCCTTTCACCCCCCCACTTCCCCCTCCACTGCCCACCACCACAGCCGCCTTGCTGCCTCCCAGTCCTGGTTCTCCCGTCCCCCTCTGCCATGGTCCTGCCAGCTGTTTACTGGGCTGGCCTAGCCTATGCCCTGAATTTGGCCTTCTATTCGGAATCTACTCCATGGCAGTGGATTTTTTTTTTTTTGGATCCTGCTAGACTGTGAGAAAATAAATTTCTCTTTGTTAAAGCCATCCACTTACGCTATTCTGTTACAGCAGTACTAGAGAACTAAGACACAAGGATTAATATTTTGTGCTCTGAGACAGTGGTGTGATCAGGGTCTGAAGGCAATTCCTTATTTCAGGGCATTCCTGAGAAAGAAATGTTTCCAAGTGTTTGCTACTCCTGCTTTTCTCTTGAAGCTTCTCTTATTTCCAGCAATAACTCAACAATGAGGTTGGAAATGGCTGCCACCATGGGCCTTGGAAAAAGAAAATGCAGACTGAGGACAGTAAGTAATGGAAGAAAGGGAGGACAAACGAAGGAGATGAGCATTCAATGTGGGATATTTTCTGAGATGTCCTACCAGAAAGTAGGTTAACATGTAGGCCTTTCTTTTTAATTCGGGTCCAACTGTCCACAGCAGGGTGAGGGTGCAATGCATTTGCAGAAGCAAGTCACTGCAGAGCCAACCAAACACCTACTGCATGGTTATGTTTATCTGCTTGGCCTTGACCATCTTGATGCCAGCAATTGCCCTGTTTACTGCTAAATGGCATCTGGGTATGCAACAGCGGAAGTGCTTGCCTATTGTCATTTGAACATTTAGAGGAATACTTGAAGAAAAAGAAACAGGTGATGAAGGTGAGCCTAAGAGAGGAAGAGAGAAACTGCAATATTCTTTCTTTTGATACTGGTGGTTTTTTGGACACAGCATTGCTTAGGCTGTGTTGAATGAGTAGGTGGGCCAAAAAAAAAAAAAAAGTGGTAAACACTGTGATCGCACTACTGAGGGTGGTACTATGCATACCTGGGACCTGTTGATAGTGACAGGTTCCTTTGACCTGGACAGATTTCAGAAGATGAAAACATAGAATGACTTTCTGGAATCTCGGAAGGAGCTAGATGAGTGTTGCTAGGTATTTAAGGATTGCGGAGGGCCCAGAAATAGAAGATAAAAAACTGTAATCATCTATGATGTCAGAATACTGGGTCAGAGTTCCACAGAAGTGGAAAAAAAAGCATATCAATATGTGTATTCTTTTATATTAGGAAAATAGACTGTATGTGTGATGTGGGTTCATCTAGGTCTGTGAGCAGAAGCACAAATTGGTAGCCTTTCCGGAGTTAGGTGTGATTACTAAATTATGCGTGTTTATTTGTTTTTTCCCACAAGCCTATCAGTTGCGAAGCCTGGAAGAAGCATGATATTGCCTCATAACTGTCTCTTGAGAAGGTGGTTCATAGACACTAATGCTGCAAAGCATTTCCTCCCCAGCAGACAGTAACCTAACCTCAGACAGGCATCATTAACTAGCTTTAAAGCACGCAAGCTGGTTACTTAAAAGTAACTCTTTAAAGGAAAGAAAAGTGAGGGTATAAAGCTGGCTCCACATTAGGCAGTCTTTTTTTTTTTTTTGTAAAGAAGAGAACTTTTTCTTTTACTAACTTGACAGAGAAATTAAGATATGAATCTGTCAAGCAAAGAGCTCTTCTGCTAACTGGTTGGTTGACAGTTCGAACCCAGCAGCTGCTCCATGGGAGACAGACATGGCAGTTCCCTTCTGTAAAGATTTACAGCCTTGGAGACCCTGTGGGACAGTTCTATCCTGTCCTATAAGGTCGCTATGAGTTGGAATTGACTCGATGACAATGGGTTTGTTTTTTTGGCTTTATCAGCCAAACTTACTTCTTTTTCTGCAACAGAGCTTACGTATGTGTCCCTGGGGATTTTAGACCTGTTGGTGGGAGAAAAGCAGTTCATCTCCATGGCTTGGATGGGGCTCGAAGAGGAGAGACATGCTGAGGGGATTCTGACAAACTTAAAACTGGCTTTTAGTTTCTATGTTGAAAGTAATGCTAAGAGTGAAATATTGTGCCTTGGAAATAAAAACCAAATCCATTGCTGTAGAGTCAATTCCAACTCATAGTGACACTATAGGACAGAGTAGTACCACTCTATAGGGCTTCCAAGGAGCAGCTGGTGGATTCGAACTGTAGACTTTTCGGTTAGCAGCCAAGTTCTTAGTCACTGTGCCATCAGGGCTCCACCTTGTAAATAGCTAGGAAATAATTGCTCAGAATTTCCCTCCAATATATTCTTCACAAAGATATAATTTTAAAGGGTGAGCAGAATTCAGTGTCTTTTTGTAGACTTGTGGAATATTAAAATGGTCCAGCTCCTCATTTTACAGATCATGAGGGTCATTAGTATGTTGAGAAATACAATATTACCCCATGCCAAAAAAATAATTAGCACCTGAAATGATCTTTGTAGTGAAGCCCAAAGTGAAAGCCAAATGGGCTTTGTAGTGAAGCCCAAATTAAAACTTAGTTCCAGTGTTCCTGAAATCCATTGGTTCACATGCTGTTGTTGAGGCCAACATAATAGAAGAAAATGATAAAGCAATATTGAGGATTAATTCTGATTCTATTGATTTTATTTTATTTTTTTGCTAACCAGTGGCTCTCTAAAGGAAAATAACATAAGTGAACCTCCTTTTATAAAATTGGAAAGGTAGTTGATAATATATTTAAAGTAAATTAAATACATTTAAAATATACTGTGGAAAATGATTATAAAGACACTGTGTTAACTCTTTTGTAAACTAAGGAAATATTTGAGAAACATCACTCATGATTTTTATATTTCTAAGTTCAATTTTTTTTATATCTTAGACTTTCTTAAATTTGGATATATCTATGTAATGGTGGGAAACCCTGGTGGCATAATGGTTAAGTGCTACGGCTGCTAACCAAAGGGTCGGCAGTTCAAATCCACCAGGCGCTCCTTGGAAACTCTATGGGGCAGTTCTACTCCGTCCTATAGGGTCGCTATGAGTTGGAATCGAATCAATGGCACTGGGGTTTTTTTTTTTTTTGGTTTGATGTAATGATGTGCACATGAATGGAAAGGGAATATTAGCAAAAAGAAGGGTGAAGAGATAGCTAATAGGAGAAGAAGGCAAGATCGTATTTGGAGGCAGAACTCTTCATTGCAGGCCTTTGGGGAAAAAGGAAGACCGCAGCTAATAAAGCACATGATGAAGGTGAGCAATCTCTAAGTTATGACTTAGAAAGAGAACAAACAATGCTGTTAAAATAAAACCTTCTCCTTGGGCACTAGTGAGAATGAGATTATAAACTATTCCTATTTAGTGAGTCGGATTTATCAGCCACTATTTTTTTTTTTTATTCTTGTAGTTCTTGTCGGTGTAAGTAAAACAAGCTTACTTATAATTCACAGTTAATCTCCCTTCTAGTACCACAGTCATTGCTGATGGTGTCTCATAGTAGCAATGCTTATCTTTAAAGAGCTTAAAGTACTTCATGGACATTTTATCTGTCCTTTACATTCCCTATTCTCTCAGATAAACTCACACTGTGCTGGTAGCATGCTTAGCACATGTTGGAGTTCAACCAGAGTTGATTAATAGACTCAGCATATGAGGCTGCCGTAGATCTGCCTGATGCCAGATTCACAGCCAATACGTAACGCTTGTTCTGTTGGGATCCTGCTAACCATCTCTTCTTAGCCACTCTGAATTTGTTCATGCCATCTGCCAAGGTCTGTGCTATACGACACAGTTGGAAAGGCTGAAGTCAGCTCCTCATCTTTCAAGATCAGTTATCATGTGATATGCCTCCCCATTCTCATCTTCCCCCTTCCTACTTTCACAGCCTTCTCTTGAAGGTAATGAGAACGTCTATTTCACGGGAGGCAATCTGGAGGCCCATAGACCATTTGCTGCATCTCCTGGTCATTTGATAACTGCCAAAAGAAAAATTAGGGGTTCCTCTGTCCTCCTCATGTATCCTGACTGTTGGATCACTTTGCTTCTTTATAGACAGCTAAGTTTCAGTAAAGGGGACAAAGTATTTCCTTTGAAGAGGCAGAGGAAGCATGCAATTCTGAATGAACGAAGGGCTTGGGTTCACAAGATTAATAGTCGCATTGTGGCTCCAGCGCTTACTAGCTGGTTGGCCTTGTGCTTTAGTTCCCTAATCCTCCAATTGGGAACAATAAATCCCAACTCTTAGAGCAAGGAATAGTAGAAGTGCCTTGTAGACTGCAAAGATTCATAAATTATTATTATTTGGAAGTTTGATTTTGTGGATGCATGTTCATAAGTGTTGAGAAAATTTAGAAATTTCTGATTTATGGTAATGTAGGGTGGCTGAAAAGTTGAACACATTTTAGATTTGACTTTCGAGCAGGGAAGGAAAGAGGAAAATGGTAAAACTTTCTTTCACTCTTTGTCTCCCAGGTGATTGCATTTGGCAGTACCATAACACAAGTTTAGATTATAGAAAAATACTAGTTTAACTAGCAGCTCTTTTTGATCTTGCTGCATTTTTTTGGTGAAACCTAGAAAATTCATAGATTTGAATTTAAAATATTCTCTCTAAATTCAAATCTTTTGTAGAGTACATGTTAAACTTTAGGAAAAATCATCCTCCAAAATATTAAATAAGGCCAGATTTCTTAGATACCTACTATTCTACTTAGCCAGTTTATTTTGAAAAGTCCGTAGGGAGTAAATCTTTAGGCATGAAAACCTCCATTAGCTTCTTGTCAATGATTTCCTGCTATGAGTTTCCAAGAAAGTCTGGCAATTCTCCAGATAGTCTTGCTTGAACTCACTGGAGCATCGTCTCTTCAGTCTTCTCGTCTGTAGTTGAATGAGGTAATAGTCAACGGGGCAGGGGAGAACTTTCCTTTCATTCATCCATTCATAAGAAGAAGGTAGTGGGAGAAGGAGAGACGGGGGGTTTTGGGGAAAGAGAAAGGTAGCCTCAGATATGAAAATAAAAGACAGAAAGAGCAAGCCACTTAATTGTTTATGTTCCAAAGATAAAACCACATGTAAATCTATTCTCAAGCAAATGGAAGCAGTTTTCCACACTTGCTTAAGAGTAGATTTGTACTCATCTGTCAGACTAGACTATAACTCCATGAAAGTAGAAACTGTCATTTTTGACCATTGTGTTAATAGCACCTGATTGAGGCTCTGACCTATGATAGGTGAATGATAATATTTGTTAAATGTATGAATAAATGAGTGATCACACTTGCCCCTCTTAATAATACTCTCAGTTTAAAAACCTAATGGGTTTTTGACTTTAGGTACTAACATACTTCTCTATTAGGGTAGACAACAACCTATAAATTTTACAATTGTTGAAACTTCTAGAACACTTTAGCAAGTGTGTTCTTAGAGAGGGAGTCTAAACAACAGCAATTGTTGTAACCAATTCTTATGGAAAAAAAATTACCTAATTTAAATAGGGATGCCACATAATTTCATCCTACAGTGTGGGAGACTGAAAGGACATAGGCCTAACTGGATTTGCATACTCTTTCTGAATACCCTTGGCTGGTAGAGTTGGTTGGGTAAATCCATTTGAAGCAGGACCTTGCAGACCATGTTGCAATGATGGGTTTATTCTGAAACATCTGCTGATTCTTAAGCAGCCAAGCAGCATGATAACATCACAGTCTAAGTTTCAGGAAGTCACCATTGGATGAGTATGATGGTTGAAGGCGATTATGACTAGAGACGTGGAGAGTGTGAACAGTGGATAGAGGCATCAACCATGGAGTGAGATGCCATAGATTTAGATTAAGCTGCTGGCAGAAGGATCCTGAAGAAAACCACGGATCTAACATTCATGAAAAATAAAGAAATCAAGAAGTCTGGGTGACTACTTAGATATGGGGGATGAAGGAGAGGGAGTCATTACAATGCCTCTGAAGTACTGAGTTTGTGTGATATGAGGAATAGTGGTGCTGCTGATAGATTCAGGAAACCTTCCAAGAGGGAATCTCACTTTTGCTGTGCAGAAGAATGAAGGCATGAAGGAATAGCCCACTCTACCACTCAAGCTATGTGGCACATGTTTATGTGTAGGTCTATGCCAACATATATATCTAACTGATAACATGAGCTCTCTGACAGTGAAGTCTATCATTAATATAAAAGGCTAGTAGGAATAAATTGAACCACAGATTAATAATTTTCAATACAACAAATATTTATTGTTGAAGTCTTGAGTGAACTCTTGTGCTAAGAGTAGTAGGAAATACAAAGATAAATGGTCCTTGCCAGCTAAAAGATTATAATCTACTGAGGAGGTTATATACTTAAATAACTTTAGTCTAAAGAAGACTGAGTTATGTTTCAATAAAGACAATAAACATAATCATATACGTGAAAATTGTAGGGTGAAGGGGGTTAATTCCAACTACTAATGTTTGGAAAAAATTCTGCTTGGAGGAAGCAGGACTTGATCTGGTCCTTGGAAAATGGTTGGACATCAACAGACAGCAATGGGGAGATTACTCCAAAGGGAAGCCACAGCATGAGCAAAGATTCAAAGATGAGAGAATACAGCGGGGAATATTGAGGAAGAAGAGGAGAACGTTATGACTAAAGTGTAAAATAAGTAGGAGTGCACAGGAAGGACAAGACTGAGAATTAGGCACTTCTCCTGAGATCATGAATCTCAGTGGGGCGATTAGAAAAAAAAGTCTAAAACGTCTCTTTAATGGCACGATAAGGAAAAAAGTTTGAGAAACACTGCTATAGACAGATTTTGACAAAACGATGAATTTTATGGAGCCCTCTGAAGAAAGTAACTTGCCTTTCCTCGGTTCTTGTTCAGGTCAATTTTGTGGAGATAAGATTCTGGGTTGAGGTGAATGTAGGTAATTTGGATAAAAATACTCTACAAACTCAAACTGGTTCACATAATCGTGGAAACTGTGTGAGGTACATTATGCAAAAGTTAGTTCTTCCCTGACTCATGGAGCGAATGACTTCCAAAGTAATGTTTTCCTTCCCTTTGATTTTGGCAGCTTGGGATTATAAGGCACATGGATTGCAGAATGCTCTCAGAAACTGTTACAGCCATTAACATAATATTATGAATATAATATTATGTTCATTAAGCACTCTCACAATCTCACCAATGCCACTGAATGACACCATCATTTTCTAAACTCAGAGACGAGACATGAACCTGCTCCTTTTATATTGTAGAGCAGGTGGAGATAGAGCTAGGAATCAAGGTTATGGTTTTTATTCTAGGAGGTGCCCTAAAATTTGATTTTTATCAATTTATTAGCAAATATTTATAAAAACATAAAAGGTATTGTGATCATGAAGGATGTGTGTCAACTTGGCTGGGCCATGATTCTCAGTGGTTTGGCAGTTATGATGTAGGTTGGCAGTCATATAATGATGTAATCACTTCCATGATGAGATCTGATAAAATCTGATCACCTCCATAATGGGGTCTGCTGGGAGTAGGCAACCAGTTGAAAGGGAGCTTCCTTGAGGGTGTGGCCTACATCCAATATTTGTAGACTTTCTGGCAAGGCTTGTGGGCTTTTGCTTGCCCTGGATCCTGCAGCTGGCTTCTGTTCATCTGACTTCTGGTTCTTGGGACTTAAGCTCGCAGCTTACCTGCGGATCTTGGGATTCATCAGCCTCCACAGTCTGTTAGCTAGTGGCCTGCCAGTTTACCTGCAGATCTTAGGATTTGTCAGTCTACACAGCCTGTGAGCCAGAGGCTTGTTGTCTGACCTGCTGATCTTGGGTTTGACAGCCCCTGCAGCTAGATGGGTCATGAGAAGCCTCTAGACTGACCCATGGACTTCGGACTTTCCACCCTCTACAACAGTGTGAGCCATTTCCGTGGTAAAAATCTCTCTCTCTATGCATGTATACATAGATGCTTCACTGGTTTTGCTTCTCTAGAGAACCCAGCCTAAGATAGGTATAATTATTATAAGTGCCAGGTCCCATGGGGCAAAAGATATAGACGATGCATTCACTGGTCTAACAGGAAATTGGAAAAACAAGACAGAAACTCATGAAGATTTGCTTTAAAATGGATCCACTTAGTGATCTGCTAACCTAACTTGGACAAAAACAAAATAAAACAAAAAAACATCGCCTTTTCATAATATGTCCTGTTTGGGACGGTAATAGTATGTTAAATCTCAAATATAAACAAAACTATCAGGAGTCTCACAGAAGTAAGGAGGAAGCATGTAAAGACAATTTATATTGATCTTGGAAAAGCAGAATTGCACCTAGCTCAGTAGGGTAAAAAAAAAAAAAGAACCAATAATTGCAGCAAGTTGGAATGTGTGGTAGATTGTATTATGTTCATCAATATCCACTTTCCCACCCTGCTTAAGGTAGGCTTGGCCATGTGACTTGACTTGACGAATGAAGGTGAATGGAAGTGATGCGTGTCAATACCCAGGCAGAAGCTTTAAGGACTGGTTCATGCTTTATCACACTGTTACTCTGATACTCACAATGTTCCAGATGGTGGCTGTTCTGTCAGCTTGATCTCAGAGTAAGAAAAGGGGCAGAGCTGCAGGCACCTGCCATGACATGAGGCCTGAGTGAGAAACAAACCTCTGTTCTTGTAAATTAATGCAATTTTGTTACTACAGCATAAACTTGTCTAATCTGACTGCTGCTGAAAGCTAGGTTAGAAACACATCAACGGTTAAATGCAATTCTGATGAGTCTGACTAATGAGAACTGTGGAAAATCCTTCCCTCTAGAGAAAACCAGCTGGATGGAATGCAATAGGAGAGACAGTGATCATAATCTAATTGTTCTTCCATAGATAAAAACAGTGCACTCACTGCTGGAGTTGTATTTTATGTATGTATTTGTGTATTTATCTTTTCAGTTATCAGAGAGTGGAATAAATCTAATGATTTCAAAGAGGGGGAGTAACTAATGATTACCAATGGTTGCCTATTTGTTTTTTTTCACTCTTGCAATGTAATTCATGTTAATTCACCTCCACTCAAAAAAGTGGACTGTTTTCAAGGAAGAAAAAGCCTAACACAATTTATTTGCCTGTGACCTCAGGGTAGTTTTGTTTTTATGATTCTTCCATAATTTCATCCAGTCCTATAAATTATTATTATTGTTCCTGCATATGCATTATATTACATCTTTGTCTTTTGCCTTTGTCCTTTAAACGTGGCTGCTATCACTACACTAGCACCTTTCTAATGTTACTGACTGGTGTACGGGGAAGAGTCCACTTAAGTGAAATGATGATGCATAATAGCTAATGGAAACCCTGGTGGCACAGTGGGTTAAGAGCTATGGTTGCTAATCAAAAGGTTCACAGTTCAAATCCACCAGGTGCTCCTTGGAAACTGTATGGGGCAGTTCTACTCAGTCCTATAGGGTTGCTATGATTCGGAATCGACTCAATGGCAATGGATTTGGTTTTTTGGTTTTAAAAGCTAACGTTTGCAAAGTGCTCACTGTGTACCACAGACTCTTCTAAGAGTTTCCCATAGATTATCTCATTTAAATCCTCACAACAACTCTGTGAGGCAGGTGCTACTATTATCTCCATTTATTAGCCTAGGAAACTGAGGCAGAGCGGTCAAAAGATTTTCCCAAAGCCAAACAGCCAATGAGTGACACAGCCTGGATTTAAAACCTAGCAAATTGGAATCAAGGAGTGGTGAAGCCATTTTCCAGCCCTTTTCCTGCCACTAATGAGTGGTGCAAATTTGGACAATTCCATTTCACATCTCTGGGCTCAGTTCCCTCATGTTTCAAGTAAGAAGGGTTGACTAAGGAAGTTTTCTACTGTAAAACTCTATAATTCTATTGACCATTGAATGAGTACATCTGAATCATCTAATATATTATGAAAAGGAGTTGTGGTATAATAGAAAGGTCATAAGTTTTGGTGTGATTGAAACTCTGACCTCTGACAAGTCGCTTAACCTCTCTGAGCCTGTTTTCTCATGTGTAACTGGGCTATAATTCCTATCTCAGAGATCTGTTGTTATTTTTAAGGAGATAATAATATTTAGGTTCTTTGCTAACCTAAAGAACACTATAAATATAATAAATTATCATTGCATAAAAGATACCATACATCCATTCTTTCGTTGATTCATTAGTCCATTATTTATTAAATGCCATTCACAAAGGTGAAAAGTATGGGTTCTCTCCCCTTAAGGAGCTTACAATTAAAGTGGGAGACAGACAGACAAACTAAAAATTACCGCAAAACTTGATGAATACACATGGGAGGTATGCTCTGAATACAATTAGTTTATAGGAACCACTTAAGGTACCTGAAGCAATCAGGGAGACTTCATGTAGGAGGCAGCATTAAAATGTGACCCAAGAATGTAAATCATATAAGTATAAGCTGATGTGGGTGGGGTGTGTGGGGGATTTTCCAGGAAAGGAAACAGAATATGCCAAAACATGGACCTGCGAGAGCATAGCATATTTGAGTACTTATAGGTAGATCATTAAGCCTGGAATGCAAACCTCAAGGTGGTGAGGGCAGGAGAGGGGCAAACAGGGAGGTGGAGGAAGATCATCAAGGGTCTTGTACACCATGTTAAGGAGCTTAGATTTTGTCCCATGTTGTTGCTGTTGTTGGTCCTGTTGAGTTGGCTGCGACTCATGGAGATCTCATGTGTAACATTGCGTGGCCCTGTGCCATCGTGATCATTATTAGTATGTTTGAGTCCATTATTTTGACTACTGTGTCAATCCATCTCATTGAGGGCTTCTCTTGTTTTCGCTGACCCTCTACTTCACCACATATGATGTCCTTTTCTAGCAGTTAATCTTTCCTGATGAAGTCCTAAAGTAAGGGAGCTGAAGTCTCACCATTTTTGGTTCTAAGGAGCATTCTGCTTGTATTTCTTCTGTGACTTATTTGTTTGTTCTTCTCCCATAGGAGATAGAATCTAGGGAAGATTTGAAGGAGTGGATGTGGTTAAATTCACACATTCAAAATATCAATCTAGCAGTTCTATGGAGGATGGAGATGGGAAGGAAATTGACGGCAGCAAAGCAGCCTCTGCTGTTCACTCTGTGAGGCCTCAGACCGTGACTTGGCCATGAAGGATCCTGAAACTGCAGTTATGAGAAAGCCCAAGTCTGCTCTGGGACCATGGAGGGAAGAAAGAGGGACTGTGGGGGGAAAAAAAAAAGAGTATCAATTCTGCTGGCCAGGGTCACTCAGAGACTGCAATATTGTGTTGTTATTGGGAATTCACCCCTCTGCCCCCACATGCCACACCCTCTACTGGTCCGCTCTACGCTGGTACCCAGGGAAGCACCTGTTATGATGGAAATATAATAGGTGGGTATATAAAACTGATCTTATTTTGATTGTTGCATTCAGTTTATTTACCCTTTTAAACCAATCCCAAGCAGAACTAACATCAAACTGTAGCAGCAAAATTTGTCATGTTTGTGTTTCTCCTTGTTTAATCCTTGCTTTCTGGGAGAAGTATGGGAAGGTGGGAAAGCCAGAGGCCTAGATAATCCAGTAATTCTTTAATCAATTCCTAATTGTTCTCCCCAATTGACCATAATAAACAAACAGACACCAAAGGAAATTGTATATATATATATGTACCTTTCCACATACATAAATAAAAATTAAGTTTGTTCTCAAAATATTTATTAATAACTACTGAATATCATAATGTGTAAGGGTGGTAACTATGGAACCAGGCTGCCTGTTTTTAAATCCTGGCTAATTTCCTTGCTAGTTGTGTGAATTTGAATGAGTTATTTAACCTCTCTGTGCCTCAATTTCTTTAAATATGAAATGGAAAAAAATTATAAGTTCTATCTACTTCAAAGTGTTTTCAAGGATGAAATAAACATAAAGCACTTAAATCAGGTTTTGTTCTGTAGTAAAAGCTTAATCAGTGTTAATTATTATTATTAACCATTATTAATATTCATGCTGCTGAGTTTGCCTGCTGTCTTAGTTATCCAGTGCTGCTATAACAAATACCACAAGTGGATGGCTTTAACAAACAGAAATTTATTCTCTCACAGTTTAGGAGGCTAGAAGTCTGAATTCAGGGTGCCAGGTCTAGGGGAAGGCTTTCTGTCTCTGTCAGCTCTGGGGACACATCCTTGTCTCCTTTCAACATCTGTGAGCTCGGCATCTCTTGGAGATCCACATGTGTCTTGGCATCAGCCTTCCCCTGGGTCCAGGAGGTTCTCAGTGCAGGAACCCTGGGTCCAAAGAACAAGTTCTGCTCCCAGCTCTTTTTCTTGGTGGTATGAGGTCCCTCCTTCTCTGTGCTTGCTACTCTCTCCTTTTACCTCTTGTCAGATAAAAGGTAATGCAGGTCACATGGCAGGGAAACTCTCCTTACATTGGGTCAGGGCTGTCATCTGATTAAGGGTGTTTTATCCCACCCTAATCCTCATTAATGTGATCTAATCCTGCCTCTTTAACACAGCAGACAGCTGGTTCCCAAATGGGACCATAACTACAGGCATAGAGGCTAGGATTACAGCACATCAGAAAATGGAAAACAATCACACAATACTGAGAATCATGGCCTAGCCAAGTTGACACATATATTTTTTGGGGACACAATTCAATCTATGACACCTCTTCAGTGGTATTTCTAAAAACGGAAATATAGAATTTAAATGTAAGGCAAACAGGAGTCTTGCCCTCACTCAGCCCAGAGTCAAATACACTCAGAGAACAGCAAAAGAGAGAACCTAAGAATTGGGAGGTAAATTGGACTCCTTTTGGACTCACCTTTTTAATTACAGCCTCTGCATCTCAAATATTTATTAGACACTTTTCTCTGGCAAATCCGATTCTGATGTTGTCCTGTTCCCTGTTCCCATCCTCCCCCTGGTGTCAACTAGCCCTGAGCCTGAGCCCTTCTAACTTAAACAGATGCAGCAATACAGACCTTCCGCTTCCCAAGTGTCAGAATTTCTGGATCCTCACCATTGGCCAAATGCCAGAGCACAGGAGGTATCCGTGTTGCGTATAAATAGAGCTGTGCCTGGGTAAGTGCCAGCTTCTCCTGCACCAGAACTACTTAACGACCTCTGCTGATGATTCCAAACTGGCTTCCTAGCAGAACAACAATAACAACATCATCACACTTTTCACTTTATTCTAGACTGCGAATATATGGGCTAGTTTTTATTAAAAGCATGAATTGATATATGGATGCCTTGTTTCTACTGAAGGAGCTCTGGTGGTGGTGCAGTAGTTAAAGTGCTCAGCTTCGAACCAAAATGTTGGTGGTTTGAACCCACCAGCTGCTTTGTGGGAGAAAGACATGGCTGTCTGCTTCCGTAAAGGTCACAGCCGTGGAGACCCTTTGGGGCAGTTCTACTCTGTTCTATAGGGTTGCTTTGAGTCAGAATTGACTCAATGGCAGTGGGTTTGTTTTTTTGGTTTTTCCTTCTACTTAGTTCACAAAGTATACAAAAGGAAAACAATAGAAGAAACTGGTTGTTAAATTTATTGTAAAAAACTTCAATGTCAAAAATCGTTAAGTGAAATTAAAATGCAGATGCCAAATTTGGAAAATATTTATGAGTTACAACAAATGAAAAATTAGTTTCCATAATGTGTAAATAATACTGACAAATCAATAAGGAAAATATTGAAAATGGAGCAAGGATGAGGAGGGATAATTCATAGCAGAAATAATTAAAATCAATAAACATGAAAAAATTCAGCTTCACTAGTCATCATATAAACATAAACAATAAACAGATACTATTTTTTTGCCTATGAAACTGGTAATGATTAAAATAGGTAACAGTTCTGGCAAGGTTACCATAAGATTTATTCTTTCTTACACTGTTTAAATAGTATATAATTCAGGAACAGAATCTGACAATATGTTAGCAAGGGCCTTAGAAAAGTCCATACCCTTTCATCCAGACATTTCAGGTCTGGAAGTCTCTATGGAATTAGAGATTCATAAAAGCATTTGTTTACTGTAGCTTTGTTTATGGTGGCAAGCCCCCCCAACAATATCAACAACAAAAACAAAAAAAGCCCCAAAACAACCACAACATAAATACTGGAAACAGATATTCCTAATGAGTTAAAAATAGAAAATGATCAAATAAATTATTGTTCACTCACTTGGTAGAATTATTAACCACAATATTTTTGTTGTAGCCATCAATCATATTTGGAAATAATTTTCAGTAACATGAAATGCATACATGAACACATCATATTATATATATGTGTGTATGTATATATGTGTGTGTATATATGTATATGTATATACACACACATATATGTATAAAAAAATATATGATAGGGTTATTATGCTAAGATGTTATTGACCATGTTTTGAAAGAACTTTTACTAACCTAGGTATTTATGCATACATTCATGCTCCCTGGGCAATGCAAATACTTTGTGCTTGGCTACTAATGGAAAGTTTAGTAATTGAAATCCACTCAGTGGCACTGCAGAAGAAAGGCCTAGTGATCTACTTCCATAAAATTACAGCCATTAAAAACCCTATGGAATGTACTTCTACTCTGACACACATGGCATCACCATGAGCTGGAATTGACTTGACAGCAACAGGTTTGGTTTTTTTGTTATGCATAGATATAGATATACCATATACCATAACACATACAACTATTTTAACACATAATTGTATCATAATGAAATAACTACATTTTTAAAAGTAAACCCACACACGCACACACAAACATACATACACATACTGTGGAAAAAGACTGGAAGAATATAAATGAAAATTTTAACAGTAGTTATAGCTGACTGATACGTAAGAAAGGACCATAAGAAACCCTTACAACAGTGTTAAAAATCCTGCTACAGTTACGTAATGTTGGTGATTTATAGTGCATTTTTGCATACTTTTCAACTTGAGCCTATTAGCCATCCTGTGATTAAGCGCAGGCAGGTATTATTTTCCCTTTTTATGGATAAAGATGCTGAGGCTCAGAGGGATGCCTTGCTTTAGGCAAGGTCACAGGATTAATGAAAGACATAGTAGAAATTTGAACATGAGCCATTTGACACCATAACTGGAGTTATTTTCACTGCACTAAGTTGACTGTAGGATCACACGGCTAGAAAATCTACAGCTATAAGAGGCCAGAACATTGTGAGAACCTACAGTTGAAACTCCTGAAAATCTCACAGGCGTTAATAAGAAATAGGAAAAATCAGTTAAGATTCTAGGTAGCAGTTACAGGCAGTGGCTAAACTGAACAAGCATTTTTGAGTCATTCCTGAGATCTTTGAAGGAAAACAAGTGGGTATTATCTCAGTCTATGCAACAAACTCATAAATAAGGAAAGAATACACTTCAGCTCATACACTGAAACAGTGAGGAAGCGAGGCACAAAGCTTACATTCCTGGTTGCCTGTGTCAGGTAGTGGCTTTGTATTCCCGGCACCCTGCACGGGGGGAGCAGGGAGCTACTGAGGGAGAAGTTGTCAGGAATTGTCTGCCGGCGAGAAAGGAAATGCACTGCTCACTGAAATGCCTGGCCTCTCTAACTTATTTCTTCTCAGACTCCATTTTATAGCCCCAAATTAGATCTTGAGCATTCTTAGCCAAAGAGTCCCTGAGTGGTGCAAATGTTTGAAAGCTGGGCTGCTAACTGAAAGTTTGTGGTTCAAGTCCACCCAGAGGCATCTTGGAAGAAAGGCCTGATGATCTACTTCTGAAAGTTCACAACCACATGAAACTCCATCTACTCTGCAACACATGAGGTTGCCAAGAGTTGGAACTGGCTCCACAGCAACTGGTTTGCTTTCTTTTTGGTTTACACTTAGCCAAGAGTTTTGAAATTAGAAAGATGATCAGTGGTATAATTTTGTACCCACCAGGAAACCATGGCACTCAAAGTTTACTCTGCTTACATTTGAAAAGCCTACACTGTGGCCAGCACACCAAGTCTCTGTGGGGTGCCTATTATTCTTCTCTCTCGTTATTGGTTTTTTTCTTTCATTTCATCAGTAAGTACTCATTTATGTAACCTTATTTTTTTTTTTTACTCTTTCCTTGTAAGAAATTATCTGTTTAATTCAAGCTCTAGAAGTTTTCCCTCATTTTCCTGAATTTGGTTGGAGTGTTTTTCCTTCTGGGTTTTCTAAATATTTACTAGGTTCACCAAATCAATTTGCATAGCTAGACCTAGTGTTCGTTACTCTTAAAATGTAAAATGCTATGTTAATAAATTTTATGCTTGGTTTTACCTTTGTGTGTTATGGTATCTTGAAAAACCTATATAAACAGGTAAGTATTAATAGCTGATTGGAAAATATTGTGACTCATGCATAGGTATAGAATACCGTGTAATACCAATGTTTTGGCAAACATTCTATGAATTACAAAAAAGGATAAGCTGTCTTATCAACCTTAAAATCATAACCTGAGATACCCCAGAAACAGGTGTGTTTGTCTCTGATTACACCTTTGCTGGCCCTCTCAGCCTCATGCCTTACTATTTAACTCCCTTCACTTAGGCTTCTAATGAATGGAAATAGTTGAATGGCTGGGTGTAGAGGGACAAGATTTCATCACGGCTGCACTTTGGTCAAGGCAGGCCCTTGGCCATGGGGCTAGAAAAGTCCTGCTGGCTCCAAGCAAATAAAAATTGTCTTGGATCTTAGAATAACAGCTCTCCTTGGCCTTGGGTCCCAGAATAACAACTCCCATTAGCCTTGAACCCATGAGAAGAAGCCGCCCTTGCCGGAGTTTGGTTATGCTTAACCCCTGGGTCTTAAGAAACAGCTGCATGCACCCTTTGTTCTGTTCCCCTTTAAATTTGCCTCTTTGGCTCCACGCAGATCTACTCCAGCTGGCCACCACTGGAGAGCAGCTGCTTGCCCATGTCAGTAAGATTCCCCGAATAAACACATGAATTTGGAAAGAACTATGTCAGTTCTTCAGATTACCTGCCAGGATGCACAGTGAGGGTCTTTCCTTGCTGGGGATGTCCCCCGACAATTGGTGTAGTCAGCAGGATTCCAGGTAGCACACCAGGCCTTCTCAGATGGGTGGGGAAAAGCATGCTCCGCTTGGAGAAATCCCAGGGTGGCCAGGGACGCATGCCCTAGGACCACTAGCCCAGCATGTTGATGCCTGAGAACCTGTGCGTAATTATGGGGACGCCCTGAAAAGGCCATAGGGACTGTTGCAGTTACTAGAGTCTTTGCATGTTGAGAAAGAAAAGAAGGATGTTCCTGTTTTGGTTGCAGGAGTTGCATTGCTGCTGCTGTGGGCATGGCGATATTCCTGGGAGGCTGAATTAGCGGCCAAGGCTCGGATCAGACAGCTAGAGGATGAACTGCACTTGGAGAGAGAGGTGGGGATTGCTCAGACTGCCATGGCTGAGGGTTTAGCCCAACCGCTCCAGGACAGTGACGACAAAGTGGAATGTCGGCATGTTGTGTAGCAAAGCTAAAGGCGCGAAGGTTGCCACGGCACAGGATAAGAGCAGTGATGGTTTGTGCCACCTGGAACCCCAAAAGTTGGGACCCAATGGAGGACTCCTCCTCCCCCGAGGAGAATTGGGATTCCTCCTTTGCAGTACGGCGGCAGCCCCCTGCTCCGGACGGCTTCTATGGAGTAAGCTCCATGCTGGTTACTAAAATAAAAACAGAGCAGCCTCATCTGTGTGGAGTAGAGCCCCAGGATCTGCCCCCAGCAGATAGAACACAACAGACCATCAAGCGGAGTACATCGTGGCTGAGCTGGGTTACCTGGCCACGAGATACAGACAGAAGGGTTGAGAGATGGTGGCAGAGTGGCTACTACGACTGTGGGACACTGGAGCTGAAGGGTTAATACTAACGGGTGCTAAGATGTCTAAAATAGCATCTGTTATGTAGCAACCAGCTTTGCGACAAAGGCTCCGTGGGGCCGTCAATGAAGAGGAGGTTATACCTCTCCTTTAGGATTTGGCCGCGCATAGATTTGCTTGGGCGAGTATCAGTGACATTCCCTCCTCCCTGCTGCGATGGCAAAGTATGGAGGAATTACAAGAGGAGTACTGGGAACGAAGCATGCGATCTTCTCCGAGCATTTCGAGGGCCCTGATAATGAATTGTTTACAGCAGGAATGAAAAATGCCGTTTTACAGTCAGCACCTAATCAGTGGTATGGTCCCCTGGTTTCCTTTCTGAACCCGCTAGTAACAAAGCCTATTTTGCAGGTAGCTCAAGCTATAGCAGATTTGGGGAAACAGAACGACTGCGAAGGAAAAGGGGGGCGGTAAGAGGTGAAAGAAACCAGCTGTGGGCGGGTCCGGGTGACACGGTGACAGATGTGGGAAGACAATACAAGCTGGTGTTAAAAAGGAAAAAATTGACAAACAACCTAATGTTGTGTTAGTGCAGCTCTGGTAGCAGTAAAAACCTGAGCAGAGATTCCAACCTCTCCCCTAAACGTGGTCCCCAGTGCCCCTCCCGCATGGGAAGAACCGCAGCCCCTGGCATAGGGGTGTGGTCAAAGTCCCCTGGTGGTGCGGGTGGTATCTGGAGGCCGGGGGCCACATGTAGAAGTCACCACCCACTGGTCTGGATGTAATAAACAGACCGTATTGGCCTTGGTGGACACCGGAGCTGAATGTACTTTAATTCATGGCAATATTTGTAAATTTGCTGGCCCCTTGCGCACTATAGATGGCTACGGTGGAAGCACTTTCAAGGTGAGACCCGTTACCTTGACACTCCAGATAGGACGGCTTCCACCCCTTCCTTATCAAGTATATATTTCCCCCTTGCCCCAATATATTCTAGGGGTAGATGTGTTAGCCAATCTTGAATTAATGACTACAGCTGGAGAATTTCGCCTTCAGGTGTGAGTTGTGAAGCCTGTTACCTGGGGGCATGCCAAATGGACCCCAGTAAAATTGCCTGTTCCTAGAAGGATAGTTAACACCAGACAATACCGTCTACCTGGAGGACATGAAGAAATTACTGGAACTATCAGGGAGCTAGAAAAAGCTGGGGCTGCTTGACCTACGCATAGCACTTTTAACAGTCCGTGTGGCCTGTCCAGAAACCAGAGGGGTCTTGGAGGACGACTGATGGTAGACTATAGAGAGCTAAATAAAGTAGTCCTCCCATTCGCCTTGGTGCCTAATATTGCCACCTCCTAACTGATGTTGGAGAATCTTTGGGCACTCATCATTTTGTGCTAGACCTTGCTAATGCTTTTTTTAGCATAGATATTGATAAAGCTAGTCAGGATCAGTTCACCTTTGAATGGAGGGGCGAACATTGGACTTTTTGAGTTTTGCCCCAAGGGTGCTTACACAGCCCTACTATGACAGCAATGGGTAATGGGTGAGTGGGTGGCTAAAGATTTGAGGAACTGCAAGTGTCCAGAAGGCATTGCTGTATTCCACTACGTTGATGATATTATGTTAACCAGTGATTCTCTTTCCTCTTTCCAACAAGCAGGACCTTGCCTTATTCAACACTTGGAAGCCCGAGGATGGGCCATCAACTGTACCAAACTGCAGGGGCCTGGCTCCTCTGTCAAATTTTTGGGTGTTGTATGGCCGGGTAAGACCAAGGTTATTGCCGCCACTGTTTTAGATAAAGCACAAGCTTACCCTCTCCCCACCACTGTGAAACAATTGCAAACTTTCCTAGGACTGTTAGGATACTGGAGGACATTTATACCCCATTTAGCCCAACTATTATGACCTCTATATTGCCTAATTAAGAAAGGGGCACAGGGGGATTGGATGCCTGAACATGACCCTGTCTTTTCTGGTTTGAAGGTGGCAGTTAAACAAGCACAGGCCTTGGGAGTGGTGGATGAAACCTTAACTTGTGACCTAGATGTGACAATTACTCCAGAAGATTTGGGCGGGGCCTTTGGCAGAAACGGTCCGGGAGGATGGTGCCCTTGGGGTTCTGGTCCCAACTGTGGAAAGGCACTGAGGTGCGATATAGCCCCCTGGGAAAGCAGTTGTACGCAGTTTACCTTAGCTTGCAGCATGCAGAAGATGTCACTAAGCAATTGCCTGTGACTGTTCGCACCCAATATCCAGTGGCTGGATGGGTGAAGGAATTTGCTAAACCACAGTATGGAGTAGCACAGGCCCTAACATTAGCAAAATGGCATGCCTATCTGCAACAACGAAGCACCTTTTCCTCTAGTCCTTTGAGCACTGAACTACACAATATCTTTGGCCCTGTCACGTTTCTTTCTGAGTTACCTGAAACTGATTTACAGGCAGCGCAGACGCCATCCCTGGAATCCCCCGTTAAAGAGGAGCAGGCTCCAATTCCACAATGCGCCTGGTACACTGATGGATCTGCTAAAAGGATGCCACCAAGATGGACAGCTGTAGCCATCTGCGCCGCTAAAGATGTGTTATGGATCCACTCAGGTACCGGGTATAGCAGCCAATGGGCTGAGCTAAGAGCGGCATGGATGGTGCTTATGCAGGAAGACAGCCCCATTTCCTTAGTAGCAGATAGCTGGGCTGTAGGTAAAGGCCTCATGCTTTGGCTGGGCCAGTGGCATGTTTATCAATGGAGGTAAACCACCGTCCTCTCTGTAGAAAAGGCATGTGGCAGGACATTTGGGATCAAGCACGAGGCATGGACATTCAAGTATACCATGTACCAGCCCACTCCGTGGCATCTTCCCCCCGGCAATCAAGAGGCAGAAGCTTTAACACAGATACGAACCATGGAGGAGATGCTGAGAGATGATGTGGTTGTGTCGCTATGCAAGAAAACAGGACACAAAGGGTAGTGTACATTATGGGAAATAGCAAAATGCCTCAGACTACCCCTCACTATGTCACAGATTATAAACGCCTGTCACTTGCCCTTCCTGCTGTTAGAATGAAGAAGATCTCTGCCCTGGCACCTTCGCTCCATTCCCCATAGCCAAATGCCAGTTCGGTGCAGGCAGGTGGATTATATAGGGCCATTGCCTCTGTTGGAAAGCCTGGTGGCATAGTGGTTAAGTGCTACAACTACTAACGAAGAAGTTGGCAGTTCAAATCCACCAGGCGTTCCTTGGAAACTCTATGGGGGCAGTTCTACTCTGTCCTATAGGGTCACTACGAGTCTGTATTGACTCGACGGCAGTGGGTCATTGCCTCTGTCAGACAATTGTAAGTATGCTCTTACCTGCGCTGACACAGCAACCGGTCTCTTACAAGCATATCCCTGTAAAAGGGCCACACAAAAGTCAACCACTAGAGGCCTACGAGAGCTATGCCCATTTTATGGCTGACCAACGGATATTGACAGTGACCAAGGAACACATTTCACAGGACATGATGTACAGGAATGGGCAGAACACCACGGTATCAGTTGGCTTTTCCACCTGCCCTACAACCCAAAAGCAGCAGGACTTACGAACGCATGAACGGACTTTTGAGAAAAGCCTTGCGACATGACACTCACCATTTGCCACAGTGGACTCACAGACTGCTGGAAGCTCTCCTCTCCATCAATGAATATTCATGGCAAACAAAGCCAAGTGCCTACACCCTTCTAACTCAAGGGCCTCGATGATCCATGGGAGTGCAATTACAATCATCAGAGGACCGACCCGAGGGCTCTCTTACCTACGTGGGAAGCCACAACAATCTCCTTATTCCTGTACCTCAAGCCATCTCGCCTGGAACCAGTACCCTATGGTTACCCTGGGAATGGCAGACACCTCTCCGATGGTTTGGCATCTCCAGCCACTGGGGCTGTGGGGAGCAGTGTAATTTACAACTCGCCTCTAGGTTGCATCCAACCTGGTCCAAGGTGTTAAAGATAGTAAATCCTACTGACAAGACTACACCAGACGGAAGTATTTTCATGAGTTTGTGGTCTGTGGTTACCCCTCCCTTTGACTATGTGAGACAACCTAACCAGGAAGGACCGGTGGGCCGAAAGGTATGGTATTGCAAGCCAGGACGAAAACCTCTACTAGGAATAATATATTAAGTGCTTCCACCACTACCCCTTGCATACTGCCTGAGGGTGCCAGTTTGCCTACGTTGGTGCCTCTGACTTCTCTCCCTTTTCACCCGTAGGGTGATGGGGAACCTCTTTGTAGCATGGGCTGCAGAGATTGCCGCTGCTTGCAACGATAGCGATTGCTGGGTTTGTGGAGAGCTGCCTACATTGTCTGCTGTGGGCCTGCCATGGAAAATACAACCAGCTAACTGTACAGCATGGGTGAGCTTGGATCGATGGCGAAACCACACCAGGAAATCCACTACCCCTTTTCCTGGGAAGCCCCCATGCAATGGCAGTATGACCTTTATGACTTATAATGACACCCTCACAAAAGTTTTCTACTCTCTTATACGTGAACAAGAAAATAAGTCCCAACCTATTGCAGAAACTGTCTGGGATGGCCTAGGGTGGATGGTACCAGTTGCTGTTATCCTCTCATCACCTGCTCCCTATTGTCTGGAAAGAATAGGTGGCACAAAACGTATGGGTTGACTCCTTCCCAAACAGTGTCAACATGTTTGGAATATTACCCATTCCTCTTGGCTGGGAAAGCAGAACACCACCAAACCAGGAGCCTTCCCCATCCCAGGTGGCTGGTTGTGGATATGTGGGCCCCATGGGTGGCTGTATTTACCCCACAATTGGACTGGCCTCTGCACCTGGGGCTGCCCCTACCTGCCTAGGACTATCTCTAAACACCTTCCTACCTGCCCACCTAAGTGGGAAACTGTTAAAGCACGCTGGACCCATACGTGACGTACTGCATGGTGGTTTTATCCTTTATCCATTTTTTCACCAGCTGCAGCCTCTATAGATATAGAATGGCAAGTAGAAGAGTTAGCCAAGCACACTGCCTGAGCTTTAACAATACCCATGACACATTAACCCTTTTAAACCAAGAAACTTCACAAATGCAAAAAGTAGTATTGCAAAATAGGATAAGGTTAGATATTTTAACTGCTGCATGGGGTGGCGCCCGCCCTCTCATTTATACAGAATGTTGTGTATACATCCCTGACCATAATAAGAATATTATCTCCGCTCTCAAATCACTGAAATCAATTGCCTACAGATAGACCCCTTTTCACAAAGGCTCACTTCTTTGCCCACTACTTGGCAATATGTGTTTATAACCATCCTTGGTCTCATAGTTTGTAGTGTATGTTGTTGCTGTCTCATTTATTGCCTCTGTGGGTTGGAATTGCAAACTCAACTTTGGGCTCGAGGGACTATGCGGAAGAGGTGCACGAAGATTGTGCAGGCCCTAATAAAATCAGGATAGACTGTAGGGAGACGAGATTTCATCATGGCCACACTCGGTCAAGGCAGGCCCTTGGCCACGGTCCTAGAAAAGTCCCGCTGGCTCCAAGCTGATGGGAATAACAACTCCCATTAGCCTTGAACCCATGAGAAGAATCCGCCCTCACCTGAGTTTGATTGTGCTTAACCCCTGGTCTTAAGAAACAGCTGCATGCACCTTTTGTTCTGATCTCCTTTAAATTTCTCTGCCTCTTTGGCTTGGCATGGATCTACTCCAGCCGGCCGCCACTGGAGAGAAGCTGCTTGCCCACGTCAGTAAGTTTCCCTGAATAAATGCACGAATCTGGAAACGGCTACATGTCAGTTCTTCAGATTACCTGCCAGGACGCACAGTGAGGGTCTTTCCTTGCTGGGGCTGTCCTCAACACTGGGTTAAACTATTATACATATATTAATGCATCACACGGTATAACAACGTACCTGGTGATTAAATCCACTGCTGTAGAGTCGATGGTGATTAAAAAAAAAAAGAGGGTAACAAAAACATATACCCTGTACTACAAAAAAGACCAGTTTTGATTGTGCTTACGGAACGTAGGTGCATTACTCTAGGCACTTAACAGGCGTTTAATATGCTGAGAAAAAAGAGATAAACATGTTCATCTAAAATTAAATAGCAGAATATGTAGCAGAGGAGAGAAGTCACAATATTGTGGAATCATCAAGTCTTCATGGAGAGTTGGGAAAACCAACTGCAATGTAGTGGGTATTAATGGTTAACACACTTGGCTGCTAACTGAGAGGCTGGAGGTTTGAGTTCGCCAAGAGGCACCTGGAAGAAAGGTCTGGTGGTCTGCTTCTGAAAAATCAGCCCCTGAAAACCCTATGAAGCACAGTTTTCTTTGACACACATGGGATCGCCATGAGTTTGAATTGACTCGATGGCAACTGTTTTTTTTTTTTTTTTTTTTTTACCATCAGCCTTGGAGTAGGACAGGCCTGGGTTTGAATTCTAGCTTTGTGATCTTGGGCAAGTTATTTCATGTCTTTGAGCTTCAGCTGTGTTCTATTAAGCTGGCTTAATAAAACTTACTTTGCAGATATGTTGGGAGAATTAGATAAAATGATCCATGTAAAGATTGTTCGTAGTACATAGTAAATGCTGAATAATGTAACTTGTTATTAATTAAACTGGAGCTTGAACGATAGGTAGTATTTCATGATAGCACTCTCGTAGTGAAAACGGGGAGAAAGGAGCTAGGAGAGATGGGGCAGAAAAGTAAAGACAGAAGTTTGCTAGTGGAACAAAGGTGTAAACAGGGTCAGAAGGCCTAAGTTGTTCTTTATTGTTGCATAGTATTCCATTGGATGAATAATTTGTTTATCCATTCGTCTGTTGACAGGTACCTAGGTTGTTTCCCAACTTTCTGGTATTGCGAACAGTGCTGCAATGAACATGGATGTGCATATATCAATTCGTGTGACAGCTCTTATTTCTCTAGGATATATTCCAAGGAGTGGGACTGCCGGATTGTATGTTACTCCTATTTCTAGTTTTTTAAGGAAGTGCCAAAATCGATTTCCAAAGTGGTTGTACCATTTTATATTCCCACCAGCAGTGTATAAGTGTTCCAGTCTCTCCACAACCTCTCCAATATTTATTATTTTGTGCTTTTTGAATTAATGCTAGTCTTATTGGGGCGAGATGGTATCTCATTGTAGTTTTGATTTGTATTTCTCTAATGGCTAATGATCACGAGCATTTCCTCATGTATCTGGTAGCTGCCTGAATGTCTTTTTTGGTGAAGTGCCTGTTGGAATTTGGGTCAGGATTACATTGTATCTGTAGGTCACTTTGGGAAGAATAGACATTTTCACAATATTGAGTCTTCCTATCCATGAACAAGGTATGTTTTTCCACTTATATAGGTCTCTTTTGGTTTCTTGCGGTAATGTCTTGTTTTCTTTGTATAGGTCTTTTACATCTCTATTCCTAAGTATTTTATCTTCTTGGGGGCTATTGTAAATGGTATTGATTGGATGATTTCCTCTTCGAAGTTCTTGTTGTTGGTGTAGAGGAATCCAACTGATTTTTGTATGTTTATCTTGTATCCTGATGCTTTGCTGAACTCTTTTATTAGTTCCAGTAGCTTTCTTGTGGATTCTTTGGGTTTTTCTGTGTATATGGTCATATCATCTGCAAATAGGGACAGTTTAACTTCTTCCTTACCAATATGGATGCCTTTGTTTCTTTTTCTAGCCTAATTGCTCTGGCTAGGACCTCCAGCACAATGTTGAATAAGACTGGTGATAAAAGGCATCTTTATCTGGTGCCTGTTCTCAAGGGGAATGCTTTCAGACTCTCTCGATTTAGGATGATGTTGGCTGTTGGCTTTATATAAATGAATGCCCTTTATTATGTCGAGGAATTTTCCTTCTATTCCTACTTTGCTGAGATTTTTTATCATGAATGGGTGTGAACTTTGTCAAATGCCTTTTCTGCATCAATTGATAAGGTCATGTGGTTCTTGTCTTTTATTTATTGGATGGATGACATTGATTGTTTTCCCAATCTTCAAACATTCATGCATACCTGATATAAATCCCACTTCATCATGGTGAATTATTATTTTGATATGTTGTTGAATTCTATTGGCTAGAATTTTGTTGAAGATTTTTGCATCTGTGTTCATGATGGATATTGGTCTATAATTTTCTTTTTTTGGTGTCTTTACCTGGTTTTGGTATGATGGTTATAGAATGAGTTTGGGAGCATTCTATCCTTTTTCTGTGCTCTGAAATACGTTTAGTAGTAGTGGTGTTAACTCTCCTCTGAAAGTTTGGAGAATTCTCCAGCGAAACCATCAGGGCCTGGGCTTTTTTTTTGCTGGGAGTTTTTTAGTTACCTTTTTGATCTCTTCTTCTGATATAGGCTTTAGTTGTTCTACCACTGTTTGTGTTAGTTTAGGTAGCTATTGTGTTTATAGAAATTTGTCCATTTCCTCTAGGTTTTCAAATTTGTTAGAGTACAATTTTTCTTAGTATTCCGATTCTTTTAATTTCAGTTGAATCTGTTGTGATATTGCCCATCTCATTTCTTATTTGAGTTATTTGCTCCTGTCTTGTTTTGCTTTTGTCAGTTTGGCCAGTGGTTTATCAGTTTTGTTCATCTTTTCAAAGAACCATCTTTTGGTCTTGTTAACTCTTTAGATTGCTTTTCTATTTTCTATTTCATTGAATTCTGTTCTAATTTTTTTATTATTTGCTTTCTTCTGGTGCCCGGGGGGCTTCTTTTGCTGCTCTCTTTCTATTTGTTCTAGTTGTAGGGTTAATGTTTTGATTTTGGTCCTTTCTTCTTTTTGGATGTGTGCATTTATCCCTGTAAATTGACCTCTGAGCACTGCTTTTGCTGCGTCCCAAAGGTTCTAGTAGGATGTGTTTTCATTATCATATGAGTCTGTGAATTTCCTTATTCTGCCCTAATTTGTTCTATAACTCAGTAGTTTTTTAAAAAATAATTTTTATCGTGCTTTAAGTGAAAGTGTACAAATCAAGTCAGTCTGTCACACATAAGCCTGTATACACCTTACTACATACTCCCATTTACTCTCCCCCTAATGAGTCAGCCCGCTCCCTCCTTCCAGTCTCTCCTTTCGTGACCGTTTTGCCAGTTTCTAACCCTCTCTACCCTCCCATCTCCCCTCCAGACAGGGGATGCCAATACAGTCTCAAGTGTCCACCTGATACAAGTAGCTCACTCTTCATCAGCATCTCTCTCTAGCCCATTGTCCATTCCCTTCCATGTCTGATGAGTAGTCTTCAGGAATGGTCCCTGTCCTGGGCCAACAGAAGGTTTGGGGACCATGACTGCCGGGTTTCGTCTAGTCTCAGTCAGACCATTAAGTCTGGTCTTTTTATGAGAATTTGGGGTCTGCATCCCACTGTTCTCCTGCTCCCTCAGGAGTTCTCTGTTGTGTTCCCTGTCAGGGCAGTCATCGGTTGTGGTTGTGGCCGGGCACCATCTAGTTCTTCTGGTCTCAGGATGGCGTAAGTCTCTAGTTCATGTGGCCCTTTCTGTCTCTTGGGCTCATAGTTATCGTGTGACCTTGGTGTTCTTCATTCTCCTTTGATCCAGGTGGGTTGAGACCAATTGATGCATCTTAGATGGCCGCTTGTTAGCATTTAAGACCCCAGACGCCACACTTCAAAGTGGGATGCAGAATGTTTTCATAATAGAGTTTATTATGCCAATTGACTTAGAAGACCCCTCAAGCCATAGTCCCCAAACCCCTGCCCTTGCTCCGCTGACCTTCGAAGCATTCAGTTTATCCTGGAAACTCCTTTGCTTTTGGTCCAGTCCAGTTGAGCTGACCTTCCCTGTATTGAGTATTGTCCTTCCCTTCACCTAAAGTAGTTCTTATCTACTAACTAATCAGTAAATAACTCTTTCCCAACCTCCCTCCCTCCCCCCTCTCGTAACCACAAAAGAATGGGTTCTTCTCAGTTTATACTATTTCTCAAGATCTTATAATAGTGGTCTTATACAATATTTGTCCTTTTGCATCTGACTAATTTCACTCAGCATAATGCCTTCCAGTTTCCTCCACGTTATGAAATGTTTCACAGATTTGTCACTGTTCTTTATCGATGCATAGTATTCCATTGTGTGAATGTACCATAATTTATTTAACCATTCATCCATTGATGGACACCTTGGTTGCTTCCAGCTTTTTGCTATTGTAAACAGTGCTGCAATAAACATGGGTGTGCATATATCTGTTCGTGTAAAGGCTCTTATTTCTCTAGGGTATATTCCGAGGAGTGGGATTTCTGGGTTGTATGGTAGTTCTATTTCTAACTTTTTAAGAAAATGCCAGGTAGATTTCCAAAGTGGTTGTACCATTTTACATTCCCACCAGCAGTGTATAAGAGTTCCAATCTCTCCGCAGCCCCTCCAACATTTATTATTTTGTGTTTTTTGGATTAATGCCAGCCATGTTGGAGTGAGATGGACTCTCATCGTAGTTTTAATTTGCATTTCTCCAATGGCTAATGATCGAGAGCATTTTCTCATGGGTCTGTTAGCCGCCTGAATATCTTCTTTAGTGAAGTGCTTGTTCATATCCTTTGCCCACTTTTTGATTGGGTTGTTTGTCCTTTTGTGGTTGAGTTTTAACAGAATCATGTAGATTTTAGAGATCAGGCGCTGGTTGGAGATGTCATAGCTGAAAATTTTTTCCCAATCTGTAGGTGGTCTTTTTACTCTTTTGGTGAAATCTCTAGATGAGCATAGGTGTTTGATTTTTAGGAGCTCCCAGTTATCTGTTTTCTCTTCGTCATTTTTGGTAATGTTTTGTATTCTGTTTATGCCTTGTATAAGGGCTCCTAACGTTGTCCCTATTTTTTCTTCCATGATCTTTATTGTTTTAGTCTTTATGTGTAGGTCTTTGATCCACTTGGAGTTAGTTTTTGTGCATGGTGTGAGGTATGGGTCCTGTTTCCTTTTTTTTGCAAATGGATATCCAGTTATGCCAGCACCATTTGTTAAAAAGACTATCTTTTCCCCAATTAACTGACACTGGGCCTTTGTCAAATATCAGCTGCTCATATGTGGATGGATTTATATCTGGGTTCTCAATTCTGTTCCATTTGTCTATGTGCCTGTTGTTGTACCAGTACCAGGCTGTTTTGACTACTGTGGCTGTATAATATGTTCTAAAATCAGGTAGAGTGAGGCCTCCCACTTTCTTCTTCTTTTTTAGTAATGCTTTGCTTATCCGAGGCTTCTTTCCCTTCCACATGAAGTTGGTGATTTGTTTCTCCATCACTTTAAAAATGTCATTGGAATTTGGATTGGACGTGCATTGTATGTATAGATGGCTTTTGGTAGAATAGAGAGTTTTACTATGTTAAGTCTTCCTATCCATGAGCAAGGTGTGTTTTTCCCACTTATGTAGGTCCCTTTTAGTTTCTTGCACTAGTACTTTTCTTTGTATAGGTCTTTTACATCTTTGGTAAGATTTATTCCTAAGTATTTCATCTTCTTGGGGGCTACTGTGAATGGTATTGATTTGGTGATTTCCTTTTCGATGTTCTTTTTGTTGTTGTGTGTCTCTTGTAAGCAGCATATAGATAGATCATTTTTTAAATTCATTCTGCCACTCCCTGTCTCTTTATTGGTGCATTTAGTCTGTTTACATTCAGTGTAATTATTGACAGGTATGAGTTTAGTGCTGTCATTTTGATGTCTTTTTTTTGTGTTGTTGAGTTTGTTCCACTTAATTTTCTATGCTAAGTTGTTTTTATGTATTTTCTTTTCATCATTGTTGATTTTGTATTTGCTGAGTATGTTTTTTTATTTTGATGTGTAGGATTGTTAGTCTCCTTTGTGGTTACCTTAATATTTGCCCCTATTTTTCTAAGTTTAAACCAATCTTTTATTTCTTTGTATCGCCCTGACTTCCTCTGCATATGAAAGATCTATGACCACATTTTTTAGCCCCCCCCTTTTTTAATGTTGTCATCTTTTACATATTGACGTCTCTGTTTCCCTATTTTCAGAGTTTTATCTTTGCTGTATATTTGTGACTTCCCAAGCTAGGTTTATATCTGGTTGCTCTGTCCTGTGTTCTAGTCTTATGTTGTTATCTGATGTTACTGATTTTCTTTCTGGGGGACTCACTTTAGTAGTTTTTGTAATTTTGATTTGGTTTTGCAAATTCCCTAAATTTCTGTTTATCTGGAGATGTCCTAATATTGCCTTCATGTTTGAGAGACAGTTTTGCTGGTATATGATTCTTGGCTGGCAACTTTTTTCTTTCTAGGCTGTATATATGTCATCCCACTTCCTTCTTGCCTGCATGGTTTCTGTTGAGTAGTTTGAGCTTAGTCTTATTGATTCTTCTTTGTAGATGAGTTTTCATTTTTCCCTAGGCACTCATAAAACTTTGGCAAGTTTGATTATAATATGTCTTGGTGACCTCCTTTTGGTACCTACCTTGTCTGGGGTTCAATGAGCAGCTTGGATAGGTATCTTCTCATCTTTCACAATATCAGGTAGAATTTCTGCCAACAAATCTTCAATAATTCTCTCTGTATTTTCTGTTATCCCTCTCTGTTCTGGTACTCCAGTCACTCATAGGTATCCTCTTGATAAAATCCCACATAATTCTTAGGGCTTCTTCATTTTTTTAAAAATTCTTTTATCTGATTTTTATTCAAATAAGTTGGCATGAAGTGCTTTATCTTTAATCTCACTAACTCTAAATTCCATTGCCTCGATTCTGCTCCTATGACTTTCTATTTGGTTATCTAATTTTGAAATTTTATTGTTAATCTTCTGGATTTCTGTTTGCTGTTTCTCTATGGATCCTTGCAGCCTGTTAAATTTGTCATTGTGCTCTTATATAATCTTCTTACATTCCCCTATTGCTTTGTCTATGTGTTCCTTGGCTTGTTCTGTGTTTTGCCTGATCTCCTTCCTGATCTCTTGAAGAGTTCTGTATATTAATCTTTTGTATTCTACCTCTGGCAATTCCATGAAGCTATCTTCCTCTGGAAGATTTCTTAATTCTTTGTTTTGGGAGATTGCTGAAGCCATCAAGGTCTGCACCTTTAAGTGATTTGATATTGACTGTTGCCTCTGAGCCATCAGTACTTTATTTATTTTCTGTTTGCTTACTATATCCTAGCTTCTTGTTTTGTTTTGTTTTGATATGCCCATATAGGCTCCTTATGTGAGCTAGTTTGATTATTGGCACCTTTGAAGCCCTAACATCCTGTTAGCAGGTGGCTAGATTTGCTACTAGGTTTGTGAGCCCAAGAGTCTGTTTAGTTGTATGGATTCAGCTCAGGTGTCCAGATAGTTGGTCACCAAGTATGTGGTGCAGGCTCTTACCTACAGTTATAGATGGGCAGGGTTGACTGGAGTAGGCACAGGTGTCTGGCTGCAGTAGGGGGTCTTGTGCTGAGCAAGGCAAGGGACTGATGGTTGCCCCTGAGTGTCTGTGAGGAAGTGTCCCTGTTCCCTAGAGTGTGTAGGTGGGTAGGTTTTGCTGGACTGTGGGCACCCAGAGCTGTTGGCTGTAAGGACTGGGAGGTACCACTTATTCTTGGACTGCTGTTGCAGGTGGCTAGGTGGCATGGGTGGAGCCACCAGTCCTCAGGCCCCTGATGTGGGTAGGTGAGGACTCTCCTTAATGGGCAGTGTTGTCAAATGTCACAAACCTGCCAATCCACCATATAACTGATACAGTGATGTTAGGCTTATGTGTATAACCTGTTGTACTGTGCTAATGAGGGCCTATGCTGTTGAAATAGGCCCACACAGGTCTATGCAGGGGTCAGGCATTCAAAGTCCTCGGACCCCTTATGCCTGTGCCTAGGCAAAGGAGCTGTACCTGCCCTGAGTTCCCAGTTTAGGGAACCTGGCAGATTATTTTTTCCTGTTTCTTAATTTGTTCCCTCTCCCAGGCCAGGAGAATAGCTCAGGGCGAGTGCTGGGCCCTACTTCTGGCCCAGGGGAAGTGGCAATAGGCCATCGCTAAAGCTGACCCAGGACCTGGTACAGGGCAGGGAGGGAGCAGGGAGAGTTATCTTTCCCAAATGGGGTGTTTTTTAAATCCATGTGGTAGATTAGACACATGTGCTTATATTTTGCTGAGTGAAGGCCACTTCTCGTTGGTTCTGGAGGGCTAAACAGACTCTCCAATGCTTGGTCTCTTCCAACATGGAAAACGTGTCCCGAATGCCACTGCTTGCCTTACTGGGCTTGTCAGCTGATCCAGCCTGCAGGGTGCCAGTTCCACCTGCGTCAGGTCTAGCAGCTCCTCCCTGCTTTTGAACTGTCTCTCCTTTCCCCTGCCACTCAGTCTGATTCCTACTTTGCCATTGATGTTCAGGAGTCCTAGATTGAGATATATAATCAATTCACTTGTTTTTTTTTTTGAGTCTTTGTTGTAAGAGGGACCACCAAAAACATCTGACTACTCCACCGTCTTGGCCCTGCCTTCATCCCATTTCTGAAATATTTATTTTTATAACATTTTAAGTTAGACTTGGGCTCTTCTTTGAGTAACTAATAGCTGTTTTCCGTTTGGACAGATAATAACAGAGATAATCAGATATTTTATGAAATAATATGAAATTTGGTGAACATTTGTATTCGCCAAAGTCACAAAGCTAGAGCAAGAATGACCACGCGGGACTTTCCTTATTGTTTTGTGAGCAGTCAAAGGAGAACATTGATGAAAGGAAATCTTTTCATGCAGAATCACAGAGTCGAAGAACATGAGTTGGAAGGATGTTCAAGAATAATTGATGCTTTGTTTTTACGGAGGACAGCTGAAGCCAAGAGAATATAAGTGGATGATTTGCAGCCTTGGCTATATATTAGAATCACCTGTACAGATTTAAAAATCAGTATTGCATGTGTCCTGTCCCCTAGTCTCTGATGTAATTGCTTTGGAATATAGTTAGGGCAGTTTAAAAGCCTCCCCAGAGTATTTTTCTGTGTACCCTGATATTGAAAACCACTCTGCTAAGTGGTGTGATATGCACAACTCTAATGTGCCCTTAAGGAAATATGTCAATATGATCATTTAGGTCAGCAGGAGCAAAAGCTGCTCAGTTTGCAGCTATTTTGTCAAACCTCTTTCTGCATATTCCTTTGCTCCTCTTCTTATTTGGATTACATTCACAAGTCACGATGACCCTTGGATTCTACTGTATTTAAGTTATCAAAACAAGCTATCAGGAAAAAGAGTCAATAAATGTTTCATTCTGGGGTGCAAAAGGAGTCCCCAAAATCTGAGGTGTAGCTGAAGTTTTGGGGTGGTGCAAACGGCTAAGCACTTGGCTTCTAACTGGAATGTTGGTGGCTTGAATCCCCACCCAGAGACACCTAGGAAGAAAAGCCTGGTGATCTACTTCTGAAAGATCATAGCCATTGAAAACTCTGTGGAGCACAGTTCTACTCTGAGACACTAGGCTTTGGAATCAACTGGATAGCAACTTTTTTTTTTTTTTTTTTGAGATATAACTGATTTATCTATAATACCTCTCCTAGGTGTCTTTTGGCACAGTGGTTAAGAGCTCAGCTGCTAACAAAAACTTCAGCAATTTGAATCCACCAGCCGCTCCTTGGAAACTCTATGGGGCAGTTCCATTCTGTCCTATAGGGTTGCTATGAGTCGGAATCGACTGGATGGCAACAGGTTTGGTTTTTTTGTTAGTTGTCTTTTTATTTTAATCAGAAACAAAGGCCCTGCTAGAAAAAAGTCTGCCTGACAACCCTGAAATTCCCCCATAGGCAGTCATTTACTGTCTGAGGACAGACAAGCCAGTGTGTCCCATCAAGCAGGCTGGCCAGCTTACCTAGGCGGGCTTCGAGGGTTCTAGCTAAAAACATGCTTATCAGGCAATTGGCATCTGACAATAGAAAAACTGCCACTCCAATTGCAAACACCAGGATTCTTTCTACTCAGTTTGGGTGTTCCCTGCCTATTCCCAAACCCTCTGTAAAATGTGAAATGACAGGAAATCAGAGTGCTTTTCCTGGAAGAAAACTGAAGTATGTATGTCTGTGCCTGGCCAAAGTGTGCCTCTTCATGGAGTATGAAGTTCTGGGAATTCTGCTAGCCCCATACTTATAACTTTCCTTAAGAAATCTGTTTGTGGATCCATTGTGTGTTGCTTGTAGAGTTTGTCTTTGCCTGGTCCTGTCCTTCCACTAGGTTGCATTTAAATAATAAGGAAATTATGAAAACTATTTAGAATGCACATTTCTTTCATAGAGCCTCGCAGAAAGTAAAAGTGTAGACACTAATTTGTTCATTGATTGGAATTTCTATTCTTACTGTGCTATAGTTTTTCTTCCCTGGGATAAGAACATGCTGATTCTTCCCATAGTAGAATTAGGGTTATTTGTGGAAATTAGCTACTGGAAATATGCTTTCATTATACTATTGCTAGTAGGCTATGCAAAGAGAATGGGGAAGGAAAAGGGATATGGAAAAGTCTGGAAAAGAGCCCTAAGAACTTTACTCTGTTTTTAAGAACTTCATGTCTGACTTCCAACTTTGAGCATGATTAAGTAGCTTGTATCAAACTTCCCCTCCCACCAAAACATGTATAATGTCTGGGAAAAATATATATAAAGTAACTATCTGCAGGCCCACAACCAATACAAGGATATGATTCTTGAGATCCAGGAAGCACGGGACGTTTACACTACATTCACTCTGGGTTTCTCCCCATATGAATTTCAAACCATGGCATGGAAAAACAGAACCCGACCAGGAAGCATATCTATAACTGGACCTCTATTGTCTATACCAGACCAGTAAGTGAAGACAATGTTCTTGAAAAAAAAAGAAAAACTCTTAGATTTGTTCTATTTTAAAAAGTAAATAACTTTTAAACTCTTTTGATAATTATTAATAGTGACAAATTAATAATGAAGAATTGCTAGCCTGAACAGCTGACATTAGTATGGTGCTGGCGTTTTTTCACTATAAAAAAGAGGATTTGGGGGTTTAAAACGCTGAGCAGGTGCTCTAAGTACTGAGGTATTCACTCATTGATTCATTCAACAAGTATTTACAGAGCACCTGCTACATGTCTTAAAGACACAGTGCCTAAAACTGGTCTAATTCCTGAATTTTAAAGAAATATAGTAATGACTAACAGAGCAATCCAATTTAATTACAAATAGAATTAGTTTGCTAACAGAGACAGATACATCAAAGCTATCAGGTGTAATGTTATTTATAGCTAAATCAACCTGGGCTGATTCCCTAGGTGGCTGATTCCTTAAGTTCTTTTTCACTTTCCTTGTCTATAAAATGTGGATAACAATATCTACTTCATAGAGGTGTTGTGATGATTAAGTGGGATTGTTACCAAGGGCCCCTTCCTTGGTTGAACCCAACCAGATTCATGCCGCCGGATAAGACTACTGAGGCAGCCTAGAGCCACACAAACAAATTTATCTTGCTGGCAGCTACCAAAACGAGACAGTACAAGCTAGGACCTTCAGAGACTGTCTCACCGATTTACCTAAGAGCCAAGTATTTAAGGTTTCAACAAGGAGGGGAGGAGGGATTTGGATGTTTAATCATGAGGTTCTGGAGCAGGGAGAAGGGCAGAGATTTCTGAGAAGGGGTTGGATTATGCAAATGCAGGTACACACACAGGATTTCTTCAAGATGGAAGTCCTTTGGTTCCCCTTGACATAACTTATTATGGGATGTGATGCAGGTGCACTGGTTCCCTTTGTCACATTGCCCTCTTCTGTGGGCACGGGAAGGACAAACAGTGGCCGCTCTTAATTATCTTGCACATACTCTGCGCCTGTGGAGTCCTGTAAGATCTACATTAACAGTTTATTTGCAACATCTTAGAACATTTCAGTTTGTTCCACCCCTCAGCAGGAACATTTTGCCCCACAGAGCCTGTGTGCTATGTTCTAATCTCCAGGAGGCAGGTCAGGTCCTTTATTCCACGCTCTGCCCTGCTTGATTTTTTCCTTTTTTTATGTGTTGGGGTGGGGGGGTGGAGGGGGGAGGGTGGGGAGAGGCCCAACTGGCCCTGTTCCAGGCTAGTCCTGTCTCATTCCCCACTGAGGGATTTAATATGCCTAATTTTTTTTTAAAATCTTTAGGAGGTAGTGGAGACAGAGCTCTCTTCTTCTGTAACTGCTTCATGCTGACATTTGGTTGCTGGCCTGCCTAAGGAATAGAAATCTCTCTCTGCCTGACTCAGCCTACTGTGAGGGACAGATGGGTCTTCTCTAGGTATCGGCTGGAACCCCTGTAACACCATAAGTTTAAACTGAAGTTGTTGGAGTCTTTTGATAATGACTCGCAGGAGGAGTTTGAAAATGCAGGGTCCGAAAAGTAACAGAGGTAGGACTACAGTCAGAGGTCCTAATAGAGGGAGGGATCAGGACCAGGAGGGGAGATAATTTTTGATCTGGTTCCAAAGGGAACTGGCCAACTGGCCAAATCTTTTTGGGTTTCTTAGGAGCAAAGTACAACAAAATTTGAAATGGATGCTGATCAGGGAGCTGGGAAATGTTAATGAAAGGCCTAAAGCGCTGAGTCTTGGCATCTTACCCAAACAGCATCAAGGGAGGAGTTTTAGGTCCATGTCGCATTAGAGTGGGAGCCTGGCCCTTGGGTGTAAGTGCTATAAACAATTTTGGTTTGGGGGTTGCAGGAGTAATAAGTGGTGTCCAGCTAGTGTCCATTCACTCTCTTTGTGGGCCATCTCCTCCCCCCATGTTTCAGTTATATATGAGAATGTCTACAGAGGTGGGGGAGATTGAAACGTATGCGTACCACTGCAGTGTGTGAGTTGATATTCCCAGGTACGGGCACAGTCTGGCTGAGGTTTATTATTGGGTAGAAGAAAAATCCTGGTGAGGCAGCCCCTACTGGTCTCTCGTGGCAGACCCAACTGTTAGTCACGTTGTGCCCATACCCTGTGGCTTCCAATAGTTGTATCAGGGTGTTAAGGTGAGTTTCAGCAAAGCCCAGGAAGGCTGCTATTGAGAAGAGGAGAGGCCTTAAGTGCATGCTTTAACACCAAGGGACATACCTAGACCCCAAAAAGGGCACTTGGCAAGAAAGAATTAATATAAAAAAGATAAGAAGAACAAGGGCAAAAGTGACTCCGAACGTAGCAGCCACTCTACCATTGGGGTTACTCATCTGTTAGATGGGGCGGTCTTCTTGAAGAGAAACTTCAGATCTTCAAGTGGTTCACAGGTATATTTGTAGGCTTGACCCTCCTCTGGGGTTCCTGGAGGGAATAAAGTTTTATCCTCGAATGGTGTACCAAAGGTCTCACCCTCTGCAGTTTCTCAGCTGTGGGGGTGGCCAGGACCACTTGGTATGGGCAGGTCCATTTTTCTTGTAGCTGGTCTTCAGGGGACTCTTCCTTCCAAACTTTTAATAGGACTAGATCTCCAGGTTTTATTTTTGAGTTTCCCTTTGGCTAAGATGAAGGAGTGGATTGTATCTCATTCCCATAATGTCTAATTGCCTCTTGGACCTGTCCTAAATTAATGAGACATTTAAGGATGTAATTAATCTCTGGGTCTATTAAAAAATCTGTAGTTAGGAAAGGTCTTCCATATAACATCTTAAAAGGGCTTAGTTTTAATTTTCCTCTAGGTGCTGCCCTAATCCTCAACAGGGCAATCGGCAGTAGTCTAATCCAGGGGTCTTGGGTTTCTTGGCACAGTTTGGCAAGGGTCCTTTTTAAGGTCTGGCTCATTTGTTCTACCTTCCCTGAGGACTGAGGGTGCCAGGCTGAGTGTAGTCTGAAAGATATCCCCAAGGCCTTATTAAGTCTCTGCATGACTCTGGCTATGAATGCAGGTCCATTATCACTCTGCAGGGATCAGGGCACACCGAACCGGGGTACTATCTCTTTAAGTAAGCCTTCGCATACCTCTGCAGCCCCTTCTGTTCTTGCAGGGAAGGCCTCCACCCAGCCGGTAAAAGGATCTACAAAGACTAAGAGATATTTATATGCTTGTTTAGGAGGTATTACAGTAAAGTCTAACTGCCAGTCTTCCGCTGGGTATGATCGTCATGCTGGGCTGGTCTGGTTAAATGAGGTGGATTTCGGTGGCTTCGGGAATTATTGCGGAGGCACGTTTCACAGCATTCTACCACTTGTTTGATTGCTTTTTTAAGATGCTGGGCCCTCACCAGCCTTTTCATAAGCAAGTACGAGACCTCCTGTCCATAGTGGGTGGACATGTGGAAAGCTTTGACAATTCTCCACAATATAGATTTGGGGACAATTATTTTACCTGAGTGGTCTATCAGCCAACCATTGGTTGTTGGAGAGCAACCAGACTGGGTGGCCTCTCTCTTTTCTGTTTCTGAGTGTGAAGGTTTATCAGACAGGGGCTGAAGTGTTGGAAGTAATCCATACACTTTGGGGAAGGGGCTGTTCTGGGCCACTTGTTTGGTAGCCTTTTCCGCTCTATTGTTTCCCTGAACCAAGGTTGAGCCTTCCCGCTGGTGCCCTTTACAGTACACAACAGCCACTTGCTTAAGCAAATATACAGCCTCTAGCAGTTGTAAGATTAAGTCTCTACATTTTATGGGGGAATTTTTAGCAGTTAACATTCCCTTCTCTTTCCAGATCACAGCATGGGCATGCAAAATTGCATGAGAGTATTTTGAATCAGTATATAAATTTATACTCTTTCCTGTGGCTAGCTGATGGGCTCGGATTAGGTTGATCAATTCTGCTCTTTGGGATGATGTCCCTGGTGGTGATGCTCCCAATTTGGTAATGTGTGACAAGCTTACGATAGCATATCCTGCCTTCCTGTTTCCGTTTTGAACAAAGCTGCTCTTATCCATAAACCATTGTACATCTGGGGCATCCAGGGGCATATCTAATAAATCTTTTCAGCTTGAATAGACCAGATCTATAGTTTCTACACGATCACGAGTTAATGCTGGGTCCGAGCCTTCAGGCATTAGGGTTGCTGGATTTAAAGTCTGACAGACCTTTAGGGTAATGTCGAGAGAGTCCAGCAAGATGTCTTGATAGTGGGTTATTTGGCCCCCTGATAGGCAGTAGTTTCCTTTTACTTTTAATACTGTCTGTACTTGATCGGGGGTGAGGACCTCAAGGGCCTGACCAAGGTCAGCTTAGCAGCCTGTTTCATGAGGAGGGCAGCTTTTGCCGCAGCCCTCAGGCAGCTGGGCCACCCTTGGGCCACTGCATCCAGTTGTTTTGAAAAGCAGACAACTGGTCTGTTAGTAGGTCCAAGTTTTTGAGTAAGTACCCCCAAGGCCACCCCTTTCCTCTTGTGCACATACAGCTTAAAGGGTTTTGTTAGGTCTGGCAAGCCTAAAGTGGGGGCTTGTTCCAATTCTGTCTTTAACTTTTTTGAAAGCCTGATCACACTCTGAGGTCCAGTCTAGAGGCTCTCATTCATCCCCTTTTAGAACCTCATAAAGTGGCTTAGCTATAATTCCAAAGTTGGGTATACAAATTCTGCAGAAGCCTGCCATTCCCAAAAATTCCCACAATCGCCACTTTGCCTTGGGTGTAGGGAGTGAAATTATGGCTTGTTTCCTTGTGGGAGCCAGTGACCAGCTGCCTGGTGTTAATATGAAGCCTAAGTATTGTACCTGCTGTTCAGAGATCTGAGCCTTCTTAGGGGAGAACTTATACCCTCTTTCAGCTAAAAATTCAAGACTAGTATGGTGTTCTGGTCTGAGGCTTCTTTAGTCTTGCTGGCTATCAAAAGATCATCAACACACTGAAGGAGAATTCCTTTTGTTAATCTAAGCTCCCTTAGCTCTCTTGCTAGGGTATTCTCAAACAAATGGGGATGATCTCCAAATCCTTTGGGGAAGACATTCCAGCAATATTGGGTAGTTTCTCTGGTCTCGGGATCTTGCCACTCAAAGGCAAAAAGGAATCTAGATTCCTGGTGTAATGGGATACAGAAGAAAGCATCTTTTATATCTAGCACTGTAAAATACTAAGCGTTCCCAGGAACTCGTGTAAGCAAAGTATAGGGGTTTGGAATGATGAGGTGGATGAGAACTATTGCTTTATTCACTGCTTTTAAGTATTGGACTAAGCATTATTCCCCATCAAACTTCTTTACTGGGAGAAGGGGTTATTACGGGGGGAAGAGCAAGGTTGTATTAGTCCGTGCTGCAGGAACATTTTTAGTATAGGGCGAATGCCCTACAAGGCTTCCCTCTTCAGGGGATACTGTTTTCTATTTGGGTAGGTTGTGTTGGACTTCAACTGAATCTTTATGGGGGACATCTGTGTTGCTCTTCTTGGGATATTGGTGTCCCAGACAGTAGGGTTTACTTGGCTTTTAATCAAGCCTGGGATGGGCTCATGGGATCTCTCTCCATCTCGTCCATCAAAGCTAAAAGATGGAGTCCCTGTTGGGATTATACTTTGCCTTGGACTTGATTCCCTTACAATGAAACTGAAGCCCCTAACTTTCTTAACAGGTATCTACCAAGCAGGGAGACAGGGCACTCTGGGATATAGAGAAATGAATGGGTAAGTGTCCATGTTCCTACTTCACACACAAGGGAAGAGGCAAAAGTTTTAAACTTGGCTTACCGTCAACTCCAGCAATAGTGCAGTCATGGTTGGACAGGGGACCAGGGTTCAATGTCAGAACAGAGTAAGCTGTTCCCATATTGAGCAAAAACTTGGTTTTCCTACCTGCCACATCAAGGGTGACCCCGGGGCTCTGCAGAAGTGGTGAGAATGGGCTGCTCAGGAGTGGTGTAGTTCTGCAGGCCCTGTTAGTTGGAGAGCTCAGTGTTGTCCATGAAGAGATTGGCCAGGAGAGGGGACAACTGTTGGAGATCATCTACTAGGTGTCCCTTTCTGGGGTGCCCAGGACAATCAACCCTCCAGTGCCCTTCCGTTTTGCAGTAGGCACATTGATTGGGCTCCAGTTTTGCTGGCTGCCATCCGCAGGGCTTCAGTGGTCCTGGTCTTCTTGAGCCCAAGGGCTTGCCCTGAGGTGGCCCTTGCATTATTGCGGCCAACAACTGGGCCTTTTGCTTGGCTCGCCTGTCTTTCTCGGCTTTCTCCACCCTGTCTCAGTTATTAAATACCCTAAAGGTCTCCTCTGTCAAGCATGCTAGGGGTACCTGTGGTCCAGTCTCTACCTTTTGCAGCTGTCTCCTGTTATCAGGGGCCAACTAGGTAATGAAGTACATTGCCAATAAGGTCTGGCCTTCCTGAGACTCTGGGTCAGTATTAGTTAACGTTCTCAGGGCCTCTGTTAGGCGGTTGGGAAAAATAGCAGGATTCTCCTCTTTCCCTTAGGTTACCTCTTTTACCTTATCATAGTTCACCGGCTTTACTGCACACTTCATCCCAGTTGGTACACTAGTTATCAAATGCTGCATTCCTGTCTTGTCTACAACAGCTTCACAGTCCCAAAGGGGATCCACATTTGGGGCAGCTTCTCCTCCCACTCTGAACACCTGGTGGTTGGCATTGGCTGCTACCAGTCTGTCTGCATGCTTCCTAGCTTTAGTTAATATTTTCATCTGGGGTACAACAGTTAGTCAGGGTTGCTGTAACATCCTGCCAGCTTAAGTCAAAAGTAAGACTCAGTTTAAGGAACTCATTCTGGAAGTTTTCCGGGTCCTCAGAGAAGCTACCGAACTTCTATTTGCAAAGTCTCAAGTCAGAAACAGAGAAAGGTGCATAAACCCTAACAATGCCCCCTTTGCCATTTGTTACCTGTCAGAGAGGGAGCAACTTTGCTCCGGATCTAAGGCCCGTTGGTGACAGCTCTGGGCTGACATTTCTGGGGTGGCAGTAGTGAGCTGTCCCCATTTTTTCAAGGCAGTGTGCGGTATTTTTAGAGCCGTGCACAAAAAACCATTCACTAAAATTATGCGGACTGTGCACGAATGAAAAGACTGAAGATCCTTCCTTTACTGTTCATGCATATGTATGTCACTCCCTATAAAGGGAGCAAATCTGCCCTGGTTCAGGGAGATGGCAGCCTTAGGTCATGAGACTCTGCCTGTCTCCCAGTTTGCAAACTGTGAATAAACCCTTCTGTTCTTCCAGCTGTGTGTCTAGCTGACTTCAATTCACTAGTCTGTTTGACAAGAACCTATTAGTTGACGGCTTCAAGAGGTCAGAGGTACAGGCCCAGTTTTGAACTGTATATTGTACAGAAAAGAGCGATTGGATAACTAGTATTTATACAGTAGCATTGATGGCTGCTTTTGCTGCCTTTTGTTTGTCAGCGAAATACCAGAGGGATTTGGCTGTTGTGTATACGGGGATACAAAGCCCCAGAGGAGGTGAAATTGGATTTTGTAATCTCATGGCTTTTAGGCAGGAGAAAGATTATGAAGCAGCTGGTGAGAGTAAAATATTCATTAGTTCAGTCTGTGGCAATGTTCAGATGTTTAGATGGTTTCTCATCTAGGGTAGCTGAAGCTCTGCCCTCAAGACATTTTAATGGTACAGAATATACTGAACAGGCAGGGCTAGCATGAATCCCTGGTAAATCGGTTATTTCTGAGACTTTCTTCATTCTCGTGGCAACATTTATTATACTTTAGCCTATCAAATTTAGGGGACAAAGGAAAGTGACTACCACATGAAAAGCTAAGTTAACATTTCATAAAATTGGAATGCTTTTTCTAGACTACATTAAAAAAAAAAAGCCATCTTTTGAAACATGGCACATTCTGCATATGCTTGCCTTTAAGCGCTTTAGCCATTTTAGTTCAGTGCACTAACCTCTTCCAGGTAATTATACCTTGCCTTGACATATCTTAGGCTCGCCCCTCTTAATTCTCAAAGCAATCCTGTTGTCTAACATGGTACCTGTAATTATAATGGTTGATTACTCAAAGTCACAAGGCTACGTAGTGGCAAAGCTAAAATATTTAGTGCTAGTATATGTGAGACTCACCTGAAAGCTTGTTGAAAATGCATATTCCTGAGTACCGCTGGTTTAAATGTTTGGTAATGGGCCCAGAAATCTGCATTTTTAAGAACCATACCTGGAGATTCTGAAATAGGTGATCTTAGGACAACAGGACAGGAACCACGTAAGAAGACTTCTGATAACAAAAGCTGTAGGCTATTTCTATACCCCCTGAATATCTTGTGCAGTTTAGGGATAATGCCATTCCCTGTAGCACAGGAGAAAATAGAGCTGATTTCCCTAGAAGGGAAATGATGTTTTCGTTTTCTTTGCCCCCCTGATGCCACTGCTAGAAGAGATGTGCATCTAGTGTTTCTGAAACTTTTAGTTAAAGCTAAGCATTACCGCAGAGGACCCCAGGAGTGGCTTCTATTCATAATATTCATATTGCAGGGAGTGAACGTGAAATCAATGGAAGCAAATCAAAGATTCAGCCCCTTTTTCTGGAAAATGTCAACCCCCTCTAAAGCCACTGATTCAATGCCACAACCCCACCCTATTCCTGCTTTTTGTCTGCTCTCATTGACTCCTATCAACCTGTACCAGTAGTTGCCGGGAAACAAACAACATTCCACCCTTCCTAAAGACCCTTGCCCCTTCCCAGAAATACGGTGGCTCCCAGTCAGCAGGCAGAGAAGCAAGGCATCTCACGAGAATGAAAAATTGCCTCTGGGTTCATTTGGGTCATCAATCTGCAGAGGACAGTAGTTTCTGCAGCAATTTGACACTCCTACTTTGTGCTGAAATTGAAAGCTGCCACCTTTTTCATATTAAGAAAAACTCAGCTTTTAGCATGGTCTTATACTGTACTTTTTTATTTAAACTTCAGGTTTTGCTGATCCTAATGCGAATTAGTTTCCTTTTTAGAGTGCAAGTGCTAGTTATATAGTGTCAGAACAAAATCCTTGTTCTGCAGGGCTCCCAGGGACTGTAATTGTGTCACAGAAACACCAAAATAAAGAAATGAAGCGAGTTTCATTTTTACCACTGAACAATCTTATGCACATTAAGCTTTCTATAAACTAACAAAAATGATATATTGGGAACTTAGCAGTGCTCTGAATAAAACGATTGTATGTGATTTTCTCATCAGAAATATGAATAGGTTGGAATACATTAGGGATCAGCAAGCTTTTCCTGTAAAATATCTTAGACTTAGCAGAGCACATGGTCTCTGCCGTGACTATGCAGCTCTGCTCTCGAAGCCTGAAAAAAGTCATGGAAAATACAAAAAAGAATGATTGTGACTGTATTCCAATAACTCTTTATTTACAAAAAACTGGTGGCAGCCTGTATTTGGCCTATGGGCTATAGTTTGCTGACCCCTGGACTCAGGGTCTTTTCTAGCTCCCTAGTATTGTATTTCTATTCAAGCAAATTAAAATCCAACTGTCACTCAGTCACTTTCTGATTAAGATCTCTAGTGCTGATTTACTTCTAATTTGTCTGCCGAAGAAAACTGAAATTAGAAATAATAATAATTTTTATTGGACAACTTATGTACCATAAACTTGATAAACACATTTTCAAGCATTATTTATTTGAATCTTCTCAAACGAACCTAAAAAAAGTTACTATTATTATGAACAGCTTTTACAGATGAAAGCCCTGGTGGCATAGTGGTTAAGAGCTATGGCTGCTAACCAAATTGTCACAGTTCAAATCTACCAGGTGCTTCTTGGAAACCCTATGGGGCAGTTCTACTCTGACCTATAAGGTAGCTATGAGTTGGAATTGATTCGACGGCGACGGGTTTGTTTTTTTACAGATGAGGGAAATTGATGCTCAGATAAATAAGGTAGCTTGCCCAGCTCACAGTGGTACAGGTGGAATTCATGTCTAGATGTGCCTGCTTCCAGAACCTGATTCTTAAACATCATGCTGTATGGAGAGGTCCTTGGTGGTTCAATGGTAGAATTCTCACCTTCCATGGGGGAGACCTAGGTTCGATTCCTGGCCAATGCACTTTATATGCAACCACCACCCACTCATCTGTCAGTGGAAGCTTGCATGTTGCTATGATGCTGAACATGTTTCAGCTGAGCTTCTAGACTAAGACACACTAGGAAGAAAGGTCTGGTGATCAGCCAATGAGAACCCTATGAATCACAGTGGTCCAGTCTGTAAATGATCATGGGGGTGGCAGTGTTTCCTTCTGTTGTATATGGGGTCACCATGAGTCAGGCTGACTTTACAGCAGTTAACAACAACAACAAACAACATGCTGTCTACTACTTTACATGAAAGAACAATATTTTTACATTCTAAAATGTTAGCAAGTGTACTAATACTTTATTGGGGTCTGTAATCGCAGGGTAGCAAGGGTAAGGGAAAAGAACAAGGAGAGGGCAGCCAAAAGAAGGGCTTTAAAAGGTGGGTCTACAATGTCAAACATGCCAGAAGGGCCGAGGCAGATGAGATCTAAGAGGAAGCCACAGGGTTTGAAAATTAGGAAGTGTCTGAAGACTCTCGGCGTAATGACTGGGGTCAGAAGCCAGATTATAAGAGGAATAAACAGTGAATTGGTGGAGAGGTATACGTAGACTTGTCATTTTAGAAGATTGGCAGTAAAGTGAAGTAAATTGATTGCCATGTTGCTTGGCATGGTTGCCAAAATTTAAAGATCAGGTTTTAGTTCTATTGTTATTTGAGATTTTATCTTAGAAAATTAATAGATACTGAGGTTTGACATGTATAAACTCATTTAGCTTATTGCAAGGTAATCATGGCAAGGCACGCAAGTAAGACCCCACATCATTCATTTAGAACTGGGAATCAGAATTAACAATTACGATGTTAGCTCAGCGGTTAGAGTCTAAATCTTTAGACTTTAAGCTTTTACCTTTAATGAGAGATCTCGAGAGGAGGTCCTTCAAAACCAGGGCCTGAGGTTGGCAACAGCAAGCAGAGTCTTGGCAGGCTGTTGGTGTTTGCCTCTGCCTTTTCTCAGTGAGTAAGCAGAAATTTAGGGTTTATTTGTGAATCTGTCACCTTGGCCCCATATGACAAGGCCAGTGTGACATCAAAGTATGTTATATCTTTCTCCAGGGTTAGAGATTTGCCAAATGATGCATCTTCTCTTCAAAGTTAGAGATTAGGGAAGTTGTTTAGACTTACTTCTGAAGGCTAGTTTACAAAGATAAACTGTTATGTCTTCTTTTATTACAGCACGTCTGGTCAAAGTCAATTTAAAGGTTGTTTACTACATTCTTCACATACTTCTATGTTACTATGTCTAAATTCAGCAATTTTCTAAATAACTTTTTCATGACTTATTAATTTAATAAGAGTATCTAATGATTTATAGTTAATCTTAGAGAGCCTCATAAAGGTAGAGGCTTTCTATTTGTAAGTATTTCTTAAAAGTATTTCTAAGTTCATATTATGAGTGCTTATACATATATGTTTTGAAAGCATGTTACTGACTTAAATCTTATGGAATCTGAGACCATTCTAGAAACACACAGAATATCTACGTAGGAGCAAACATTTTTTGTATGCCAGAAATTCATTAGTTTTAATTCCAGTCAGTGAGTGACAGAATAGGGACTATGTTTCCTTCTTGGCGGTTGGGAGTGTTATTTCAGCATCAATGAGATCATTTTTTTTTTTTTTTTTACTTTCAAAGCAAGATGAAATTGAGAGACCAACTTGATGTCTGGTCAGTTCACTGTTTAATGCAGATGTAAGAGAAATGTTGGAGCAACTGCTACTTCTAAAAACATACATGGTACTGGAATAAAAAGTAGAATCTTTTTTTTCACTTTTCTCACAAAGTAGGAGATATGGATCAATTCTGGCAGTGTTCAAAGCTCTTTTTCTGTAACGGAAGAGAAATATCTCCAAGGGGCAGAAAAACAGAAAGACAATATATTCATGCCAATCCCTAACTTAGAAAAATATCACTGGTTGAAGTTCCAAACTATACATTTCTACCTAAAGCCTTCTAAGTGGGCTTGGGAACCTGGGTATTAACTTAAGAAAAAAGAGAGAATTGAAATTATTACCTCCTTTTGCAAAAACCTTCAATTTAATTTAAATGGAATAATTGCTTTCAAAGCAGATTATGCACATTCACTCTGCAGACTTAAAAAAAAAGTATTTGGTAATTTAAAAGCATTATCATGTAGAAAATTTAAGATTAAATACATTAATATCTGGGGTGATCTAGTATGAAACCTTGAGTAGAGGTTGAAGAAGATTCTCTATGACACTTATAGATCATTTTAAAAATAATACTTACATAGAAGGAACTATGAATTATCGATATTAACCTTAATGATATCACAAATAATAGGCATCCACCAATAATTAATCTCAAGCCTTAATTAGCCATTATACAAAGTTTAGCCTCCACCACGAGCAAACATTTTACCAGAAATGGCTGATAGCAGATTGGTGTGATCCCACATTTAAAAAATTATCTTTTCCTTTTGATAATGGAGATTTGTGAAATAATCAAAGAATTCTTATTAGAAGGAAAATGGTGGGGAAAAAGAGCTGAATAATTCCTTCCCTAAGTTGTATAACTGACTGAAGCTTGACTAAAATAGCGTCTAATGTAAACCAGTGATTTAGAGGAACGATAGGTGGTGATGTACAGTTTCTAGTATTTTAAGAGATGTGATACTTCCCGTCTGCCCTTAACTAGATATTTTCTTGTAACTATTTCTATATTAATTGATCTCTAAAAAGGAATTAAAAAAAAGAAAAAAACTCCTTTACAATATTTGAAATAACAGTTGGCGTCTAATTGATTCCTACTCATGGCGACCCCACGTGTGTCAGAGTAGAACTGTGCCCGGTAGGGTTTTTTTTTTTTAATAATTTTTATTGTGCTTTAAGTGAAAGTTTACAAATCAAGTCAGTCTGTCACACATAAGCCTATATACACCTTACTACATACTCCCATTTACTCTCCCCCTAATGAGTCAGCCCGCTCCCTCCTTCCAGTCTCTCCTTTCGTGACCGTTTTGCCAGTTTCTAACCCTCTCTACCCTCCCATCTCCCCTCCAGACAGGAGATGCCAATACAGTCTCAAGTGTCCACCTGATACAAGCAGCTCACTCTTCATCAGCATCTCTCTCTAGCCCATTGTCCATTCCCTTCCATGTCTGATGAGTAGTCTTCAGGAATGGTTCCTGTCCTGGGCCAACAGAAGGTTTGGGGACTGTGACCGCCGGGATTCTTCTAGACTCAGTCAGACCATTAAGTTTGGCCTTTTTATGAGAATTTGGGGTCTGCATCCCACTGTTCTCCTGCTCCCTCAGGAGTTCTCTGTTGTGCTCCCTGTCAGGGCAGTCATCAGTTGTGGTCGAGCACCGTCTAGTTCTTCTGGTCTTAGGATAGTGTAAGTCTCTAGTTCTTGTGGCCCTTTCTGTCTCTTGGGCTCATAGTTATCGTGTGACCTTCGTGTTCTTCATTCTCCTTTGATCCAGGTGGGTTGAGACCAATTGATGCATCTTAGATGGCCGCTTGTTAGTATTTAAGACCCCAGACGCCACACTTCAAAGTGGGATGCAGAATGTTTTCATAATAGAATTATTTTGCCAATTGACTTAGAAGACCACTTAAGCCATAGTTCCCAAACCTCTGCCCTTGCTCTGCTGACCTTCGAAGCATTCAGTTTATCCCAGAAACTTTTTTGCTTTTGATCCAGTCCAGTTAAGCTAACCTTCCCTGTATTGAGTATTGTCCTTCCCTTCACCTAAAGTAGTTCTTATCTACTAACTAATCAGTAAATAACCCTCTCCCACCCTCTCGTAACCACAGAAGAATGTGTTCTTCTCAGTTTATACTATTTCTCAAGATCTTATAATAGTGGTCTTATACAATATTTGTCCTTTTGCATCTGACTAATTTCACTCAGCATAATGCCTTCCAGCTTCCTCCATGTTATGAAATGTTTCACAGATTCGTCACTGTTCTTTATCGATGCATAGTATTCCATTGTGTGAATGTACCATAATTTATTTAACCATTCATCCATTGATGGACACCTTGGTTGCTTCCAGCTTTTTGCTATTGTAAACAGTGCTGCAATAAACATGGGTGTGCATATATCTGTTCGTGTAAAGGCTCTTATTTCTCTAGGGTATATTCTGAGGAGTGGGATTTCTGGGTTGTATGGTAGTTCTATTTCTAACTTTTTAAGAAAATGCCAGATAGATTTCCAAAGTGGTTGTACCATTTTACATTCCCACCAGCAGTGTATAAGAGTTTGAATCTCTCCGCAGCCTCTCCAACATTTATTATTTTGTGTTTTTTGGATTAATGCCAGCCGTGTTGGAGTGAGATGGAATCTCATCGTAGTTTTAATTTGCATTTCTCTAATGGCCAATGATCGAGAACATTTTCTCATGTGTCTGTTAGCTGCCTGAATATCTTCTTTAGTGAAGTGCGTGTTCATATCCTTTGCCCAATTTTGATTGGGTTGTTTGTCTTTTTGTGGTTGAGTTTTAACAGAATCATATAGATTTTAGAGATCAGGCGCTGGTTGGAGATGTCATAGCTGAAAATTTTTTCCCAATCTGTAGGTGGTCTTTTTACTCTTTTGGTGAAATCTTTAGATGAGCGTAGGTGTTTGATTTTTAGGAGCTCCCAGTTATCTGTTTTCTCTTCATCATTTTTGGTCATGTTTTGTATTCTGTTTACGCCTTGTATTAGGACTCCTAACGTTGTCCCTATTTTTTCTTCCACGATCTTTATCGTTTTAGTCTTTATGTGTAGGTCTTTGATCCACTTGGAGTTAGTTTTTGTGCATGGTGTGAGGTATGGGTCCTGTTTCCTTTTTTTTGCAAATGGATATCCAGTTATGCCAGCACCATTTGTTAAAAAGACTATCTTTTCCCAAATTAACTGACACTGGGCCTTTGTCAAATATCAACTGCCCATATGTGGATGGATTTATATCTGGGTTCTCAATTCTGTTCCATTGGTCTATGTGCCTGTTGTTGTACCAGTACCAGGCTGTTTTGACTACTGTGGCTGTATAATATGTTCTAAAATCAGGTAGAGTGAGGCCTCCCACTTTCTTCTTCTTTTTCAGTAATGCTTTACTTCTCGGGGGCTTCTTTCCCTTCCATATGAAATTGGTGATTTGTTTCTCCATCCATCACATTAAAAAATGTCATTGAAATTTAGATAAGAAGTGCATTGTATGTATAGATGGCTTTTGGTAGAACAGACATTTTTACTATGTTAAGTCTTCCTATCCAGGAACAAGGTATGTTTTTCCACTTACGTAGGTCCCTTTTAGTTTCTTGCAGTAATACTTTGTAGTTTTCTTTGTAGAAGTCTTTTACATCTTTGGTAAGATTTATCCCTAAGTATTTTATCTTCTTGGGGGCTACTGTGAATGGTATTGATTTGGTGATTTCCTTTTCGATGTTCTTTTTGTTGATGTAGAGGAATCCAAGTGATTTTTGTATGTGTATCTTATAACCTGAGACTCTGACAAACCCTTCTATTAGTTTCAGTAGTTTTCTGGAGGATTCCTTAGGGTTTTCTGTGTATAAGATCATATCATCTGCAAATAGAGATAATTCTACTTCTTCCTTGCCAATCTGAATGCCCTTTATTTCTTTGTCTAGCCTAATTGCTCTGACTAGGACCTCTAGCACAATGTTGAATAAGAGCGGTGATAAAGGGCATCCTTGTCTGGTTCCTGTTCTCAAAGGAAATGCTTTCAGGCTCTCTCCAGTTACAGTGATGTTGGCTTGTCTGTTGGTTTTGTATAGATGCCCTTTATTATGTTGAGGAATTTTCCTTCAATTCCTATTTTTCTGAGAGTTTTTATCATGAACGGGTGTTGGACTTTGTCAAATGCCTTTTCTGCATCAATTGATAAGATCATGTAGTTTTTGTCTTTTGTTTTATTTTTATGGTGGATTACATTAATGGTTTTTCTAATATTAAACCAACCTTGCATACCTGGTATAAATCCCACTTGGTCGTGGTGGATTATTTTTTTGATATGTTGTTGATTTCTATTGGCTAGAATTTTGTTGAGGATTTTTGCATCTATGTTCATGAGGGATATAGGTCTGTAATTTTCTTTTTTTGTGGTGTCTTTACCTGGTTTTGGTATCAGGGATATGGTGGCTTCATAGAATGAGTTAGGTAGTATTCCATCATTTTCTATGCTTTGCAATAGCTTTAGTAGTAGTGGTGTTAACTCTTCTCTGAAAGTTTGGTAGAACTCTGCAGTGAAGCCATCTGGGCCAGGGCTTTTTTTTCTTGGGAGTTTTTTGATTACCTTTTCAATCTCTTTTTTTGTTATGGGTCTATTTAGTTGTTCTACTTCTGATTGTGTTAGTTTAGGTAGGTGGTGTTTTTCTAGGAATTCGTCCATTTCTTCTAGGTTTGCAAATTTGTTAGAGTACAATTTTTCATAATAATCTGATATGATTCTTTTAATTTCAGTTGGGTCTGTTGTGATATGGCCCATCTCGTTTCTTATTCAGGTTATTTGTTTCCTTTCCTGTGTTTCTTTAGTCAGTGTGGCCAATGGTTTATCAATTTAGTTAATTTTTTCAAAGAACCAGCTTTTGGCTTTGTTAATTCTTTCAATTGTTTTTCTGTTCTCTAATTCATTTAGTTCAGCTCTAATTTTAATTATTTGTTGTCTTCTGGTGCCTGATGGATTCTTTTGTTGTTTGCTTTCTATTTATTCAAGTTATAGGGACAGTTCTCTGATTTTGGCTCTTTCTTCTTTATGTATGTGTGCATTTATTGATATAAATTGACCTCTGAGCACTGCTTTTGCTGTGACTCAGAGGTTTTGATAGGAAGTGTTTTCATTCTCATTGCATTCTATGAATTTCTTTATTCCTTTCTTAATGTCTTCTATAACCCAGTCTTTTTTGAGCAGGGTATTGTTCATTTTCCAAATATTTGATTTCTTTTCCCTGTTTTTTCTGTTATTGATTTCCACTTTTACGGCCTTGTGTGTCTGAGAAGATGCTTTGTAATATTTCGATGTTTTGGATTCTGCAAATGTTTGTTTTATGACCTAATATGTGATCTATTCTAGAGAATGTTCCATGTGCACTAGAAAAAAACGTATACTTTGCAGCTGTTGGGTGGAGTGTTCTGTATAAGTCTATGAGGTCAAATTGGTTGATTGTAGCAATTCGGTCTTCCGTGTCTCTACTGAGCTTCTTACTGGAAGTCCTATCCTTCTCCAAAAGTGGTGTGTTGAAGTCTCCTACTATAATTGTGGAGGTGTCTATCTCACTTTTCAGTTCTGTTAAAGTTTGTTTTATGTATCTTGCAGCCCTGTCATTGGGTGCATAAATATTTAATATGGTTATATCTTCCTGGTCAATTGTCTTTTTAATCGTTATGTAGTGTCCTTCTTTATCCTTTGTGGTGGATTTAACTTTAAAGTCTATTTTGTCAGAAATTAATATTGCCACTCCTGCTCTTTTTTGCTTATTGTTTGCTTGATATATTTTTTCCATTTTTTGAGTTTTAGTTTGTTTGTGTCTCTAAGTCTAAGGTGTGTCTCTTGTAGGCAGCATATAGACGGATCATGTTTATTTATCCAGTCTGAGACTCTCTGTCTCTTTATTGGTGCATTTAGTCCATTTACATTCAGTGTAATTATAGATAAGTATGTGTCTAATGCTGTCATTTTGATGCCTTTATGTGTGTGTTGTTGACAATTTCATTTTTCCACTTACTTTTTTGTGCTGAGACATTTTTATTTGTAAATTGTGTGTTCCTCATTTTCATCATAGTCAACTTTATGTTTGCTGAGTCGTTATGTTTTTTCTTCGTTTTTATTTTGAGTTATGGAATTGTTAGACCTCTTTGTGGTTACCTTAATATTCACCCCTATTTTTCTAAGTAAAGACCTAACTTGTATTGTCCTATATCACCTTGTTTTCCTCTCCATATGGCAGTTCTATGCCTCCTGAATTTAGTCCCTCTTTTTGATTATTGTGATCTTTTACATAATGACTTCAATGATTCCCTGTTTTGAGCATTTTTTTCCTTTTTAAAATTAATCTAATTTGTTTTTGTGATTTCCTTATTTGAGTTGATATCAGGGTGCTCTGTTCTGTGTCTTTGTGTTGTGTTGTTATCTGATGTTATTGATTTTCTGACCAATTTTCTTTATTATTTGTTGTAGCTTTGGTTTGGTTTTTGGAAATTCTCTAAGCTTGTGTTTATCTGTAAATGTTTTAATTTCACCTTCATATTTGAGAGAGAGTTTTGCTGGATAAATGATCCTTGGCTTGCAGTTTTCTCCTTCAGTGATCTATATATGTCATCCCATTGCCTTCTTGACTGCAGGGTTTCTGCTGAGTAGTCTGAACTTATTCTTATTGATTCTCCTTTGTAGGAGACCTTTCTTTTATCCCTGGCTGCTTTTAAAATTTTCTCTTTATCTTTGGTTTTGGCAGGTTTGATGATAATATGTCTTGGTGATTTTCTTTTTGGAGTAATCTTATGTGGGGTTCGATGGGCATCTTGGATAGATATCCTTTCATCTTTCACGATGTCAGGGAAGTTTTCTGCCAACAGATCTTCAACTATTCTCTCTGTATTTTCTGTTATCCCTCCCTGTTCTGGAACTCCAATCACCCGAAAGTTATCCTTCTTGATAGAGTCCCACATGATTCTTAGGGTTTCTTCATTTTTTAAAAATTCTTTTATCTGATTTTTCTTCATCTATATTGGTGTCAATTTCCTTATCCTCCATCTTCCCGCTCTGCTTTCCAGTTGCTCGATTCTGCTCCTCTGACTTCCTATTGAGTTGTCTAATTCTGTAATATTACTGTTAATCTTTTGGATTTCTGAATGCTATCTCTCTATGGATTCTGTAGCTTATTAATTTTTCCACTATGTTTTTGAATAATCTTTCGATTTCTTCAACTGCTTTATCAGTGTGTTCCTTGGCTTTTTCTGTAGATTGCCTTATTTCATTTCTGAGGTCATCCCTGATGTCTTAAAGCATTCTGTAAATTAGTTTTTTATATTCTGCATCTGGCAATTCCAGGACTGTATCTTCTTTTGGGAAAGATTTTGATTCTTTAATTTGGGGAGTTGTAGAAGCAATCATGGTCTGCTTCTTTATGTGATTTGATATCGACTGCTGTCTCTGAGCCATCTATAAGATATTGTAATGATTTATTTTATATTTGCTCACTGAGTCTTGTTTAGTTTTCTTTCGATATACATAGATGGGCTACTAGGTTGTGCTGTCTTGATTGTTGTAGCCTTTGAATCACTTTTGTCCTATTACCAGGTGGTTTGTGCTGTTACCAGATATATAAGCCTAAGAGTCCATTCACTATTCTTGACTAGAATCTGATTTTGGGTTACCGAGTGTGTGGTGTAGACTGTCACCTATTCACTTAGAGGAGTAGTGGTGATAGTTGTGTGCACCAGATTCTAGTAGCAGCAGGGGGTCACACTCTGGGGGGACAGGATGCTGACAGGCTTCCCCTCAAGTGCCAGTGAGGTAGGTGTGTCTCTATTACTAAAGTACTTTGGTGGGTGTTCTCTGCAGCTGTACCTTAGGCACCCAATGCATGTACCTCTACAGATTGGTAGATGTCACTATCCTCAGACCCCTATGGCAGGAGGCTAGGTGGTTTGGGTGGAGCTTCAGCCCTCAGTTCCCTGTTGTGGGTCAGTGAGGGCTCTCTTTAACACGTAGAGATATCAGACGTGGGAATCTTGTCCTTCCAGTAATCCGCTAAAACAATTACAGTCAGATCACTATCAGAATTGCCTTTGCATTATAATAGCCACCTTGTTGCCTGTAGGGATGAAAGTCCAAGACTGTGGACTTTCATATGCTTGGCTGGAGCTGGTTCTGTATTTTTAGTCCAATTTTGGGAAGTCAGGGAAGGATTTTTGGTCCCTGGGTTTTTTGTAGCTGCTTTTCTCAGGCCAGGAGAATGGGTTAGGAAAAGACAAAAAAAAAAAAAAAGCTCAGAGCACTTCACTCTCTGGCCCAGGAAGTTCCAATGCTAATGAAGCCACCTGGCGGGGGGGATCAGATAGATAGGAGAGAGTATCACCCAGGAATGTAGACAAAGTTACTTATCTTGCTTGGTGATGACTGTTTTATCTGAGATTCCCCAACGGGTGTGTAGCCTGTGTGTGTTGGCTGGGTCGAGATTGTCCCCTAGGGCCAGGCCCGAGTCCTGTGCTTGTGCTGTCTCAGAAGCTGTGGTCAGTTCCTCTGCTCCCAGTCCAAAGCCCAGTGCCAAGGTTCCCCGGCTGGGATGCCACATTCCAGGCTCCAAAACCAGTCGCTGCCTCCCAGTGACTTCTCCTCCTGTCAGCCGCTTCACTGCACTGCCTGCATGCACTGGCTGGGCTTCCCCCGAGGTCACTTCTGGGGGCTAGGGCTGCAATCCGTGTTTGCGCCATCTCAGGATGCTGTGCTCAGCTCCCATGTGCCCAGTCCAAAGCCCGACGCCAAGGTTTTCTGACTGGACACTGGCTCCAGGCTCCGAAAACAGTTGCTGCTTCCCCGTGGTTGCTCATTCTCTCGTTATCTGCATGCAGCCTGTTTGCGCTGGCTGAGTCTCTGTCACTCAGGTCAACTCTTTAGATCTGTGTTTGGTGGTCAGGGTTCGTAGATTGTCATGTATGTGATCGATTCACTTGTTTTTCCGAGTGTTTGTTGTGAAAGGGATCCGAGGTAGCTTCTACCTAGTCAGCCATCTTGGCCCCGCCACCCCAGTAGGGTTTTTAATGGATGATTTTTTGGAAGTAGATCATCAGGCCTTTATTCTGAGGTGGCTGTGGGTGGACTTGAACCTCTAACCCTTCTGTTAGTAGCTGAGTGCTTTAACCATTTGTACCACCCAGGAACTCTTATTAACTCTTATTAATAAGTCATAACTCATTTATTATGAAATAATTAGAGTATAATTATTGATGTATCCTTCTATTTTTTAATTTATCTTTGTTGTCGTTGTTGTTAGTTGCTATAGAGTCAGCTTTGACTCACGGTGACCTTCTATATAACAGAACAAAACATTGCCTGATCCTGTGCCATCTTCATGATCATTGTATCTATAGGGTTTTCATTGGCTAATTTTTAGAAGTAGTTTTTCAGACCTTTCATCATGGTCTGTCTTAGTCTGGAAGCTCTGCTGAAACTTTTCCACCATGAGTGACCCTGCTGGTATTTGAAATACTGGTGGTATAGCTTCCAGCATCATAGCAATATGCAAGGCACCACAGTATGACAAACTGACAGATGGATGATGGTATTTACCTTTGGAATATTTATTTAGTTCTGAATTCAAAAGATTCCTAACTAGTTCTACTGCTAACTCTAAGGGCCCACTGGTACCATCTTTAGAGATTCAGGCTAAGTTATTTAACATAGTGGATTCAAACCTTGCCTGATTTTATTCTCTTGATTGTCCTCACAAGCCACTCTTTGACTGACAGCTGAACATTGAATTGGTATAGAGTGGCATCTGCCACGGAAACCCTCATGGCATAGCGGTTAGGAGCTATGGCTGCTAAAAAAAGATCAGCTGTTCGAATCCACCAGGTGCTCATTGGAAACCCTATGGGGCAGTTCTATTCTGTCCTATTGGGGTCACTATGAGTTGGAATTGACTGGACAGCAATTGGATTTGTTTTTTTTGGTTTGGTGTCCACTACACAGTAGGCATCTAGAACAAGATTTTGAATTTTTTTCTTTTGAATACTGTTTTTAACTTCATTTTTTTTTCCAATTTAAATATGATCTGGCATCCTTTCATAGGCAACCAAGATTCCTATATTAGCTGTACTTAAGTACTCACTTTGCTTGGTGATGTTGGGATTTCCCTAATCACCAGATAGTTTATTTGTGTGATTATTATTTTTTAATACCATGGAAAGATATAGAAATAAACTCTACAACTAACTCACACATGCATATCTCTAAATAAGGAAGCGTTTCTTATCTTTTATTTTAATTCTTAGAATATTACTTCTTGAAAGATTTATTATTCTTTTTAACTTTAATCATAAAAACTTAAAAGTAAGCATAGTAGACTTACTACTTAGTTATAATTTCTCTTCTATTGAGACAGTTTCATTTGTACTGAATGTATAAAATTGATAATTATATGCATGGATATTTAATTAATTAAAAACTTGAGTATTGAGGCACCTATATTTATTTTTAAAAACAGGGATTTATTCCAAGTGTTTAAATATGTTGAAATATAGATCTTTTCAGGCTGTTACTAGGATGTTCTAGGCATAATACTGTTACTTATTTGAGAAATTTTGTTCTGTTGGAGCAATCAAATATATGGTTGCCAGAAAAAATAAAATCTTTAGGATTAGCTTTTATTGAAACAAATGTTCTATAGTCCCAACTAATAGATATATTAAAATTTAAATTATAGGGTCCAGGTATATTTTTTATTGGAAAGCTTAAACTCCAGACTTTAAATTCTGGTCAAAGTTATCATAGAAAGAAGTACAACTTTATTTCTGGAAACATCAAATATTGTAATTCCTTTTTATTTATTTATTTTAATGAGGTGGTAGAATAAAAGAAAATCACTTCTCAAAATTATTTAAGAATTTATTAAGTTTATTCAGGTCTTGTATTAAAATCGTTCCTTCTTTTTGAAAAGGGCAGTTTTAAACACGATTGTTTACTGGTCCAGGACAATTTATGCACAATAATAAGAATAAAGTATATACTCTGAATGTAATTTCTGAACTGTTAAGAGGTAGTTCTTTACTTAGTACTGCTATAGCTATTGGAGCCTTGGTGGCGCAGTGGTTAGATATTTGGCTGCTAACCAAAAGGTTGGCAGTTCAAATCCACCAGCTACTGCTTGAAAACCCTATTGGGGCCGTTGTACTCTGTCCTGTAGGGTCTCTATGAGTCTGAACTGACTCACTGGCAACAGGTAATAAGAGACCAATCTTCATTCTTTTGAGAGGTTTTGTGAATTCCAGACTCAGGCTAGGCTACTAACTGAAAGGTGAGTGGTTCGAACCCAGCAGCCACTTTGTGGGAGAAAGATGTGGCACTTCAGTAAAAATTTACAGCCTCGGAAACACTATGGGGCAGTTCTATTATGTTCCATACAGTGGCTATGAGTTGGAATTGACTAGATGGCAGTGGGTTTCGTTTGCGAATTTTAAACTTTATCGCAGTTAAGTTCTCTATCTCCTGTTCTGTTTCCCCTGGCTTCTTGTCAGGTAGAAAGAGAGGGAACTTTACAGTGAATGGTGAGAGTTTGATGTGTTTGAGACCATCTGAACACTGAATCTAGTCCCTCTACAACTCCATGTGGTCATATAAGAACACAAACATAGGTCAGATTGCATGTGCACATGTGTGGGTATGTATATGTGAAAGGGGTGTGTGTGTGTGTGTGTGTGTTTGTGTTGGAGAGGTGTTTTAGTACCGGAACTAGATGGACCCTAAATCTCAGCGCTACATTTGCTAACTGTGATCTTGAGAAAGTTATTTAACCTCTCATGGTTTCAGTTCCCTCATCATAAGATGGAGTTCGTAATGGTGCCTACTTCATAGGGTAATTTTGAGGTTTCATTGATTAATGCATTACAGTCTTTAGATGAGTACCTGGCACGTAGTTAAGTGTTAAATATTATTGTACGCGTTTTTGCACTTGACTGCTGAGTGGCCTTAAGTGGAACAAAGTTGTTGTTCCAGTGATTGGTGAGAGTTGAAATATAAAGAAAGTTAAACTTTTTATTTTATTAAAAAAATTTATTCCTTCCTTGATGTCGTTTGTTCATTCATGCATTTAAATAACTCTTGATTTGAAGCCTGGCTTTTCTAGCCACGAGCTTCATGATTTGGGGCAGCTAACCTGACCTCTGAACTAATAATAAGCCTTAGATTTCTTAACTGTAAAGTAGTGAGCCCTGGTGGTACAGTGGTTAAGTATTTGGCTGCTAACCAAAAGGTTGGCAGTTTGAATCCACTAGCTGCTCCTTAGAAACCCTATTGGGCATGTCTTAGTTACCTAGTGCTGCCATAACAGAAATATCACAAGTAGATGGCTTTAACAAAGAGAAATTTATTTTCTCACAATCTAGTAGGTTGTTAGTCCAAATTCAGGGCATCAGCTTCAGGGTAAGGCTTTCTCTCTCTGTTGGCTGTAGAGGAAGGTCCTTGTCCTCAATCTTCCCCCGGTCGAATGCACTTCTGCTCCTGGTGCTGCTTCTTGGTGGTATGAGCTCCCCAACTCTCTGCTAGCTTCCGTTTCCTTTTATCTCTTAAGAGATAAAAGGTGGTGCAGGCCACAAACCAGAAAAACTCTCTTTACCTTGGATCAGGGAGGTGGCCTTAGTAAGGGTGGTATTACAATCCCACCCTAATCATCTTAACATAAAGTTACAATCACAAAATGGAAGACAACCACATAATACTGGGAATCATGGCCTAACCAAGTTGACACATGAATTTTTGGGGGACACAATTCAATCCATGACAGGGCAGTTCTCCTCTGTTCCATAGGGTCGTTATGAGTTTGAATCGACTCGACCGCAAGCAACAGGTTTGATGTTTTGGTTTTGAACCTGACCTCCGAGCTAATAATAAGCCTTAGATTCCTCAACTATAAAGTAGAGATAATGGTCTCTGTTTCATAGGGTTATTGTGAGGACTGAATTAAGTAATGAGTTTGAAGCGCTGTATCTGGTGCCTGGCCAGTAAAAAAAAAAAAAATTTTTTTTTTTTTTTTTTTTAGTAGGCACTAAATATCTGTTGCCTTCTATGCCATCCTCCGTATTCTGATAATCTGACTATGGTATTAAGGTGGTACTCTCAAAGAAGTGACTCAAGATGCTAGAACTAGAAGGGAGCTTAGAGTTCAACCAACTTAACTGCTCATGAAAAGATTAAAGAAAGTGAGGCCAGATTCTAACACAGAACTGCTAGCTCCCCGTCTCTGACTCTTTCCGGATAAGCATATTGTGGTCTCTCCGGGAGTTGTTTTGTTTCTTTCCCTCCCTCCCATACAAGGGAGATTTGCATTTAGCAATCAGTGGTTTGTGGCAGGTAGAGATTGACAGGGGAAACCAAATGATTGTAAGGACTTGGCAAGGGTTTTATTGCTTTTCTCATTCTCACAAATGTGAACATGTTTCTTTCATAGGATTATGACCATTAGCCTTTTAGAAGTTAATGACTGAAGCACTGAACCTGTGCTGGCTCCTTCCCTGACTTTTGAACCTCTTCTCTACAGTCTTACTGGATTTTGCTGCTATTCGCCTACGTTCCCTTACTTGTTAACTCAGGACTCCCACAGTCAGCCAAGGCGAAAGTGCATCAGACTCACTGCCTTAGTCATCTAGTGTTGCCATAACAGAAATACCATAAGTGGATGGCTTTAACAAAGATAAATTTATTTCCTCACAGTCTAGTAGGTTACAAGTCCAAATTCAGGGTGTTGGCTCTAGGGGAATGCTCTCTTTCTGTTGACTCTGGAAGAAGGCCTTTGTCCTCAATCTTCCCATGGCCAAGGAGCTTCTAAGGCGCAGGGACCCCAGGCCCAAATGACACGCTCTGGTCCTAGTGCTGCTTTCTTGGTGGTATGAGATCCGCAACTCTCAGCTTGCTTCCCTTTCCTTTTATCTCTTGAGAGAGAAAAGGTGGTACAGGCCACGCCCCAGGGAAACTCCCTTTACCTTGGATCAGGGAGGTGACCTGTATATGGGTGGTGTTACAATCCCACCGTAATGTAATCCTTTTAACATAAAATTAAAATCACAAAGCGGAGACCAGCCACACATGGCCTAGCCAAGTTGATACACAGATTTTTGGGGGACATAATTCAATCCATGACACTTACTTTGCTCTCTGAATTCAGAACTAATACATGCCCTTAGCGGCATTTCTGCACTGTGGCTGATTTGCTATGAATTTATCTTTTGGCAAAGTGGTTTCGTTAGCCAATTAATTTCCATTGTAATCTCTTTATGACTCTCACACATTGCAGCCAAATAAAGGAGAATAT